>NC_135805.1:45956799-47156799 GCF_964213995.1 Mustelus asterias
CGAAGATCGGAGGCTGAACGGTTCTACATAATAGAGCCTATCTTTCTCAGAGCTGGTCATTCTGACTGGATGTGGAGTCCGGCGTTGGACTGGGGTAAACACAATAAGAAGTCTCACAACACGCAGGTTAAAGTCCAACAGGTTTATTTGGTAGCACAAGCCAGTAGCTTTCGGAGCGCTGCCCCTTCATCAGATGAGTGGGAGAACAGGTGAGTGAGAACTCCCACTTATTTGATGAAGGGGCAGCGCTCCGAAAGCTAGTGGCTTGTGCTACCAAATAAACCTGTTGGACTTTAACCTGGTGTTGTGAGACTTCTTACCATTCTGACTGGAAATATTGGCTCTATTCTCCCTTCACAGATGCTGTCAGACCTGCTGAGATTTTTGAGAGTTTATAGGTATTTTGCTAAGTATCAAAGCATTTAAGACCATTTTTCAGAGAAGGTGGGGGTTGGTTAATTTCCACCCCGCGATACTAAATTTTCAATGTTAATCATCACTTGAATCAACAACTAAAATTTATACAGCAACTTTAACATAGGCTCACGGTACTTCAAGGTACTCAAAAGGTGCCAGATCCACAAAGCAGATATTCGGAGCTTGGTCAAAAAAGTGGATTTTAAGTATGATCTTAAAGGAAGAGAGGCAGATGGGTTAGGAAAGGGAGTCCAGACCATGTGGTGTAGGCAGCAGAAGGCTCAAACATCAAGGATGGGAAGAAAAATGCGTAAGGGCTGAAAGCAATGGACAGGTCGGGGGACCGATTGAACAGGAGATAGGAAGGAATTAAACATGAGAATTTGGGCAAACACAATTTGGTGCAGGATAGGATACAGGGATATGCTAATGTTTACGGGAGGTAGAGTCATAGAATCTCTACAGTGCAGAAGAGGCCTACACCAATTCTCTGACAGAGTATTTTAACTCAGGCCCTCTTCTCCGTCCTATCCCCGTAATCCCGCACATTTCCCATGGCTAATCCATCTAACCTACACAGGAGCTGCTTGGCAATGGAAACCTGCTCTACAACCTTATATTGATCTGTCAATTTCTTACACATTTGGTTCCAGGTGATCCATAGAATCATAGAATCCTACAATGCAGAAGGGGGTAATTTGGCCCAGCGGGTCTGCACCAAATCTCTCATAGAGCATTTTACCCAGTCCCCACCCCTGTAATCCCATGTATTTACCCCGCTAATCCCCCTACCTACACATCTTGGGACACTAATGGGCAATCAACCTAACCTGCGTATCTTTTGACACAGTAAGTAGTCTCACAACACCAGGTTAAAGTCCAATTATTTGGTAGCACGAGCTATCGGAGTGCTGCTCCTTCATCAGGTGAGTGAAGAGTTCAGTTCACAAACAGGGCATATATAGACACAAACTCAATTACAAGATAATGGTTAGAATGCGAGTTTTTAACTGGTAATCAAGTCTTTACAGATGCAGACAGTGTGAATGGAGAGAGGGTTAAGCACAGGTTAAGAGGTGTGAATTGTCTCCAGCCAGACAGTTAGTGAGATTTTCAAACCCAGGCAAGTATTGGGGGTTATTAGTGTGACATGAACCCAAGATCCCGGTTGAGGCCGTCTTCATGTGTGCGGAACTTGGCTATCAGTTTCTGCTCAGCGATTCTGTGTTGTCGCGTGTTGTGAAGGTGGCCTTGGAGAACGCTTACCTGAAAATCAGAGGCTGAATGCCCTTGACTGCTGAAGTGCTCCCCAACAGGAAGGGAAAACTCCTGCCTGTCGGTTGTTAAGCGGTGTAAATTCATCCGTTGTCATGGCGTTTGCATGGTCTCGCCAATGTACTATGTCCCTGGACATCCTTTCCTGCAGCGTTATCAGGTAGACACTGTTGGCCGAGTCACAAGAGTATGTACCCTGTACCTGGTGGATGCTGTTCTCACGTGAGATGATGGCATCTGTGTCGATGATCCAGCATGTCTTGCAGAGGTTGCTGTGGCAGGGTTGTGTGGTGTCGTGGTCACTGTTCTCCTGAAGGCTGGGTAGTTTGCTGCGTACAATGGTCTGTTTGAGTTTGCGCGTTTGTTTGAAGGCAAATAGTGGATGTGTGGGGATGGCCTTGGCGAGATGTTCATCTTCATCGATGACATGTTGAAGGCTCCGGAGAAGATGTCGTAGCTTCTCCGCTCTGGGGAAGTACTGGGCGACGAAGGGTACTCTGTCCGCTGTGTCCCGTGTTTGTCTTCTGAGGAGGACTGTGTGGTTTTTCACTGTGGCACATCGGAACTATCGATCGATGAGTTGAACGCCATATCCTCTTCTTACAAGGGTGTCTTTCAGCGTCTATAGGTGTCTGTTGCAATCCTCCTCATCATGGCAGATGGAATATAACGTTAGCAAATGGGAGGTTATCCACTTTGGAAGAAATAATAGTAAATTGGAATATTATTTAAATGGAGAAAAATTACATCGTGCGACTGTGCAGAGGGACCTGGGGGTCCTTGTGCACGAATCGCAAAAACTCAGTCTGCAGGTGCAGCAGGTGATCAAGAAGGCGAATGGAATGTTGGCCTTTATCGCGAGGGGGATAGAATATAAAAGCAGGGAGGTCTTGCTGCAACTGTACAAGGCACTGGTGAGGCCGCAACTGGAGTACTGTGTGCAGTTTTGGTCCCCTTATTTACGAAAGGATATATTGGCCTTGGAGGGAGTGCAGAGAAGGTTCACCAGGTTGATACCGGAGATGAGGGGTGTAGCTTATGAGGAGTGATTAAACAGATTGGGTCTGTACTCGTTGGAGTTTAGAAGGATGAGGAGTGATCTTATAGAGACATATAAGATAATGAAGGGGCTGGATAGGGTAGAGGTGGAGAGATTCTTTCCACTAAGAAGGGAAACCAGAACTAGAGGGCACAGCCTCAAAATAAGGGGGGGCCGGTTCAGAACAGAGTTGAGGGGGAACTTCTTCTCTCAGAGAGTAGTGAATCTCTGGAATTCTCTGCCCACTGAAGTGGTGGAGGCTTCCTCGTTGAATATGTTTAAATCACGGGTAGATAGTTTTCTGATCGATAAGGGAATTAGGGGAGATGGGGAGCAGGCGGATAAGTGGAACTGATTCGCTTCAGATCAGCCATGATCTTGTTGAATGGCAGGGCAGGCTCGAAGGGCCAGATGGCCTACTCCTGCTCCTATTTCTTATGTTCTTATGTTCTTATCTGAGCAGATCCTGTGTATACGGAGGGTTTGTCCATAGGGGACGGCTTGTTTGACGTGTTTAGGGTGGAAGCTGGAGAAATGGAGCATCGTGAGGTTATCCGTGGGCTTGCGGTACAGTGAAGTGCTGAGGTGACTGTCCTTGATAGAGAAGCGTGTGTCCAAGAATGCAACCGATTCTGGAGAGTAGTCCATGGTGAGTCTGATGGTGGGATGGAACTTGTTGATGTCATCATATAGTTGTTTCAGTGATTGTTCGCCATGAATCCAAAGGAAGAAAATGTAATCAATGTATCCAGTGTATAGCATCGATTGAAGGTCCTGTGCAGTGAAGAAGTCTTGCTCGAACCTGTGCATGAAGATGTTGGCATATTGAGGTGCGAATTTGGTCCCCAAGGCTGTTCCATGTGTCTGGATAAAAACCTAGTTGTTGAAGGTGAAGACATTGTGGTCCAGGATGAAGCAAATGAGTTGTAAAATCGCATCTGGAGATTGGCTGTTGTCGGCGTTGAGTACTGAGGTAGTTGCAGCAACGCCATCGTCGTGGGGGATGCTGGTGTAGAGTGCCAAGACATCCATTGTGACGAGGAGTGTTCCTGGGTGCTGAGTTTCTGTAAGAAGTCCGTAATGTCGCGACAGAAGCCGGGGGTTCTTTGTACGATGGGTTTCAGGATGCCCTCGACATAGCCAGAGGGCATCACACAGGGTCTCATTGCCTGATACGATGGGATGGCCGGGTGTGTTTGCCTTGTGTATCTTCGGGAGGCAGTAGAGATTTCCAATGCGAGGTGTACGTGGGATGGAACAGCCAATGGGGACCAAATTAGCACCTCAATATGCCAACATCTTCATGCACAGGTTCGAACAAGACTTCTTCACCACACAGGACCTTCAATCGATGCTATACACTGGATACATTGATGACATTTTCTTCCTTTGGACTCATGGCGAACAATCACTGAAACAACTATATGATGACATCAACAAGTTCCATCCCACCATCAGACTCACCATGGACTACTCCAGAATCGATTGCATTCTTGGACACATGCATCTCCATCAAGGACAGTCACCTCAGCATTTCACTGCACCGCAAGCCCACGGATAACCTCACGACGCTCCACTTCTCCAGTTTCCACCCGAAACACGTTAAAGAAACCATCCCCTACGGACAAGCCCTCCGAATACATAGGATCTGCTCAGATGAGGAGGATCGCAACAGACACCTACAGAAGCTGAAAGACCCCTCGTAAGAACAGGATATGGCGCTCAACTCATCGATCGACAGTTCTGACATGCCACAGTGAAAAACCGCACAGAACTCCTCAGAAGACAAACATGGGACATGGCGGACAAAGTACCCTTCGTCGTCCAGTACTTCCCCGGAGCAGAGAAGCTACGACATTTTCTCTGGCGCCTTCAACATATCATCGATGAAGCCGAACATCTTGCCAAGGCCATCCCCACACCCCCACTTCTTGCCTTCAAACAACCGCGCAACCTCAAACAGACCATTGTCCGCAGCAAACTACCCAGCCTTCAGGAGAACAGTGACCACGACACCACACAACCCTGCCACAGCAACCTCTGCAAGACGTGCCGGACCATCGACACAGATGTCGTCATCTCACTTGAGAACACCATCCACCAAGTACACGGTACATACTCTTGTGACTCGGCCAACAGTGTCTACCTGATAACGCTGCAAGAAAGGATGTCCCAAAGCATGGTACATTGGCGAGACCATGCAAACGCTATGACAATGGATGAATGGACACTGCTCAACAATCACCAGGCAGGAGTGTTCCCTTCCTGTTGGGGAATACTTCAGCGGTCACGGGCATTCAGCCCATGATCTTCGGGTAAGCGTTCTCCAAGGCGGCTTCACAACACACAATAACGCAGAATCGCTGAGCAGAAACTGATAGCCAAGTTCCGCACACATGAGGACGGCCTCAACCGGGATCTTGGGTTCACGTCACACTATCTGTAACCCCCACGACTTGCCTGGGTTTGCAAAATCTCACGAACTGTCCTGGCTGGAGACAATTCACACCTCTTTAACCTGTGCTTAACCCTCTCTCCACTCACATTGTCTGCATCTGTAAAGACTTGATTACCTGTTAAGACTCGCATTCTAACCATTATCTTGTAATTGAGTTTGTGTCTATATATGCCCTGTTTGTGAACTGAACTCTTCACTCACCTGATGAAGGAGCAGCGCTCCGATAGCTCGTGCTACCAAATAAACCCGTTGGACTTTAACCTGGTGTTGTGAGACTACTTACTGAGTCAAAAGATATGTAGGTTAGGTTGATTGCCCATTAGTGTCCCAAGATGTGTAGGTTAGGGGGATTAGTGGGGTAAATACATGGGATTACAGGGGTGGGGACTGGGTAAAATGCTCTGAGAGATTTGGTGCAGACCCGCTGGGCCAAATTACCCCCTTCTGCATTGTAGGATTCTATGATTCTATGGATCACCTGGAACCAAATGTGTAAGAAATTGACAGATCAATATAAGGTTGTAGAGCAGGTTTCCATTGCCAAGCAGCTCCTGTGTAGGTTAGATGGATTAGCCATGGGAAATGTGCGGGATTACGGGGATAGGACGGAGAAGAGGGCCTGAGTTAAAATACTCTTGATGTGGAGATGCCGGCGTTGGACTGGGGTAAACACAGTAAGAAGTTTAACAACACCAGGTTAAAGTCCAACAGGTTTATTTGGTAGCAAAAGCCACACAAGCTTTCGAGGCTCTGAGCCCCTTCTTCAGGTGAGTGGGAATTCTGTTCACAAACAGAACTTATAAGACACAGACTCAATTTACATGAATAATGGTTGGAATGCGAATACTTACAACTAATCCAGTCTTTAAGAAACAAAACAATGGGAGTGGAGAGAGCATCAAGACAGGCTAAAAAGATGTGTATTGTCTCCAGACAAGACAGCCAGTGAAACTCTGCAGGTCCACGCAACTGTGGGAGTTACAAATAGTGTGACATAAATTCTGATTCTAGGATCGCATGATAAAGACTCAGGAGGAAAAAAGCAGAAATATTTATGTGAAATAGTGTGACATAAACCCAATATCCCGGTTGAGGCCGTCCTTGTGTGTGCGGAACCTGGCTATCAGTTTCTGCTCCGCGACTCTGCGCTGTCGTGTGTCGCGAAGGCCGCCTTGGAGAACGCTTACCCGAATATCAGAGGCCGAATGCCCGTGACCGCTGAAGTGCTCCCCAACAGGAAGAGAACAGTCTTGCCTGGTGATTGTCGAGCGGTGTTCATTCATCCGTTGTCGCAGCGTCTGCATAGTTTCCCCAATGTACCATGCCTCGGGACATCCTTTCTTGCAGCGTATCAGGTAGACAACGTTGGCCGAGTTGCAAGAGTATGTACCGTGTACCTGGTGGATGGTGTTCTCACGTGAGATGATGGCATCTGTGTCGATGATCCGGCACGTCTTGCAGAGGTTGCTGTGGCAGGGTTGTGTGGTGTCTTGGTCACTGTTCTCCTGAAGGCTGGGTAGTTTGCTGCGGACAATGGTCTGTTTGAGGTTGTGCGGTTGTTTGAAGGCAAGAAGTGGGGGTGTGGGGATGGCCTTGGCGAGATGTTCGTCTTCATCAATGACATGTTGAAGGCTCCGGAGGAGATGCCGTAGCTTCTCCGCTCCGGGGAAGTACTGGACAACGAAGGGTACTCTGTCCACTGTGTCCCGTGTTTGTCTTCTGAGGAGGTCGGTGCGGTTTTTCGCTGTGGCGCGTCGGAACTGTTGATCAATGAGTCTAGCGCCATATCCTGTTCTTATGAGGGCATCTTTCAGCGTCTGGAGGTGTCTGTTGCGATCCTCCTCATCCGAGCAGATCCTGTGTATACGGAGGGCTTGTCCGTAGGGGATGGCTTCTTTAACGTGTTTAGGGTGGAAGCTGGAGAAGTGGAGCATCGTGAGGTTATCCGTGGGCTTGCGGTACAGTGAGGTGCTGAGGTGACCGTCCTTAACTCATAGACTCATTGATCAACAGTTCCGACGCGCCACAGCGAAAAACCGCACCGACCTCCTCAGAAGACAAACACGGGACACAGTGGACAGAGTACCCTTCGTTGTCCAGTACTTCCCCGGAGCGGAGAAGCTACGGCATCTCCTCCGGAGCCTTCAACATGTCATTGATGAAGACGAACATCTCGCCAAGGCCATCCCCACACCCCCACTTCTTGCCTTCAAACAACCGCACAACCTCAAACAGACCATTGTCCGCAGCAAACTACCCAGCCTTCAGGAGAACAGTGACCAAGACACCACACAACCCTGCCACAGCAACCTCTGCAAGACGTGCCGGATCATCGACACAGATGCCATCATCTCACGTGAGAACACCATCCACCAGGTACACGGTACATACTCTTGCAACTCGGCCAACGTTGTCTACCTGATACGCTGCAAGAAAGGATGTCCCGAGGCATGGTACATTGGGGAAACTATGCAGACGCTGCGACAACGGATGAATGAACACCGCTCGACAATCACCAGGCAAGACTGTTCTCTTCCTGTTGGGGAGCACTTCAGCGGTCACGGGCATTCGGCCTCTGATATTCGGGTAAGCGTTCTCCAAGGCGGCCTTCGCGACACACGACAGCGCAGAGTCGCGGAGCAGAAACTGATAGCCAGGTTCCGCACACACAAGGACGGCCTCAACCGGGATATTGGGTTTATGTCACACTATTTCACATAAATATTTCTGCTTTTTTCCTCCTGAGTCTTTATCATGCGATCCTAGAATCAGAATTTATGTCACACTATTTGTAACTCCCACAGTTGCGTGGACCTGCAGAGTTTCACTGGCTGTCTTGTCTGGAGACAATACACATCTTTTTAGCCTGTCTTGATGCTCTCTCCACTCCCATTGTTTTGTTTCTTAAAGACTGGATTAGTTGTAAGTATTCGCATTCCAACCATTATTCATGTAAATTGAGTCTGTGTCTTATAAGTTCTGTTTGTGAACAGAATTCCCACTCACCTGAAGAAGGGGCTCAGAGCCTCGAAAGCTTGTGTGGCTTTTGCTACCAAATAAACCTGTTGGACTTTAACCTGGTGTTGTTAAACTTCTTACTGTTAAAATACTCTGTCAGAGAATTGGTGTAGGCCTCTTCTGCACTGTAGAGATTCTATGACTCTACCTCCCGTAAACATTAGCATATCCCTGTATCCTATCCTGCACCAAATTGTGTTTGCCCAAATTCTCATGTTTAATTCCTTCCTATCTCCTGTTCAATCGGTCTCCCGACCTGTCCATTGCTTTCAGCCCTTACGCATTTTTCTTCCCATCCTTGATGTTTGAGCCTTCTGCTGCCTACACCACATGGTCTGGACTCCCTTTCCTAACCCATCTGCCTCTCTTCCTTTAAGATCATACTTAAAATCCACTTTTTTGACCAAGCTCCAAATATCTGCTTTGTGGATCTGGCACCTTTTGAGTACCTTGAAGTACCGTGAGTCTATGTTAAAGTTGCTGTATACATTTTAGTTGTTGATTCAAGAATTCAGTGATGATTAACATTGAAAATTTAGTATCACGGGGTAGAAAGTAACCAACCCCCACCTTCTCTGAAAAACGGTCTTAAATGCTTTGATACTTAGCAAAATACCTATAAACGCTCAAAAATCTCAGCAGGTCTGACAGCATCTGTGGAGGGAGAATAGAGCCAATGTTTCCAGTCAGAATGACCAGCTCTGAGAAAGGGTCATCCTGACTCGAAACATTGGCTCTAGTACATAGAAACCTTCAGCCTCCGATCTTCAGGTAAGCGTTCTCCAAGGCGGCCTTCAAGACACACAACAACGCAGAATCACTGAGTAGAAACTGATATGATGTGGAGGTGCCAGCGTTGGACTGGGGTAAGCACAGTAAGAAGTCTCACAACACCAGGTTAAAGTCCAACAGGTTTATTTGGCAGCAAATACCATAAGCTTTCGGAGCACAGCTCCTTCGTCAGATGGAGTGGATACCACTCCATCTGACGAAGGAGCTGTGCTCCGAAAGCTTATGGTATTTGCTACCAAATAAACCTGTTGGACTTTAACCTGGTGTTGTGAGACTTCTTACTGTAGAAACTGATAGCCAAGTTCGGCACACATGAGAATGGCCTCAACTGGGATCTTGGGTTCATGTCACACTACCTGTAACCCCCTGGGCTTGCAAAATCTCACTAACTGTCCTGGCTTGAGACAATTCACACCTCTTTAATCTGTACTTAATCTCTCTCCACTCGCATTGTCTATACCTGTAAAGACTTGATTACCTGTTAAGACTCGCATTCCAACCATTATCTTGCAATTGAGTTTGTGTCTATGTATGTCCTGTTTGTGAACTGAACTCTTCACTCACCTGTTGAAGGGGCAACACTCCGAAAGCTCGTGCTACCAAATAAACTTGTTGGACTTTAACCTGGTGTTGTGAGACTACTTACTGTGCCCACCCCAGTCCAATGCCGGCAACTCCACATCATATGAGAGATGGTGGCGTAGTGGTATTATCAAGGACTAGTAATCCAGAAACACAAGGTTATGCTCTGGGGAGCCGGGTTCGAATCCTACCACGGCAGCCAGTGGAATTTGAATTCAATATGTTTTGACTGTGGGAGGAAACCGGGGCACCCAGAGGAAACCCATGCAGACACAGGGAAAACATGCAAACTCCACACAGTCACCCAAGGCCGGAATTGAACCCGAGTCCCTGGCGCTGTGAGGTTGCAGTGCTAACCACTCTGCCACCATGCCGCCCGATTTATTATTAATTCCTAATCCTAACACAATCCTGTGAGATTGTCCTTTCTTTCCATTGATTTCTGCAGCATTAGCTCCAACGAATGTCAGGAAATCTGCCAGTGTCTGTGTGGTTCAGGAATTACCATTTCAAATGAGATACTAAATAGTTAGTGGAACCATTTAAATCAGTCTCAACTGTTATCCTTATGTGAATGTCCCATTATGCAGGCAGAATAGGCAAAATATGTAAATCTCAAATGTCAGGAATTAACAGCCATGCAAATAGTCATAGAAACCTCATGTAATGCACTTTTTCCAGACAATGATGTTGTTTAGTCTGTTAATTGAAATTGGACCAGATTGGTTCTATGTATTAAATTTGAAGCTAAAGGACATTAACAGGGAAAGGAAATGGTTGAAATAATCAATGGTAAGTAAAGATAAAAGGGCTGAGCAACAGTGTAAGCATTACATTTCACTAATGCTCATTGCCCACTATTGCTACTCCTTTTAATTCAGGCTTTGGTTGGTTCCACCATCAATGCAGTGAGACATCATTTCTTCCTTGTTTGCTTCTACGTATAAAAGTACAAAGCCCCCCCTGAAATTCTGGGGCATCGATGCAAATGTCTAATAGAAATCCATCTCATTTTGCTTTTAATAGATAAACCAAACTACAAAAAGACTGGCATAAACATAGGCTTGTATCCAGCCAACATTGATGTCACAAAACTTGGTGTCACCGTTGCAACAAACGTACAACTAATCTCCCTTTCCAAATAGCCAATTGATCATTACAGAATATGTAAAATAACTAAGTTAGGATTTTAATTTTGGCTACTTCTTTGAATTACAGAAGCGCAAGCATACATTATTTAAAAAAGAAAAGATTATAGTATAGATGCTAACTCAGTCCATAATATTATGAAGAATGTTAGTGCATAAGAAAAGTTGAACTATTCAGCTGTATTTTGGAGGAACATTGGAACATAAGAACATAAGAAATAGGAGCAGGAGTAGGCCATCTAGCCCCTCAAGCCTGCCCCGCCATTCAATAAGATCATGGCTGATCTGAAGTGGATCAGTTCCACTTACCCGCCTGATCCCTATAACCCCTAATTCCCTTACCGATCAGGAATCCATCTATCCGTGATTTAAACATGTTCAATGAGGTAGCCTCCACCACTTCAGTGGGCAGAGAATTCCAGAGATTCACCACCCTCTGAGAGAAGAAGTTCTTCCTCAACTCTGTCCTAAACTGACCCCCCTTTATTTTGAGGCTGTGCCCTCTAGTTCTAAAGACTAGTTGTTGCCTATTCCTCATTCCTCCTAAAGTATATTGAGCCAATCACATAGTGTGGACTACAGGTGTAAGTTAGGCTTGGTCATGTAGCATTAAGGAACATATAAGTTTTTTGCTGTCTCGGTTAACAAATTTCCAGACTTATTAAAGTCAGTTGTTGCAAAACTTACCATGCTGGGGTTGGATTTGACTACCTTCTGGGTTATAAGTCCAGCACTAAACCAGTGGGCTCGTTTGTAATTCAGAATAAAATGAACCTTCCAAAAAGATGCCATGCCAAAAGTGACAAGAAGGGGAAAAAAATCACAATTAAGAATTGTGTTATGGTTCAGGTCAGAAACTCTAAAGTGTTTAGGGAGCCCTCCTGGATCATAGGTTTTGCATCTTGAATTTGGATAGGATAAGCATGATATGTTTCACCTCAGGTATGATTCAAATGACCCACTGGGGAGCTTTTATCAAACAAAGTTTATTTAAGAATATAGTTAGCATGTATGGAAAAAAATTAGCAATAACTTTTATCAATTACAAACAAAACAAAACAACCATGGTAATGTATAACCCTTATCAAATATATCTAAGATATTCTAATGAAACTAATCCCAGAAACAAAACCCTTTAAACAAGTTCAACGCAGCAAAGTCTAAAGCTCACGTGATACTGGAATTGAGTCCTTTAGTTGGAGAATTGAAAACTCTCAGTCTTGTAAGTTCTAGTAGTCTGCTTGACACACCTAGAACAGTTTGAAGTCAGAACAGCTTCCCAGAATCCCAGGTAGACTCCAGTCAAGCCACCAACAGCAGATTCTCCCCTTTAGAAAGGCAGGAGCTTGTTTTCAGGTAACCAGCAGAATTTCCAAATAAAACAGGGAGAGAGAGAAACACTTCTTCTCAGCTTGCTGTCCCTTCGAAAACTAAACCCAAAACTGCAGCCAAACAGAAAATGAAACCTTAAACTCACTAGAAAGGGAAAGAAAATACTGCCCAAACACACATGACATTCCTCCTAACAATGCAGGGCCATAAAGTAACCCAGAGTAAAAATAAACAAACTCCATTTAAACTACTGAAGGAGCAATAAAAAACACCTGTCCAGCCAACTCAGCAACAATGACACCAGCTGAGGCTGTGAGAGCATGGGGCAACACGTGGCATAGTGGTTAGCACTGCTGCCTCACAGTGCCAGGGACCTAGGTTTGATTCCCGGCTTGGGTCACTGTCTGTGCAGAGTCTGCACGTTCTCCCCGTGTCTGCATGGGTTTCCTCCGAGGGCTCCGGTTTCCTCCCACAGTCTGAAAGACGTGCTGGTTAGATGCATTGGTCATGCAAAATTCTCCCTCAGTGTACCCGAACAGGTGTCAGAACGTGGCGACTAGGGGATTTTCACAGTAACTTCATTGCAGTGTTAATGTAAGCCGACTGTGACACTAATAAATAAATTAAATTAAAAATTAATGAAATAAAAACCTCTTAAAGGTACACTAACGTCACAATTGTCTGAAGCAAAACTAAAAATAGCTACTCCTGATTCATTTATTAATAACCATAACAAATCATCTGGCAAGTATTACGAAGAGGTAAAGGTCCTCAAAGTCACAAAGTACTTTTGTCTCCCCCCATAATCTACAATTCTTAATCAACTATGACACCATAAAATGTCCTAGATCATTCACAATAGTCTTATGAATGTGGTCTCCATAGTAACCCAGGTCCTGATATCAGATTATATTATGATGTGTCACTGTCTCCATGGTAATTTAGGAATCTATTTTCATGGTCTCCGTGGTAATTTAGGATTTTTTGGATCATTTCATATGGTAACATCTCCCACTACATACTGCAGAAATGGCAATATACACTGCCTGACCTTCCCATTGCCACATCTCCAGTACATTCATGGTTTGTCGTTTCAGGCAATGTCACCAAATTATAAAGTAATTTTCAGTGGTCTTCTGTTATTTTTGCTCTCCCATGGGCTGGTTGGCCATGCAAAGGATCTGGAGTCGGGTCATTTTGCTTTCACAGGAAAGAAATCACATTTGAGTAAGTACATTTGCATCCATGCTTGTTAATACAAAGAATTTTAACCGAAGGCACAACTTGCATTTATATAATGCCTTTCATATTTTCACAATGTCCTAACACAATTGGCATCCAACTAAATACTTTTGAAGTGCAATCAATATATTAGCGTAGGCAAAAGTGAGAACCAATTAGCACCAAGTAAGATTGCACAATCTGCAATAAGAACAAATGATGTATTTTTGAGGTGTTAGTTGAGGGATGAATGTTGGCCAAGCACGCCTGCTCTTCAAGTTGCGCCAATGGATTATCTACATTTAAGTCAGAGGGCAGAGTGGGTCTTGGTTTAACATTTCATCCAAATGATGACACATCCAACAGTACAACACCAGCTCAGATTAGATGTCAAGTCTTTAGAGTGAGGCTTGAACCCAATACCATCTGATTCATTGGTGAGGGTGCTACCACTGAACCATTGGTTTGAGACTTAACTATATGTGTTTGTGAGTCCCAAATCATATATTGCTTCCAAAGTGCTCGCGGAGCAGCAATTTGGACAGTGTTTAGCACTGCTGCCTCACAGCGCCAGGGACTCGAGGTCAATTCCAGTCTCGGGTCACTGTCTGTGTGGAGTTTGTATGTTCTCCCCATGTCTACATAAGTTTCCTCCGGGTGCTCTGGTTTCCTCCCACAGTCCAAAGAGGTGCGGATTAGGTTGCTGGCCCATGCTAAATTTCCCCCTAGTATCAAGGGGACAAACAGTGTAAATATGTGAGGTTACGGGATAGGGCCTGGGTGGGATTCTTGTCAGTGCAGGCTGGATGGGCCAATTGGCCTCCTTCTGCACTGTAGGGATTCAAAGATTCTGAGTAAAAGCAATAAGAGTATGTGCAGAATCTCTCAGATAGTGGAGTTGGTGGAGGTCGGGTGGTGGTGGGGGTCAGTCAGTGTGGGGTGCGTTCATGTTTATGCTGGAGTAGGCATGCGGAAGAATTGGATGCAGATGCTGATAAAAGAGTTTCAGGAATTAGGTCACAGTTCAAGCTATGAGGAGAGGTTGGAGAAACTTGGTTTGTTCTCACTGGAACGGCAGAGGTTGAGGGGCGAACTGATAGAAGTCTACAAGATTATGAGGGGCATGGACAGAGTGGATAGTCAGAAGCTTTTTCCCAGGGTGGAAGAGTCAATTACTAGGGGGCATTGGTTTAAGGTGCGAGGGGCAATGTTTAAAGGAGATGTATGAGGCAAGTTTTTTATGATGTGGAGATGCCGGCGTTGGACTGGGGTAAACACAGTAAGAAGTTTAACAACACCAGGTTAAAGTCCAACAGGTTTATTTGGTAGCAAAAGTGTGGCTTTTGCTACCAAATAAACCTGTTGGACTTTAACCTGGTGTTGTTAGCAAGTTTTTTACACAGAGGGTGGTGGGTGCCTGGAACTCGCTGCCAGGGGAGGTCGTGGAAGCGGATACGATAGTGAATTTTAAGGGGCGTCTGGACAAATACATGAATAAGATGGGAATAGAGGGATATGGTCCCCGGAAGGGTTTTAGTTCAGTCGGGCAGCATTGTCGGTGCAGGCTAGGAGGGCCAGTTCTGGAGCATGAATAAATCGTACCCAATCTAAACCAGAGCAAAGCTGGGACCAAAAAGCTGGGATCAATATCCTCTGGGGAGAATAACTGGAGATGTGGGTGAAATTTTAAATTTGTATGGCAGCGGAGGGAAAACAAAGGGAGTAGAATAGGTAATAAGGATTGAAAGAGATTAATTGTAGAATGGTCTGTGCTGTCTCTCTCTGAGAATTTCTCCACCAGTCCTACTCCTCTGCTTTTCCCCATAGGTATGCAATTCTTTTCTCAACAGATAATTATCCAATTCTCTTTTGAATGTCATGATTAAATCTGCCTCTACCACAGTCAGCAATCTATTTCAGATATTAACAAGTTGCTGCATAAGAAATTTCTCCTTATGTCAACATTGCTCCTTTTAATGTTAATCAATGAGGTTATTAATTATTAAATAACTAGATGCAGCAGCCAACATAGATTTCAGAAAGGAAGATTATGCTTGCAAACCTAATCGTTAGAGGTGAATTTTATAGTCTCCACCAGCGTATGTGATGGCGGAAGGGGGGCTCATTAGGTAAAATAAACAGCCTTTCTGCCACCTTCCCACCCACCCCCAACTTGTCTCCCACCATACAATAGGTGGGCAAGGTGTCAGGCAACGTGCGCAGCCTTGGGATTATTAAGTCTCACAAGTGGCCAGTTAACAGCCAATCCCTTAGTCACCACACTCCAGCAGCTGTTCGGGTACACTGAGGGAGAATTACCCTGGCCAACGCATCTTTCGGACTGTGGGAGGAAACCGGAGCAGCTGGAGGAAACCCGCACAGACACGGGGAGAATCTGCAAACTCCGCACAGACAGTGACCCAAGCCGGGAATCGAACCCGCGTCCTTGGCGCTGTGAGGCAGTAGTGCTAACCACTGTGCCACTGTGCCGCCCCGAATGTGAACAGCCCATCAGTTTTCACTGTGCAGGTATCTCTTTTCGGGGTCTCCAGTGCCCATTGGGGAACAGCCCCCGCCAAGCTCCTACACTCCCGATTGGGACCCCAACCAATCCAGTATCCTCTCCCATCCTGCTGGGGTCTGCCAGGCAGTTCTGACCAAAGTTCCTGACTTACCTGTATGTAGTCCAAGATCCATCACTTTTCCATCTTTGAGGGCTGCCTGTAGTTCCAGCAGTTATCTACTACTTAACTCTGGATTAGTGCCACTCCAACAACCCAGAAAGAAGCTCGACGCCACCCCCAGGACAAAACATCCTGCTTAAATGACATCCTATCCATCACCTTCAATTGTCACTCTGTCCACCACCGACGCACCGTGGCAGCAATCAGTGCCTCGAACAGATGGTGCCAAGCATCAGAGCCCGGGAACCAGACGGTCCAGGGATTGGTGTTTTAAATACAGAGCTGCAGACGCTGTACCAGAGCCTTTAGCATCTTAATCCCCATCAAAATAAATGTAAGAAACAAAAAACTGGGAGTAATGCAAAACAGGGTTTTGACTCACTATTGCTCATTTTATTTCTCTTGCAAAGTCTGGGCATGCAATCCCTATTTGTCACCAGGAAATTGCTTAAAGAAAGATTTTACAAATAACTACTCGATCTGAGGTTCACTCCAGATAAACTGTAAATTGGCAGTTTGTATGAGAGCATCTCAGGGAAGAGGAAATAATCCAGCTCTTGAGATAAGGCCAGACTGAATTTTTGTACCATGTATCATTCGTTGAAAAATTCAGATCAACAATTCAATCTACATTTTTCTTGAGCTGCTGGTAATTTGACAATTCCTGGGGAAGATGTCATTAGTGTAAAAGAAACTGATTTTTAAAAATATACTTACGGGATGTGGGCATTGCTGGCCAAACCAGCATTTATTGCCCATCCCTTGCTCCCCTTGAGAAGGTGGTGGTAAGCTGCCTTCCTGAACCACTGCAGTCCTTGAGGTGTAGGTACTGTTCGGGAGTTCCAGGATTTTGACTCGGTGACCAGTGAAGGAACGGTGGTATACTTCCAAGTCAGGACGGTGACTGGCTTGGAGAGGAAATTTTAGGTGGTGGTGTTCCCACATATCTGCTTCTCTTGTCCTTCTAGGTGGTGGAAGGTGCTGCCTAAGAAACCTTGGTGAATTCTTGCAGTGCATCTTGTAAATGGTACATACTGCTGACATTGTTTGTCGATGGTGGAGGAATGAAGTGTTTGTGGAACGGATAGTAATCAAGTGGGCTGCTTTGCCCTGGATGATATGAAGCTTGAGTGTTGTTGGAGCTGCAATCATCCAGGCAAGTGGAGAGTATTCCATTACACTCTTGACTTCTGCCTTGTCAATTGGGGTCAGGCTGTGAGGAATAAAGCTATGAGTTAATCACAGCAGGATTCCTAGCCATGGTATTTATATGGCTAGTCTAGTTCAGTTTTTGGTCAATGGTAACCCCCAGGATGTTGACAGTGGAGGATTCAGCGATGGTAATCGCCACTTTCCTAACATCAGTTGATGGTTCTGTGATTAATTATCCTTTGAGGATCAGCATTGGGCCACCAATTTCACCATTGCTCTAGGCACTCTGCCTGATGCATGCAGGTGTAATGAAAGAAAAATAAAACCTATATTTATAAGGTATCTTTCATGATGTCCCAAATCATTTCATAGTTAATTCAATACTTTTGAGTTTTAGTCACTGACACAATGTAGGGCAGCACGGTGACACAGTGGTTAGTTCTGCTGACTCACAGCGCCAGGGTCCTGGGTTCGAATCCCGGCTTGGGTCGCTGTCTGTGTGGAGTTTGCACGTTCTCCCTGTTCTGCGTCTGAGTTCTCCGGTTTCCTCCCACAGTCCAAAGATGCGCGGGTTAGGTGGATTGGCCATGCTAAATTGCCCCTGAATGTCAGGGGGGTGAACTAGAGTAAATGCATGGGGTTATGGGGATAAGGCCTGGTTGGGATTGTGGTCAGTGCAGACTCAATAGGCCAAATAGCCTCCTTCTGCACTGTATGATTCATATGAGAAACAGTTGAGGACTTTGGGTCTGTACTCGTTGGAGTTTAGAAGGATGAGGGAGGATCTTATTGAAACTTATAGGATACTGCGAGGCCTGGATAGAGGGGACGTGGAGAGGATGTTTCCACTACTAGGAAAAACTAGAACCAGAGGGCACAACCTCAGGCTAAAGGGACGATCCTTTAAAACAGAGATGAGGAGGAATTTCTTCAGTCACAGAGTGGTGAATCTGTGGAACTCTTTGCCACAGAAGGCGGTGGAGGCCAGGTCATTGAGTGCTTTAAGACAGAGGTAGATAGGTTCTTGATTAATAAGGGGACCAGGGGTTATGGGGAAAAGGCAGGAGAATGGGGACGAGAAAAAAAATCAACCATGATTGAATGGCGGAGCAGACTCGATGGGCCGAGTAGCCTAATTCTGCTCCTATGTCTTATGGTCTTATGATTCTATGATAATATTAGCAATGTTATCAAATGGTGGATCAATCATGAGGGGCAGAATGGCTTACTCCTAATATGTATGTTTATATGTCATTCTGGATGGATGAGATGTGCTGGGCATAATGGTCTTTGTCATCCATAATTATCTTGTGTTAAGAGGGTGGAATCATGGCTGGAGCACTCTTTATTTTGTTGCTTATGGAAGTTTACTGTGAGCAGACTTTGTGTGGCGAATTTCCCAGGACAGGAATGCAAAATGGGCTCATTGTGAATTGTAATCTGTTTTACACTGCATGTGGTCTCAGAAGCATCTTCCATTGACTTCAATATTGTCCTTTTATCTACTTACCTAATATCCCTTGATGCTTTTATGAGTTTTTTGAGGTATTGAAGTTGTGTTCCATCGTATATTGTAGAGAGCAATAGCAATCAGCAGAGTCTTCAGACTAGCTGATCAAGAAAACACACAGTGGTGAACAATTCAGTCTTTGTCCTCTGGCCTCTTAAAAGTTGAGTCACACAGAGACACCTGAGGGCTCCAAAGCTTCACATCAACAGTGAACGCCTATGTTGTTTAATCATTCCACTTTGTTACTCAGGAGTCATTTGATTGTCTTACCCTGTAAGATTACTGATGAGACAGAATCCAATTACACCCCTTGTATGAAATAATGATATTGAATAATATCATGCACCCAGGCAAAGGAGTGTTTTCCACTTCTTCTACAGAATGGAAAAGATCTTGTTCAATTTATCTGGGTTGCAAGTATTGAATCTTTCTCCCAAATACAATTTTCTGTCATCTTGTCCATATGGTGCAATGAGCAGAACATACTAATGAATGACCAAAACCAGTGTTATCACCTGCCCGGTGTTATAAATAACTAATGGGATATTATCCAGTCAACATAACAATACTGCACAAAGCTGTTAAAGTAAAATTTGTAATCCATCCCGCTGCGCTGCTTTTTTAGCACAGTGAGCTGGGAGACTCAGCGGTGGCCAATTCGCGTTGGGCGTCTGGGCCTCCGTGCGTCTCCCAACGCCGGATTTCCAGCGCTGTCAGCTTCACACTGGAAATCAGAGCGTAGCTGCCTAATATATGTAGCAGCTTATTGTGATATAATTTAAATAGCATTAGCGGGCCCTGTGCTGAAGTCTCCCCCCTCCCCACCAGAAGTATTTCACTCCAGCGAGTCTTACCATAGCTCTCCACTTGTGGGGAGCTGGTGGCCCGATCCCACTCGATTGAAGTGGGGCAATCGAGGCCCCCCCAGAGGGTCAGGTGCTGGGGGCGTGTCCCCTGGGCATTGTCACCTAGGCAGTGCCAGCCTGGCCCTCCTGGCACTGCCCAAGGTGGCAAATTGTCAATGCCCAAGGCACCTTGGCACTGCCCACCAGGTATCAAATAGTGCCAAGGGGGTGGGACCTGATGGGGACAGGGCCTCTGGGGGAGGGGGGGGATGGATCTGTGGGGGTGGGGGGGGGGGGGTTCCTACTGCCTCTCTGAAGTCGGGATCGGTGGGGAAGGGAGGGAAGCCAGTGATTGGGGCCTAGCCATTGGGGTGGGGAGGGGTTGCAGCCTGTTGGGGGGTTCGGGGCTGCAAGGGGGGAACTCGGCACTGTGTAGGGTTGGTTTGGGACTGCCAGTAGGAGGGGGACGGGGGGGAGGGGGGGGAGGGGGGACGGGGGTGGGGGGGATGGGATGGGAGATCGAGGTGGGCCAGGAAAAGGGGAGTGGTCGAGGCTGGCCCAGGCATGTTTGGGGGGCCAGCGATCGGGCCGTGGTGGGGGGGTTGCATGGCTGGCAATTCAGGAGTTGCGATTGAGCTGGCCAGCAATCGGGAGACCAGCAGACAGGGGCCACTGTGTATGTGCCGATCTCGGTGCTGAAAGATCGGTGCAGGTGCAGTGGCCCATTCAGCGCTATGCTGCCGGCCTCTCCAGCGGGAATAGGCCCCGCTCACTGGTTTCTGGAGTGAAGCACGCGAGTGCACTCTGCAGTGCACAGAGTGTGGGAGATTCATTTTGAAAAAAAACCCAGCATGAATTACCCCAGTTTTCATGCAAATTCGACACTTAGAATCTTTTTGGGAGAATCCCACCCCTACTCTCTTGTTCAGTAGTACTGGTGGAATTACCAATAGGGTGCATGCAAGCTAACACTGCATAATATAATTTCTGCTCGTAATATATGCTGTATATATAATTGGACAATATTTGTAACCCGATGTCAACAATGGACATTAAAATTTTACTAGGACCTTTCTGTGATTGTTTGGTGAATTGATTGGTGAATCTCAGAAGGGGAAAATATATAATGCATGATTGAATGGGAGGGTTAAGGGAAAGGGTGGAATAAGGTGTCTAGAACAGGAGAAGCATCAGGACCCATGATTTCATCCCTGGCCCTGTGTATACCAGCTACATGATGCACTGGAACATAGAAACATAAAAACAAGAATCAGGAGTAGGCCATTCGGCCCTTCGAGCCTGCTCCGCCATTCATTTTGATCATAACTGATCATCAAATTTAATATTCTGATTCCCCCTTCCCCCAATATCCCTTGATCCATTTAGCGCCAAGAGCTCTATCTAATTTCTTCTTGAAATCAGACAATGTTTTGGCCTCAACACCATTATTCCTATGAAACTCACCTCCTGGGCCACGACTCCTCCCTCTGCGACTGGATCCTGAACTTCCTAACCCACAGCCCACAATCAGTAAGGATAGGCAACAACACCTCCTCCATGATCATCCTCAATGCCGGTGGCCCACAAGGCTGTGTTTTCAGCCCCCTACTATACTTATACACCTATGACTGTGTGGCCAAATTCCCCTCCAACTCAATTTTCAAGTTTGCTGACAATACCACCGTAATGGGTCGGATCTCAAATAATGACGAGACAGAGTACAGGAATGAGATAGAGAATCTGGTGAACTGGTGCGGAAACAATAATCTCTCCCTCAATGTCAACAAAACGAAAGAGATTGTCATCGACTTCAGGAAGCGTAAAGGAGAACATGCCCCTGTCTACATCAATGGGGACGAAGTAGAAAAGGTCGAGAGCTTCAGGTTTTTAGGTGTCCAGATCACCAACAACCTTTCCTGGTCCCCCCATGCTGACACTATAGTTAAGAAAGCCCACCAATGCCTCTACCTTCTCAGAAGACTAAGGAAATTTGGCATGTCAGCTATGACTCTCACCAACTTTTCGAGATGCACCATAGTAAACATTCTTTCTGGTTGTATCGCAGCTTGGTATGGCTTCTGCTCTGCCCAAGACCACAATAAATTACAAAATGTTGTGAATGTAGCCCAATCCATCCGCAAACCAGCCTCCCATCCATTGACTCTGTCTACACTTCCCGCTGCCTCGGCAAAGCAGTCAGTATAATTAAGGACCCCACGCACCCCGGACATTCTCTCTTCCACCTTCTTCTGTTGGGAAAGAGATACAAAAGTCTGAGGTCATGTACCAACCAGCAGCTTTTGCATGCTGCCATCAGACTTTTGAATGGACTTACCTTGCATTAAGTTGATCTTTCTCTACACCCTAGCTATGACTGTAACTACATTCTGCACTCTCTTGTTTCCTTCCCTATGAACGGTATGCTTTGTCTGTATAGCACCCAAAAAACAATACCTTTCACTGTATACTAATACATGTGACAATAATAAATAAAATCAAGTCAATCAAATCAACTACATTCAGTGATAGTGAATCCCACACATTCACCACCCTCTGGGTAAAGAAATTTCTCCTCACCTCAGTTCTACAAGGTTTACCTCTTATCCTCAAACTATGACCCCTAGTTCTGGACTCCCCCACCATTGGGAACATTCTTTCTGAATCTACCCTCTGTAACCCTGTTAGAATTTTATAAGTATCTATGAGATCCCCTCTAACTCTTCTAAACTCAAGTGAATATAATCCTAACTGACTAAAAGCCTAATTGATCCTTGATTATGATTTGAATATGGTGTATGGGTGGCCACTTTCAATATCTGCCCACCTCCTATATTATGAAGATAAACTCAGGTGGGCAGGAAGGTAGTGAGGTGGGCACCTGCTGTATTTTACATGCATTTGGATAGGTTGCCATCTGTTTGATGGTGGAAAGGATGGGCTCCAATCTGAGTGTAAATTCCTGTATCACACTGATGTTGGATTCTTCCATGTTCCTTGACATTGACCACAGGTTCAGGGCTTCCCAGTGCAACAGACATTTGGGTGCTTATAGCTATAATAGCCTCACCAAAGGCCAGTCCTCCAGTACCACACTGCTTTATTAAAGCAAGGGAAAGGCCATGTCCATGGCTTCAAACAAATTAAGGCCTGTGCTCTGGACCTATGTAGCCTCCAGTCAAGTGAAGTGTGGGTTTTAAAATACTGCCATTCGTCTCTCACTGGACGAACTCTCACTCACTCCCGCTCACTCAATAGGGAGACTCCTATTCCACAAAACTAACGGGGAGATCTATTAATGTCGCCCCATGCCCTTTGTGGCCACTATAACATCCCACTTCCCACAGATCCACTGCTCTCCCTGTACTCCTGCTGGGAAGAGGGTTTCCCGCTTGGTGAGCATTTAAAGACAGCCGGAGATGGCGTCAGATCTGGAGGCATGAACCTAAGCGGACTTTCGTTTCCAGAGGGAACGCTGAAATGTCACTGACGCAGGTTCCTCTTCAGGGTTCAGTTTGCTCAGGGCTCCTGCTTCCTCAGCTTCCATCTCAGAGTTTGTTTCTTTGTCGTCTGGAAGAATGTGTTCTAGTTAGCCTTGAGTTATTGTCCTGTACTGGTGGCCATCTCAATGCCTGGAAGCAAAGTCTGCTCTAGAGCAGACTCCCTGCTCTGAAGGTGGTCTAGGTTGTTTTTACATGACCTTATCCTGGACCTTCTTATTTCATAGAATCCCTACAGTGCAGAAGGAAGCCATTCAGCCCATTAAATCTGCACCGACAACAATCCGACCCAGGCCCTATCCCCGTAACCCCATGTATTTACTCTGTTTATCCCCCTGACACTGAAGGAGAATTTAGCATGGCCAATCCACCTAACCAGCATGTTTTTCAGACTGTGGGAGGAAACCGGAGCACCTGGAGGAAACCCACGCAGACACGGGGAGAATGTGCAAATTCCACACAGACAGTCACCCAAGCTGGGAATCAAACCTGGGTCCCTGGCGCTGTGAGGCAGCTGTGCTAACCACTGTGCCACCGTGCTGTGCTGCCCATAACTCTTGCAAAGTTGTAATTTCCTTTCTGGATCTGTTGTCTAGACTCCACCCTCCCCATCAGGTTTGGAAATAGTAGGTTTAGTCTCATACGAAACTGAGGTCCCATTAATAGTTCTGTTGTAGCGCTTCCTGTTGTAGCATGTGGGCTGGTTCTATCATCAAATAAGAAAGGCTCCAATTTGGTCTCTATATCTGCTGCAGGCTGTTTTTTTCGTGCCAGTTTTAAAAGTTGCACCGCCAGTTCCACCAGCCCATTTGAGGATGGGTGGTAAGGTGCCGTTTTAATATGTTTGATGCTGAGGACTTCCAGTTGAGCGATGTCGGAGAAACGCATGTGGTGTCTCTCCCAATAGGTGGTCTACGAACTTCCTTTCACCATGCCAGTATATTCCTATTTGCAACTGCACCAAATCAACTTTAGCCCTTGGGTTACAAGTTTATTTGAATAAGTGCAAGAATTTAAAATATTCAGGTGGGAAAAACTGAATAATAGAGACACATCTGCTGAAACAGCTACAGTTAAGATACCGGTCGGCTCCCTCACACTTTTGACAACTGAAATTTTGGGCGGAATTTTACGAGATGGATTCTAAGTGTCCAGCTAGCATGAAAATTGGAGAGTTCCTGATCCGTTTTTTGGGTAAGTTTTCACACCCAATCTTATGCACTTAGTCCTTGAAAATATGGGCTAGAGTGTTTCTAGCCGCTGCAGGCAATGGGCTGGGCTTAATTTGTCAGCCAGCCTGCAGAGGGAGCTATTGTGCAGAACTCTAAAGCGGCACATGCGCAATTTCAGCAGCAGGAGTCTGACAGAGAGAGAGCTGTCAGGCCCCGACTGCTGAAGGCAGCCTCAACACAGTCACCCACCCCCCCACAATTGCGGGGGCCCGCAGCCCATCACCTCCATCATCCGGTGCACAGTAGCAGCTGTGTGTGCCATCTACACAATACACTACAACTCACCAAGGCGCCTTTGACAGCACATTCCAAACACGCAACCTCTATCACCTAGAAGGATAAATGAAAGCAGGGGAACACCAGCACCTGCAAGCTTCCCTTTAAGTTACCATCCGGACTATATCGCTCCTCCGTCACTGTCGCTGGGTCAAATACTTGAAACTCGCCTTCCTAGCAGCACTGTAGTTGCTCAAGAAGGCAGCTCACCAACATCTTCTCAAAGGCAATTGGGGATGGTCAATAAATGCGGGCATGGCCAGCGATGCCCACATCCCAAAAATAAATTTTAAAAAATCTTTACTTTTAGCAATGTTGGTTCCGGGGATGGCAGGACCGATGTACGAGGAGAGATTGACTAGGTGAGGATTGTTTTCGCTGGAGTTCGGATGAATGAGGGGGGATCTCATAGAGACTTATAAAATTCTAACAGCACTAGACAGGGTAGATGCAGGAAGGATGTTCCCGATGGGGAGTCCAGAACCTGGGGTCACAGTCTGAGGATACAGGATACACCATTTCGAACGGAGATCAGGAGACATTTCTTCACCCAAAGAGTGGTGAGCCTATGGAATTCATTACCACAGGAAGTAGTGGATGCCAAATCATTGAATATATTCAAAAGGTGGCTGGATATAGCACTTGGGGTGAATGGGATCAATGGTTATAGGGAGAAAGCAGGATGAGGCTATTGAGTTGGACAATCAGCCATGATTGTGATGAATGGCGGAGCAGGCTCAAAGGGCCGAGTGGCCTCCTCCTGCTCCTATCTTCTATGTTTCCATGTTTCTATAACGAATCAAAGCAAATTTGTTAGGTAGCCAATTCCTGTGATCTGGAAACATCACTACCTGTTTTATGCACTCTGCTCCTGTAAGTAGGTAGGGAAAGAGAAAAATGTTGAAAATCTAAGCAATGTGTGTATCTACCACGTGCCCAAGCCGGCAGCTTGTGAGTCTGGGAACATGTAATACGCCAGTTTCGCTGTTTGAAGGTTGTCACATGCAACAAACTGTAAGACAAGATCCTTGCTATGACAGCAATGCACTGTGTCCCTGTAAAAAGTAGCCACGTCTATGCATTTGCAAAGTAAAAGTTGCCGAGTAGTTTATCCTCACTTTGTGTTGCTCTCCCAAACTTAAACTTAAGTAAACTTAATAAACATTGTAAGCAAACATTATAAAATGATGTGCAAGAAGAACTTACCCTTGGCAACCTTTCTAAGACCTGGTGACTTTGTCGATTGCTGCTCTGCAATTTTTGGGCACAGTTAAAGTCAAATCTCTTCACCCTAGCTGTTTCAGCACCATTTATGGAGCATGCTTCTTTTTTCTTCCTATGTGTAGCACTTTACACTGCAGCCTGCATGAAATTTCTTCGACCATTGTTCTTTCCCTTTGCATCTCTTGCCTGATTTATTCTATAATTTCTGAGCTGCCCATTCTAATCCCATTGCTCATACACCACATCCCCTTCCCGCCCCAGTTTGGCATCATCTGCACAATTTACCCACTTTGGATTGTTTTTCTGTATCGGAGTCATTTAATTACTGAACACTGCGGTACCAAACCCAGTACTTGTCCAGCCTCTACTCTGACAATGGCGTCTTGCTTTCTACCCGTCAGCCATTTATTTGAGTCCACACTGCTTTCAGTTTGATTTATAGCAATCCACATGGAACTTTATCTGAACCCTTTCAGAAGCTGAGGTCCACAGCATCATAGGCCTTCCCACAATCCACTTGGATTGTCACTTCTTCAAAGGATTGGAAAGGTTGGAAAATATTTGATTTTTATACTAACTGTTATATTAACTGTTGTTGGATGGGATTGTACAGGGTAGATCATTTAGGACAGAGATGAGGAGACATTTCTTCATCCAAAGGGTGGTGAACCTGTGTAATTCGTTACCACAGGAAGTAGTTGATGCCAAAACATTGAATGTATTCAAGAGACGGCTGGATATAGCACTTGGGGTGAACGGGATCAAAGGTTATGGGGAGAAAGCAGGATTAGGCTATAACAGCAACTGCTATTATTGAACAGTTAATACTCAGATTTATTCATCATACTGGTACTATTATTTTATGTTGAGAGAAAGACCTGCATTTGTATAGCATCTTTCACCACTTCTGTGTGCTCCAAAATGCAGCTAATTACTTACTTTTGAAGTGTAGTCACGGTTGTGATATATGGAAAACTGGCAACCAATTTGCACACTGCAAGGTCCTATAAACAGCTATTTGATAATAGGCAGATAATCTGTTTTTGTGACATTGGTTGAGGGATAAATATTGATCTGGATACCAGAAGAACTCTCCTCCTCTTCTATAAAGTGGTGCCTTTTACCTGAGAGGTCTGGCAGAGCTACAGTTTAACCTTTCAGCTGGTGGAGGTGGGGGGGCATTGGGTATCAGTCCCAATGCCAATTCCACCACATTTTCAGGCCTGCCCACCTCCTTCCTCACATCATGTGGGCCAGCCTGGGTCATTATGTGCAGAAGGCCATTCAGTCCATTGAGTCCTTGTTCTCTCTTTGTAGGGAAATCCAGTCAGTTTCATTCCTTATTATAAATCATAGAATCTCTTTGGTGCAGAAGGAGGCCATTCGGCCCATCAAGTCTGCTCCGACCACAATCCCCCATAACCCTATTTATTTACCCTACTAACCACCTGACACTAGGGTCAATTTAGCATGGCCAATCAACCTAACCTGCACTTCTTTGGACTGTGGGAGGAAACCGGAGCACCTGGCGGAAACCCACGCGGACACGAGGAGAATGTGCAGACTCC
The DNA here is from genome assembly GCF_964213995.1 of Mustelus asterias. Taxonomy (NCBI): domain Eukaryota; kingdom Metazoa; phylum Chordata; class Chondrichthyes; order Carcharhiniformes; family Triakidae; genus Mustelus; species Mustelus asterias. Next base: position 45,984,070 of record NC_135805.1, read on the forward strand.
ACACAGACTGTGATCCAAGCCGGGAATCGAACCGAGGTCCCTGGCGCTGTGAGGCAGCAGTGCTAACCACTGTGCCACCGTGCCACCCCCGCTCTATCTCCATAGTTTATAATTCCCCTCTCTATCTCCATAGATCTTGTAAGTTTGTTTCCTTGAAATGCTCATCCAATTTCAAATTTATAGGTGAGAGTGCTACCAAGGCAGTGGGGAATTGGGACTAGCTTAATGGTAAAAACTGGGCGGCATGGCCAGGTTGGGCCAAAGGGACTGTTTCCATGCTGTAAACCTCTATGACTCTATGAGCCATAGCTGACACTAAAAGGTCATCATCTGATAATGCAATATTGGACAATCTTCTAGCTTTCCATTTCTCCTACATTACACAATCAAGAATGATATTGCCTTCTTCATGTCCGGTGTGCAATTATTTCCCTTCTGCTGGTAGTTCTACTATCCTTCCTCTGTGTATAGCATTGTTGGAAAGGGCACAGTACCCTGGGGAACATGCAGCTTTCACGAATAGTTTATTGCAGTGAGCCCCCTATTTGTTTCAGACATCTGGATGACAAATTTTCCAAGTATCATTTTGATAACACTGGAGGATGTTATTGTTTTGAAGTACTTCATTTATGGAGACACCACTTAGCAGCCTGTTTGAGATGGACAGCTTGAAATGTCTTCGCCCATTATGGCTTTACCCACGGGGCAAACAAGCAGGGCTTTATGAGTGTTTTGTACCTGCAACAAAGTGGAACATCTGGACTGTGATGTCTGTGCACACTTATGTTCCATTTTTAATTACTATTGAATCTCCCAGGCTGATGGGTATGTTGCCAAAGGATCTCTGTTATAAAAGGACAAGAATATTATACACTGTATAAAACAGTGTATAAATGCTAAAATGTAGCTGCATGTCTTTTTACTGATACCAAATTTAATTGCAGTTAAATAAACACTTGGTTGAATTCATACAGAGGTCATTTTTGGCTCTGATTTTGTCTATGTCCCGTTATGCTTTTCTCTGATGTATAGACAGAAATTCCATGCTTGACCTAAAATGTTTATCGTTTGGAAATGATGGCATTATGATGAGATAAAAATTTTATCAGAGGTATTAGGTCATGTAATTTACAATTTATTTTCCATTAGGGTCACTAATTTATGATCATCAAGTAAATCAGTTTGGGATAATGTGACCATTTCTCACTAAAAATTGGCGACAGTCATTCAGCCGTTTGTTTTATCCCTCTCAGAAAATCAGCTGAGATACAAAAAAGGTTTACAATTCTCTGTTATCCATTTCTCACCTGGTGATGAAAGTTAGAATTACCCCCATTACGGCATTACTACATAATATTCTAGGACGCTTCTGTCCCTAAATCAGTGGCCTTGATTATTAATTATTTCTTGACATGCATTCTCGGTAAAGTGTAACATCTGGATCAAAGGTTGAAGGATACACAGCAAGTGATAAGCAACATGACACGTTAGGGGCAACCACTGGATTGAGCAGCGCTTAGGGGCTCTGCCACTTTAGCAGTACTGGAGAGGGCTAATCTGCGGTCTGATTCCATGGGTGGAATTCTCCCATGTTGTGATTAAGCGCGGTGGGGGTGGCTATGGCGGTACCTGTTCGACCAACCAGAATAGCAGGATCCTGTGCCAGATTCTGCACTCGGAAGCTCATTAATAATGCACTAGTATATAAAAAGGAGAGTACCCAAATTAAATGTTGGTTCCTTAGAGGCAGAGACAGAAGAAATTATGACGTAGAGTCAGGGAATTGCAGAGAAATCATAGAAATCATAGAAACCCTACAGTGCAGAAGGAGGCCACTCGGCCCATCGAGTCTGCACCGACCACAATCCCACCCAGGCCCTACCCCCACATATTTTACCCGCTAATCCCTTTTTAACCTACACATCCCAGGACTCTAAGGGGCAATTTTCTAACCTGGCCAATCAACCTAACCCGCACATCTTTGGACTGTGGGAGGAAACCGGAGCACCCGGAGGAAACCCACGCAGACATGAGGAGAATGTGCAAACTCCACACAGACAGTGACCCGAGCATCGAACCCGGGACCCTGGAGCTGTGAAGCAGCAGTGCTAACCACTGTGCTACCGTGCCGTGAGGAACCTAGCATATTTAATATCAGCAGAGAAAATACATTAGAACAAATATTTTGGGTTGAATTTTATCTCGAGCAAGGAAATCCTGAACCAGCGTGTACGGGTGGTGGGAACGTGGGGACAATTTTAGAGGCACAGACCAATAAGAGGCTGCCGCCAGACCACCATCCAATTAAAAACTTCTTCCAGAACTGCAGGCCCAATCAGAGGGCTGGCGGTTTGGTTGACTCAGCAGCGCCACTGAGAGAGGTGGCCACTGCGTGGACTGCAGGGTATAGGAAAGAATACATCCATGTTGATACAGACAGGTCCATGCAATTGGAATGTTGAATCATCCTCCAGCAGCATCGGAATCACTGGAGCAGTCATTGTTGTGGGGTGGAGGATGAGAGGATGCTCCGTGGTATATGGAGCAGCCGAAAGGGAGGCAACCCCCGCTGGGAGGCTGCCTAGGTGTACTAGCTGGTGTCCCACGCGATGGAAGATCTTGCTGACACTGGTAAAATGTCGGAGAGTATGTAATATAGCCATTAGTAGACCAGTTAATTGAATTAATTGGCTGCCTGCTCCGGGTTGGCAGGCAGCCGAGCTGCTGATACTCCCACTTCTGAGAATACCCTGTGATAGTGGAAAGACATTGGGCTTCCAATGCTTTTCACTGCCATTATACAAGCCTCACCACCCTCCAAACCGTCTCCAGAGAGCTGGTAAAATTACGGTCTTTGTACCTGTCTTCACAGTAGAAGTCACAAATTACATCCTAGATATAAAGGCTAACCAAGGGGCTAATAAGAGTGAGGAACCTAGCATATTTAATATCAGCAGAGAAAATACATTAGTGAAACTTCAGGGAATAAAAGCCAATCTGGTATCCAGATCACCAACAACCTGTCCTGGTCCCCCCCATGCCGACACTATAGTTAAGAAAGCCCACCAACACCTCTATTTTCTCAGAAGACTAAGAAATTTGGCATGTCAGCTACGACTCTCAACAACTTTTACAGATGCACCGTAGAAAGCATTCTTTCTGGTTGTATCATAGTTTGGTATGGCTCCTGCTCTGCCCAAAAAACTACAAAGGGTCGTAAATGTAGCCCAATCCATCATGCAAACCAGCCTCCCATCCATTGACTCTGTCTATACTTCCCGCTGCCTCGGCAAAGCAGCCAGCATAATTAAAGATCCCACACACCCCGGACATTCTCTCTTCCACCTTCTTCCTTCGGGAAAAAGATACAAAAGTCTGAGGTCACGTGCCAACTGACTCAAGAACAGCTTCATCCCTGCTGCTGTCAGACTTTTGAATGGACTTACCTTGCATTAAGTTGATCTTTCTCTCCACCCTAGCTATGGTGCAGACTACATTCTGCACTCTCTCCTTTCCTTCTCTATGAACAGTATGCTTTGTCTGTATAGCGCGCAAGAAACAATACTTTTCACTGTATGTTAATACATGTGACAATAATAAATCAAATCAAATCAAACAAATCCCTCGGATTTGTGGCTTACAAGCTTGGATTCTAAAAGAGGTAGCGGCAGAGATGGTGAATGCACTGGTTATGATTTTCCCAAATTTCCGAGATTCTGGATGGGTCCCAGCAGATTGGAAGGCAGCAAATGTAGCACCATTATTCAAGCAAGAAGGAGGAGAGACTGGCTTACGGGCTGGTTGGCCTGACATCAGTCATTAGGCAGTGCAGCAATCTATTATTAAGTAAGTCATAACAATGTACTTAGAAGATCATAGCATCATCAGACAACATCAATGTGGTTTTATGAAAGATCAATCGTGTCTGACAAATTTATTGGAGATTTTTGGGAAAGTAATTAGTGGGGTAGATAAAGGAGAGCCAGTAATACAGTCAAAGATTAGATTCATTATTAGGAACCATTAAGGCACAGAAGTAGGTCAATCACCCATCTTGTCCATGCTAGCTCTGTCTGGCAATCAAATCAGTCCCATTCAGTCCCATTCCTCTGCCCTACCTCCATAGCCCTGAAATTCAATTCACCTCAAGTGCCCATGCAAGTTTGTATTGAAATCATAGAAACCCTACAGTACAGAAAGAGGCCATTCGGCCCATCGAGTCTGCACCGACCACAATCCCACCCAGGCCCCACCCCCACATCCCTACATATTTTACCCACTAATCCCGCTAACCTACGCATCTCAGGACACTAAGGGGTAATTTTAGCATGGCCAATCAACCTAACCCGCACACCTTTGGACTGTGGGAGGAAACCGGAGCACCCGGAGGAAACCCACGCAGACACGAGGAGAATGTGCAAACTCCACACAGACAGTGACCCAAGCCGGGAATCAAACCCAGGTCCCTGGAGCTGTGAAGCAGCAGTGCTAACCATGCCGCCCACAACCACTGTGCTACCGTGCCGCTCATGGAGTGGCTCATAGAGTTGGGGGTAATATCTTAACTTGGATGGAGGATTGCTTAATGGACAGGAAGCAGGGCATTTTTAAGTTGGCTGGCTGTAACATTTGGAGTGCCGCAAGGGTAGTGATGGGGGCCTTAGCTATTTACAATCTATATTAGTGGCTGAAGTGTTTTCAACTACAGGGACACAGTGCATTGCTGTCATAGTAAGGATCTTGTCTTACAGTTTGTTGCACGTGACAACCTTCAAACAACAAAACTGGCGTATTACATGTTCTCAGACTCACATAGGAAGACTGCCGGCTTGGGCACATGGTTGACATACACATCGCTTAGATTTTCAACATTTTTCTCTTTCCTACCTGCTTACAGCAGAGTGCATAAAACAGGTAGTGATGCTTCCAGACCACAGGAGTTGGCTCCCTAACAAATTTGCTTTGATTTGTTACATCTGTTCACCCACATTTACCCTGTTAATCCACCTGACACTATGGGGCAATTTAGCATGGCCCAAATCAACCTAACCCGCACATCTTTGGAGTGTGGGAGGAAACCGGAGCATCAGTAACCACGCAGACACAGGGAGAATGTGCAAACTCCACAATGACAGTGACCCAACGCCAGAATCGAACCCGGGACCCTGGCGCTTTGAGGCAGCAGTGCTAACCACTGTGCTACCAGTGTGGCGACTCGGGAACTTTCACAGTAACTTAATTGCAGTGTGAATGTAAGCCTTCTTGTGACTAATAAATAAACTTTAACTTTAATATGGCAAGGGAATGGGAACCTAGGTAAGGGTTCAGAGCAAGGGGAAATAAAGAACAAGAGGAAAAGACAGCAAGGAGAATAAGAAAAGTGATAGGGTTACTTCACCCAGAGAGTATAGAATCTGTGGAATTCAATACCACACAAAGTAGTTGAGGCCAAAATGTTGTGTGATTTCAAGAATGAATTAGATGTAGCTCATGGGGCTAAAGGGATCAAGAACATGGAGGGGAAGGTGGGATCAGGATGTTGAATCTGACGATCAGCCATGATCAAAATGAATGGCGAAGCAGCCTCGAAAGGCCAAATAGCCTACTCCTGCTTCTATTTTCTACGTTTCTATGAATGGTGGAGCAGGCTCGCTGGGCCGAATGGCATCCTCTTGTTCCTATTTACTATGTTTCTATGTTTCTAAATGAGATTTTGGACTTGAGTGCAAAAACCACAAAGTTATGCTAAACCTATATAAAAAACTTGTTCAACCCCAGCTGGAGCACTGGGTCTAATTCTACGTAGAACATGGAGAATTTTCAGAAAATATAAAAGAGATATACTGGAATAGGTTCATGAATGAGGAGGGATTATAGTTATGGAGCTAAACTGGAGAAGCTGGGGTTCTTCTCCATAGAGCAGAGAAAACTGAGATGAGATTTGATATTGACATTCAACATTACAAAGGGTTTAAACATAGGAAATAAAGAGAAATTGTATCCAATGGTTGAAGAGTTGATAACCAAAAGGTACAGATCTAAGATGATTGACCCAAGACTGAGAAGATGGCATGAGGAAACCTCTGAAATGTACGATTTGGAATGCACTGCCTGTTAGGGTGGTAGATACAGCTTCAATGGTAGCCTTGGAAAGCAAATTGGATTTCAAAAAATTGTAGTGATATCAAGAAAAAGTGGAGGGAGTGGGACTAACTGGATTGCTCTTTGAAAGAACTAGCACAGACATGATGGACCAAATGGCATCCTTCTGTGTTCTACTATTGTATGATTCTAATTGTTTTTTCGTGTTTTCCCTTACCCAGACAGCCTGTGCTATTAGAATGCTTTTGATCCAAAGGAATTTTTGACCTAAAGGAATAAACAAAGTATAGTTGAATTTTCCCTTGGGGAATATTTAAATCATTTCAAACTAAACCTTTTCAGATAGTCCCAGGACAGCTGCCTTAGTAAGCCAGTGCTTGTCAAACATTTCTGTGTGCGTGTGTGTGTGTGTGTGTGTGTGCTTGGCCTCCTATAAATACTGACACACTTCAGAGGATCTTATCTAATAAGAACATAAGAAATAGGAGCAGGAGTAGGCCATCTAGCCCCTCGAGCCTGCCCCGCTATTCATCAAGATCATGGCTGATCTGAAGCGAATCAGTTCCACTTACCCGCCTGCTCCCCTTATCCCTTAATTCCCTTATCGATCAGAAATCTATCTACCCGTGATTTAAACATATTCAACGAGGTAGCCTCCACCACTTCAATGGGCAGAGAATTCCAGAGATTCACTACCCTCTGAGAGAAGAAGTTCCCTCTCAACCCTGTTCTGAACCAGCCCCCACTTATTTTGAGGCTGTGCCCTCTAGTTCTGGTTTCCCTTCTAAGTGGAAAGAATCTCTCCACCTCTACCCTATCCAGCCCCTTCATTATCTTATATGTCTCTATAAGATCACCCCTCAGCCTTAAGATTTTAATATACCGGTGCAGTACCCCTGTCCTAACTCCTAAAACACAGAGAAAAACGGTGCCACCATCGTTTTAAAAAAATCACTTTTATTAATGAAAGAAAATAATGCAGCCATAGGTTGAGAGATGCACTGTCAGAAATCTAATAATCTTGTGAAGTACTTCGTATTTCCTTACCCACCTTGGGTCTGGGGCCTCCAATCTGAATATAAATTCTATAAACCGAACATCCGTTGTATCAACCCCGCAAATAAATTCATTGTGCTCAGTACAATGTGATAATAATAACAACAAGCTGCAAAGACCACAGAAGTTCACCAGTAAAGGAACACGAAAAGCGAGAAAGGCATGTGGTTTGCTTCTGCCTTTTGCATGACGCCTTTGTAATTTTTTTTTTCAAATTTCAGATGCCACAAATACATTTGCTGCTGAAGAATATGAGGAGACTGGACCCTGTTCAGTAACATGTGGTAAATTATTTCTTTACACTCCTTCATTCGTAACGATTATCATGGTAATTAGGATTTGTTCGGATACTGTATTCAAATGTAAAGTCCTGCAATGTTATACAGCCACCTAGCCTGATTTTGGATCACAATATACAGTGTAACCTAGGAGGAAAATCTCACTGCTGTCATGGAAACAAACAGCTCTATCACTCGAGGCATCATCATGGTGTACCCCACTGCTGTGTTCACACTCACTCCATGGTTCACAGCATGGTCTCTATGCTCTAACACAAGTTGTAGCTGGACTTTTATACGCTCGAGCTGTTGCCTGCAAGCTTCCTGACAGGCAAATCAGCACACAGTATTTCCTGTTGCACACCTATCAGCTTTCTTCAGTACTCTGGGCCCTCAAAGTCAATACCCGTATCTTTTGCAGCAAGGCTAGGATACTATCTCATTGTCTTTGGAGGTGTTTTCTCCACCCACCTCACCTTGGGCTCAGTGAATTGGATCCTGTGATGTTAAATTCCCCAAGTCTAGCTCTTACAAATTTTGCCCAGTGATTCATTGTGAGAAAGCTACTCTTCTCAGCTGGCTCTGAACTACAGACGGTGCCAGTCTCTGAACTGGTGCTTGTTCAGAGTAGGCTGAGCTGACCTTCACAAAGGCTGCCTTCCTGCCCCCTCAATGCCACATCGGCCTCGACACCTACACCTGAAATGAAATGAAAGAGCGAGGCAAGGCTTAACTTTTATTGTCGAAGGTAAGCAGAGGGAAGTGATAGTGCAGAGTGAGGGGCCCCCTCATCTCACCAGAGTAGTGGATCAGTGGGTGGTCACCTCATTTACATACGAGTTGCAGGCACTCATGATGCCACTCTGGGAATGAGAGCCAGTGGAAGCAGGATAATGAATTACTCATGCCATAGCCAGCAGATGCTGATGTAGCTGTCCCACAGGCCCATTTTTACAAATGCCATGATATTAGAGCCATGATTTTTAGGGTGTTCCAGGCCAGAATCCAAGACTGGACTCATAGGTCATTTGATTTATGTGTATAACAAACCCAAATCATCTCCAGCATTGGTTCCTCTTCCTGATTTGCACTGTTACCTCCCCCCGTTCTCCCAAAAACTGGATCACTCATATCCAAACTTGCCCCTTAGCAACACTATCCAAAGCCACGTCTGAGATTAAGGAAAAGAGGAAGAAGGCAGTGTTAATCGTGGACTTGACAGTAAGGGGGTCAGACAGGCGTTTTTGCGGAGGCAGGCGGGAGTCTCGGATGGTGGTCTGCCTCCCTGGGGCCGGGATCCAGGATGTCGCTGGTCGACTCCCAGAAATCCCGAGGGGGGAGGGAGAGGAGCCAGAGGTAGCGGTACATATTGGTACCGCTGATGTGGGAAGGAAGGGGGAAGGGGTCATGAAAAGAGAGTATAGGGAATTAGGGAGACAGCTGAGGAGGAGGAAAGCAAAGGTAGTCATCTCAGGATTGCTGCCTGTGCCACGGGAGGGTGAGGGCAGGAATGGAGTGAGGTGGAGGATGAATGTGTGGCTGAGGAACTGGTGCAGGGGGCAGGGATTCAGGTTCCTGGACCATTGGGACCTCTTTAGGGGCAGGTGTGACCTGTACACAAAAAAACGGGTGGCACTTGAATCGCAGGGGGACCAATATCCTGGCGGGTAGGTTGGCTAAGGTTACTGGGGAGAGTTTAAACTAGATAGGTTGGGGGGAGGGGATCGAGACGAGGTGACTGGGAGCGAGGAAAACAGAGAAGGGTTATAGATAGTGCAAGAGGGAGGGTGGATGGGGGATAGAGAAGGGGAGAGCTCAGACCAAAGGATTGAGATGTGTTTACTTTAATGCCAGGGGTATAGTGAATAAAGGGGATGAGCTCAGAGCGTGGATTGATGCCTGGAAGTGTGATGTGGTGGCCATTACAGAGACTTGGATGTCTCAGGGACAGGACTGGATACTACAGGTGCCGGGATTCAGATGTTTCAGGAAGGACAGGGAGAGAGGCAAGAGAGGGGGTGGAGTGGCGCTGTTGATCAGGAATAGTGTCACAGCTGTAGAGAAGGTGTATGCTGTGGAGGGATTGTCTACAGAGTCTCTGTGGGTAGAAGTTCGGAGTGGGAAGGGGTCGATCACTTTGCTGAGAGTTTTCTATAGGCCGCCCAATAGTGACAGGGAGGTGGAGGAGCAGATAGGGAAACAGATCCTGGAGAGTTGCAATAATGGCAGAGTTGTTGTGATGGGAGACTTTAATTTCCCAAACATAGATTGGAATATCCCTAGGGTAAGGGGATTGGATGGGGAGGAGTTCGTTAGGTGTGTTCAGGAGGGTTTCCTGACACAGCATGTGGACAAGCCTACAAGAGGAGAGGCTGTACTTTATCTGATACTGACCAATGAGCCTGGACAGGTGTCAGATCTCTCAGTGGGAGAGCATCTTGGGGGTAGCGATCATAACTCTATCTCCTTTATGCTTGCATTGGAAAAAGAGAGGATCAAGCAAGCTAGGAAAGCGTTTATATGGAGTAAGGGGAAATATGAAGACATAAGGCAGCAAATTAGAGGAGTAAATTGGAAGGAGGTATTCTCGGGGAAATCTACTGAAGAGAGGTGGCAGTTTTTCAAGGAATGTCTGTCTAGGGTTCTACAGGACAATGTTCCGAGCAGACAGGGAGGAGTGGGTAGGTTAAAGGAACCGTTGTGCACGAAAGCTGTGCGAGACCTAGTCGAGAAGAAAAGTAAAGCGTACAAAAGGTTCAGAGAGCTTGGAGAAGATAGGGATCTAGATGAGTATACGGCTTGTAGGAAGGGACTAAAGGAGGAAATTAGGAGAGCCAGAAGGGGTCACGAGAAGGCCTTGGCAAGTAGAATTAAGGAAAACCATAAGGCGTTCTATAAATATGTGAAGAGTAAAAGGATGAGACGTGAAGGAATAGGGCCTATAAAAGGTGAAGGCGGGAAAATCAGTACGGGACCAGTAGAAATGGCAGAGGTGCTTAATGAGTATTTTGCCTCGGTTTTCACAGAGGAGAAGGACATGGGTGGATGTACTGTGGGCTTGTGGTGGACTGAAAAGATTGAGTATGTGGACTTTAACAAAGAGGTTGTGCTGGAATCTTTGAATGGCATCAAGATAGATAAGTCGCCGGGTCCGGATGGGATGTACCCCAGGTTACTGTGGGAGACGAGGGAAGAGATTGCAGAGCCTCTGGCGATGATCTTTGCATCGTTGATGGAGACGGGAGAGGTGCCGGAGGATTGGAAGATTGCGGATGTGGTTCCTATTTTCAAGAAGGGGAATAGGGACAGCCCAGGAAATTACCGACCGGTGAGTCTAACCTCAGTGGTTGGTAAGCTGATGGAGAAGATCCTGAGGGACAAGATTTATGAGCATTTGGAGAGGTTTAGTATGCTCAAGAATACTCAGCATGGCTTTGTCAAAGGCAGATCGTGCCTTACGAGCCTGGTGGAGTTCTTCGAAAATGTGACTAAACACATTGGCGAAGGGAAAGCGGTAGATGTGGTTTATATGGATTTTAGCAAGGCGTTCGATAAGGTCCCCCATGCAAGGCTTCTAGAAAAAGTGAGAGGGCATAGGATCCAAGGGGCTGCTGCCCTGTGGATCCAGAACTGGCTTGCCCAAAGGAGGCAGAGAGTGTGTATAGATGGGTCTTTTTCTAATTGGAGGTCGGTCACCAGTGGTGTGCCCCAGGGATCTGTTCTGGGATCCTTGCTGTTTGTCAGTTTCATAAATGACCTGGATGAGGAAGTGGAGTGATGGGTTGGTAAGTTTGCCGACGACACCAAGGTTGGTGGGGTTGTGGATAGTCTGGAGGGATGTCAGAAGTTACAGAGGGACATAGATAGGATGCAAGACTGGGCGGAGAGGTGGCAGATGGACTTCAACCCAGATAAATGCGTAGTGGTCCATTTTGGCAGGTCGAATGGGATGAAGGAGTACAATATAAAGGGAAAGATATCTTAGTACGGTAGAGGATCAGAAGGACCTTGGGGTCCGGGTCCACAGGACTCTAAAATTGGCCCCGCAGGTGGAGGAGGTGGTTAAGAAGGCGTATGGTGTGCTGACCTTTATCAATCGAGGGATTGAGTTTAGGAGTCCGGGGATAATGATGCAGCTATATAAGACCCTTGTCAGACCCCACTTGGAGTACTGTGCTCAGTTCTGGTCGCCTCATTACAGGAAGGATGTGGAAAAGATTGAAATGGTGCAGAGGCGATTTACAAGGATGTTGCCTGGATTGAGTGGCATGCCTGATGAGGATAGGCTGAGGGAGCTCGGTCTTTTCTCCTTGGAGAGACGTAGGATGAGAGGAGACCTAATAGAGGTATATAAGATGTTGAGAGGCATAGATCGGGTGGACTCTCAGAGGCTTTTTCCCAGGGTGGAAATGGCTGCTACGAGAGGACACAGGTTTAAGGTGCTGGGGTGTAGGTACAGGGGAAATGTTAGGGGGAAGTTTTTCACACAGAGGGTGGTGGGCGAGTGGAATCGGCTGCCGTCAGTGGTGGTGGAGGCAAACTCAATAGGGTCTTTTAAGAGACTCCTGGATAAGTACATGGGACTTAATAGGATGGAGGGTTACAGGTAGGCCTAAAAGGTAGGGATATGTTCGGCACAACTTGTGGGGCCGAAGGGCCTGTTTTGTGCTGTAGTTTTCTGTGTTTCTATGTTTCTATTACGGTATCCAAAGGCACGTCTGAGATTACAGTATCCATACGAACATATGAATTAGGAGCAGGAGTAGGCCACTTGGTCCCTTGAACTTGATATGTCATTCAGTAAGATCATGGCTGATCTAAATGTAACCTCCCGCCTACACTCAATAACATTTCACCTCCTTGCTTATCAAGAATTTATCTAGCTCTGGTTTTAAAACATTCAAATTGCTTCCATTACCTTTTGAGGAAGAGAGTTCCAAAGAAATATGACCCCCTGAGGGAAAATATTTCTCCTCATCTCTGCCTTACATGAGCAACCCCTTATTTTTAAACTGTGACCTCTAATTCCAGCTTCTCTGTCAAGAATCATAGAATCCTGACAGTACAGAAGGAGGTCATTTGTCCCATCGAGTTTATACCAATCACAATCCCACCCAGGCCCTATTCCCGTAACCCCACACATTTACACTGCTAATCCTCCTGACATTAGGATCAATTTAGTACGGTCAATCAACCTAACCCGCATACCTTTGGACTGTGGGAGGAAACCGGAGCAACTGGGGAAACCCACACAGACCCGGGGAGAATGTGCAGACTCCACACAGACAGTGACCCAAAGCCGGAATTGAATCTGGGTCCCTGGCACTGTGAGGCAGCAGTGCTAACCATTGTGCCACCATGCCGCCCGAGAGGAAACATCCTCTCCACTTCCACCCCTTGGGATCCCATTTGTTTCAATCAAGTTGCCTCTTGTTTTTCCACAATCCACTGGATACAAGCCTAGCCTGTTCAGCCTTTCCTTGTAGGACAACCAGCCCATTCCTAGTACTAGTCTAGTAAACCTTCTCTGAACTGCTTCTAATGAATTTACATCCTTCCAATACTCTACACACCACTCCAGATGTGGGGTCACCAGTGCACTGCACAATTGAAGCATAACCTCCCTACTTTTGTATTCCATTTTTCTCACAATAAACAATAGGATTCTATTAGCTTCCTAATCACTTGCTGTCCCTGCATACTAGCCTTTTGAGATTCATGCACTGGGAGGGCACTCAGAATTCTCTGCGTCTCAGAGCTCTACAATTTCTCATCCTTTCGATAATATCTTTCTTTATTATTCTTCCTGCCAAAATTGACAACTTCACATTTTCCAGCATTATATTCCATTTGCCAGATATATGCCCACTCACGTAGCCTATCCCTTTGTAGACTCATTATGTTCTCTTTGCAACTTACTTTCCTACCTATCTTTGTGTCATCAGCAAATTTAGCAATCATACCTTTGGTCCCTTCGTCCAAGTCATTTATATAAATTGTAAAAAGCTGTGGCCCCAGCATTGATCCCTGTGGCACACTACTTGTTATATCCTGCCAACCAGAAAAAGACTAACTTATGATCTGAAATTTGGGATTAGGTTTTTAGGCTCTTTATTGGCAGTCACAGACAAGATGGGTTGAATGGCCTCCTTCTATGCTGTAAATATCTATGACATAACTCAAATTCTGGACTAACAACCTGCTGCATAAAACAATTTTTGCTCATATTCTCTCTGATTCCTTTGTCAAGCCCCCTAAACCTGTATCCTTTGATTTTTGGACATGTTGCCTTCATCTTCTCTGTTTTAAGCAGAACAATCCAAACTATCCTTCTCCCTGCACATAATGAAAGTTCCTCACCCCTGTTACAATTTGGGTAAATATTTGTTGCATCCTTTCTCCTTCCTACGTTGTGCACCCAGAATGGAGCATAATATTCCAGCTGGGACCTAACCAATAATTTGTAAAGGTTAAGGATATCTTTCTTGTTCTCTATTTGCCACTATTCTCTGCTACTTCCTGTTATTCTCTGCTTTCTGTCTCTTCACACCAATGCCTCTATTGTTCCATTAATCCCATGGGGCACAATTTTGCTCAATCAATAAACTCAGAACCCCCGGACTGGCCACAGGTCATGAAGGCCATCCCCCAGGACACTATATGAGAAGCCAACAGTGTCCAGAATTGGTTGATGTTGTGCGATGGCAGAAGAAACCTTTCTCTCAAAGAGTTAACTTTAGCCTGTTTATGTTCAGGTATTGGAGTGAGAGAGATCTTGCTGACTAAAGGATGCCCAGGTGAAGAAAAAAAGTGTGTTATACGAGTCGAAGAATGCAAAGGACCTGTGAAATGTGGCTGTGAGTACTTCCTATTGTGAGGAACAAAAATAATTCTGCAAATATAGCTGACAACCTCTTCATTGCTCGCATGGTTACCAGACATGTTTTGTGTTTTCATAGCCACTGTTCAAAGAAATTATATATTTTCTATGTTCTATGTTCTATTCCTGAAAAATTGTTTATTTAGTTCTCAGAAATAACTTTTGCGACAGAGGTGGACATTTTAAATTTGACAATGTAATACTCTCGCTACTATTGATGATTATATTTGTTCTTAGGGATACAAATTGCAATGGCTTTTATTTTAAACAGAGTGCACTATTTAGTTTCAAAAACATTTGTTCATCTTTGAATTGTGTGAAAGTAGAAATCTGACCAACAAATAGCGAAGGGAGGGGAATGTTCTGAGCAGTCCTATGGGACTGCACCAAACGCTATAGTCCTGCCACAAGCCCCACCCATTTTCCTGTGTTGGGGGACAATTCAAAAGCAGGACTGGCTCCTGGTGGGATACCTTTATCCCCACCAGGAGGTAAAAGCTCCCACTGCTGAAGGGAAGAATTGGGTGGATTCACTTCTGCAGCTGCTGAAGATGTTCCCAGAAAGGTAAAGGGGGCGGAAAAGAACAGACATAGAAACTAGAAGCAGGAATAGGCCATTTGGCCCTTCGAGCCTGCTCCGCCATTCATCTTGGTCATGGCTATCATTGAATTCAATATCGTGATTCCCCCCTCCCCCCATATCCCTTGACCCCTTTAGCCCCAAGAACTGCATCTAATTCATTCTTGAAATCAGACAATGTTTTGGCCTCAACTACATTCTGTGATAGTGAATTCCACACATTCACCGCCCTTTGGGTGAAGAAATTTCTCCTCATCCCAGTTCTAAAAGGTTTACCCCTTATCCTTAAACTATGTCCCCTAGTTCTGGACTCCTCCACCATTGGGAACATTCTTTCTGAATCTCCCCTCTCTAACCCTGTTAGAATTTTTAAAGTTTCTATGAGAATTCCTCCCACTCTTCTAAACTCCCACGAATATAATCTAGACACCACTCAAGTGGCAGTATGGAGACCTCGCATCACTCTCTCGGGTTGCACCCAACCTGACTGGTGTGACCACTGGATCCCAAATTTGGGCGACACTTGTTCTGACAATGAATGCACATGTCAGTCTGCAAAGACCAGGCGCAAGGCTGCAGTGGACTCCTTTAAGGATCAGGCACCCAAAGTGAGGTAACGTAATTTTAGATAATGTTTTTCTATTCCAAGGTGTATGGAAGTAGTCCTGGTTATTTCTGAAGGTCATTGGTGCTGAGTTGCGAGATTTGATGTTGGGTGTTGTTCCATCCTCACAAGGGGGACAGAAGAGTAGACGACCTGTCCACACAAAGAGCTGTCCTTGGGTCTGTAACATGACAGGGACATGGAGTTGAGACTGCAGAGAGGGTACATTCTATGCTGTACCCTATGCCAATGTAGACCCAGACCAACCTAAGATAATTGATAGCGATAAGGAGATTGTCTGGCAAGTCAGCCAATCCATCCAGCATCACAGTGCACATGCCATTCTCCTGTTGCTACCCCGTTGAGCTTCTCATCTGAGTTCTCTGCAGCAGAACTCATCTGAGACCTTGCCCTCCAGGCTGCTGACAAACAAATCATCCTTTACCCCTGGTCTAGCTGCAGCCCACTCACGCCCAGTGACTCACCATGAGTCCCAACTGTCGTAGGCTCCAAGGTAGTGCCAATATCTCAGCTGGTGGCTGCGAGTGTCAGATCGAGCAATGGGATATTTCCATTCATGCTGAGCTTTCCTCCTCCGCGTTGTGCTGTGGCTTGACAGGTGGCAGTTCTTGGTTCTGGAAACACATCCAAGGAAAGGTTGTTGTAGTGGAAGGATTAATGGGATGTGAAGTAAGAGGTCCATGATCATTAGCTGCTTGTTCATCATGCCTGGAAGCAGGATAAGGGTCTGCTGTGAATTGAGAAGAAGCATGATGCAGGGACATACCATAATCCTCTGCTCTTGGTGATGTGGGATGACATGGGTCCTACATGATGTAGAGAATAAGCTCCTTCGTTGGCTCAAGGGAGGCAGATATTCTTGTCCTCGCCAGAGGTTAGTAGGGATTTTGAGATGTCTGTGGAGGTGCTGCAAGTTCCTAGGATGTAGACGCTGGCAGTTGATATCCTGGCCACCTATTTCCACTCACTTCTGAGGGTTGGCCCTTGTCATCTCTCTTCTTGTCCCTCACCAATACTGTTACCTCCAGTGCCCATCCGTCATCCCACAATCTTCTCTCTGCCCTGGTGTTAAGACCATAAGAACATAAGAAATAGGAGCAGGAGTAGGCCATCTAGCCCCACGAGCCTGCCCCGCCATTCAATAAGATCATGGCTGATCTGACGTGGATCAGTACCACTTACCCGCCTGATCCCCATAACCCTTAATTCCCTTACCGATCAGGAATCCATCCATCCGCGCTTTAAACATATTCAGCGAGGTAGCCTCCACCACCTCAGTGGGCAGAGAATTCCAGAGATTCACCACCCTCTGGGAGAAGAAGTTCCTCCTCAACTCTGTCTTAAACCGACCCCCCTTTATTTTGAGGCTGTGTCCTCTAGTTTTAACTTCCTTACTAAGTGGAAAGAATCTCTCCGCCTCCACCCTATCCAGCCCCCGCATTATCTTATAAGTCTCCATAAGATCCCCCCTCATCCTTCTAAACTCCAACGAGTACAAACCCAATCTCCTCAGCCTCTCCTCATAATCCAAACCCCTCATCTCCGGTATCAACCTGGTGAACCTTCTCTGCACTCCCTCCAATGCCAATATATCCTTCCTCATATAAGGGGACCAATACTGCACACAGTATTCCAGCTGCGGCCTCACCAATGCCCTGTACAGGTGCATCAAGACATCCCTGCTTTTATATTCTATCCCCCTCGCGATATAGGCCAACATCCCATTTGCCTTCTTGATCACAAGAATGTCACAATGCTGTCATTTACATTGCAGTAATATTATTTTGTGCAGCATTTCTTTTAAGAGGGACGGACTACCTTTAAGAAGAGCAGGCTTGCTGCGCCACCTGGTTTGTGAACAACGCTACTGGCCTCCTCTGCTATGCATAGAGGCAGCAGGGTGGAACACGCTCAGCCAGTCATTACTATCAGGCAGTTGAGGTGGGTGCATCAAAATCTCCTGCTGCCCACCTTGATCTGATCAGGTATGGGCAGCTTGTGAATTGTGACCCAGAGCCCAAAAACAGGCCCATCAATCCCTAGCTCAATATTTTTCACAGCTAAGACAAAGGGCCAATAAAATGTGATTGTGGGCTAATAAGATGTGAGAGAAGGCCATGATTAAGCCCTATATTTTCATGCATTGATTTTGGGTGACTTAACGTTGCTGCCCATTGTCAACTGTCACCCTCCCTCTGCCAGTCCCTTGGGACTCAGGACACTGGGGAGGGAAGTGGGGAAGAATCCAAACCGTGTCGCCCTGTTAACATTTCGACATGGTAGCTGGGAAAGGACCAGCTGGTTCATGTTTCAGTGAAGTGAAAGAGGTTTGGGTGACGGTGGAGGAGGGAGAGCAGACGCAAGGCGGGAAATCACTAGCTGGCCTATTTCCTGTTCAATTTCAGGTAGGATAAAAATCTGACTCTAGTTGCGCTAAATTTCCTTTTTTGATAGGCTTGTGTTTGACAGCAATTTTCCAATCTTGTTTCCTCCAACATTGTGTCCAATGTACCTTACACAGTTATTACCATGATGCCTCTTACTTCTGTTTGTATTGCCTTTTGTACTCTGATGTATTCCATATGGAACCAGCACGTTGTGAAGTTTCAAATGCTGGAGTTCCTTACTGATCTTTTCATTTCCGAGGACTGTTTTCTCCATTTTGTCCAATACGTTCCTCCACCTCTTTAATGGTCCAGTTGGGAGTATGACCAAAATTAACTGCTGCAAAAACAGTCATGAAGAAACCTGATTGTATTGCTGTTGTCCTCGTCCAATAGCTCGCTTCCCTAATCTTTTAAAGTGGCTCACTTGTTCTTCAATACTTTCTTGCAATGGACAAGCCTATTTCCCCTTGAGGCTACCTCATTGAATGCTTTTAAGGCAAGGATAGATAGATTTTTGAAGAGTAAAGAAATTAAGGGGTGTGGTGAGTGAGCGGTTAAGTGGAGCTGAATCCACGAAAAGATCAGCCATGATCTGATTGAATGGTGGAGCAGGATCGAGGGGCTAAATGGTCTACTCCTGCTCCTAGTTCTTATGTTCTTATGTAAAATGGTCCCTCAACATGAAAGTTGGAGAGGGTTTGGAGAGGGTTTGATAATTAGTTATTGATTTTAATTTGCTCAAAATTTGTTTGGCACATTCGTGTCCCAGTGTAGTGTATCAAAGTGAGATGATGTGCACTTTTGGAAGTGTGGTTTCCCTGGATTGAGTTCATGCTCTGTCCTTTTCTGTTAGGGGAGGCTGGGCAATTCTTGAAAGGAGGTGGAAAGGTGCTGAGTGAATCCTAACAGTCTAAGAAAATCAGAAGTTTGGGTCGTACTGGCTAGTTCATCTCTCCATGACTGTTGAAGACTGGTTTGATTTGATTTATTATTGTCAGATGTACTGAGATATAGTGAAAAGTGTAGTTTCTTGAATGCTATACAGACAAAGCATACAATGTTCGTAGAATGCATAGCGGAGAGGGAAAGGAGAGGGTACAGAATATAGTGTTATTGTCATAGCTAGGGAGTAGAGAAAGATCAGTTAATAAATGGTAGGTCCATTCAAAAGTCTGATGGCAGCAAGGAAGAAGTTGTTCTTGAGTTGATTGGTATGTCTTCTGACTTTTGTATCTTTTTCCTGATAGAAGAAGGTGGAAGAGAGTATGTCTAGCGTGCGTGAGGTCCTTGATTATGCTGGCTGCTTTTCCGAAGCAGCGGGAAGTGTAGATGGAGTCAATGGATGGGAGGCTGGTTTGTGTGATGGATTGGGCTACATTCACGACCTTTTGTAGTTCCCTGCAATCTTGGACAGAGCAGGAGCCATATCAAGGGGCGGCACGGCAGCACAGGGGGCGGCACGGTAGCACAGTGGATAGCACTGCTGCTTCACAGCTCCAGGGACCTGGGTTCGATTCCCAGCTTGGGTCACTGTCTGTGTGGAGTTTGCACATTCTCCTCGTGTCTGCGTGGGTTTCCTCCGGGTGCTCCGGTTTCCTCCCACAGTCCAAAGATGTGCGGGTTAGGTTGATTGGCCATGCTAAAATTGCCCCTTAGTGTCCTGAGATGTGTAGGTTAGAGGGATTAGCGGGTAAATGTGTAGGGATATGGGGGTAGGGCCTGGGTGGGATTGTGGTCGGTGCAGACTCGATGGGCCGAATGGCCTGTTTCTGCACTGTAGGGTTTCTATGAACTAATTCTATGATCAAGCTGTGAGATAACCAGAAAGAATGTTTTCTATGGTGCATCTGTAAAAGTTGGTGAGAGTCGTAGCTGACATGTCAAATTTCTTGCTGAGGAAGGTATGAACTACTGTATAGTGGAATTCCAAACCAGAGCAAAAATGAACTGGCATTAATCCATAATCATGAAAATAACCTAAAATGTTCCAGGTTTTGATTGCTGCATGGGATTGACCGCCCCCCCCCAACCTCCCCCCCCACCCCCCACCTCCCCACCCCCACCCCCACCCCCTCCCCACCCCTGTGCAGCTGAACCCAACAAATGAAATAATCAACATAGTCCTGAACAAATCACTCTCAGCAAGCGACTGAGGAAAAGTACATTTTGAGATTCTGGGCACCAGTTGATCTAATCCCTAACATGCACGTGCACAGGAAAACTCCAGCAAATATTTCACCTCTTGTTCCTCTTGCTAAAATATTTTTCTTCCTCTTGGAGCCTTCAGTGAGTGACCCCTAGCTGAGAGTTTCCGTGCCCTCTACAGCAACCAGCTAGTGGCTAAGGGTACAGGGGGCATGAAGCCAAGGTGAGTAAATGGAGGTTCAGATACATGTCAGCCATGGTCTGAATGACTAGTGGAGGAGGTTCGAGGGGCTGAAAGGTCCGTTCCTGTTTCTATGAGTCAACAGGGGAGTGTGCGAGAGCAGCAATTTCCCTCGTGCCAAGTGCTCTTTTTCTTCAATGAGATGCCTCCTGTAGATTGTTGGGGAGGTAGCAGGAACTCTCCATGTGGCAAGTTCTGCCAGGAGCTTGCATTCTGCTCTTCCTGCCAAGCGAGGCCAAAAAATTAAAATGATTTCAGGCAGAGTGTCTTGACCTATTTTCCCCTTTGGTCTTTGCATTCTATTTTAAGATGTATTATTTTCCTCCAACATCAAGCCTGTTCACTCCACAAATGCTCAAACAATGAAACACCGGAAATATAAGAAAATAATATTTGAACATGATCATAGTTCTTGGGTAATGTGATAATCTTGTCATACTAATCTGTGGCCTGACCCAAATGCATTGAATGTCACTTTAGCTGTGTCAGCCTCATTGCCCCGGTTCCACACAATTAACTATCAATGAAACTTGAAGCATTATTACAGCCTGGAAGCATGTCTCGCATCAAGAACAACAACTTATATTGATATAGCACCTTTAATGTACCATAAATCGATCCAGCATATAAAACGACCCATTTTTGCCAGCCCCAGAAGCCATGTTTTTAGATGTACTCGGCATATAAAACAACCATCTTTCTTTAGCCACAATACGCTATATCTGCTTCAGTTGTCAGTCTCAATTTTTCTCCAAACAAATGCATGCTTTACTTTAGGTGATAATTGGATGTAAGTGATCAGCAGGCGATATGGGCAGGGTTGCAACAATGTGCAGGAGCTTAAGACATGTCTACGTGTTGGGAGCAGATGACATCTCAAAATGGCGACCATGCACACCCATGCTCATGATACACGCTCATGATACACTTTTCTACTCCAATTGTGCAAGTTAGCCCGGGGGGCGGTGGGGGGGGGGGGGGGGGGGCAGGGGGGGAGCGTGGGGTGTTGGGTTGGGTTTGGGTGGGACCAAGACGCTGAACTATTAATCCAGAAACTCAACTAACGTTCTGGGGACCCGGGTTCAAATCCTGCCACGGCAGATGGTGGAATTTGAATTCACTAAAAAAGTACCTGGAATTAAGGATCTACTAATGACCCTGTCCATTGACCATTGTTGATTGTCGCAAAAACCCATTTGGTTCATTAATGTCCTTTAGGGAAGGAAATCTGCCGTCCTTACCTGGTCTGGCCTACATGTGACTCTAGATCCACAGCAATGTGGTTGACTCTCAACTGCCTTCCAAAGGCAACTAGGGATGGACAATAAATGCTGACCCATCCAGCGACGCCCGTGTCCCATGAATGAATTTTTAAAAATATGTTTAAACCACGGTGAGCACAAGAGGTGATGTTCTGTTCTGCCATTACTTAAGTTATTTATTCGTATTACTGTTCACTCCCTATTGTGTTCATTGTTTGAAAGTGCCAAGAACTTATAAACTTTGCTTTTGAGTTAACGGCCTGAGTATGCTTCTTATTTTAGAGTTGCAGAGCGTGCCAGCATTTGATGCTGGATATGAGGGGCTGTAAACTCTATGATGGCACAGCTACTGAGAGGACTCAGGGCAGGTAGTGGCGCAGTGGTATTGTCACTGGACTAGCAATCTGGAGATCCAGGGCAATGCTCTGGGGATATGGGTTCAAATCCCAACACGGCAGATGGTGGAACTTGAATCCAATAAAAATCTGGAATGAAAAGATGACCACGAAACCATTGTTGGATTGTTGTAAAAACCCATCTGGTTCACTAATGTTCTTTCGGGAAGGAAATCTGTCGTCCTTACCTGGCCTGGCCTACATGTGACTCCAGATCCACAGCAATGTGGTTGACCCTTAAATGCCCTCGGGGATGGGTAATAAATGCTGGCCCAGCCAGCGACGCCCACACCACATGAATGAATGAAAAAACTTTCATTCATTCAATAGAATGTGCCCGGTAAGGAGGTGGCACTACTGGCACAAGGTGGACGTAGTTCTTTGGCAGACTAGCTAAAGATGCATTACTTCAAAGCCTCCCAGGTGTCCGTTCCTCCCTGAAGGTCCCAGAAGCCTGCCTCCACATCCTCGCTGTGTTCTTCCCTGGACTCCTCTTCTGATCCACCACTGGATCACCAACTGCAGCCTGTGGAGCTGCCTCAATATCCTCATTCTCCAATGGGTACCCCCTTAGCCAGAGCCAGATGTTTGGGAATGCAGCGACTCTCAGACACACGCTCTGGAGAACATTGCAGTGTTCCCCTGAATGGTGCAGGCATCTGAATCTCGTCTTCAGCAGATCAGTGGTGCTCCCATCACCGCCCTAGTGAAGGTGTAACTCCTGGTGGACCTCTCCTCCGCTTGGGTGCTCAGCTGAGCTGGAGCGATGAGCAACTTGACTGTCAGAGAATGTGTGCATCACTGCCAGAGTACCCTGTGTAGACTTTCAGAATCTGTGTCTTGTGGTCACAAACTATCTGCACATTCAGAGTGAAAGCCCCTCCTGTTCACAAAGGTACCCGGCCCACCAATTGGGTGCCTTGTTGACCACATGAGTGAGAGTCGATGGCACCCTGGATGAGGCGATACCCAGCAATCACACTGAAACCACTGGCTCACTCAAGCCTAGTTGGCCTCATCTGTCCATTGCCATGATCCACCTGAGCAGAGTGTTAGTGAGCGGTTTGATGTAACTGTGGGCGGCAGTTTGGGACTCTCCACACATGTCCCTCACTGACCCCTGGAAAGATCCGGAGGCATTGAAGTTGAGGGTTACTGTGGCCTTTAGAGCCACTGGCATGGGGTGGTCACCCACACAGTTGGAGGTGATCTCCAGACCTATCGTCTGACATATGGAGAGGAGGAGCATCCCTCAGCACTGGGGCTCAGACAGATTGAGGTAGCTGACTCGCTGCCTGTATACTCTGGCAGCAGGGTAGAGGCATCTTCTGCGGCCCCTCTGCTGACCCTGCACCCCTTCTGCCTCCGCCTCTTCTCCCACAGGTCACTCCCTTAAACCCTGCCTTGTGAGCACCTGGCCTCCACTCCCATCTGCCTCTGTCTTCCTCTTTAGATAAGCCCCTACCAGTGGAGTAGACAATCCCCATTACCAGAGAAACAGACAGCTGCTGGCGCCTAGGTGGTTCCATACAGTATAAAGCCCCCTGGAACCGTGGCAACGCCAATGAGTCCTGGAATGAAGGCAAGCAATGCAGAGACTGAAGCTACAAACAGAGATTTTGATTTGATTTATTATTGTCACATGAATTAACATACAATGAAAAGTATTGTTTCTTGTGAGCTATACAGACAAAGCATACCGGTGTAGAGAAAGATCAACTTAATGCAAGGTAGGTCCATTCAAAAGTCTGATGGCAGCAGGGAAGAAGCTGTTCTTGAGTCGGATTGTGTGTGACCTCAGACTTTTGTAACTTTTTACCGATGGAAGAAGGTGGGAGAGAGAATGTCCGGGGGGAGCGTGGGGCCCTTAATTATGCTGGCTGCTTTTCCGAGGCAGCAGGAAGTGTAGACAGAGTCAATGGGTGGGAGGCTGTTTTGCGTGATGGATTGGCCTTCATTCACGGCCCTTTGTAGTTTCTTGCGGTCTTGGGCAGAGCAGGATTGTTAGACACTGGATAAAGCTGTCAATAAGCAGCCAGCAACAAACTATCCCCTAAACTCTTCACTGCTCAGTGGCAATGCTCCGAATCCCTTTTATCCCACCCTTGGATGATATCGGAATGTAAAATTCAAGTGTTGGATTGGATAGAACAGTTGACATACACCACGGGTAGGTCTCACTCGTGTTACAGGTACGGAACCAGCTAGGATTCCACAGTTCTATGTTTGTGAATACATGGGCAAATCCTCCGGATTCCCATCTCCTTGGTGTTACACAACAGGAAGGATCCTGAAGTGCTCCTCATATAAAAGCAAAATACAGCGGATGCTGGAATCTGAAACAAGAACAGAAAATGCTGGAAAGTCTCAGCAGGTCTGACAGCATCTGTGAGGAGAGAATAGAGCCAGCGTTCCGAGTCGTTGCGAAGGATCATCCTGATTTGAAACGTTGGCTCGATTCTCTCTCCACAGATGCTGTCAGACCTGCTGAGATTTTCCAGCATTTTCTGTTCTTGTTGCTGAAGTGCTCCTTTCCTGTCCAGGCCCATGAGCAATGATTGCCTGTCCTGGGCTATTGTACAGGAGGAGATGGGAGGCAGGCAATGCTCCCCCTCATCTCATTCGCATCACTGCATTGGGCTTCTATCCAATGGCCTGTCCCCCAGGAAAGACCTGAAAATTGTGAGCAATGGAACCAATCTTCATTCCTTAATTCCTGACCTTCGTGTTGGATACGTAAAAACGTGCCGGGGGCAAAGGTCAGAGTTCGACCTGCTAAACGTGATCTGTAAATGTTAAGGGGCTGTTAGTAACTCATGTCGGGATGGGGTGGGAGTGAGAGTGGTGACAGAATCCGTCTGCCAGCATCAAGAAATAGTGGCTGCAGCAAGGTAATTCCCGGAGGAAGTTGTTCTGATGGCAGTGTATTCCCACTCCTTCCAGTAAGAAAGGTTTTGTAACTTTCATAGAATCATAGAATCCCTACAGCGCAGAACGAGGCCATTTGGCCCATCAAGCCTACGCCAACAACAATCTCACCCGGACCCTATCCCTGTAACTCTTTGCTTGTCCCCCTGACACTAACGGGCAATTTAGCATGGCCAATCAACCTAAGCCACACATCTTTGGACTGTGGGAGGAAACCGGAGCACCCGGAGGAAACCCACACAGACACGGGGAGAACGTGCAAACTCCACATGGACAGTCACCCAAGGCCGGAATTGAACCCGGGTCCCTGGAGCTGTGAAGCAGCAGTGCTAACCACTGTGCCACCAAAGGTCCTTTGGTAGCTTTATCAGGTTGTATACTGCTGGCTCCCTGCCCGCTTGTCGGTTTAAATTCCATGACACCCAAATTTGCAGTTAATAGCGAGGCTCCCGCTCGGCTCTGGAGGGAACCTTCTGACAAAACTGGAGACAGCCTATTGGGGAATTGACGGGAAAGCAACAGGAAATGGAGCTGCTCCTTTTCATCTGCTCCTTTCTCGTCAATTAGGGAGAGTTAAGCTTCCCCTTTTTTTGATGCATGTGGGGAGAAAGCCAATGGTGACTAAGCTGCAGTGCTGCATTCAGCCACTGGGTGTCACACAAGACCACTGTTCACACATTTGGCCAAGAAGCTGTACTGTGGAAGGTGTTACCCATTTGAAAGGAACCTTCAATGGTGTTGTTTTTATATCAGTGAAGATTTGTCAGCTAAATGCATCATGTTTTGTATCTTACTTAACCTATATAGAAAGAGCCAGATTCAATGTGCTGTACAGATTAGCTAACATTAGCTGGGGTGGCAGTAGGACTGTGAGTGATTGGGATTCCTAATCAATATCCATTGATTCCATGGTTAAAGGAGTACATGTGGAATTTGGTTAAAGATGGTGCGAAATTCTGATGTGACAGAGTGATTTTTACCGCCTGGGTTCACACATGGAGAACAGGCACTTGAAAAGCAGGAATGAAAGAAGTTTCATTTATATAGCACCTTTCATGCCTGCCTTCAGGCCATCCTGACACATCTTACAGATAATGAAGTTCTTTTGAAGCGTAGTAGGAAAAGTGAGAGCCAGTGTATGCACAGCACTCCCCCCCCCCGCAAACAGCAATGCAATAATGAGTGGACAATCTGTTCCAGTGATGTTAATTCCGAACTGAGCTCTCAGTTGGAGTTGCTGAGCAGAGAACGGGGCACTCTGCCATAGAATCCCTAAAGTGCAAATGGGCCATTTGGCCCTTCAAGTCTGCACCCACTCTCCGAAAGAGCATCTTACCCAGGACCACATTCCCCATTCTATCCCGGTAACTCTGTGCATTTACTATGGCCAATCCACTTAACCTACACATCTTTGAAGTGTGGGAAGAAACCAGAGCATCTGGAGGAAACCCACGCAGACACAGGGAAGAATGTGCAAACTCCACACAGATAGTGACCCGAGGCCGGAATCGAACCTGGGTGCCTGGCTATGGGGAGTAAAGGAGTGAAAACTGGAGGGTTATGTTCTGCACCTCATTCCCTTGCTACACATTCTCTCGCTCAAAGTGGGGCACCGGGTGCACAGCTCTGCAAAGCAAATCAGAGCTTTGTACCTCTCAGTCAGGAACAGTGGGTGGCATCATATCCAAGACTTTGAGAAGGAAGAGAATGAAAATAATAATTTTTAAAAGAAAATAACAACTCATATAAATCTGTAAGTGAAAACATATAAATCTTTTTTGGTGTTAATCGAAACCTTTTCCAGTCTATTGCACCGATTAAGTTAGTCTTTCTTTGGCTGACCTGATATCAGACCACCCAATTCTGTCGAATTAACCTCTGCAGGACAGATTTCAGATATAATCTGCATTTTAAAACTTGTCTCTTGAATGAATTTGGTTTTCAAATTTTCTTTTTTAATATAAAAATTTAATATAAAACTATTTGGAGCATCGTGTAATGAAAAATGAAAATTTATCAATGCAATTTTAGGAATTACAGGAATGATCATCACAGAATCATTACGGTACAGAGGGAGACCATTTGGCCCATGCTGTTGAAACCAGCTCTCCAAATGAGCATCATGACTTAGAGCCATTCACTTGCCTTTTTCCCTGTTCTTCTGCACATTGTTTCTATTCAAATGATCATCTAATGCCCCCTTGCGTGTTTCAATTTAACCCGCCTCCACCACACTTCCAGACAGTGCACTCCAGACCTGAACCACTCGCTGTGTGAAGAAGGTTTTGTAAATCACGAAATCTGGGCCCTCCTGTTCTTGATCCTTTTCACGAGCGGGCACAGTTTTTCCCTTGCTACTCTATCCAGCCCAGATATGATTTTGAGCACCTCTATCAAATCTCCCCTTCGCCGCCTTCTCTCCAAGGAGAACAGTCCCAACCTCTCCAGTCTATCCTCATCACATCTTAAGGAAATATCCAAATCATATGCAGTTAACGGTGGCACAGTGGTTAGCACTGCTGTCTCACAGCACCAGGGACCCGGGTTTGATTCCCGGCTTGGTTGACTGTGTGTATAGTGCGTGTTCTTCCCGTGTCTGCGTGGGTTTCCTCTGGGTGCTCCGGTTTCCTCTCACAGTCTGAAAGACATGCTGGTTAGGTACATTGGCCATGCTAAATTCTCCCTCAGTGTACCCGAACAGGCGCCAGAGTGTGGCGACGAGGGGATTTCCACAGTACCTTCATTGCAGTGTTAATGTAAGCCTACTTGTGACGCTAATAAATAAACTGTATAAACTTTAGTTACAACCCTGGGAGAAAGGTGGACACTGAAGGCTGCAACTAGTCCGAATAGATAGAATCCCTAAAGTACAGAAGGAGGCCATTCGGCCCATCGAGTCTATACCAACCACATTCCATCCAGACCCTATTCCTGTAACCCCACACATTTACCCAACTAGTCCCCCTGACACTATAGGCAATTCAACATGGCCAATCCATCTAACCCGCACATCTTTGGACTGTGGGAGGAAACCCACGTAGACATGGGTCAAATGCATTTGTTACGGGAATAGAAACACTTGGAAATTGATGCAAGCTCATTGACATAACTAGGGGAATTTGGTCACTCTGATGAAGGGTAGCAACTGTAAAACCCCAGGAATACACAAGTGGGCCGTCAATTTTCGGAGGTTATTCTTGTCCTATATGCTCCGATTGCCAATGTTCCTCTTTCAATGCAGGCTGAAGCTCTGCCTTGAATCTCTGCAATTTGGAGCTCAGGCAATGTTAAATGGTTATTGATTTTTGCAGACAGACCGGTGAACAGGGATGAGATGTAATCAGAACATTGTGCGCCATGTATCGTTAGGAAATAATGAACACTGAGCTGTGTGCAGTAAGGTTTTATCGCGGCAATACAAATCCAGGTACAGTACTCAAATATCCACTGGCGTGGTAAAACCCCTGACATATGGGCACCTTTGGCTTCACTATCACCAGCAGATCAGCGCATCGGTGCAAAAAAGGCAAAGCTCAGGCTGATTACACTGAATGTGAGAAAACACTTCATTAATGCACACCATCTGGTTACTTACTGATATGAGGACGGTAACAGATAAATAAAACTCTCTGAAATGATCATGGATCTTAGAACAGAATACTAGAGAGCGGATAGGCTGACAGACGGGACAACAATGACCCAGATTATTGACCAATTATTGTATGTTCATTCAAGAAAAATATTGTTTATTTTCTGGTACAAATGATCCTGTGTAATATTACTGGTGAAAACACCCCAATGCCTCATCTCATGTTGACGTGTTTGCAAGCATTATATTCTCATCTAAAAGGGTGAATGTTTAAGCCTTGCTCCTGGATTTAAAGTTACGATCTAAACTCGCACTATAGCCTCAATTTTATCTGCCTTGCCCAACCTGGACCGTGTTGCAATGTTTGTGCGTTAGACACCCTTTGAAATGTGACTGTGTCAAAAAGTAACATGCAGCCTGCATAACTAACCTCCGAAACTGTGAACATGCACGATAATCTGTGGACAGTTTTAAGATTGTTTCAGGGATTTCCATTGGCGAACAGTAAATGTATATAGCAGACTGAGAGATAATGGCTGGGCTTCTCCGGCCGTTCATGCCAGCGGGATTCTCCCGTCCCGCTGCAGTGAAGAGATTTGGCCGAGCGCCAAATTCTCCGTCCCCGCTGGCAGCGGTGGTGGGGCGTGAATGGCCAGGAAATTCTGGCCATTATATTTATGATGTGCAATAGCTCGAGAGTAGAATTCAGCAAATCATAAAATCCCTACAGTGCAGAAGGAGGCCATTCAGCCCATCGAATCTGTACTGACAATGATTCCACCCAGGCCCTATCCCTGTAACCCCATATATTTACCCTGCTCATCCCCCTGACACTAATGGTCAATTTAGCATAGCCAATCCACCTGACCCGCACATGTTTGCACTGTGGGAGGAAACCGGAGCACCCGGAGGAACCCCACGCAGACACGGGGAGAATGTGCAAACTCCATTCATTGAGCAAAAGGTAGAGGCCAGAGGCGCTCACTCTGACCTGGTAGTGAGGATGTAATTCCCAGCACAAGACACTCAAAGGAAAGAGAGACCTGCATTGATAGAGGGTTTTTCACAACCATCAGATGTGTTAAAACCAAAGCTTTACAACCACTGAAGCATTTCTGAAATGTTGCAGTGGAAAATTGCATAAGATGGTGGTTTGTGCGCCAACTCTACATTCAGCATTGTCTTGTGTGGCTTGAAGGCCCACTCTGGCGTAGCAATCTCTACTGCAATTGCTGCAGAGACAGACATAGCTGCTGAGAAGGCATAGCATTCACTGGTCACTGTTTTCTCTGGGTCTTCTTCTTCTCAGAAAGGTGAGCTTTCTGTTTCTGCTCACCCCTTCCACTGCCCTTCCAAACAGTCAACCTCCAGACGTCATGGCCAGCAGTGACTGACGCTGATAACTGGGAGTCAATATCCACCATCTTCATATCTTGCTTGCAGGTGTCCCCTCTCACAGAGATTTGGATGTCAGAAGATCATGGCCCAGTTCACCATATGGAACATCATTGGGAGTACGACCGTCATCTTTCCGATTAATATGGCTGAGTCAGCACTGATGCCATTGGCTTAATGAGTGCATGCTGATGAGACCAGTGCTTTCCAGGACCTCTGACTTAGTGACCTTATCCCATCAATAGAAATTGAAGATCCATCTGAAACAGTGAAGGTGGAAACTGTTCAGCCTTTTCTCTTGTCTAGCATGTTGTCCAGATCTCACCACTGTAGAGAGTGCACTGAGGACACAGGCTTGGCAGACTCTCAGTCTTGACTTTTTTCTGCTGTTTGTTCATTTTGTTCTTCAAGACAGTTTCATCTCTTCATGCTGCTGAAGGGTTATGTATGTATTTTGCATTTGATCTTGAAGGAAAATCAGCTGTTCCTATTTTCTTCAGCTTGTGCTTTCTCACTCAGCGATTCAGTGCATTATTTTGTCGCAGTTGATAGTTCCAATGCAGCTTTTTCTGCAGTAGTGTTCAACATCTTTTTGAACCCTTCATGTTTCTTTTCCAGGGGAATTGATTCTTCAAAGAGTCTTTCATGACAGAAATTTCTTTGAGTACATTTTCTGTTTGCTGTTGTTCCTGGCTGTGGAGTTCTTCCAACTCAGCTTTGATATAAACATCTTCCCATGTTATTTCTGTCTTTTCTTTCTCTGCCTTTGTCCTTCATTTTGGTTTTACTGCTCGCCAAGTCTGTGTCTGACAGTCTTAACTTGTTTCCGTTCTGTAATAGTGCTTGAAAGACAATATGGCGGCAATTCTCCCATCCCCGCTGCGCTGATCCTTTAGCGCAGTGGGCTGGGAGAATTGTGCGGGGGAGTGATGCGCGAGGTTCCCGCAAGCATTTGTGCCCTGCTGGCCTCTCCCAATGCCGGATTTCTGGTGCGGTCTACTCCGTGCCGGAAATTAAGTGGGAGGCAGGGCTAGCGTTTAAATGAGTGTGGGAGATTCTAGTGTGAACTCCCACTGAAACAAATGACGTGAATTACTCCAGTTTTCCCGCGAATTCAACATTTAGAATTTTTTTGGGAAATTCCGTCCTATAACGTTCCATTTGATCATACTCAGGTGACTCAGCACTGTCACCTGCTGTTGCAGTCTGGGAAATGTGTCAGCATTTTCAAGAAGATTTATTTATTTTTAACACTTCCAACTGGTTCCCTGCCTACCTGCTGCCATCATGTGGTTTGCTTGGTATTGACTCCATTGGCTTGTGATCTCCTGTCTCCCTCATGCTGGGCTGTCTTGTCTCCCTTGCCCTGGGTCTCCTTGCCCCTTCGTTGTTTTATTGGGGGTGTTCTAGACCTCTCCACAACTTAAGAGTTTAAAATATTTGTCAAAGACTTTTAATATCTCATCAAAGCCAGCTGGGGATTCATCAATGTGTTGCTTTAGGGTTACTCCATCTGCAAATACACCAAACGAAGGTAAAAACATATTAACTTGTACTTTTCTGATTTCTCAATTCTGATGTTCTTCTGTAATGTAAAAACCTTCTTCTCCATGATGCCCAATTTTGGGTCTGGATAGGCCCTTTCTTTAGCCTACACTGGCCTGGTAATGTTACTTTACTACCTATGGTTGTTGTTCAACAGAGGAAAATACAGCTGTATTTTTTTCTTTCAGGCTGCTTCCACAATAACCATTTTATTTCTTCCCACATGTGGAGTTTCAGTGGGCTCCCACTGCACTGACGGAGCTTTTTAAAAAAACCCTTATGGACTCTGCAGAAAATCATTGCAGTGAGATATTTTGGCCGTCTAGTGGGTTTTTAAGTCAGAGAAAATGTACTGGCAGGTGATTTTTCAGCTCTGCTTTCAGTTTTTAAAACTTTGATTTTTTTCATTCTGTCAAGCTCGATGTGTTATGGAGCTGGCAGTGGACCTGCTGCGGCTGTCCTCCAGCTGTGCTCTGCTACGCTAGTGCTGATCACAATTGATACTGATATTAAAAGGTCTTTTTTTCTGCCTTTCTCCTGTATCCTGCTCACCCTTGCTAGGTTCTGTGGGTTGGCAATCTGCGGATATTCACAATGGACCTCTGGGGTCCTCAGCTGCACAGTGGATTTTTCCCCTGCCTTTCAGCTTTTTCTCTCTGTTCCGAATTTTGCTGAGCCTTCTGGCGTGGTCCCTTTACTCAGCACTCAATCATGTTTGGCAATGGAACCTTTTTAGGTGACTTCCAGCTGTGTCTTTGATTTAGGTGCACTTCTCGCAGGTTAGGCTACAATTTCTTTACTTTTTTCCATGCTTGTGGGGTCTATCCTTCACTGCCACCTTGGTGGTTTGGTGTCTCACTGAGAGGTCTGGAGGCTTGTGTGGTTGGACACATATCTAAATACATCTCGGGGGCATGGCCCTCCACGGGCACTGTTGTCTCCATGCTGTCTTCTTCCAGCCACTTCTGCACACAGTCTACTATCATGTGGCTCTCTAAATCACTCTGCGGATGGTACTGTTTCCCCAGTCCCACATTAACCCTTGATCTCTCAAACACCTTGATATTACAAAGACCTTTGTCATCCTGGTGCTGATGGTGAAACCAAACTCTTACAGGCATGGGGGTCTGTCCATTTGTTGCTGAAGGTGTTCTTCAGTATGGAACGCTTGTTGGCATAGAGCAACTCTCTGAGGACTTTGTGCACCTTTGTCTTGGATCTCAGGTGCAAGTTTGAATAGCTTTTTAGTCTGTAAGCTGACACCTTCTATAGATGAACTGAAGGCACTTGGCAGCAGCAAAGAGAAGAATATGCCAAAGAGTGGCAGTGCTCGGACACAACCCTATTTGACCCCTCTGTAGATCTCAAAAGCTTCTGATATTGTCCTTTTATAGCTCACCTTACTCATCATGCTGCCACAAAAAGAGGAGATCGCAATGGGAGGCAGTGGCACAGTGGTATATTTGCTGGACTAGTAATTCAGAGATCTAGGTAATGTTTTGGGGACCCAGGTTCGAATATCACCAAGGCAGATGGTGAAATTTGAATTCAATAAAAATCTAGAATTAAAAGTCTAATGATCACCATGATACCATTGTCAATTGTTGTAAAAACCCATTTGGTTCACTATAGTCCTTTAGGGAAGGAAACCTGTCATCTTTGCCTGATCTGGCCTATATATGACTCTGGATCCACAGCAATGTGGTTGATTCTTAACTGCCCCAAGGATGGGCAATAAATGCTGACCCAGCCAGCGATGCCCACATTCCATGAATGAATAAAAAGAAATTACCGGGCAGCCAATTTTCTTCACCAGTTTAAATAGACAATGTTACTCAAATGGTGTTGCAAAAACCTAGTTTCATAATTCGTATGTTTTAGAATATAACTTTTAGTTTTATGAATTAAAGTATTAAATGTAGGATGAATGGAAACATCTGATTGGGAAACTGATACACCTCTCCTGAAATAAACGCAAATCAAACAAGCTTGGGTTAATTACAGTTAAAAACTAACCTATGTTTATCTTACAATGTCAGAAATAGAGGGGTAAAAGCAAAACAATGGATGACCCATCGTTGAGATTTTTGGTACAGCCAGGATGTCTACATTTAGAACCCCGTCAGTGCAGAAGGAGGCCATTTGGCCCATCGAGTCTGCACCGACAGCAATCCCACCCTATCCCCACAATCCTACATATTTACCTCACTAATCCCTCTAACCTACGCATCCCAGGGCACTAAGAGGTATTTTAGCATGGCCAATCTACCTAACCAGCACGTCTTTCAGAATGTGGGAGGAAACCAGAGAACCTGGAGGAAACCCACGCAGACATGGGGAGAATGTGCAAACTCCACACAGACAGTGACCCAAGCCGGGAATCGAACCCAGGTCCCTGGACCTGTGAAGCAGCAGTGCTAACCACTGTGCCACTGTTTCATTTATTTCAATAAAATATTCAACTTATGTAATTCCCAGACAAAAATACATTAAATGCAGTTGGTCAACAAGAGAGTTCTGTGATAGATACAGCAAGTCTAGAGGGAGGGCAGTCATACCCATCAGAGATATAAATTATCCATGTGGGTCACAGAATCCAAGGGCATTTTGAAGATAAAAAGACAATTAGTTTGCATTTCTGTCTGAGAACATCACAAAGCATGCCATGTTGTCATGGGAATGGGTGGCTGGTAGAAGCACCTGTTGTTTAATTTATCTGAGCCTTTCTCATAGAAGGCAGTTGCAGATTTGTTCTCGTGTAGGTGGCAACTCACCTTGAGTTCATGAGGTAAAGGGGAGATTGGAAGATTTGCTTAGCTTGGAGCTGGAGGAAGAAATCTACTATGACTTTTACAATGGAAGCAAGCATGGAGAATGCAGTGTGGCTTACATTTGTGCTGAGAAGTCCACAGTTTTGAGTTTCTGAAGAAATGTTGGATGATCACTCAGCTGAAAGCTGATCGGAAGATTCCCAAAAAATTTTATACTTCAGAGAATAGCTAGAATGCTGAGGAGAAGTCAAAGTGAATTTCAGAGGGCTGTGGCATACATTTGGACTGGTCCCAGGAAAAATGAATGAAACTTCATGACTTCATAAGATTAGCAAACTCTTGGGGGAAGTAAAATTAAAACTGAATTCACAGCATAGGTATAAACCGTAGTGTCAAATTAGTATTGCTTTCTCTTTACCATTTTTTATATACCTGTTTGTTGTTTTGAAATGCGAGATCTTGTGGCATAATTCCTTTCAGTTAATCATTGGGTGTCTGAAATTCTCTTTAAACATTGTAATATTGATGGAATAACAATGCAATAATTAATGAGATTGTTGAAGGCAGTGTATAGCAGTCTCCTTTGTTTTTCTTGCAGCTGACTGAATGGGGAGATCATGCCAATTGTAGTTCTGACACCACACTGGGATTGGAGGTAGATACATTCAGCCAGGAGCTGCAGTCTGACACGGGCAAATACCTTTCCCGCAATGCTCAGCAAGGCGATGCCTGGATGGTTGTAACATTCGTTAAGGTCTCCCTTGTTCTTGTACAGGCTCACAATCTGTATCACGTACATCCTAAAGTACTGGCCTTTTTTTATCCCCGGTTTTGATGGGTGCCAATGGCAGAGAGGGCAGAGAATTGAGGGGAAGTCCCAGGATGACTTTAATGCTGGCTGGATTTGCCTGCTCGATTGTACCCCTGCCCCCGCCCCAGCAGTGATGTGAGGGCGGGAATATAAGACATTAGAAGACATTTGAATATAATTATTGGGCCATCCTGCTGTAAGGTCCCCCGCAGCCTCCCTGCCACCCCCCCCCCCCCCCCACCCCCACCCACTCCTCCCCCAGCAGTGTGACATCAAGCCGCCGGGGTTTCTGCCAGGTTTTTAAAAACGGGGACCTGATGAACTGAACCCCCCTGGGAGGGGGAGCAGCCCCCAGGGGGGAGAGGATCATACTGTCAGTGCTAGTGAGCAGTACCGGGTCAGTGCCGAGGGCGACGTCTGTCGTAGAGGCTCAGGGTGGGGGGCTGGTTCCGTGTCCGTAGGGGTGTGTGTGTGTGTGGGGGGGGGGGGGGGGGGGGGGGGGTCGGGGGGGGGGGGGGGGGGGGAATCACTGGAGTGGATGGGGTTCCATGTCCGGTGGGCAATTCTTTTTCTATCTTTGTCCTTTTTACATCAGGGCACTCTTTAAAAAGGGCGGGCCAATTTCTCAGGAGCCCAGGTTGCTGGCAGGGCAGGTTCGTTCACAGCCCATCCTGCCAGCATGACGTTGTGG
Organism: Mustelus asterias; assembly: GCF_964213995.1. Taxonomy (NCBI): domain Eukaryota; kingdom Metazoa; phylum Chordata; class Chondrichthyes; order Carcharhiniformes; family Triakidae; genus Mustelus; species Mustelus asterias. Next base: position 46,019,751 of record NC_135805.1, read on the forward strand.
GACTCACCTCCGGAATTCATTTTTCCAGAGTGTTTAACAATTTGTGGGAAAGTGTGGGAAAGGCTGACAGTGTAACCGGCGGGCTACACACCGCTTTTCCCACCCAGACTGACCCTCTGAAAAAAGAATGAAAAAATTCCACCCAGAGAGGTTTACGTAGATGCTGCAGGAACATCAGTTTCCTGTGCTTAATGAGTTCAAATGTAAGGTCCTCAATTGTGGGTTCAGTATCCAGCACTTCCATGAGACACATGGTTTCTGTTGTGTCTAAAGTTTCCCCAGTGACAGTGTTCACCCAAAAGTACAACTCAACTCAATGTACTGTCCCACCCATCTCTCCAACTGTTTACTGCACTCGCTGATGACCTCCCCCTGACTTTTGTTTCAAAGGAGCTGTTTTCTTTTCTAAGGGACCTGTTGTCTTTTTCATCTCTTCATCCATGCTCAGCCTTCCCTGTGTCGAAGGATAACGTGAAATTCTGGCAAAGCTGTAGCCGATAGTCATTTGTGCACTGCGTAGCCAAAACCATGACCCGCAAAGTTTCTTTAGCATCCATCCCCCATCCTACTGTTGGCCGAGAATGGAGAGGTGCTCGTCAAGGAGCGAAAGACAGTCAAGTGCCTGCTGGAAGGAGCAGTTTGAAGACATCAAAGAACAAAGAACAAAGAAAATTACAGCACAGGAACAGGCCCTTCGGCCCTCCAAGCCTGCACCGACCATGCTGCCCGACTTAACTAAAACCCCCTACCCTTTTCGGGACCATATCCCATCTTATTCATTTATTTGTCACTAAAAGTCACTACCGTATCTGCTTCCACTACCTTCCCCGGCAAGAAGTTCCAGGCACCCACTACTCTCTGTGTAAAAAATCTGCCTCGTACATCTCCTTTAAACCTTGCCCCTCGCACCTTAAACCTGTGCCCCCTAGTAATTGACTCTTCCACCCTGGGAAAAAGCTTCTGACTATCCACTCTGTCCATGCCCCTCATAATCTTGTAGACTTCTATCAGGTCGCTCCTCAACCTCCGTCATTCCAGTGAGAACAAACCAAGTTTCTCCAACCTCTCCTCATAGCTAATGCCCTCCATACCAGGCCACATTCTGGTAAATCTTTTCTGTATCCTCTCCAAAGCCTCCACATCCTTCTGGTAGTGTGGCGACCAGAATTGAACACTATATTCCAAGTGTGGCCTAATTAAGGTTCTAAAAAGCTGCAACATGACTTGCCAATTTTTAAACTCAATGCCCCGGCCGATGAAGGCAAGCATGCCGTATGCCTTCTTGACTACCTTCTCCACCTGCGTTGCCACTTTCAGTGACCTGTGTACCTGTACACCCAGATCCCTTTGCCTATCAATATTCTTAAGGGTTCTGCCATTTACTGTATATTTCCTATCTGTATTAGACCTTCCAAAATGCATTACCTCACATTTGTCCGGATTAAACTCCATCTGCCATCTCTCCGCCCAAGTCTCCAACTGATCTATATCCTGCTGTATCCTCATCGCTATCCACAAATCCACCAACCTTTGTGTCGTCTGCAAACTTACTAATCAAACCAGTTACATTTTCCTCCAAATCATTTATATGTATTACAAACAGCAAAGGTCCCAGCACTGATCCCTGAGGAACGCCACTTGTCACAGCCCTCCATTCAGAAATGCACCCTTCCACTGCTACCCTCTGTCTTCTTTGACCGAGCCAGTTTTGTATCCACCTTGATCCCATGCGACTTCACCTTCTGCACCAGTCTGCCATGAGGGACCTTGTCAAAGGCCTTACTGAAGTCCATGTAGACAACATCCACTGCCCTACCCTCATCAACCACCTTTGTCACTTCCTCGAAAAACTCGATCAAGTTCGTGAGACATGACCTCCCCTTTACAAAACCATGTTGCCTCTCACTAATACGTCCACTTATTTCCAAGTGTGAATAAATCCTGTCTCGAAGAATCCTCTCCAATAATTTCCCTACCACTGATATAAGGCTCATCGGCCTGTAATTACCTGGATTATTCTTGCTCCCCTTCTTAAACAATGAACAACATTGGCTATTCTCCAATCCTTTGAGACCTCCTTAACAGGAATTTTGTCTTCAATGTGAATGTTCTCGATTCTATCCCGTATCATGCTATCCACCACCATCTCAGCAGGACTCCAACTTGGCACAGAGTAAGAATGATCATAGAATCCTTACAGTGCTGAAGGAGACTATTCAGCCTATCGGGTCTGCACCGCCTCTCCAACGGAACATCTTACCCAGGCCGTATCCCTGTAACTCCTCATATTTACCCCGCTAATCCCCCTAACCTACAAATCTTTGGACACTAAGGGCAATTTACAATGGCCAATCCATCTAACCTGCACGTCTTTGGACTGTGGGAGGAAACTGGAGCTCCCGGAGGGAACCCATGAGACACGGGGAAAGCTCCACACGCAGGCAGCCAAGGCTGGAATTGAACCCGGGTCCCTGGTGCTGTGAGGCAGCAGCGCTAACCACTGTGCCACCGTGCCACTGTGCCATCATCTGATAGCTAAAGAAGAACAAGGTGTCAAGAGCAGATGAAATCCCTGCCAAAGTGCAACAATGTGGCAGAGAAGCACTATAGGTGCAAATGCATGACATCATTTCCTTTATCTTGAAGGAGAAGACAATGCCAAGAGATGTCAGATGCCATAATCATGACTATCTTGAAAAATAGTGACAAGTCCGACTGCAGTAACCATAGAGCAATTATCCTGCTGTTGGCCACAGGGAAAATCACCCCAGAGTCCTCCTTACTTTCTCCCTGTGATTGAAGAGCTCCTCCCAGAGTGCCAATGCAGATTTCTGCCATTAGGGGGCACAATTCACCGTGTGGCAACTACAAGAGAGATGGAACAGGGAACAGCACTAACCTTTATATCCTTTAACCTCATAAAGGTCTCTGACACTGATAACTATGAGGGATTATGGAGTGTCTTCCTCCATTTTGCAGCCCCCAAAAGTTTGTCAATATCCTCCACCTGCTCCACAATGACATGCAAGCCGTGATCCTGACCATCGGATCTACCATTGACTCAATTCATATTCGGACTGAGGTCAAGCAAGGCTGTGTCATCACACCAACGTTCTTCTTGTCTTCCTTGCTGCAATGCTCCAACTCGCCCTCAGATAGTTCCCTGTTGGGGTGGAGCTAAACTACAGAAAAAACGGGAATGTGTTTAAACTCTGCCACCTGTAGGCCAGATCCAAGGTCATCCCACCCTCTGTCATTGAACTACAGATGATTGCACCTGTGCACACTGGAGGCCATTGTCAACACCTTCACTGAGACGCAAAAGAGTATGGGCCTTACACTAAACATCTGTATGACAAATCTCCCCTGCCACATGGCGCTGCCCTCCAGTTATCAAAATCCACAAAGAGCCTTGAACAACGTGGACCACTTTCCAAACCTTGGGAGCCTACAGTCAAGAGCAGACATCGGTGGCATGGTTCAACACTGCCTTCAGTGTGCCAACGCAGCTTTCAGTCGATTGAGGAAGAATGTTTGAAGACCAGGATCTCGTCATAGTCATAGAATCCCTACAGTGCAGAAGGAGGCCATTTGGCCCATCAAGTCTGCACTGACCACAATCCCACCCAGATCCTATCCCCACAACCGCACATATCTACTCAGCTATTCCCCCCTGACACTATGGGGCAATTTTCCATGGCTAATCAACCTAACCCGCACATCTTTGGGCTGTGGGAGGAAACTGGAGCACCTGGAGGAAACCCACGCAGACACGAGGAGAATGTGCAAACTCCACACAGACAGCCAGCCAAGACCAGAATTGAACCCGGGGCCCTGGCACTGTGAGACAGCAGTGCGAACCACTGTGGCACCATGTCACCCCTATGGCACCAAGCTCATAGTCTACAGAGCATTAGTGATACCTGCCCTGCTATATGCCTCGGAAATGTGGACTATGTACAGCAGGCAGCTCCAAAGCCCTGAAGAAGTACCAGCAGTGCTCCCTCCACAAGAACCTGCAGATCCATTGGCAGGATAGGTGCACCAATGTCAATTTTCTCGCCCAGACCAACATCTCCAGCATCAAAGCATTGACCACGCTCCATCAGCTCCACTGGGCAGGCTGCATTTTCCGCATGCCTGACACCGAGACTCCCAAAACAAGCGCTCGATTTGGATTTTCGACCTGGCAAGCAGACCCCAGGGTGGCAAAGGAAATGCTTCAATTTACCCTCAAAGCCTCCTTGAAAAAGTGCAAATTCTTTACAGACACCTGGGAATCCCTGGCCCAAGACCACCTGTAGGGGTGGAAAGGCATCCAGGAAGGAGCTGAACACCATGAGTACAAGCTGAAGCCAAGTGTCAACAGCGAAAGAAATGAACGGCAACCCGGCCACTCCGCCCACTCAATCTCCCAACCACCAACTGCCCTACCTGTGACAGAGACTACAGGTCACGGATTGGACTCCTCCCTCACCCTGAGAACTCATTTTAAGAATGGACACAAATCATCCTCGACTCCCAGGGATTGCCTGAAAATAAAGTTAAGATCTGGAATGCACTATCTGAGACTGAGTTGGAAGCAGGATCAGTTGGAGCATCAAAAGGAAACTAGGCTGTTATCTGAAAAGGGAGACTGCGTAGGATTATGGAGAAGGCAGGGGAATGATACTAGGTGAGTTGCTCATTCAGAGAGCTGGCGCAGACTAGATGGGCCAAACGGCCTCCTCCTGTGCTGTAACAATTCTGTGGTGGCGGCGGCTCACCACTTTTTTAAGGGAAATTAGAAAGTGCAATAACTGCAAGCCTAGCCAGCGATGGCCACATCCTGTGAAAGAACAAAAAAAATAATGAGAGTGGACCACTTGGTTTCAATGATAGGTTCCATCACAGTGTCAACCTTAAATCAGTTAACATTTTTACTGCCCTTGTGTCTCTTATGTTGAGAGTGCAATATTGTGGGTGGTGTCTACAATATCAAAACGCAGTAGATGGTGTCTCAATGTATATTCGACTTTTATTTCTGGACTCTGGGAATACCCGAGAGTGCCTGTTCAAAAGAGTCACGAAACTTAGTTTTTGTCTGCATGGGCAGTGTGGTTGATGTTGATATGGGGATGGCATTTCTGTTTAAATAACAAAACTTCAAGGGTTGCACCCTAACCCTGGTGCACAGCAGGGGATGGATTGTAACACACTCAGCGCTGTGGTAGCTGTGTTTTTGAGAATGCTGTTCAGTCACATCTGGTGATGATCAGATTCGACTGGTGTCAATGCCCTGATCTGGATCTCTCCAGGACACCAAGTGACATAGTTTGTTCTGAAAGAAAATGTTAGTTACATAAAGCTCTCGATAGCAGCAAAGTTCAGTAGTCTCTGTCCATTCTCATTTATCCTTTCCAGGCTATGTTACCTGAGATTGGAGGGCCAAGGTCTGCGCACACTCAGGCATTGAAACACACCAGTAGGTGAAGATTTGATTTGATTTGATTTATTATTGTCACATGTATTAGTAAACCGTGAAAATTATTGTTTTCTGTGCACTATACAGACAAAGCATATCGTACATAGAGAAGGAAAGGACAGAGTGCAGAATGTAGTGTTACAGTCATAGCTACGGTGTAGAGAAAGATCAACTTAATGCGAGGTAGGTCCATTCAAAAGTCTGATGGCAGCATGGATGTTCTGACTTAGGGATTCTGCTGATCGTATCTCCTCTTCGAACAGCTCAGCCCCTGTGCCCATGGTGGAGAACAGTTTTTTTTCTTTTATAGGAAGCGCTATTACAACAATCATTTTCATTAAAATTTCACCATCTGCTGGGGTGGGATTCGAATCTAGGCCCCCAAAGCATTACCCTAATCTAGTGACAATACCGCTAAACCATTATCTCCCCAACTTGGAGCACAGTGTTATAGCGTAGACACTCTGGTTGAGTTGAGAGGCAGATTGAGGGAAAATGTTCTTAACCATTTGTTGGGGGTGGGGGGGGGGGGGGGGTGTCCTATCATCGAGAGTAGCGAGTTCATTACAGCGAAGCCTACATCTCGCTCACAGGTTTCCTCTGCAATCTTCACCTGCCAGATGAACGTGTGGTGTTTTTCTTCCTGTGATCTGCTGTCCTGGTCTGGTCTCTTGCAGGCGGGGCTAAGTCAATGTTCAGCCAATCGAGTTCCAGATTAATCACGGCTGTCTTGCACGCATTATCAACCAGCCCCATGCACATGGCCATGACATTCCAGTTTGCCAGCTGAAGAGTTGGAATCTTCCTTTTCTTTTCTTTTCCTGGTGCAATGGATTCCAACCCAAGCACCCATTGAAGCTCAAGGACTGTGGAGGGGTGGGGGGTGGTGTCCCCACTTTATTATTCAGGGGCTACCTGACGTGAGGTGAGTGGTGGCTGACCAGTGGGATGTGATAGTTCCTCCCCACCGTTGGATACAGCCTGAAGCACCTGTTCTCTATCCCAAACAAGTTGGGCTTATCACTCGTGAGTGCTGCCTCCTGTATTGTGTTAATGCTCTGCAATTAAACTAGATTGTCCTCTCCAGGGTGCTCGCCTGGGAAAAATGTTTGAGAACCCTGGGCTCCCCAAATGTCAGGATCCCCCTTTTGATCGCCACAGTTGAGTTCAATGCAAAGCACTGTGTTGGCACCAGCTTGTTTGCAGGAGTTACTGGAAGGATGATGTATTTAGACGTCAGTCTGCTTTTGGGCTCCACTCCAGATTTTAGCCAGGATTTACTCCTGAGGTATCCACATATTCATCCATAGCTGGGAGTTTGGTTCCTGAGTCTCAGGCTGTGTCTTCGTGCCTGTGGGCCTGCATCCTGCAGGTGGAATCTTGATGAGGCGTCAGTGGTCTTGCTTGCCTGTTGGTGAACCAGCGAGAGACTCACGCTGCCTCTTTTCAGGAAAGCCAGCCAACCCACATCCCAATCAAGCGATGGCTTCCTACCAAGAGCTGCTGGCAAATCAGAGGCTGTAAGAAGTCTCACAACACCAGGTTAAAGTCCAACAGGTTTATTTGGTAGCACAAGCCACAAGCTTTCGGAGCGCTGCTCCTTCATCAGGTAAATCAGAGGTAAGTCAGGTGAGTGCTCCTTCATCAGGTAAATCAGAGGCTGACAGCTCTTGTGCTCAACAGGATACTGGGGGGCTGTGGCTACTCCTAGAAGAACAAGCTTCAGAGTCCTCGGATGTGGAGCCTTCCAGCCCATATGCAGTAGGGGGGTGGGGTTTACATGGGCTGGTGGGATTGGGGGTGTCATGGTGAGAGGGGGTGATGGAGGATTGGCATCAAGGGCAAAGTGTGACTCTCAGCAGGAACGCCCCCGTTTCTGGATATCCAACCCTCTCGATCAGGCACTGAATGCTTGAGGGATACCAGCACACCCCCAGAGGTGATAAGTAGGCCACACAGTAATACTAGCAATGGTGGCATGACGTGCTTAAGTGGCCATTAATTGACTCCACTGACAGCAGGCTGGGAAATCCCACTCAGAACACGGGTGGCACAGTGGTTAGCATTGCTGCCTCACAGTGCCAGAGACCCGAGTTCAATTCCGGCCTCAGGTGACCTTCTGTGTGGAGTTTGCCCATTCTCCCCGTGTCTGCATGGGTTTCCTCCCACAGTCCAAAGATGTGCGGGTTAGGTAGATTGGCCATGCTAAGTTGCCCCTTAGTGTCAGGGAGACTAACAAGGTAAATATGTGGGGTCACGGGGAAAGGGCCTGGGTGGGATTGTGGTTGGCGCAGGCTCGATGGGCCGAATGGCCTCCTTCTGCACTGTAGCGATTCTATGATTCTATGAACTTAATTCCGACAGAAGTGGGAAGGTGGTGGGGCTCCGGTACACCATTTCCTCACCTAATTAAATGCCCTTCCCACCTCCAAGCTCCTCACCAGCAAGAGATCAAGATTCTGGTCTGCATGTCTTGGGGCCAAAACCTCTTCCTAGGGGCCGAGAGAGAAGCAGCATCCACATGCCACCATGAGGAGTTACAGCTGAGGACTTGCTGACGAAGAGGCCGTGTACTGACAGGGAGAGACTTACACTTTTGCCTCTCTTTTTCGCATTGCGGCTCGCCAGCGATCTAGGCTGAAAATGAGAAGCAAACTTCTCACACAAAGCTTCACACAGAAGCGGAAAGTATGCAACTCTCCCTTCACCCACACACTCGATGCGTCACATCGGCCTGTAGGACACGCTTTGAAATGAACACTAGGAAAAACAGCTCAGCTTAACAAACTCCCACAAACAGTAATAATGAGCAGATCATGTGTTTTTGTGATGTTGACTGAGGAATAAATATCACCCAGGACACTGGGGAAAACCTCCCCATCTCATCTTCCAAATAGTATAGTGTGGTCCTTTACATCCGCTTGAGTAGATAGATGGGGTCTTAGTTTAATGTTTTGTCTGTACGGCAGCACCTTGGATGGGCGGCACGGTGGCACAGTGGCTAGTACTGCTGCCTCACAGCAGTAACTTCATTGTGGTGTTAATGTAAGCCTAATAAACAAACTTTAAACTTTTCATCTTAAACAGCACCTCCGACAGGGCAATGCCTCCTCAGTGCTGCACTGATAGATTTCTCTTTCCCATTGAGTGTGGGATAACGTGGTATAAAACATGAGTCAAAGTGAAGTGTGGAACCAGCTCCATGAGGTGCAATGCTTTCGCATTAGCAGTTTTTTAGACTTGTTGGACAGGTAGATCCACGTGGTGGGATTCTCTGACCTTGTCCGTGGTCGCTCTACTGCCAGCGAGAATGGAGAATTTGGCACTCAGAGAATCCCAGCCGCGGATGGGGTCGGAGGTTTTTTGGCGAAGTTGTCCTGAAGTGTGCCTGTTCTGTGGGACCAAGACTGAGTGTTTCCAATGGGTTCTGTGGGGATTTAAAGGCAGGAGGAGGTTGCAGAGATGCAGATGGAGGTGAGGCTACTTGAGGTTGAGACTGAGGATTTGAGATCAGAGCATTGCAGAGAGAGAGAGTGGGAGTGATGGTTCAATATAGCTTACTAAGTGGCAGGATATATACAGATAACTGAGCTTTGAAGTTGCCAGTCTTTATGGAGGCTGAGGATAGGAGAGCCACGATGGAAAGTTTGCAATGCTGAAACCATTTATTAAAAGTCCCTTCACATATCTGTAAACCTGGAGCTGCAGGGGATCATTGTTAACAATGACGAGCTCCAGCCAGAATTTACTGTAAACAACTTGGGAGTGGGAATGCCTGAACTTCAATGACTGGGGTGATGTCACGGAAGCTGCTAGCCTCCAATTCTGTGCCAAGATCTCTGGGACAGCTGCAACTGCACCTCAGTCCATAAATAGCCAGTGTGGAATATCAGTGGGAGAGCTAGGGGTTCACACACAGTGCCTCTCCTGTCTGCCTTCAGAACCAGCCAATACTGTTACCTGGAACATTGTTCCTTGTATGTAGCCATTCAAAGACTTCATTGTTAAGTGGCGAATCAGAGCTGCTGGAAGATAAATTAAGTTGTGGGGGAACCTATGACTTGCTCATTAGCACCCGATAGTAATGATTCATAGTCCTCCTGTGCTTTCAAACCCACACGAGGAGGTTGTATTCGAAAGACAGTCACTGTCATTACTGCCTCTTCTGGTTGGACCCTGTTATGCCACCTGCTACATATAAAAAAGCTATGAAAGATTTCATTAATCAGTAATAATCAATGTATCCTGGAGTTAAGAAAGATCTCCTAACGAATGGGCGATGTTCAAAAATGAACTATTAGGATCTTTCTTGTACACTGAATACATTGTGTGTTCTACGTCTGTCCACTGAGCATTCCATTCATGCATAATACATTAAACAAAAGTTCTTGATACTTGAATTAATAAGGATTGTTACCAATGTGCGGGGGATTTTAGTATTCCTTAGTTCCTTAGTATGTTATTAGGATCCTACTTGTCTTGCTCTTCTCCACCTATTGTGCCTCTTGGAAGTTCTCTTCGTGTGTGCAACAAATTACATTCATATCTTCGTATTGTTGCAAGATTAGAATCTATCGAAGTTCTCAGATATTCCTTCCAGTTGCCATGGCTGGTCAACTTTTGGCTGATGATGGGAACAAGAGCATTTCTATTCCATCCTTAGGAAAGATGTTTACTTTAAAAACAAAAGGGCCATAACTTCCTGCTTCTCCAGCGTCACATTTGGGAGGTACCCCAGTGAGCAACTGGGAATCCCTCTCAGAAGTTCTCTCCTAAGGATTTACCCAGCAATTGTCCAGTGTGCTAACTTTCCTTGGACAATTACGCTGGGCTGGAAAATATCTGACCAAAGTGAGTTAAATCGTTAACTTCAACTGGTTCTGCCAATTTTACCCTGATAGTTACTCTCAAAGAGTTACAAGGAAAAAAAGCACTTCTAACTATTTAAACACTCAGTCTGAGCCCCACACGGGACACACCCCCGACCCCCAGAGAACCCTCACAACCTTCCCACTCCATGCACTTCCCCTCGCCCCAACCCTGGTCCAACCCTGGCTTGACTTGACACCAGACCCCCCCCCCCCCCCCCACCCCTGTCCCACCTGACTCACCCTTGCCAGCCCCCCCCTTGCTGGTCAGATCACCCAACCCCACTCTTGGCCTGACTCCGCCCCATTCCACCTTGCCCTGGTCCACCAGTGCCCACCAGTATTGGTCCGATGTCTGAACCCTCACTTCCGCGTTTAAACATAGAAGATAGGAGCAGGAGGAGGCCATTTGGCCCTTCGAGCCTGCTCCACCATTCATTACGATCATGGCTGATCGTCCAACTCAATAGCCTAATCCTGCTTTTCCCCAGAACCTTTGATCCCATTCGCCCGAAGTACTATATCCAGCCGCCTCTTGAATACATTAAATGTTTTGGCATCAACTACTTCCTGTGGTAATGAATTCCACAGGCTCACCACTCTTTGGGTGAAGAAATGTCTCCTCACCACCGTCCTGAATGGTCAACCTGAATCCTCGGACTGTGAACCCTGGTTCTGGATCCCCCACCATCGGGAATATCCTCCCTGCATCTACCTTAAACTTGCCTTCACCCTTTCAATAGTCCCTTTAAACACCTGCATTACAGCAGCTAGTGCCATTAAAGAGGATGTGTTGCACCAAAACTATGCTCAAACTCTCAAAACAATGGATATATAGATTAATGAAAAGGCTTTAAGGTTGTCTCTGGGCTTTCCATAGACTTAAGGTGAATATTTAGCAGATTGATGGGCAAAGACTGGTGGCGTCAATACTTGGACCATCTACCTGGTAAGTGGTGATTTTGGGTAATCTTACCTTTCTCGGTAGCGAAGGAGGCTGCCACCCCTTTCCTGCCAGACATTCTCCACTGTTCTGCTCTGGAGAGGGTGCTGCAGTGTCACATAGAATAACCACGCTCACAGCCACCGTGGCAGCCATCAAATAGCAGCTTTCAAGTGTGATATTTCTTCATCACTTGGTCACAGACTTGGTTTCTTTCCTGCATATTTACCCTGCCTTCCCTTGGGTGTGTCCTGCCACTTTTTATTGCCCGTGCAGTCTTGAGAATGAAATGCATCTTTCTTTCTGTGTGTCCAATGAGCAAGTGGTCAGTCAGTAGAATAGGCTCCCCTTGTGGACAGTTAGAACAGAAAGTATTGATTAATTCAAGCACAAGTTAGATATGGACCTCTTTAGAAAGTAACATTTTGAAATCCAGTATTTGAGTCATTTGAGATATAACATTTGACAAGTGTAGCATGCTGGGAGGAGCAGGTAATTTTAGAACTATGCTTCACAAACTTTCCATCCTTTTTAGTTTTCCTCATTGAGTCATAGAATCTCTACAGTGCAGAAAGAGACCATTCAGCCTATTGAGTCTGCACTGAATCTCCAACAGCGTAGTTTGCCCAGGCCCTATCCCCATAACCTTGTGTATTTACCTCACTAATTCCCCCTAACATACACTTCATGGGACACTAAGCATGGCCAATCAACCTAGCTGCACACTTTTGGACTGTGGGAGGAATCGGAACACCCAGAGGAAACCCACGCAGACAGTCACCAAGGCCGGAATTGAACTTGGGTCCCTGGCGCTGTGAGGCAGCAGTGCTAATCTCTGTGCCACCGTGCCATTCGATACCTCGGTCTGTTCCAGATTAATTGATAGGGGTTGATTGCTATGTTAAGTCAACAACTCCAAGATCATTTCATTATGTGACTACAGGAATGGTAGAATGTGAATGAGTTGAGCCTTTGTATTTCCTTGTCTCTCAATTCCCATATTCCCATGTTCTAACATTTCGAAAAGCAGAAACCACTTTGTTTGCCTTATGAAGCTATTTCCTTAAGTGGCCCTTACCTTTAAATGATGACTCCATTCCTTCTGAGGCTTACTTGATGCGTTAACTTCCTGCCTCCCCCTTTATCAGACTCCCATACAACCAGGCCCAATATTCTATGAATGTTCATCATGAATAAATCATTACAAAACCTAGTTAAACTCACTGGTCCATGTTATCTCTGCTTCAGCTTCAGAATACAATTATAGAAAAGGAAGCAATGATAATTTATGCACACATGCCTACTGTGTGGAAGTAAAATTCATTGTTCCATCATCCTCAGTTTTATATCTCACCTCCGGTTATGAAAACTGTTTTACATTATTATTGATTTATACCAAGTCAGAGCTAAAAAATATTCCTAGCTCTATGACTCATTGAGGCCACATATCTTGCTTCAGGGAGAAGTCCAACGAGAAATGTTCTTCAAGTTTGTTAAGAGGATTTCAAGATAGGAGGAGGTACAGATACCTAAGCCCTGATTTTAGCTTAGGTGCAAATTGGCAGGGCTGGAGTTAGTGAAGGGCTCCTAAGACATTGGCAGTATGAGACACGGCAGAGTTTAACCCCTTGACTTAAATTCAACACAATCAATGGTCTGCTTGACTCATCATACCAGGAAACGTTATACACACAATTTCCAATGGATCTCCTGTGGCCTGCTTAATGCAAAGTTGCATTCACTGAACACTGATTGCTTTCCAAGACTTGTGCATTATTGAGTTACAGAGCTTCCCCCAAGATTCCAGATTACTCTCTGGAGATCATTATGGAGGAAGTAAGGGCAAGTAGGAATGTCCTATTTTCAGCATTCATAGGAGCATCCATGAGGCAACTATTCAGCAGACCTGGTTAGAGGCAACTGACAAGATCAGTGTCAACAGCATTCCCCTAGAACCAGGCATCAGTGATTTTTAAAGTTAAGTTTATTTATTCATGTCACAAATACGCTTACATTAACACTGCAATGAAATTACTGTGAAAATCCTCTAGTTGCCACACTCTGGTGCCTGTTTGGGTACACTGAGGGAGAATTTAGCATGGCCAATGCACATAACCAGCACGTCTTTCGGACTGTGGGAGGAAACTGGAGCACCCGAAGGAAACGTATGGAGACACGGGGAGAACGTGTAGACTCTGCACAGACAGTGACCTAAGCCGGGAATTGAACCCGGGTCCCTGGCGCTGTGAGGAAGCAGTGCTAACCACTGTGCCACCGTGCCACCCGCGCTACAGTGTTGGAAGAAATTCAAGAAATCTCAAAAGCAGCAAAGTTGAGTACAGCTCTTATCTCTCTCTCTCTCTCTCAACAACATCTAGAACATGCCTTTTATTCACACAAATCTTAACAATTCCCTCCCCACCATCTCATTTTTCAAGAATCAATTATAAGTTCAGACTCTTTCTTTCCAACTACTCATTTTTTTTTATTTATTAGTGCCACAAGTTGGCTTACATTAACACTGCAAAGAAGTTACTGTGAAAATCCCTCGTCGCCACACTCCGGCGCCTGTTCGGGTACACTGAGGGAGATTCCATTCCTTATCCCATTTCCTTTCTTCATAATCATACAAACAGCATTCCTCTTCTTATGTCACAGTGGTTGCACAGCCTTTAATTGTGCACAACACATCTTTGTTTGTTCACATCGCACGCCCTTGCCTTTACATTTATCAGTTCCCCATTGTCATTCCTTCCTGCTTCTTCTGTAAGTCTCATCATTTGCAGGCAGAGCTTCACAACAGCTTGGCTGGAGGACAGTGTCCTGATGCACTGCTCTTCACGCAGATCCAACTCAATGACTCTTAACCTCCACACCCTGTGAGCCGGCCATGACTGCTTTTGAAAACCCCTCACCTAGTGTGTTCAAACCAGCCTGGTTGGTGTTGTTTCTCCTATTCCCCCAACTGTTTCCCCATCCAAATTAAATTGGCAATAACAAAATCTATGGGAAGCCTAGCAAGATTAGCTGAGAGTGGCGAAAAATCTCAAAACCAATCTGAAAGTTGGATACTCCCTTGTCAATCACACAGCTCACAGATCCTCTTGTCCATTGACCTGTAGCCTCTTATAGATGCTTCTTCAGTAGCTCTGAGAGACCAACCCTGGTATATTTTACTGGTAGGTTGGGCACTGGGCAGGACTTCTACAATTTTGTGTAAAAATGGCATTAATTTCTGAATTGTGTGAAAGGATCGTAAATTCATGTATTCTTCAATATCTTACCTGTCTCTGGAGGCAAGTTGTCTGGCTCACTGAAATGTGACAATGGGTGGGAGCAGGTTGGAAACTAGCGCTAAGTACTGTGCCATTAATTTAACCCCACCATCAATCGGTTAAGGTTAATGTGCAGGCTCAGTCTGCAGTTAGGAAGGCAAATGCAATGTTAGCATTCATGTCAAGAGGGCTAGAATACAAGAAGAGGGATGTACTTCTGAGGTTGTATAAGGCTCTGGTCAGACCCCATTTGGAGTATTGTGAGCAGCTTTGGGCCCCATATCTAAGGAAGGATGTGCTGGCCTTGGAAAGGGTCCAGAGGAGGTTCACAAAAATGATCCCTGGAATGAAGAGCTTGTCGTATGAGGAACGGTTGAGGACTCTGGGTCTGTACTCATTGGAGTTTGGAAGGATGAGGGGGAATCTTATTGAAACTTACAGGATATTGCGAGGCTTGAATAGAGTGGATGTGGAGAGGATGTTTCCACTAGTAGGAAAAACTAGAACCAGAGGGCACAACCTCAGGCTAAAGGGACAATCCTTTAAAACAGAGATGAGGAGGAATTTCTTCAGCCAGAGAGTGGTGAATCTGTGGAACTCTTTGCCACAGAAGGCTGTGAAGGCCAGGTCATTGAGTGTCTTTAAGACAGAGATAGATAGATAGGTATTTTTTTCATCCCCATTCTCCTGCCTTTTCCCCATAACCCCTGATCCCCTTATTAATCAAATGAATTTTAAACAAAGAATTCAATACTCTCCAAAGGGATCTGTTGAGAAAAATATCAGCCATGATTGAATGGGGGAGCAGACTCAATGGGCCGAGTGGCCTAATTCTGCTCCTATGTCTCATGGTCTTATGGGCATAGGAAATACTGTCCCTCTGCTACTCAGAGCTGCGCAGGCCAATAAAATGCTGTGTTAATTCATCAATGGCTAATAGGTCTCTATGACAAGTATTGTTAAAGAGGGGCACTGAACTGATGAAGGTCAGTTATTAGATTTATCATTTTGGATTGTTTCCATTTATAATATTCTAATTCCACGGTCCTTCCTTAAAATGCTGTGCAGTGTCCATTTTGTCCAGCAAACTGGAGCAGACATATGTGAGTAATGTCAGCAACAGATCCCTTTGGAGAGTTTTGAATTCTTTGTTTAAAATTCATTTTATGGGATGTGGGCATCACTGGCTAGACCAACATTTGTTGCACATCTCTATTTGCCCTTGAGAAGGCGGTGGTGAGCTGCCTTCTTGAACCGCTGCACTCCCTGAGATTTAGGTAAGCCCACAGTGCTGTTAGGGCAGGAGTTCCAGCATTTTGACCTAGTGACAGTGAAGGAACGGTGATATATTTCCAAGTCAGGATGATGAATGACTTGGAGGGGAACTCCAGGTCGTGGTGTTCCCAGGTATCTACTGCTTTTGTCCTTCTAAGATAGAGGAGCAGAATTAAGCTATTCGGCCTGTCGGGTCTGCTCCGCCATTCAATCATGGCTGATAAGTTTCTCAACCGCATTCTCCTGCCTTTTCCCCATAACCCCATATCCCTTTACCAATCAATAAACTATCTATTTCTGTCTTGAATGCACTCAATGACCTGTCCTCCACAGCCGTCTGCGGCAATGCATTCCATAGATTCACTACCCTCTGGCTCAAGAAATTCCTCCTCATCTTAGTTCTAAAGGGTCATCCCTTTACTCTGAGGCTGTGCCATTGGATCCTAGTCTCTCCTACTAATGGAAACATCTTCCCCCCATCCACTCTATCCAGGCCTTTCAGTATTCTGTAAATTTCAAAGAGATCCTCCCTCATACTTCTAAACTCCATCGAGTACAGACCCAGAATCCTCAAACGCTCCTCATATGTCAAGCTTTTCATTCCCGGGATCATTCTTGTGAATCTCCTCTGGACCCTTTCCAAGGCCGGCACATCCTTCCTTAGTAAGTCTACAAGATTATAAGGGGCATGGACAGAGTGGATAGTCAGAAGCTTTTTCCCAGGATGGAAGAATCAATTACTAGGGGGCATAGGTTTAAGGTGCGAGCTGCAAGGTTTAAAGGAGATGTACGAGGCAAGTTTTTTACACAGACAGTGATGGATGCCTGGAACTCGCTGCCGGGAGAGGTAGTGGAAGTAGATACGATAGTGACTTTAAAGGGGCGTCTTGACAAATACATAAATAGGATGGAAATAGAGAGATATGGTCATAGAGTCGTAGAGGTTTACAGCGTGGAAACAGGCCCTTTGGCCAAACTTGTCCATGCCGCCCTTTCTTTTTTAAAACCCCTAAGCTAATCCCAATTGCCCGCATTTGGCCCATATCCCTCTATACCCATTGTACCCATGTAACTATCTAAATGCTTTTTAAAAGACAAAATTGTACCCGCCTCTACTACTACCTCTGGCAGCTTGTTCCAGACACTCACCACCCTCTGTGTGAAAAAAAGTGCCCCTCTGGACAGTTTTGTATTTCTCCCCTCTCACCTTAAACCTATGTCCTCTAGTTTTAGACTCCCCTACCTTTGGGAAAAGATATTGACTATCTACCTTGTCTATGCCCCTCATTATTTTATAGACCTCTATAAGGTCACCCCTCAGCCTCCCAAGCTCCAGAGAAAAAAGTCCCAGTCTATCCAGCCTCTCCTTATAACTCAATCCATCAAGTCCCAGTAGCATCCTAATAAATCTTTTCTGCACTCTTTCTAGTTTAATAATATCCTTTCTATAATAGGGTGACCAGAACTGCACACAGTATTCCAAGTGTGGCCTTACCAATGTCTTGTACAACTTCAACAAGACGTCCCAACTCCTGTATTCAATGTTCTGACCTATGAAGCCAAGCATGCCGAATGCCTTCTTCACCACTCTGTCCACCTGTGACTCCACTTTCAAGGAGCTATGAACATGTACCCCTAGATCTCTTTGTTCTATAACTTTCCCCAACGCCCTACCATTAACTGAGTAAGTCCTGCCCTGGTTCAATCTACCAAAATGCATCACCTTGCATTTGTCCAAATTAAACTCCATCTGCCATTCGTCAGCCCACTGGCCCAATTGATTAAGATCCCATTGCAATTGGCGATAACTTTCTTCACTGTCCATTATGCCACCAATGGTTCCCGGAAGGGTAGGGGGTTTTAGTTCAATCGGGCAGCATGGTCAGTGCAGGCTTGGAGGGCCGAAGGACCTGTTCCTGTGCTGTAATTTTCTTGTTTTTTGTTCTTTAGTTACGGGGCCCAAAATTGCAACCAATATTCTAAATATGGTCTCACCAGAGCCTTATTAAGCCTCAGCAGTACATCCCTGCTTTTGTATTCTAGGCCTCTCGAAACGAATATTAACATTGCATTTGCTTTCCTAATTATCAAGTCAACCTGCAAGTTAACCTTAAGAGAATCGTGAACTAGGATTCCCAAGTCCCTTTGTGCTTCTGATTTCTGAATTCTCTCCCCATTTAGAAAATAGTCTATGCCTCTAGTCTTCCTACCAAAGTGCATAATCTTACACTTCCCCATATTGTATTCCATCTGCCACTTCTTTTCCAACTCTCCTAACCTGTCCAAGTCCTTCTGCAGCCTCCGTGCCTCCTCAACACTACCTGTCCTTCAACCTATCTTTGTATCATCCACAAACTTAGCCACAATGCCCTCAGTTCCTTTATCTAGATCATTCATGCATAGAGTGAAAAGTTGTGGTCTCAACACTGACCTCTGCAGAACTTCACTAGTCACTGGCTGCCGTCCTGTAAAGGACCCTTTTATTCCCACTCTCTTCCTTCTGCCAGTTAGCCCATCTTCTATCCATGCGATTACTTTGCCTCTAACACCATGTGCTCTTATCTTATTCAGCAGCCTCCTGTGCAGCACTTTATCAAAATCTGGAAATCTAAGTAGATAACATCCATTGGCTCTCCTTTATCTAACCTGCTCATTACCTTCTCAAAGAATTCTAACTGCTTCAGCCTTATCTTGTGCACTGATGTGCTGGATTCCTCCATCATTGAGGATGGGAACAATTGTGGAGTCTCCATCACTATTCAGGGCTGGATGTTGCAGGGCTGCAGAGCTTGGATATGATCTATTGGTGGTGGGATTGCTTAGCTCTGTCCATTACTTGCTGCTAATGTCTTTTGGCATGCAAGTAGTCCTGTTTTGTAGCTTCACTAGGTTAACACCTCATTTTGGGTATGCCTGGTGTTGCTCCTGGCATGCCCTCCCGTACTCTACGTTGAATCAGGGTTGATCACCTGATTTAGTGGTAATGGTAAAGTGGGGGATATGCCGGGTTATAAGGTTACAGATTCTGGAGGAGTACAATTCTGTTGCTCGTGGCTGACAGCACCTCATGGATGCCCAGTTTTGAGTTGCTTGATCTGTTGTTCAAAATCAATCTCATTTAGCACAGTGGTAGTGCCACACAGCAGGCTTTCCCCATTGTGAAGATGGAACTTTGTCTCCACAAGGGCTGTGTGGTGATCACTCTTACCAATACATCATTGACAGATGCATCTGCAGCAAGTGAGGATGAAGTCAAGATGTTTTTCCCTCTTGTTGGTTCCCTCACCATCTGCTGCAGACCCAGTTTAGCAGCTATGTCCCTTAGGACCCAGCCAGCTCAGTCTGTGTTGGTGCGACTGAGCCAATATCTTAGTCAGCAACATTGGTCTGTTCAGATACTTGTCCCATGGTTTGCAACTATTTACTCTGGCTAAAAACTAAGACAGCTCAATATTTGATCTGTTCCATATGTATCTCATCTCCAAATTTAACAGCTTTTTTATGCACATATGTCAGTTCAGTCAATAGCAGCATTCCTATCTCCATGCCAGTCTACAAGCAGCAGCATTAGGAACTAGATATACCATGCACAATCTCCCAGTTAACTCTATCTGTAGATAGTCTTATCTTCAAATAAAGAACCCACATTATTTTTTCAGGAATCCTTGTCATATGATTGGTGCTTTTGCAGTTAAAGGAAGAATGTAACAGGCGAGGTCAATTTCTGACCCTAATTGCCCTAGAGAACATGCTGCTGAGCTGCTTTCTTGAGCCGTTGCATGTCCATCAGGTGTAGGTACATCCATGGAGAAAGATCCAAAATTTTGACCCAGCTACATAGAAGGAACAGAGGTACGTTTGGAACCCAGGATGGTGTGGTTTGGAGGGGAACTTGTAGGTGGCAGCATTCCCATCCCTCTGCTTCCCTTGTCCTTCTAGGTGGTATAGGTCATGGGTTTGGAAGGTGCAGATGAAGCATTCTTGATGAGTTGCTTAAGTCCATCTTATAGATGGTACCTGTACATACTGCTGACCCTGTGCCTTGGTAGTGGAGGGAGTGAATGTTTAAGGTGGTGGATAGGGTGCCAATCAAGCGTGCCACTTCTTGAATGTTGCTGGATCATTCAGGCAAGTGGAAAGTATTTCATTATACTCCTGACTTGTGCATAGGACAGGCTTTGTGGATAAATATTGGGAAATCAGAAGCTGAGTTAGTCAATGGTAACCTCCAGGATGTTGATGGTGTATAATAGTTGGTTAGGTGTGTGCCTCTTTTGCTGGAGCATCTTGTCTTCTCTCCAATATGAATTTTATCAGATTGTTGTTTTCGGGACTGTCTCTTTAATTTAGGGTAAAATGGAGAAATAAGGGCGGGGTCATTTGACCTGTTCTGAATTATACCTGACAGCAAGTTTGGAAGGCTCAGTTATTAAAGCTTAAAGAGAGACCCAGGTTGTTTTACTGGATGGAAGGTACAAGATGTTCAGACCTATGGATAATTGGAGAGCATTTGTGATGACTGCGGGTAGACTTGTCTCAGAGGGAGATGCCAGGAATCAGGATGTCAGGTTTTATAGATTGTTAATAGTTTATTTAAAATATCTTTTAAATTCCAAGGTAGAATTGAGTTGAGGGTCTAAAAGATAATTAACATTGATACCTGGATACAAGGTCTGTGTGATTCATGTTGCCATGGAGATGGTCTTTGAGAGACCAAAAGTCAGTGTTAGAACAAAGTGTTAGAACCACAAGCCAGTGTTAGAACAAAGAACAAAGATCAGCTGACAGAGTTTTATAACATATCACTGAACATGACAAAAGCAGATCAGTCTGCAAGAATCAGAGAGAGAGGGAGGGAGAAATGTAAGTGCAATTTCATAAGTGCAGGTGCTTGGACTGAAGGGACAAGTTCATGAGAAGTAAACAAGCCTGGAAGATTCACCTAGCTTTGGACTGGTTGCTTTTACTTTATTTTAGTAAAAGTCTTAAAACTTGAAATCTTATATTGTGACCCTTCCAGTCAGTCAGTGGAAATTCAAAAATATTTTAAAACCTTATCATTCCTTATGGAGATTGTAAGCATTCCTTGGAGAGTCTCATTTAGGTTTGGAACCATATTCTGGACGTAACAGCTGTGAGTGACTATGTGTAATGTGTTAAAATGACAATTTTATTGAATGTTGAATAATTATTATAACAATAATGAAATGACAATTATAATTGATAATACAAAAAAGAGAAAAATAGGTATAACTTTATTGAAAGGCAAAAACACTTTATACGCATCTGAAGACAAGAAGAAAAGCAGATTTTTCTAAAGCACAAACAATAACCCCAAATTGGTCTGTCTCACCACAACTCCCCAAGTTGGTAGATTGATTACCATCCCATTAGTATATATGTTACTAAGTTGCTGAGTAACCTTACAGGTGGGTATTACAATGTGACATGGTGCACAATGGTTAGCACTGCTGTCTCACAGTGCCAGTGACCCGGATTCGATTCTGATCTTGGGTGCCTGTCTGTGTGAAGTTAGCACATTCTCCCTGTGCATTTGTGGGTTTCCTCTGGGTGCTCCGGTTTCCTCCCCCAGTTCAAAGATGTGCAGGTTCATAGAATCATAGAATCATAGAAACCCTACAGTGCAGAAGGAGGCCATTCGGCCCATCGAGTCTGCACCGACCACAATCCCACCCAGACCCTACCCCCACATATTTACCCGCTAATCCCTCTAACCTACGCATGTTAGTATTCTAAGGGGCAATTTTTAACCTGGCCAATCAACCTAAGCCGCACATCTTTGGACTGTGGGAGGAAACCAGAGCACCCGGGGGAAACCCACGCAGACATGAGGAGAATGTGCAAACTCCACACAGACAGTGACCCGAGCCGGGAATCGAACCCGGGACCCTGGAGCTGTGAAGCAGCAGTGCTAACCACTGCGCTACCGTGCCGCCCCAGGTTAGGCAGATTGGCCACGTTGAATTGTCCCTGACTGTCCAAAGATGTTTAGGTTAGGTGGATTGGCCATGGTAAATGCACAGGGTTATAGGGATAGGGCAGAGGGGTGGGCCTTGGTGGGATCCTCTTTTGGAGGGTCGGTGCAGACTCAGTGGGCCAAATAGCCTCTTTCTGCACTGTAGGGATTCTACGGTACAGTCAGTCACACCATTTCTGGCCCTTCCTTCTGTCTTCAGTTATGACTATTCCAGTATGGCTACAGAAATGAATCCTCGAACCAGTGCCCTTTAAGCCAAATTTTTGGGTCCATCCAGACTTTTAAGGACTGATACTGTGCTTTCCCAAAACAAGTCTCAGTTCCTATCAATTCTTCTCACAGGCACTGCAAGGCCATGCAAACTTTGCAGTATCCAAGTTGTTTACGCATCTTTTGATGGCATTTTCCCATCTGCCACCCTTCAAGTGTTATGTCCATCAATCAATCAAACTTCATTTTCTGATGCTTTATACGAAGTGACTACCCCTTATCAATGTCTACGAAACAAGATTTAATACAAAGTGACTTTAAATATTCACTAGCGGCTTGAAATCAAGAGCTAAGCAGAGATAAAATGCAAAAATACAAAATTGCAAGAACTAGTGATTGCAGACCTCAGATCTACAGCTGCCTTCCCTTTAAAATACAAATTACAACAGTACTTTACAGTCATAATGACCAATTTTTTGTAATTTATACTATTGGACTGATCCTTTTCTAACATCCATTGAGGTTTCATTACTCGTAAAGGCTGTATTTCCAGTTCAGTTACTTGTGAGTAATTAAAGTTTTATTTTTTTAAATTTTATTTATTTATTAGTCACAAATAGGTTTACATTAACACTGCAATGAAGTTACTGTGAAATTCCCCTAGTCGCCACACTCTGGCGCCTGTTCAGGTACACTGAGGGAGAATTTAGCATGCAGTTCACCTAACCAGCACGTCTTTCAGACTGTGGGAGGAAACCGGAGTACGCGGAGGAAACCCACGCAGACACAGGGAGAGCTTGCAAACGCCACACAGACAGTGACCAAAGCTGGGAATCGAACCCGGGTCCCTGGCACTGTGAGGCAGCAGTGCTAACCACTGTGCCACCATGCCACCCCTTACATGGGATTACAGGAATAGGGCCTGGGTGAGATGCTCTGTCGGGGAGCCGGTGCAGGCTCGATGGGCCAAGTGGCCTCCTTCTGCACTGTAGGAATCCTACGGCATCAAGATGTGCACCATTAGCCGGTATCAGTGATGTTTAATGTGACAGAGAAAAGGGATGTAACTAATGACGGTACCACAGTATTTAAAACTAACGAATAGTTTGGATTTAAACTCTTCAGGTCTTCCATCTCTAACTCCAAAGGAGAAATTTTAAATATTGTAATCAAAGGGAATATTAACCGGAATTTTTAGGTAAAAGATCAAATTATGGAGCATTGCCAATATATCAGGCAGATAACATAGGATTGATGTGGGACGTTGGTACACTTTATTTGCACGTTGCTATATACAGCAGTTAATTAGCGGAAACACAATGGTCGGGATTTGAACAAAGACTAATGCATATGATATAATTACAATCCATGGATGAATATTCATATTCGTGCCTGAATTCCACCAATGTGGTAATTTTGATGATATCAATTTTCTTATGAACATATTAGTTATGTTGCTGCAAACAGAAATACACTTTTGGGGATTTAGCGTTGCTCTCTCTCTTCTCAATTCTTTCAGTTGTTCTGGCAGCTGTGGGACATCACAACCAAATTTTCCCACAAACTCCTGTAATCATCCTATCTTTCTCTCTGCGATAGTAAATATTCATCAATTCTCCACCACCAATCCGGCAGGTGTTTCTGGGGTAAAACAAAAGGTTGTTTCAGGAACCGGGCCTGGATTTTTGTATCCATAATTGTATTCTTTTTCTATAGTGGTAACACAGTATTCCCCCTCTCCTAAACATGCAGCTTGTGTCGACTTCAGATCAGTTCTAACAGCTTCCCTTGTGCAATTTACTCGTGTGTGATTGAATCCGCATATTACTTTGGGATGGCCCCGTATCTCGTACAGGCACACCATCACTTCTCTCCATGTGTTACACCATTCCAGTCAAGTTCCTAATACATAATCCCCCAAATATACTGCATATGGATAGGTATTGTGATATTGTATATGACTACCATCCCACATCAATCCTATACTATCTGCCTGATATATTGGCAATGTCCCATAATTTGTTCTTCTACCTAAAAATCCTGGTTAATATTCCCTTTGATTACAATATTTTTAATTCCTCCTTTGGAGTTAGAAATGGAAGACATGGAGAGTATAAATTCAGACTATTCATTAGTTTTAAATACAGTGGTACCATCATTAGTTAAAAATTTGATTTGATTTATTATTGTCCAGAGGGCATGGGTTAAGGGTGAAAGGAGAAAAGTTTAAAGGGAATATTAGGGGGGGCTTCTTCACGCAGAGAGTGGTGGGAGTGTGGAATGAGCTGCCGGATAAAGTGGTAAATGCAGGGTCACTTTTAACATTTAAGAAAAACTTGGACGGGTTCATGGATGAGAGGGGTGTGGAGGGATATGGTCCAAGTGCAGGTCAGTGGGACTAGGCATAAAATGGTTCGGCACAGACAAGAAGGGCCAAAAGGCCTGTTTCTGAGCTGTAATTTTCTATGGTTCTATGGTTCTATGTATTAGCATACAGTGAAAAGTATTATTTCTTGCATGCTATACAGACAAAGCATACTGTTCATAGAGAAGGAAATGAGGGAGTGCAGAATGTAGTGTTACAGTCATAGCTAGGGTGTAGAGAAAGATCAACTTAATGCAAGGTCGGTCCATTCAAAAGTCTGATAGCAGCAGGGAAGAAGCCATTCTTGAGTCGGGTTATACGTGACCTCAGACTTTTGTATCTTTTTCCCGACGGAAGAAGGTGGAAGAGAGAATGTATGGGGTGTGTGGGATCCTTAATTATGCTGGCTGCTTTGCCGAGGCAGCTGGAAATGTAGACAGAGTCAATGGATGAGAGGCTGGTTTGCATGGTGGATTGGGCTACATTCACGATCTTTTGTGGTTTCTTGTGGCCTTGGGCAGAGCAGGAATATAAAGAACATAAGAACGTAAGAACTAGGAGCAGGAGGAGGCCATCTGGCCCCTCGAGCCTGCTCCACCATTCAATAAGATCATGGCTGATCTTTTTGTGGACTCAGCTCCACTTACCCGCCCGCTCACCATAACCCTTAATTCCTTTACTGTTCAAAAATGTATCTACCCTTGCCTTAAAAACATTCAATGAGGTAGCTTCAACTGCATCACAGGGCAGGGAATTCCACAGATTCACAACCCTTTGTGTGAAGAAGTTCCACCTCAACTCAGTCCTAAATCTGCTTCCCCTTATTTTGAGGCCATGCCCCCTGGTTCTAGTTTCACCCGCCAGTGGAAACAACTTCCCTGCTTCTATCTTATCTATTCCCTTCATAATCTTATATGTTTCTATAAGATCTCCCCTCATTCTTCGGAATTCCAATGAGTATAGCCCCAATCTACTCAGTCTCTCCTCATAAGCCAACCCTCTCAACTCCGGAATCAACCTAGTGAATCTCCTCTGCACCCCCCCCCAGTGCCAGTATATCCTGCCTCAAGTAAGGAGACCAAAACTGTACACAGTACTCCAGGTGTGGCCTCACCAGCACCTTATACAGCTGCAACATAATCTCACTGTTTTTAAACTCCATCCCTCTAGCAATGAAGGACAAAATTCCATTTGCCTTCTTAATTACCTGCTGCACCTGCAAACCAACTCCTTGAGATTCCTGCACAGGGACACCCGGGTCCCTCTGCACAACAGCATGCTGCAATTTTTTACCATTTAAATAATAGTCCATTTTGCTGTTATTCCTATCAAAATGGATGACCTCACATTTACCAACATTGTACTCCATCTGCCAGACCCTCACCCACTTACTTAGATTATCTATATCCCTTTGCAGACTTTCAGCATCCTCTGCACACTTTGCTCTGCCACCCATCTTAGTGTCATCTGTGAATTTTGACACACTACACTTGGTCCCCAACTCAAAATCATCTATGTAAATCGTAAACAATTGTGGTCCCAACGCTGATCCCTGAGGCACACCACTAGTCACTGATCGCCAACCAGAAAAACACCCATTTACCCCCACTCTTTGCTGGAGCCATACCAAGCTGTGATACAACCAGAAAGAGTGCTTTCTATGGTGCATCCATTTTCCCTGTCACATTAAACATTACTGATACCATGATGCACATCTTGATCACAGTAAGAGTTTTAACAACACCAGGTTAAAGTCCAACAGGTTTATTTGGTAGCAAATACCATTAGCTTTCGGAGCGCTGCTCCTTCGTCAGATGGAGTGGAAATGTGCTCTCAAACAGGGCACAGAGACACAAAATCAAGTTTCAGAATACTGATCAGAATGCGAATCCCTACAGCCAACCAGATCTTAAAGATACAGACAATGTGGGTGGAGGGAGCATTAAGCACAGGTTAAAGAGATGTGTATTGTCTCCAGACAGGACAGCCCGCAAGTCCAGGAGGCAAGCTGTGGGGGTTACTGATAATGTGACATAAATCCAACATCCCGGTTTAGGCCGTCCTCATGTGTGCGGAACTTGCCTATCAGTTTCTGCTCAGCGACTCTGCGCTGTCGTGTGTCGTGAAGGCCACCTTGGAGAACGCTTACCTGAAGATCAGAGGCTGAATGCCCGTGACTGCTGAAGTGCTCCCCTCTTACTGTGTTCACCCCAGTCCAACATCGGCATCTCCACAGCACATCTTGATACCATAGAATCCTTACAGTGGAGAAGGAGGCCATTTGGCCCATTGAGCCTGCACCAAATCCCCAACAGAGCATCTTACCCAGGTCCTATTCCCGTAACCCCACGAAATTACCCCACTAATCCCCCTAACCTACACCACCTTGGGCCACCAAGGAGCAGTTTAGCATGGCCGATCCACCTAACCTACACATCTTTGGGCACTAGGGGGCAATTTAGCATGGCCAATCAACAAAACCCGCATATCTTTGGAGTGTGGGAGGAAAACAGAGCACCTGGAGGAAACACATGCAGACACGGGGAGAATGTGCAAACTCCAACGGACAGTCACCCATGGCCGGAATTCAACCCAGGTCCCTGGGTGAGGCAACATTGCTAACGTACAATATTTACCCAGCAATATTAACACTACACCACCCTGTTGAATCAGCTTGCACAGGATATTGTCCTTTCACATTGGGATTTCCATCCCACAAGCCCCCCTGTTTTCCCCCTCACCAAAACAATGTCACATTGGTGAAGTTTAAAAATAACACAGAACAAGGCACTGTCATGTGCTCTGGTTTTTAACAAAGGAAATATCCTGAATCTTTTCAAACTGGTTATATATCTTAAATGCTTGAATTGAAGAATTCTCTTAAGTTTTTTTTTCGAAACTTAAGGTCAAATTCCAATTATTTCCAAACCTCTTAACGCTTTGTAAGACATTTCTCACCCAAGATTAATCCAACACAGTATTTGTTGTTTCAAAATTCCAATTTACACTATGAACATTACATTCACCCCTTTTTCACATGTGAGAATTTGTATCTGGATTAAAATTCCAACATGTTGCTCAACATCTATTCAAGTTGTGATTTTTGGCCAGAAATCACAAGTTGAACTTTATAACTTTAAACATTTAGCTTATTTAATTACATTTTCCTTTTCATCCATCTCACAATCCTCATTGTGATTTCGAAGTGCTGATGTTCCAATGCAAAATTAGATTCCAGGAAAGAAAACATGTTCACATTCACACTCACACTCCACCATTCTTACAGACATTTATATTAATAACTTAAAACTCAAGTCCAAACAACAAAATATGACATACTTTAAAAAAACAAGTCGAATAAAACATGTCAGTGGTTTTGATTTTTTTTTCTTCATATAAAACAGTTATTCAAAGCTAAAGAAAAGGATAAATTTGCTTAGTATAACTGTCACAATCGCAAAACATATTCCAAATGAAACTTCAAGCAGCAGAGCTGGAGGGAGTGGGATGGAAGGTATCCTTCAGCTTTTCACTGAGGGAACAATTGCATTGACAAAAGCTTACTATCTCTCTGTCCCTGAATATCATTGCATACCACCAATCCCTCCACCTCTCTCTTTCTCTCTCCTGAACAAAAGAAGGCATTGGTAATTTAAAATATAGTCATTTAAACTACATACAGAACCAGATGACAGAGTACAAATAACAACGCAAGGTTTCCCGTTTCTTTATTATCTTTTCCAGTAAATTGGGAGGTGGCTCTAGTTGAGAATAAACATACATAAGCTGATTGGGCCAGATGACCTGTTTCTGTACTGAGTCATTCTGTGAGGTTTCATCTAGCTCTTTGCAAAATCAGCTGACAAAATGATAAGACCGATAATTCGAAAGTTAATAACATTGAGGGATTACAAAGGTCTTGAAACAGCAATGTTATGGCAGTGTTTGTGTCATCTGTTGACTCAGGAACACTCAGTTCATGTCCTTGCTGCAATGTATTGTACAGTATCTGAGTTGTCGAGTGGTATGTACAGTTCATAAGAGCTGAATTTGCATCTTCCTTTCCTACCTCAGACTCTGTCACCACCCCTCCTCAAAAAACCCAATCCCATGCAAATGATCGTCCCATCTCCAAATTTCCTTTCCTCTCCAAAGTCTTTAACCATGGCGTCATCTCCCAAACCTGTGCCCATCTTTTATTTTTGAAAGCCTCCCATCAGATTTCTATCCATTGTACCAAAACAGCTCTTAAATGAGTCACATTTGGATCCTAAATGTGTGACAAAGATAAACTTTCTCTCTTCTTCCTTCTTCATCTGTCTGCAGCCTTTGACATGACGAGTCATGCAACTCTACATCCACACTATCATCCAACTGGGTGTGACTGCACTTGCTTGGTTCCATTTTTTACCCATTTAATTGTGGTTAGAGAATTGCCTGCAATAGCTTATGTCCCCACACCATTCTGTCACCTCCAGTGTCCAAAAGGATCTATTCTTGATCCCCTGCTATTTCTCATTTAAATACTACTCCTCTGCAACCTATCCAAAAATGGAAGCAAATTTAATATTACTTTCAAAGGGAAAGCATATACATACTTGTATTGGATCACTGGCTTGGGTCATTGTCTGTGTGGAGTTTGCACATTCTCCCCCTGTTCATGTGGGTTTCCTCCAGGTGCTCCAGTTTCCTCCCACAGTCCAAAAGATGTGCTGGTTAGGTGCATTGGCCATGCTTAATTCTCCCTCAGTGTACCCGAACAGGTGCCGGAGTGTGGCGACTAGGAGATTTTCGCAGTAACTTCACTGCAGTGTTAATGTAAGCCTACTTGTGATACTAATAAATAAACTTGAACTTAAACTTAAAGGAAGCAGGGCTGCTTCTCGGCTAAGCCAGGGAACACTGGAATTTCAAAACCAGCTATTCACCTGCTGAAGTCAGCTTTACTGGAATCACAAGTCACAGAATTCCACCATCTACTCCTCACGGACAAGTCAAAGACTAATTTGTATTTTTTTAGACTTACTTTTGGACTTAATGCTCATTTCTAACCTGTGTGAATGTATATGCATGTGCATTTTCATTAAAAGTTTATATGTTTGTCACAAGTAAGGCTTGCATTGACACTGTAATGAAGTTACTGTGAAATTCCCCTAGTCGCCACAGTCCGACGCCTGTTTGGGTCAATGTACCTAACCAGCACGTCTTTCAAGAATGTGGGAGGAAACCAGAGCACCTGGAGAAAACTCACGCAGACACGGGGAGAATGTGTAAACTCCACACAGACAGTGACCCAAGCCAGGAATCGAACCCAGGTCCTTAGCACTATGAAGCAGCAGTGCTAACCATTGTGCTACCGTGCTGTCCATTCTCACGTTTAGTAGCTAACAAACTCACTGTTTATTTAACTCAGACAAGCCTCCTTTTAAATTGGCTTCTTTTAAAATGGTATATATATTGAGCTGAAAGAAGGTATGTGCAAGGGAAAGGACCCTTCTTAAATTAATCTTGTTGTGACCAACTGAGAGGGGTTAAATAAAGAAAGGGAGCCAGTTCATGCCCCTTCACTCGGGGTATAGCAATTTGGGGGTATCTCATCTGGAAGTTAACAAATTGAGGGAACTCTTCCTGCATAACAAATTTAGAGAACCTCGCCTTGGGACTGGTCCTAACATAATGAAAACCCTGGGTTAATTTAAGAGACAGTCAAATGCTCTGATAGGAAAGTTTTCTTTTTTGTACAAGTAAGCTAAAATGGGATTTGAATTAGACTTGTGGTCTTGTGTGTCTCAATAGATCTGAAGTGAGATTTAGTGAGGAGCTACTATGATATCAGCACGACAGACTTGTATTATTATATCATTCTGAGTTTAATATATTATGGAAATTTTTCATTTTTAGTTAGGAAGCACATTAGGCTAATGAGACCATATGGCAGTGGTAAATTTTACAACATGCCTCATACTGGAATAGGGGACAGAAAACTAATTAAGGAGTAAAACACTGACAAATACTTCAATCATTGTACCATCCGCCTTCCAACCTAAAACACATTCGAGTGTTCATTAATTGAAGTTTAGATCTGTCTATTTAGGAATGCAAGCTTTTTAATCAACTTTCCACATTAGCCAATCAAATAATTATACTTTTCTGATCATAGAATCCCTACGGTGTGGAGGGAGGCCATTCAGCCCATCGAGTCTGCACCAACCTGGGAAGGTCATCCTTCCCAGGCCCTATCCCCATAGCCCCACGTTTTTACCCTACTAATAGTCCTGACACTGATGGACAATTTATCATGGCTAATCCACCTAACCTGCACATCTTTGGACTGCAGGAGGAAACTGGAGCACCCGGAGGAAACCCAGGCAGACACAGGGAGAAAGTGCAAACTCTACCCAGACAGTCATCCAAGGTCGGAATTGAACCCGGGTCCCTGGCGCTGTGAGACAGCAGTGCTAACCACTGTGCCACCCTGCCACCACACACTGCCTCTACTAATTGAAATTGTGGCTAGCACTGTTTTGTATTTAAGCTGTGAGTTGCAAATTTACAAATCATAGAATCATATAGTGCAGAAGAGGCCTTTTGGCCCATCGAGTCTGCAAATAAATGTTAGAAATCACTCCAGTCTAATGGAGCTGAGGTGGTGGGAAGACTTTTTGTCTGAGTGCTCTCCAGGCAGAAGAGATTGTTCAATTGTTGCAGAATCTGCCTGATTTTCACCCCATTGATCCCTGGTGAGTTCTGCACGAGTTGGGCGATTTACTCCACTAGAATATCGACTGGGTGGAGAAGTTAAAAATGCCCCCCTATTGACTCCAATGGTCACAAGGAGTTAAAAACTCCAACATTTACAGTTGAAGTTGGAAAGGGCCCTGAGGAATGAGATTGTATCAGACTGATAAATTTGGCAGACCTGAAAACTCAGCTAATCTCTGATGGAAAGCAAAGCTGAGCACAGTATGTCAGAAGGATAACATAGTTTGTGGATTATACTCACATTGGAACAATTGAATGAGGTCATCTTGACTTGACAATCTTGATCATTATGAGAATTAAAGCTCTAATATGGAGTTTATCATACTCACAAATATGTCAACCGAGTTTGGATATCAGTGCTTATACCATCCACAGATTTCTGGCAGCTAATCTTGACGAGAACAAAGAACAAAGAACAATACAGCACAGGAACAGGCCCTTCGGCCCTCCAAGCCCGCGCCGCTCCCCGGTCCAGGATTGAATCCTGAATCCAGGATCTCAGCCCAATTTTCCAGCCTATCTACATACTAATATCCTATCCACCGAGCTGTCCCTCACAGCTACGATGCTTTGTTCATCACAACCTATTAACTCACCCCCACCCCCCCATTCCAGACCATGTGATCTCCAGGGAGAGGCGAAAACCCAGAGTGAAAACCCCAGGGCCAATATCATAGAATCATAGAATCATGGAATCCCTACAGTGCAGAAGGAGGCCATTCGGCCCATCGAGTCTGCACCGACCACAATCCCACCCAGGCCCTACCCCCACATATTTCACCCACTAATCCCTCTAACCTACGCATCTCAGGACTCTAAGGGGCAATTTTTAACCTGGCCAATCAACCTAACCCGCACATCTTTGGACTGTGGGAGGAAACCGGAGCACCCGGAGGAAACCCACGCAGACACGAGGAGAATGTGCAAACTCCACACAGACAGTGACCCGAGCCGGGAATCGAAACCGGGACCCTGGAGCTGTGAAGCAGCAGTGCTAACCACTGTGCTACCGTGCCGCCCATATGGGGAAAAAAAATCTGGGAAATTCCTCTCCGACCCCCTGAGGTGATCGAAACGAGTCCAGGAGATCACACTGGCCCTGATCGGAAAATGCTTCCCAACCCTATTCATTTCCACTTCCACGAACACCATATGAATTCCCTGCCCCCGAGACAGGTTCCCAACTATCCGCAGTCTCGCTCTGTACTGGCACCAGCAAGATGATCATAGAATGAAGCCTTGAAACGAGAAACAAGGAACAATTAGCCCGCGCCGCTCCCTGGTCCAAACTAGACCACTCTTTTGTATCCCTCCATTCCCTCTCCGTTCATATAGCTGTCTAGATAAGTCTTAAACGTTCCCAGTGTGTCCGCCTCCACCACTTTGCCCGGCAACACATTCCAGGCCCCCACGACCCTCTGTGTAAAATATGTCCTTCTGATATCTGTGTTAAACCTCCCCCCCTTCACCTTGAACCTATGACCCCTCGTGAACGTCACCACCGACCTGGGGAAAAGCTTCCCACCGTTCACCCTATCTATGCCTTTCATAATTTTATACACCTCTATTAAGTCTCCCCTCATCCTCCGTCTTTCCAAGGAGGACAACCCCAGTTTCCCCAATCTCTCCTCATAACCAAGCCCCTCCATACCAGGCAACATCCTGGTAAACCTCCTCTGTACTCTCTCCAAAGCCTCCACGTCCTTCTGGTAGTGTGGTGACCAGAACTGGACGCAGTATTCCAAATGCAGCCGAACCAACGTTCTATACATCTGCAACATCAGACCCCAACTTTTATACTCTATGCCCCGTCCTATAAAGGCAAGCATGCCATATGCCTTCTTCACCACCTTCTCCACCTGTGACGTCACCTTCAAAGATCTGTGGACTTGCACACCCAGGTCCCTCTGCGTCTCTACACCCTTTATGGTTCTTCCATTTATCGTGTAGCTCCTCCCTACATTATTCCCACCAAAACGCATCACTTCGCATTTATCAGGATTGAACTCCATCTGCCATTTCCTTGCCCAAATTTCCAGCCTATCTATATCCTTCTGTAGCCTCTGACAATGTTCCTCACTATCTGCAAGTCCTGCCAGTTTTGTGTCGTCCGCAAACTTACTGATCACCCCAGTTACTCCTTCTTCCAGATCATTTATATAAATCATAAAAAGCAGAGGTCCCAATACAGAGCCCTGCGGTACACCACTAGCCACAGGCCTCCAGCCGGAAAAAGACCCTTCCACTACCACCCTCTGTCTTCTATGACCAAGTAAGAAGTTTAACAACACCAGGTTAAAGTCCAACAGGTTTATTTGGTAGCAAAAGCCACACAAGCTTTCGGAGCTGCAAGCCCCTTCTTCAGGTGAGTGGGAATTCTGTTCACAAACAGAGTTTATAAAGACACAGACTCAATTTACATGAATAATGGTTGGAATGCGAATACTTACAACGAATCAAGTCTTTAAGAAACAAAACAATGGGAGTGGAGAGAGCATCAAGACAGGCTAAAAAGATGTGTATTGTCTCCAGACAAGACAGCCAGTGAAACTCTGCAGGTCCACGCAACTGTGGGCGTTACAAATAATGTGACATGAACCCAATATCCCGGTTGAGGCCGTCCGCGTGTGTGCGGAACTTGGCTATCAGTTTCTGTTCAGCGACTCTGCGCTGTCGTGTGTCGCGAAGGCCGCCTTGGAGAACGCTTACCCGAATATCAGAGGCCGAATGCCCGTGACCGCTGAAGTACTCCCCAACAGGAAGAGAACAGTCTTGCCTGGTGATTGTCGAGCGGTGTTCATTCATCCGTTGTCGCAGCGTCTGCATAGTTTCCCCAATGTACCATGCCTCGGGACATCCTTTCTTGCAGCGTATCAGGTAGACAACGTTGGCCGAGTTGCAAGAGTATGTACCGTGTACCTGGTGGATGGTGTTCTCATGTGAGATGATGGCATCTGTGTCGATGATCCGGCACGTCTTGCAGAGGTTGCTGTGGCAGGGTTGTGTGGTGTCTTGGTCACTGTTCTCCTGAAGGCTGGGTAGTTTGCTGCGGACAATGGTCTGTTTGAGGTTGTGCGGTTGTTTGAAGGCAAGAAGTGGGGGTGTGGGGATGGCCTTGGCGAGATGTTCGTCTTCATCAATGACATGTTGAAGGCTCCGGAGGAGATGCCGTAGCTTCTCCGCTCCGGGGAAGTACTGGACAACGAAGGGTACTCTGTCCACTGTGTCCCGTGTTTGTCTTCTGAGGAGGTCGGTGCGGTTTTTCGCTGTGGCGCGTTGGAACTGTTGATCAATGAGTCTAGCGCCATATCCTGTTCTTATGAGGGCACCTTTCAGCGTCTGGAGGTGTCTGTTGCGATCTTCCTCATCCGAGCAGATCCTGTGTAAGGATGTCCCGAGGCATGGTACATTGGGGAAACTATGCAGACGCTGTGACAACGGATGAATGAACACCGCTCGACAATCACCAGGCAAGACTGTTCTCTTCCTGTTGGGGAGCACTTCAGCGGTCACGGGCATTCGGCCTCTGATATTCGGGTAAGCGTTCTCCAAGGCGGCCTTCGCGACACACGACAGCGCAGAGTCGCTGAGCAGAAACTGATAGCCAAGTTCCGCACACACGCGGACGGCCTCAACCGGGATATTGGGTTCATGTCACATTATTTGTAACGCCCACAGTTGCGTGGACCTGCAGAGTTTCACTGGCTGTCTTGTCTGGAGACAATACACATCTTTTTAGCCTGTCTTGATGCTCTCTCCACTCCCATTGTTTTGTTTCTTAAAGACTTGATTCGTTGTAAGTATTCGCATTCCAACCATTATTCATGTAAATTGAGTCTGTGTCTTTATAAACTCTGTTTGTGAACAGAATTCCCACTCACCTGAAGAAGGGGCTTGCAGCTCCGAAAGCTTGTGTGGCTTTTGCTACCAAATAAACCTGTTGGACTTTAACCTGGTGTTGTTAAACTTCTTACTGTGTTTACCCCAGTCCAATGCCGGCATCTCCACATAATTTCTATGACCAAGCCAGTTCTCCACCCATCTAGCCACCTCCCCCTTTATCCCATGAGATCCAACCTTTTTCACTAGCCTACCATGAGGGACTTTGTCAAACGCTTTACTAAAGTCCATATAGACAACATCCACGGCCCTTCCTTCGTCAACCATTTTGGTCACTTCTTCAAAAAACACCACCAGGTTAGTGAGGCATGACCTCCCTCTTACAAAACCATGCTGACCATCGTTAATGAGTTTATTCCTTTCTAAATGCGCATACATCCTAACTCTAAGAATCTTCTCTAACAACTTCCCCACCACGGACGTCAAGCTCACCGGCCTATAATTACCCGGGTTATCCTTCCTACCCTTCTTAAATAACGGGACCACATTGGCTATCCTCCAATCCTCTGGGACCTCACCTGCGTCCAGTGACGAGACAAAGATTTGCGTCAGAGGCCCAACGATTTCACCTCTCGTCTCCCTGAGCAGCCTTGGATAGATTCCATCAGGCCCTGGGGATTTGTCAGTCTTTATATTCTCTAACAAACCTAACACTTCCTCCTTTGTAATGGAGATTTTCTCCAACGGTTCAACACTCCCCTCAGAGACACTCCCAGTCAACACATCCCTCTCCTTTGTGAATACCGACGCAAAGTATTCATTTAGGATCTCCCCTACTTCTTTGGGCTCCAAGCATAAGTCCCCACTTTTGTCCCTGAGAGGTCCGATTTTTTCCCTAACAACCCTTTTGTTCCTAACGTATGAATAAAATGCCTTGGGATTCTCCTTAATCCTATCTGCCAAGAACATTTCGTGACCCCTTTTTGCTCTTCTAATTCCCCGTTTGAGTACTTTCCTACTTTCTTTGTACTCCTCCAGAGCTCCCTCCGTTTTTAGCTGCTTGGACCTAACATACGCCTCTCTTTTCTTTTTGACCAGTCCCTCAATTTCCCTGGTTATCCACGGTTCTCTAATCCTACCCTTCCTATCCTTCTTTTTTACAGGCACATGCTTGTCCTGTAGCCCTAACAACCGTTCCTTAAAAGACTGCCACATACCAGATGTGGATTTACCCTCAAACAGCCTCTCCCAATCAAGAGCTGCCAATTTCTGCCTGATCCCAATAAAGTTAGCCTTCCCCCAATCCAACGCCTTACCCTTGGGACACCACACATCCTTTTCCATCACTATCCTAAAGCTAACAGAATTGTGGTCACTATTTGCCACATGTTCCCCTACCAAAACTTTGAAGACCTGACCGGGCTCATTCCCCAGTACCAGGTCCAGTATAGCCCCCTCTCTAGTCGGGCTGTCTACATATTGTTCCAACGAACCCTCCTGTACACATTTTAGAAATTCCTCCCCATCCAGAGTCCCTGCCCTCAGCGATTTAGTAGTCTCCCACTACAACAACCCTATTTTTCCTGCACCTATCCAGTATCTCCTGACATATCCATTCTTCCACTTCCCTTGGGCTGTTGGGGGGCCTGTAGTACACCCCCAACATAGTGACTGCGCCTTTCCTGTTTCTAAGCTCCACCCAGAGTGACTCGTTACACGACCCCTCTGAATTGTCCTCCCTCTGCACCGCTGTAATATGCTCTCCAACTAATACCGCTACTCCCCCACCTCTTTTGGCCCCTCCTCTGTCTCGCCTAAAACACTTGTACCCTGGAATATTCAGCTGCCAGTCCTGTCCCTCTTTCAACCAAGTCTCTGTTACCGCAACCACATCCAAATTCCTCGTGCGCATTAAGGCCCCAAGTTCGTCTGTCTTACCTGCTACGCTCCTTGCATTGAAGTATAAGCGCTCCAGACCTCCAGGCTCAGTGAGGTCGTCCTCCCCCAGAGTGCTCTTCTTCTTTGCCAGCCTTGTCCCAGCCCCAAGCTCGTCCCTAGCCTCCACACTTATAGACCTAATAGTTTGATCCCCACCCCCCTGCCATACTAGTTTAAACCCCCCCGAACTGCACTAGCAAAGCTCCCAGCCAGGATATTTGTGCCCTTCCAACTTAGTTGTGACCCCTCCCTCTTGTACAGGTGCCATCCTCTCCTGAAAACTTCCCATTGATCTATGAAAATGAAGCCCTCCTTCCTGGACCAGTCCTTTAGCCAGGCATTCATTTGTACCAACTCCCTATTCTTAGCCTCACTGGCACGAGGCATTGGGAGTAGCCCAGAGATGGCCACCCTAGTGACCTTACTTTTTAACCTATTTCCCAACTCCCTGAATTGCTCTCTTAGGATCCCCCTACTCTTCCTATCTACGTCATTTCCACCAATGTGTATAATGACATCCGTTTCTTTATCTTCCCCTTTTAATATGCCTCCTATCCGCTCGGAGACATCCGATCCGCTCGGAGACTAGGGATTAGTTATAGAGCCGTTGAGGTATACCGCACAGAAAAGGGCCCTTTGGCCCGTCATGTCTATGCCGGTCAACGACAAACCACCTAACTATTCTAATCCCATTTCCAGCACTTGGTCCATAGCCTTGAATGCGTTGGCATTGCAACTGCACATCAAAATACTTCCTCTGAGGGCCTCTGCCTCCACCACCCTGTCAGATAGTGTGTTCCAGACTCCCACTATTCTTTGGGTGAAAAGGCTTTTCCTCACATCCCCTCTAAATCTCCTGCTCTTTACATTAAATCTGTGCCCCTTGGTTATTGTTCCCTCTACTAAGGGGAAAGGTTTCTTCCTATCTATACCCCCCATAATTTTAAACCTCTCAACCATGTTTCCCTCTTAGTCTCCTCTGCTCCAAGGAAAACAACCCCAGTCTATCCAATCTCTCTTCATAATTAAAACTCTCCAGCCCAGGCAACATCCTGGTAAATCTCTGCACACATTCCGGTGCTATCCCGTCCCTCCTATAATGTAGATTCCAGAACTGCACACAAAAATCCAGCTGTGGCCTAACCAACATTTATATAGTTCCAGCATAACTTCCCTGCTCTTAAACTTTATGCCTTGGCTAATAAAGGCAAGTACATCAAATGCTTTCATAGCCACTTTATCCACCTGTCCTGCTATCTTAAAGGACTGGTGTACATGTACTCCAAGATCCCTCTGATCCTGGGATTTTCCAGAGTCCTGCCATTCATTATGTATTCCCTTGCCATGTTTGTCCTGCCCATGTACATCACCTCACATTAATCTGGATTGAATTCCACTTGCCACTGATCAGCCCATTTGCCCAGCCCGTGTATATCCTCCTGTAATCCAAGGCTATCCTCCTCACTATTTACCAATTTTCATATCATACACAAACTTACTTAGATTGGGACAATTATTTTATTTTATTCTTGAGGATAGGCAAAGCGGCATTTATTAATCTTCTCCTGTTTTTGACAAGGTGTTGGTAAAGCTGTCTTCAAGAGGCAATTGCTTAACTATTGGTGACAGAGAACATTTAGAGTTAACTACATATTGTAGAGCTGGAATCTGTGTGGGCCAGACAGAGTAGGAGTGGTTACTTCATTGTCCTGAAGGTTATTAATGGACTCCTGAGTTTTCATTAGTCTTGCCAGTTGTCACAATATTATTTTTTGCCAGTCCTCAAATGTGCAAATCTATTGAATTCTATTCTCAACTTGCTATGGTTCACTCCACTGGTTGGACTTACACCTGGCGCAAAGGAAAGTGGTTGTAATTGTTGGAGGGAAGTCATCTCAGCTCCAAGACATCAAGTCAGGAGTTCCTCAGGATAGAGTTCTTGACCCAACCATCTTCAGCTGCTTCATCAATTACTTTCCTTCCATCATAAAGTTAGAAGTGGGGATGTTCACTACTGAATGCACAATGTTCAGCACTATTCACAGTTCCTCAGATACTGAAGCAGTCCATATCCAACTGCAGCAAGACCTGGACAATATCCAGACTTGGGCTGACAAGTGGCAAGTAACATTCATGCCACACAAATGTCAGGCAAAGATCACCTCCAACAAGAGAGAATCTAACTATCACCCTTTGGCATTCAATGACATTACCATAGCTGAAACCCCAATATCAACATCCTGGGTGTTACCATGTACCAGAAACTCAACTGGACCAGCCATATAAATACTGTAGCTGCAAGACCATGTCAGAGGAATCGTGCACTGAGTAACTGACCTATTGACTTCCCAAAACCTGTCCACTATCAACAAGGTGCAATTCAGGAGTGTGATGGAATACTGCCCCCTTGCCTGTTGACTCCAATTCCAACAACACTCAAGAAGTTTGCCACTATCCAGGACAAAGCAACTGCTTGATTGGCACCCCATCCACAAACATTCACTTCCTCCACCACCGGCGCTCAGTAGTAGCTGTGTGTATCACCTACAAGATGCACTGCAGGAACTCACCAAGGCTCCTTAGGCCACACTTGCCAAACCCACGGCCACTACCGTCTCAAAGGACAAGGGTAGCACGGTAGCACAGTGGTTAGCACTGCTGCTTCACAGCTCTAGGGACCTGGGTTTGATTCCTGGCTTGGGTCACTGTCTGTGTGGAGTTTGCACATTCTCCTCGTGTCTGCGTGGGTTTCCTCCGGGTGCTTCGGTTTCCTCCCACAGTCCAAAGATGTGCGGGTTAGGTTAATTGGCCATGCTAAAATTGCCCCTTAGTGTCCTGAGATGCATAGGTTAGAGGGATTAGTGGGTAAATGTGTAGGGATATGGGGGTAGGGCCTGGGTGGGATTGTGGTCGGTGCAGACTCGATGGGCCAGATGGCCTCTTTCTGCACTGTAGGGTTTCTATGATTTCTATGATTAGCAGATGGCTGGGAAAACCATCATCTGAAGGTTCCCCTCCAAGTCACACACCATCCAGACTTGGAAATATAATGCTGTTCCTTCACTGTCACTGAGACAAAACCCTGGAACTCCTTTCTTAACAGCACCGTGGGTATACCTACATCACATGGACTGTAGCGGTTCAAAAAGGCAGCTCACCACCACCTTCTGAAGGGCAATTAGGGATGAGCAATGAATGCTGGCCAGCCAGCGATGCCCACACAGTGAATCAAAAAAACTTAAGAATTCAAGAACTTGGGTTCTGCTGTGTGTCAGGTTCTGGTGTCCTGACCTATGGGATTTAAAGGGTGAGGGCTGATACACACAGTTCTTGTAATGCTCAGAGTCTGTGCATGTCTTGTGCCAAAGACTCATTAAGGCTGAACAAAATTTAAATTAGGATGAGATCTTATAATGTGCCCAGAATGTTTGAATACTGTTCCCGAAACTCAGTATCATCAGCACCAGATGAACTGTTTATTCATGTACTTGCTGTTTTCAGGACTTTGCTGTGTGAAAATCTGCTGCCACTTTTGGCTTTTGACCTAACAAAAAAGAATTTATTTAATCCTGAAATACGTTGAAACATCTCAATGACCAAACTCTTCTTGATGTCAGTACTTGCTGCTTACCTTCCCTTCATTTTGTGTTTGTGCTGTACAGCTATCTTGATATTTTGCTATTTAGCTGCTTTACCACAAAGGAAGTTGCAATTAAAGCTGCGTTTTGCTAAGTTTGCCTCTTTCCAGCAATATTTTATACTGTGCCGCATTGATGCGTATTCCACTGGGCACCCTCTTTACTTGCATGCTTTGGCAGAGGTAGATGAGGAGGAAGATCAGGGGAGGCATGTCAGATGTGTGCACTCTGTCATTCTGGTAGAGTCCTTATTCCATCAATTGCGTGTACAGGAGTAGATAATTAGACCTGGACATGTCCAAATATTCCCTGCCGAAGCGGTGATTTCCCAAGGAGGCCATCACATAATTGCGCTCATTCCTGCAGCCAGGCCCAGTGAGCTGTTCTGGTACAGGGAGAGCAATCAGCAGCTGTCAAGGTGACAGCTGCTGTGAACTTTTACACCACTGGGTCATTCTAATCAACAGCAGGAGATACCTTCCAAATTTCCCAACCTGCAGAGCACGGTTGCCTAATGTGGGTCACAGATGCCTGTGCTACTCAAATGATTGATTATCCCATGAAATATACACAGCACCATTAGAGTCCAGCGCTTTTACAGCCTGGTTGGAATCCCTAAAGTAAAGGGTATTATTACCTGTGACCAGATGATCCCAACCCCTAATTCCAACCCCTGCCCTCCACACACGCCTCTATGAGCAGAGACTAAATCCACGCCATGGATGTGCAATCGGTGTGTGATCCGAGGTACAGAATCATACGCAACACTTAAGAAGCTCGACATCACCTTGGACAAAGCAGCTCGAATGATTGGCGTGCCACCTCCTTAAACATTCACTGCCCTCACCACTGATGCACAGCAGTATGTACTATATCTACTACACTCACTGCACCAACTCACCAAGGCTCTTTCAACAGCAACTTTCAAACCCATTGGGATGAAGTTTTCCATTCCGCCCGCCATGGGAATTGTAGCAGGTGGGGGATGGGGTGGGGTGGGGCGGGGGGGGGGGGGGTGGTGTGGGGGAAGACGGACCATGGAAAGGTCTGTTGACTTCGGGCAGGATTTTCCGGTTTCGGGGCTCAAGAAGGACAATGGCAGCTTCATATGGGAACACCACCACCTGCAATTTCCCCTTCAAGCCACAAACCATCCTGACTTGGAATTCTATCACTGCTCCTTCACAGCTGTGCATTCAAAATCCTGAACTTCCTTCCTGGTGTCCCTGTATCAGATGGACTGCAGCGGTTCACCACCCTCCTCACAAAAGCAATTTGGCATGAAAAAGAAATGCCGACATTACCAGCAACACCAACTTCCCTTTTAAAATGCCACCAATCTTGGAGTTGTCATGGTATATTCCAACATAGAAATCATAGAATCATAGAATCCCTACAGTGCAGAAGGAGGCCATTTGGCCCACCGAGTCTGCACCGACAACAATCCCACCCCAGGTCCTATCCCCACAACCCCGCACATTTACCCTGCTAATCCCTCTAACCTACACATCCCGGGACACTAAGGGACAATATTGCATGGCCAATCAATCTAACCCGCACATCTTGAGACTGTGGGAGGAAACTGGAGTACCCGGAGGACACCCACGCAGACACGGGGAGAACTAGCTATCCTGTTTTTTACACAGAGGGTGGTGGGTGCCTGGAACTCGTTGCCGGGGGAGGTAGTGGAAACAGATACGATAGTGACTTTTAAGGAGCATCTTGACAAATACTTGAATAGGATGGGAATAGAGGGATATGGTCCCTGGAAGAGTAAGGGCAGCATTGTCGGTGCAGGCCTGGAGGGTCAAAGGGCCTGTTCCCTAATTTTCTTTGTTCTTTGTTCTGTTGGGTGGCATGGTGGCACAGTGGTTAGTGCTGCTGCCTCACAGTGCCAGCAACCCGGGTTCGAATCCCAGCTTGGGTCACTGTGTGGAGTATGCACATTCTCCCCGTATCTGCGTGGGTTTCCTCCGGGTGCTCCGGTTTCCTCCCACAGTCTAAGGATATGCGGGTTAAGCGGATTGGCCATGCTAAATTGCCCTTTTTGTGTCAGGGGGGCTAGCTCGGGTAAATGCATGGGGTTATGGGGATAGGGCCTAATGGGGATTGTGGTCAATGCAGGCTAGATGGGCCGAATGGCCTCCTTCTGCACTGTAGAGATTCTATGATTATAAACCAAACCACAATAGCAGTACAGGTAGCAGGACTTCAAATGAATAAAAGGAGATAGTTATTTATACAAATTATTATTCACAGGTGGATAGATTCGTCTTGAAGTAGAGGAGACAAAATAAAACATGGAACCATTTAAGGAGCAGTTAGATGCTTCAACGTAAAGGACTAGATTTTCTTCCAGGATCCTGTCTGACATCTCTGCAGCACCATCAGGTTTTTCTTTCTTTGGTAGGCTCTCTCTTTGGGAGGAATCCCACCGCAACTGGGCTGTGCATACAAATGGGTGATGAACCAGAGAACTGGGCTTCAGGCCAGATTTGCGGAAATGGGTGGGAATACTGAGCCCCGAGAACTGCGTTCTGAAGAGGAAAATCCACCTCCCTTCCAAATGGATGATCCAGATGGACCAAGCAGAATTCCCTGCCATGGCCTATCACGATGGTGGAATATTTCTGAGTGTTAGTGCAACAGCTTGGTATGGCCCCTGCTCTGCCCAAGGCTGCAAGGAACTACAAGAGGTCGTGAATGTAGCCCAATCCATCTCACGAACCACCCTCCCATCCATTGACTCTGTCTACACTTCCTGCTGCCTCGGCAAAGCAGCCAGCATAATTAAGGACCCCACGCACTCCGGACATTCTCTCTTCCACCTTCTTCCTTCGGGAAAAAGATACAAAAGTCTGAGGTCACGTACCAACTGACTCAAGAACAGCTTCTTCCCTGCTGCTGTCAGACTTTTGAATGGACTTACCTTGCATTAAGTTGATCTTTCTCTGCACCGTAGCTATGACTGTAACACTACATTCTGCACTCTCTCATTTCCTTCTCTATGAACGGTATGCTTTCTCAGTATAGCACACAAGAAATAATACTTTTCACTGTATGTTAATACATGTGACAATAATAAATCAAACCAAATCAAACAATGTAATGGGGCTCAAATTCACACAATTGTTCACTCATGTCGGGAAGTGGTGAAATCTCAAGGTGACGAATTTCCATCACTTACTTCTAAAGAACAGGTTATCAGCTGTGTTCTTGTAAGCATTTGTGAAGTAGGACAGGATCTTATGCTCTTTGAGGATAAACGCAGAGTGGGACTATTTCCAGATCGCGATCTCACTCTGGCTGGCACTGTGCCCTGGGAGACGGCCTGATTGACCAGCTCTTATCCCATCACCCAGTTAAGGATGGTGGATGGATTCCTGAGGTTGCAAGGGCGATGTGTCTCTGTGTCGACTGTTTCCGGGTTGTCTATGCTTTGGAAGGACAGCAGCCTCAGCATGGCTGATGGCTTCAGTTGTAGTGTGCTGATTCTTGTGTCTCTGGTAGGGGTGTAAGTGAAAGGCCTCTTGGGCCCAAACCACCACAACCACAAGCCACCTGCCAGATATTGACCTTGACCTTTCCAGGGGAACTTTCCACCAAAGGTCTGGTGGAGAGGGTGATGGGGTTTGAGTCTACGGGGTGTGTTGGGATCCGGGTCAGCCAGTGGGAAGTTGGATCTGCTCATGGGGGGAGGGGTCAGTGGGTGGAGGGTGTTGGGAATATCTGGGAGGGGTAGTTTTCCCGAGTGTGGGGGAGACCCTTGCGGGACAGGTCCAGGTGTTTAA
The DNA here is from genome assembly GCF_964213995.1 of Mustelus asterias. Taxonomy (NCBI): domain Eukaryota; kingdom Metazoa; phylum Chordata; class Chondrichthyes; order Carcharhiniformes; family Triakidae; genus Mustelus; species Mustelus asterias. Next base: position 46,064,118 of record NC_135805.1, read on the forward strand.
AGTAGTTACGCCGATGTTAGAAATGGTTTTATTTCTTTTAACTCTTTCAGTATAACTGTTGGTGTAAAACTGGCAAAATCGCCTGAAGTTAATGATTTAAATCACTTTGTTGAATGGTTCCCAGCCAAGTGCAATTGTCCAGGGGAAGTTAGCACTTCTGGAAAATTGCCATGTAAACTCTTAACTGGGAACTTCCACGAGGGAGACATCTTTGGAATAACCTCCCCAAATCAGATGCTCGGAAGCTAGGAAGCCACTGGCCATTATGTCACAATTCCACATGTTTTTACCACTTGTAATTTTTTTAATGCTGCGCCAACATTTATTGCCCACCCCAAATTGCCCTTGAACTGAACGGTTTGCTTGGCCATTTCAGAGGACCTTTGAGAGTCAACCACATTACTGTGGACCAGGTGTCACATGTAGGCCAGACCAGGTAAGGATGGCAGATTTCCTGCCCTAAAGCACAACAGTGAACCAGCAATTGGTCATCATTAGACTTTCAATTCCAGATTTTATAAAAAGAATTCAAATTTCACCATCTGTCAGTCTGAAATTCAAACCCAGATCCTCAAAGCATTACCCCGCGTCTCTGGATTACTAGCCACTACACCACTACCTTGCCTTAATGATAAGGAGTGAAAGGAAAAGGGGATGAGGTGCAAAGTGGAGTTGAGATAGATCAGCCATGAATTTAATGAACTGCAGAGTAGACCTGATAAGTTGCCTGATTGATTCCTTCTTCTATTCTTATCTTCTATAATGATTTTCAATTATTGAAGAGAGGAAACTGACATTGCTTTGAAATAGAGTAGCTCAGTTAATGTTTTATTAGTCTGGAGTTTGCTGATATGATTGATTGCAATCTTTGAAAAAAAAGGAATGCTACAATTCTTAACATTTACATTTAAAGAAATGTGCTATGTTTCAATTAAAATTAAATAATGTGTATTGTGGCATCACTTACTGCATATTTTACTCCGAAGAACTTTACAATCCATTGTAAGATCTTTAAGGAAACTCTCTTCAGGGTAATCAGGAGTAAAATCAACCAAGCCTTTAATTTTGTTAACCAATTGGTTTTAATAGAATTAAAATGCAACACGCTTTATAGACAACCTTTATGCTAGTATTACAATTCAAAACTCAGCATGACCACTTCTGCTGCTTCCGGAGAGATGAATTATCCACCGATATCCCGCTTGTTGTTCTTCTAGTCAGTTTCTGGTCTGTCTTATTAACTGTCTCTCAGCTACCTTTGGAAAGACATTGCCCTGTCTCTGCTGTTTCCTATCTCTGTTTCTGTTCCTGTCTCTGTTTCTGTCTCTACTCTATTTCATCTCTACTTTTACTCTCATGCTCTGTCTCTGGTCTGCTTCTGTCTGTGCTGGCTCTCACTCTGTTTCTGTCTCTCACTCTGTTTCTGTCTCTGTGCTGTCTCTCACTCTGTTTCTGTCTCTGTCTCTCTCTCACTCTGTTTCTGTCTCTGTGCTGTCTCTCACTCTGTTTCTGTCTCTGTGTTGTCTCTCACTCTGTTTCTGTCTGTGTGTTGTCTTTCACTCTGTTTCTGTCTCTGTGCTGTCTCTCACTCTGTTTCTGTCTCTGTGCTGTCCCTCACTCTGTTTCTGTCTGTGTTGTCTCTCACTCTGTTTCTGTCTCTGTGCTGTCTCTCACTCTGTTTCTGTCTCTGTCTGTCTCTCACTCTGTTGCTTTCTCTGTCTGTCTCTCATTCTGTTTCTGTCTGTGTGGTGTCTCTCACTCTGTTGCTGTCTCTGTCTGTCTCTCACTCTGTTTCTGTCTCTGTGCTGTCTCTCACTCTGTTTCTGTCTCTGTGCTGTCTCTCACTCTGTTTCTGTCTCTGTGCTGTCTCTCACTCTGTTTCTGTCTCTGTGCTGTCCCTCACTCTGTTTCTGTCTGTGTTGTCTCTCACTCTGTTTCTGTCTCTGTGCTGTCTCTCACTCTGTTTCTGTCTCTGTGCTGTCTCTCACTCTGTTTCTGTCTGTGTTGTCTCTCACTCTGTTTCTGTCTCTGTGCTGTCTCTCACTCTGTTTCTGTCTCTGTGCTGTCTCTCACTCTGTTTCTGTCTCTGTCTGTCTCTCACTTTGGTGCTTTCTCTGTCTGTCTCTCACTCTGTTTCTGTCTCTGTGCTGTCTCTCACTTTGTTTCTGTGTCTGTGCTGTCTCTCACTTTGTTTCTGTCTCTGTGTTGTCTCTCACTCTGTTGCTGTCTCTGTCTGTCCCTCACTCTGTTTCTGTCTCTGTGCTGTCTCTCACTCTGTTTCTGTCTCTGTGCTGTCTCTCACTCTGTTTCTGTGTCTGTGCTGTCTCTCACTTTGTTTCTGTCTTTGTGTTGTCTCTCACTCTGCTTCTGTCTCTGTCTGTCTCTCACTCTTTTTCTGTCTCTGTCTGTCTCTCACTCTTTTTCTGTCTCTGTGCTGTCTCTCTTTTTCTGTCTCTACTCTGTCTCTGAATTGTTTTGTGGACAATCTCTGTTTCACTTTGGCATGGCTGTACCATTCTTATTGATGCAAACAAGCTTTTCGGTATCTCTTCATCCCCATAATTAAACTGACTGATGAGACCTGATGATTCTGATGGATTCTCCTGGTCTCCTCATGTGTTGCCTCCAAGGCAATCTGCACAATACGTTACCCATTCAACAAAGAACAAAGAACAAAGAACAATACAGCACAGGAACAGGCCCTTCGGCCCTCCAAGCCCACGCCGCTCCCCGGTCCAGGATTGAATCCTGAATCCAGGATCCCCGCCCAATTTTCCAGCCTATCTACACACTAATATCCTATCCACCGAGCTGTCACTCACAGCTACGATGCTTTGTTCATCACAACCTATTAGCTCACCCCCACCCCCCCATTCCAGACCATGTGATCTCCAGGGAGAGGTGAAAACCCAGAGTGAAAACCCCAGGGCCAATATGGGGAAAACAAATCTGGGAAATTCCTCTCCGACCCCCTGAGGCGATCGAAACGAGTCCAGGAGATCACACTGGCCCTGATCGGAAAATGTTTCCCAACCCTATTCATTTCCACTTCCACGAACACCATATGAATTCCCTGCCCCCGAGACAGGTTCCCAACTATCCGCAGTCTCGCTCTGTACTGGCACCAGCAAGTTGATCATAGAATGAAGCCTTGAAACGAGAAACAAAGAACCATTAGCCCGCGCCGCTCCCTGGTCCAAACGAAACCACTCTTTTGTATCCCTCCATTCCCACTCCGTTCATATAGCTGTCTAGATAAGTCTTAAATGTTCCCAGTGTGTCTGCCTCCACCACCTTGCCCGGCAACACATTCCAGGCCCCCACGACTCTCTGTGTAAAATATGTCCTTCTGATATCTGTGTTAAACCTCCCCCCCTTCACCTTGAACCTATGACCCCTCGTGAACGTCACCACCGACCCGGGGAAAAGCTTCCCACCGTTCACCCTATCTATGCCTTTCATAATTTTATACACCTCTATTAAGTCTCCCCTCATCCTCCGTCTTTCCAAGGAGAACAACCCCAGTTTCCCCAATCTCTCCTCATAACCAAGCCCCTCCATACCAGGCAACATCCTGGTAAACCTCCTCTGTACTCTCTCCAAAGCCTCCACGTCCTTCTGGTAGTGTGGCGACCAGAACTGGACGCAGTATTCCAAATGCGGCCGAACCAACGTTCTATACATCTGCAACATCAGACCCCAACTTTTATACTCTATGCCCCGTCCTATAAAGGCAAGCATGCCATATGCCTTCTTCACCACCTTCTCCACCTGTGACGTCACCTTCAAAGATCTGTGGACTTGCACACCCAGGTCCCTCTGCGTCTCTACACCCTTTATGGTTCTTCCATTTATCGTGTAGCTCCTCCCTACATTATTCCCACCAAAATGCATCACTTCGCATTTATCAGGATTGAACTCCATCTGCCATTTCCTTGCCCAAATTTCCAGCCTATCTATATCCTTCTGTAGCCTCTGACAATGTTCCTCACTATCTGCAAGTCCTGCCAGTTTTGTGTCGTCCGCAAACTTACTGATCACCCCAGTTACTCCTTCTTCCAGATCATTTATATAAATCACAAACAGCAGAGGTCCCAATACAGATCCCTGCGGTACACCACTAGTCACAGGCCTCCAGCCGGAAAAAGACCCTTCCACTACCACCCTCTGTCTTCTATGACCAAGCCAGTTCTCCACCCATCTAGCCACCTCCCCCTTTATCCCATGAGATCCAACCTTTTTCACTAGCCTACCATGAGGGACTTTGTCAAACGCTTTACTAAAGTCCATATAGACAACATCCACGGCCCTTCCTTCGTCAACCATTCTGGTCACTTCTTCAAAAAACACCACCAGGTTAGTGAGGCATGACCTCCCTCTCACAAAACCATGCTGACTATCGTTAATGAGTTTATTCCTTTCTAAATGCGCATACATCCTATCTCTAAGAATCTTCTCCAACAACTTCCCCACCATGGACGTCAAGCTCACCGGCCTATAATTACCCGGGTTATCCTTCCTACCCTTCTTAAATAACGGGACCACATTGGCTATCCTCCAATCCTCTGGGACCTCACCTGCGTCCAGTGACGAGACAAAGATTTGCGTCAGAGGCCCAACGATTTCACCTCTCGTCTCCCTGAGCAGCCTTGGATAGATTCCATCAGGCCCTGGGGATTTGTCAGTCTTTATATTCTCTAACAAGTCGACTTCCCCAGCTTGTTTCTTGATCAGCTGGTTTAACAGTTCTTGTTAGGTAATACTTAACTTTTCTAGCAACTAATTAACCCCAGGGTTCTGGTCAGTCCTTTAGTTTCCTTAAAACTGGTGTTGAAACGTCCAAAAAGGAAGCTTTACAGGAGTTTGGGGTTTCCGCTGATTTTGTTGGAGATGGCGGGGGCTGGGGAAGCCCAAGAACAGCTTAAGCTACCTGGCAGGGGGAGCACTCCTGCTCCGACTGTTCCACAGACTTCCTAAAGGAGCAGATCATTAATCCTTATATAGGAAAGTCATCACCTCACATCTTGGATCTATTGCTGGGCAGCTAAGAGCTTAGGCGTATTCCCAGCATTCAGTTAATTCCACACCATGGTGCTGATGGCACCACTGGGCCATGATCTTTGACTGTTAACTTAGGCCCTCACTTGCCTTTTGTGCGAGATTTGCCGATTGTCTGATCAGAACATAAGAAATAGAAGCAGGTGTAGGCCACTTGGCCCCTTGAACCTGCTTCACCATTCAATAAAATCATGGATGATCTGATCTTGGCCTTGGCCAGAATTCTCCGGCTGTTCAAACCAGCAGGACTTCCCGGTCCCGCTGGTGGCTCACCCCGTGCTCACGCTTCAATGGGAATTTCCACTGACAGCGGCGGGACCAGAAGATCCCAATGCCTGTGAACAGCATGCTGCCTCCCACCGCTAAGATAAACTCTGAAGAGAAGCCAAAGAGTCTCACTCCTTAACTTTACTTTCTTGCCTGCTCCCCATAACCCTTGACTCCCTTGTTAATCAAAAAACTGCCTAACGCAATCTTGAATATATTCTATGACCTAGCCTCCAAAACTCTTGGTGGATGAGAATGCCAAAGACTAAGGATCTACTGAAAGAAGAAATTTCTCCTCATCTCCATCCTAAGTCAGAGACCCCTTCGGTTTCAACTGTGTCTCCTTGTTCTAGGTTCCCCGCTGAAGGGAAACATCCTCTCAGCAACTATCCTGTCAAGCCCTTTAGAGTCTTGCATCTTTCATTAAGATCACCTCTCATTCTTCTAAACTCTAGTGGGTGTAGGGTGCTGTTGGATAGTGAAATGATAAATAGAAGGGAAGGTAGTGGGCTGAGCAGGGAGATAGGATGTTTAATGTTAACCCATTCCGCATGCCATTCCCAAAGGGTGGGTGATTGAGTGATGGGAGTTCAAAGTATGGTCTGAAAAACGATGCCTAAATGCAGATGAAATGTATCATCAAATCTATGATTATTAGGTTCTTAGAACAAAGGTCAGTTAAACAGTTCACGGGAGAGACACTGGCCACTATTTAATGGTCTATCAGGTGCCAGTTTGCAGAAGGGAAAGGCAGGGAGGGGGAAGGGGTACTGTAAATCTGTGAATGCTCTCAGACAACTGACGAGTACTGAATGTGTCATTTTGAGTTGTGAGGAATAATGACTAAAATGAAATGTCTGACTCTTTCTTCACTCAGGGGGCAAACCTATCTACATATCTGATGATGTGGTAGAACTTCAGTGCATTTTCACTAATCCGTCAAAAAAGTACGACTTTATTTGGAAGTTGGTAGCTACAGACCAGGTGAGTTCACGAGGTTAACACAGCCCTTTCACCAGCTTTTGCGCAGTTGTTTTTTAAAACATAAGGAACGCTTGGAACCTACTGTCTCTTGTGGGGCATTGTGTTCATCTTATCTGACAACAGAAAAGCCCAGTCAAATCTAAAGTCCTCCTTTGATTGCTTTCTGAGTTGCTATGCAGCGTTGCCCTGCCAACTATTGCTATTTGAGTTTGTAGGTCTTCACTGTAATAAATAAATCTCTAAAGATCCCTGGGGTAGGGAGTATAGATAAACTGTGGTGCAGGGCACAGAAAAAAACATATCAAAGAGGAAATAAAATCACACGTATGCAACTAAAAATTATATATTCAACTTACACAAACACAACGGATTGAATGTTGACATTTATTCATGATTGAAGAGTTTATCTGAGTGTTAATAAAACAGACAAAGGGCAGAATTCAATAAGTACAGCCTTAGGTTTCTGTACAATACACTAGAATGCAAATCTTTACAAGAAAATGATCGGATTCAGGAAGAGTACCAAAAAAAAGCCAACCTTTTTCATGCCTGCTAACTGCTGTATGGTTTATTTTGCAGAGTGTGCTTTAAAATACAATTGTATTTTCTCAGTTGTGAGTGAAGTTTGAGCTTTTTTTGTGTTAATTTGGCAAAGCTGCAATAATTAGTCTCAGCAGCTAGGTTTTCTGACTGAATGAGCAGTTGATGGAAGTTGATTGTTATGGGATGATCAAAGGACTGATTTTCACTTTCTAAGATCGTAAACTGGTAGAATGGATTGCTTCCCCAATGTAGAATCCATTCAAATTCATATTCTGTTCAAAGCCTCTCACTTCTTACCATGGTACAGTGCACTTTGGATCCTGTAGATTTCATCATGAAACATTCCTCCACTCAACCCTTGCATGCATTTAGCCCAGCCTAATTCTCTTTCCAATGTGGCTGAACAATGTTATGACAGCCACTTTGGCCTATGTGCTGAAGTGACAGGAGCTCTCAACCTTGCATTCTGTCTGCAGGACAAGACAGCTCATAACAAAAGATAAAGAGCAAGAATTGGGGAAGCACTCCCAATCAGAAGTGAATGAACCCCTATATAAGGAGGAATGTCTAAACTTTGCATGGTGGTTTTTCCTGGTGAAAAACAGGACACATTCTGCCAACTGTAGGCTGGTGACAATCGTCTCCTCATCCATCTTCTTACCCTATTTACTCATGAGCTAAAGCCTATACTGAACCATTTTATCAAGTCACTCCTTGTGTTGAAAACCACAGATCAAGGTTGCTTTTAAGTTTTACTTGTGACAGCTGCGCCTCTTTTGTTTCTCCAGGAACTCTTCAGGAGAGGAGTACTGGGGTCTAACCCATCCAGCCAGGCTAGATTTAGTGCCCTTAGACTCCAGATTCATATTAAGTGATTTGGAGGAGAGTACACTGGATGTGACCATAAGCCAACTGAGTGGGCACTCAACTCGCAATTCACTTTGGCAGATGAACCTGGGAATTTAGATCTCACGGTGTCTGTTTTAAAGATGATACCTTGCAAACCTTACTGCAGTCACTGTGGACTGTGCTATGCAACTTGCTGCAATAGGTATCTTAGGTGGACCAGCACACTGGCCACATGTGGAGAATTCTGTATGATCCTCTCGCAATACTGCAGTCTACAATGGAGCATATGACAATTCTAGGGATATCTGCAGAAAAGTTTCCCATTCCTGCTGCTCTAAAGGTGATGATTCTCTGCACACGTTTGCAGTCAGTGCTTCTGGTGTGCAACAGATTATCTCCTCCATCTTTGACAGACTTGAGGGATGTCCGAAAAGACAGATCCTTAATGACTTCATTGTTGCCATTGGTCTACTCTTCCTCTGCTCAGTGGCTTTAATGAAAAAATGTTAAACAGCATAGGGCATGGATGAGCGTACTGCCCCTCAGGCTAAAAGTCAGCATTCTCATACCAATCTCCTCGGAAGTCTGCACATGTGGTAGGAAGCTTGCTAGGCCAGATTGCCCCTACTGTTGTGAAACTAGTATGGCGAATAGTGGGATCACCTTGAGCCCCAGACAATGATGAGAACCTTCGGCTTTTGCCTCCAATGCACGGGCAGTATAGATTCTCCTTCCCACCAGCCAGACACCTCACAGAAATGAAGTAAAGTCACCATAGTCCCAGATAGTCATAGGGTGCTCTCCCCTTTTGAGGGGGAGAACTGACTGGTGTGATTTAACCTGAGGGCACTACATCTCACATACTTCTCTCCTGAAATAATACCTAGACAAATTGCTCGAGTGGGTGGAAGAGAATCTTTCATCGCCAAGTAGAACACCAGTGAAATCATGTGTAGGATTGTTTTTAAAAGTGGTTGCATTACAGTTGGTTTTTGTGCAGAAAGTTCTCTTTCTAGGTTTTAAACCATGTTGCAGTTAGCTGATGGGAATGGCTGCTGTGTACAGGTGTTCACTGCCAGAGTCTGCTTTATTATCTGCATCTTATAATCGCTGTTTTAAACTGCACTTCTGCGATGCTGCAATGCTGGCATTTCCCCATCTCATTAAAGGGTAGATCACCTGAAAGCCTCCCTCCTACTTGATGTATTGGGTCATATATTGGTGGGTTGGTAAACTGCCTTAAAATGAAGGCAACTGTCTGGGGTGTGAGCTTTGACTCAAATAAGCTGAACAGGCAGAGTGAAGTCCATTCCTGATTTACCTTGGCAGCAGCATTGTGCAGTGAAGCATGTCAGGGTGCAAAGGTTAACCATGCAGCCCTCTCAATTCTGCTGGTAACTGCCTATGAAAGAGGAAATTAAATTGCTCACTGCAGCAATTAAGTCATCTTATTGCTTTTATAAGTTATTTGGCAGCTGATTGTTGATGTTCCTAGTGACACCCTGAAATGACCCAGAAGCATTACAATTAAGGGTGGTTGTGACCTTGATAGACACTGGCAGTGTCGTGGCTGTGGAGAAGTGCAGTTGCAAGTCATCTTGCAACATGCAGCATGACTCTGTTATGGCCCTTATAGTTAATCCAAGTGTCCAACCACACTGCTCCTTTGACAGATAGAGATGCGTATGCCTCTGTCTTCAGCCAAGGTTGTGGAGGCACTGATGAGTAGGCATAAGAGCATCTTCGGTATAACCTGATCTGCCTGCCATCTTTATATTGGTCCTTTACTTCCTCCAAAAAACACAAGGAAAGGACGAACTTGGAGGAAAATCTATTGCTGCTGTTACCAAAACATTGACATTAATTGGTATGAATAAAACAGAATAAAAAGGAAAAAAATGTTCAGAAGTGCATATAAAATGCTAACGCAGATCTTCAAATGTGACTAGTTACATACACTAGAACTTTGGTGAGGCCACAGCTGGAGTACTGTGTGCAGTTCTGGTTGCCACATTATCAGAAGGATCTGATTGCACTGGAGAGGGTGCAGAGGAGATTCACTAGGATGCTGCCTGGGATGGAACGTTTAGGTTATGAAGAGAAGTTGGATAGGCTTGGGTTGTTTTCGTTGGAGCAGAGGAGACTGAGGGGCGACCTGATCGAGGTGTACAAGATTATGAGAGGCATGGACAGAGTGGATAAGGAGCAGCTGTCCCCCTTAGTTGAAGGGTGAGTCACGAGGGGACATGGAGTTCAAGGTGTGGGACAGGAGATTTTGGGGGGATGTGAGGAACTTTTTTTACCTAGAGGGTGGTGGCGGGCTGGAATGTGCTGCCTGGGAGGGTGGTAGAGGCGGGTTGCCTCACATCCTTTAAAAAGTATCTGGATGAGCACTTGGCGTGTCATAACATTCAAGGCTATGGGCCAAAGGCTGGTAGATGGGATTAGGTGGGAGTTCAGGTGTTTCTCGCATGTCGGTGCAGATCGGTGGGCCGATGCACTATATGATTCTATGAATCCCACATGATGCCAGCAAATTGTGTGCAAAATGCACTTTGGTAACTTTGGCTTCATTTTAATATTATAATTAGAAAGTTGATGGATGCTTTAGACATCAAGGTGGAATCTAATTGTAAAATTGGATGTTTCCCGAAATGGGTAGAGAATCTTCATGACCAATCTGGGCTAAGCTGTCCACATCTCTTTCGATCCACCCTTTCATTTTTGTGGTGTTTTGTAATGAGGATGGCTGTGATGATTTGTTGCAGCTGTTGCGAAAAATAAAAAGAAAGAACAAAGAAAATTATAGCACAGGAATGGGCCCTTCGGCCCTCCAAGCCTGTGCCAATCATGATGCCTGTCTAAATTAAAACCGTATGCACTTACGGAGTCCGTATCCTTCTATTCCCATCCTATTCATGTATTCGTCCAGTTGCCCCTTAAATGCCGCTTTTGTACCTGCTCCCAAGTTGTAGGTGCTTCCTTCATAAGGTAGATTTTTGATTGGAAAGGCCCGCGGGTCCCAGACGCCTCCATGCTCAGGCGGGTGATGATTTCTGAGGCTGGGCGACACTGATGGAGCTTTTCACACAGCAAGCAGCTTACCGTAAAACTATGGGTGAACTGCCCATGGTTTTCTGTTCATTGATTTCAATTATGCAATGGAACTACCAATTTCTAAGTCAGTCATTGGGGCTGAATTTAGTTGTAACCACCTGACTGAAGTGATGCAGTCGTAACCTGAAAATGGCAACAGATCATTTACTGCCCTGTTTACTTTCACATTGTGGCTCCAGCCATTAGATGGGACAGCAGATGTTTCAGGCAGGAGGCAATTTTTAAGGGACAAATTTGTGTTGTATGATGTATATAGGAACCCAATTGCAATTTAAAGGTACATATAAAAGCAGCGTGTGCCCATTGTTACTGGCATTGTGTGGCCTAGTGAGCTGTTATTGAGGATGCTTGGAAAATAACTCATGAACCATTTCTATTTTTTACTTCTGTGGTGACAGTGACAGCATCAATGCTTCTCCCGGCCTGACCCATGCGACTGAGTCTCCCACCATAAAATAGCTCAGGCCTCACACCTAGCAATAATGGGCAGATGGCAGGGCCACTCTACCCACCAACCACCCATTGGGCCAAATGTTAAAAGCAGGCTCATCGTGGGCAAGAGCCTGCCAAGTGCAGGGTGTCGGGAAATTTCACCCAATATGTACTTTGAATGTGTGAAAATTCTGGTATGAATGGGAATTCATAAAATCATTGCTCATAATCCAGGTGTTAAAAATGACTATTTAAAATAAATGAAACACTCTAGGCTATTCACGAAAAGAAAAAGAGCAGATAATCAAATTAACAATTGCCTCAAGGTAAAATAAGAAAACAGGAAATCAATTACTGTTACCTAAGAGACCAAACTGCCTCAAGAATTGTGATGCACTGTTTAAGGTAATTACCCTCCCACCTTCTACACTTCTGGTGGGCCAAGGTGACAGTGGACTAGTAATCCATTACAGTAAGGTAATTAATATTTATTTGGCACAATTTGATCTGCCGAATTCAACTACACAGATAAAATGGCCCTGTCTGACATTGTGCATTAACCTTGAATGTCTCAAATTTGATAAAACAAATCCACTGGGCATTAGAAATGTTCCTCACATTCAGCTTGCGAGCTGTGCTGCAAGGTTTATAAAGAAATGTACACTGTACAAGCAGATGTGGTATGACGACGATCATTTTAACAATTGTGCTTGTTGAATAAACAGTACCTATACATGACCAAAGTTAGTCTATGCATCAACAATTACTTTTATAACTTCAGACATTTGTCCTTCAATAAAGGAAATAAATTTCATTAGAAAAAGTTCTTCTGGCTTATTTCAATAAATGGTCCAGGACGTTTTGGTTGCTGTTTGGTTTACAAAATGAGTTGATTATCCTGTTACAAAGAACGTTCTCATGCAAAGTTGGTTTAAGGAGATGTGCCAAATGATCCTTTCTCTTTCTTGACTATTCTTACATATTTTGCTATGACCAGGTGAGGAGGAGTGAACAGGTTCACTTTATTCAACCCCGTACTTGGTCATAACAAAAGATTTTTTAACATTTATTTTCTTTCCCCATAAATGTCTTTACCATTCCAAATGTATTTACTTTTTGATAAAGAGCCAATCAAACCAGGTTTTCTTGAGCCAAGGAAAGAGCCAGTTTATTAGTTACTGAACCCGAGAAAAAATACTAAAAGATACGATGACACACATATTTCAGAAGTAAGAAAAGTTTGAGTCCAAGAACAAAAGTTAAAATAATATATGATTAACTCCTTTGCTTGGCTTTACGATGTAGATTGTTGCACGGTCGTGGTGTTTGAAGTTTACTGGTTCACTTTGAAATCCTGGAGCAAACCAGGTAACTTTGGTTTGCTGAAGGCATTCTTAGCTTCAGAGAGAGAGAAATTCTTTACTGCTTCCATCAGTCGTTTTTCCAGATGACTTTGATGATATCTCCCTCTGTCTGATTTGGCCAAACCAATTCGTAAAACTCCTGCCCATATACTCCAAGATAATAATTTGATTAATATGCTTGCAGTCATTGTTGAAGAACAAGTAATCATATTTTTGATCTTTCATCTCAGAAGCATTTGGCACATTTCAAAATAAAAGAAACCAACAAGTTATTTCATCCTCCACTGGGCGTTTTGAGTGTCTGCTGGGTGTACTTGGCTGGTTAACAGTTTCCATTGTCTTGACAGAATGATCATTGATTAAAGCCCAGCACTTTGCATGTTTAATGCCTTCCTTGCAGGAGGCCCTTTTTGAAGTTGATCTTGACACTCCCCTGGCGTGAAATTCCATGATGTGGAGATGCCGGCGTTGGACTGGGGTAAACACAGTAAGAAGTTTAACAACACCAGATTAAAGTCCAACAGGTTTATTTGGTAGCAAAAGCCATACAAGCTTTCAGAGCTCCAAGCCCCTTCTTCAGGTGAGTGGGAATTCTGTTCACAAACAGGGCATATAAAGACACAGACTCAATTTACATGAATAATGGTTGGAATGCGAATACTTACAGCTAATCAAGTCTTTAAGAAACAAACAACGTGAGTGGAGAGAGCATCAAGACAGGCTAAAAAGATGTGTATTGTCTCCAGACAAGACAGCCAGTGAAACTCTGCAGGTCCAGGTAAACTGTGGGGGTTACAAATAGTGTGACATGAACCCAATATCCCGGTTGAGGCCGTCCTCGTGTGTGCAGAACTTGGCTATCAGTTTCTGTTCAGCGACTCTGCGCCGTCGTGTGTCACGAAGGCCGCTTGGAGAACGCTTACCCGAATATCAGAGGCCGAATGCCCGTGACCGCTGAAGTGCTCCCCAACAGGAAGAGAACAGTCTTGCCTGGTGATTGTCGAGCGGTGATTGTCTGGAGACAATACACATCTTTTTAGCCTGTCTTGATGCTCTCTCCACTCACGTTGTTTGTTTCTTAAAGACTTGATTAGCTGTAAGTATTCGCATTCCAACCATTATTCATGTAAATCGAGTCTGTGTCTTTATGTGCCCTGTTTGTGAACAGAATTCCCACTCACCTGAAGAAGGGGCTTGGGGCTCCGAAAGCTTGTGTGGCTTTTGCTACCAAATAAACCTGTTGGACTTTAACCTGGTGTTGTTAAACTTCTTACTGTGAAATTCCATGCAACATGTCAAGGCAGATCTGCAATGCAATCCATCTAGAAATGTCCCAGAAAAGTGGTCAATTTACAATACCCGGCATCAGGTGTTAACCATCTTTGTATCGTCTTACTTTTTAAAATAAAGGTCCGCTTTAAACAGTTCAGTGTGTTTTTGATTAGCTGGTGAAGTTAGAGGTAGATCTCACTCAGTCACAGCTTCCTGTCAATGTGGCATCTTCGGTAGTTGTTCAATGGCATCGTTTAATAGATATGTTGGCATTGATTTATACCCACTTGATTAGTTAAAGAGTGTGAGATTTAAGTACATCTTTCATTCCCTTTGCTGTTTGTAAAATGATTCCTGTCTGGCCTTGTGTCAATACATGATGCAGCCTGCCTTTGGAAAGATTGGAGGAGCGCACACGAGGATATATATAAATAACGTGGTGGGCAGTTCAGATCACAAAAGAATCTTATTGTTACATCTTCAGCGATGCTATCATGTCATTAGATATTGGGAAGTATGAGCATACAAATTTGCACTGCTTATGAAACTGACTAACAGCACTATACCTGAGAGAACAACAAGGCAGGCACAAAGCTTTGCAAAAAATATATCAACACTGTTTTCATTCTTTACTTAGCAATGTGCATTGTGTCACCACCAACTGGAATGGATGCAATACAACAGTCTGTGTGCTGCATGAATGTGTCCACATGACAACATGTGCTGTGCATGTGATTATACTACATTGCAAAATTCATAGACCCGCTTTCCACCATTTTCACATTTAAGCATCAGAAAAAACAAAGCTTTAAACAAAGAGACCTCCACTTCAATCCGACCTCAGACACTGCAATAGGATTGTGTCCATTTCTGACTTGCCCAGGATAATCTAAGCATATGCGCTTTGGCATTCTTCCAATTCAAGCAGCTTGTCTATTTAGAAGTCGTCCTTCCTGAGAGTTAGCGGGAATGCAGATGCAAATAAAGAATTCAACTCACTTTTTGAAAGACTCTGCTGATGGATATTGCCTGCCTAGAATGTGACAGCTGATAACGGATTCTGGTTGCTGAAGTTTTCACATTTTTTTTTCTCTGAACAGTTTATCGGGAAAAGCTAATAATTTATTGTCGACTTCCAAGAGATATTTATTAGACTTTGTACAGATCAAGATCCCGTAGTGTCGAGTGGAACATTTCCTGGCTATTGCCTTATAAGGGTTCTTAGCATATGTGTAGCACAGATGCAGAGTAAGATTTCTTGAAAGCTCCATTAATGTACTTTAATTACTTACATCAAAAAGCCAGACCTACCGCACCAGCGTGACATTTCCGATTTCCACACTGCTCAATGTTATGGCTGACTTGAGAAAATTGCAGAATTTGGCATGGATCAATTTATCCTATGCTGTGGACTCAGCCTTATTTGGGACTGGATGAAAACTGGTGCATTGCCCTGATAACGTGAATTGCATATCTTTTGTTCCACATTTATTAACAATAAAAAAATCCACAGCCTCATCCTCGTTATCTATAAGCCACTGTTTGGTAATATTGCCCTATAAATTCTGGTTGCGCTAGAACAAAGTGAACGATGTGTCCGGAATACAGAGGCCTGAAACTCACTCAAAATTGGCAGCTGGGGAGGCGATGGCCTAGTGGTATTATTGCTAGACCATTAATCCAGAAACTCAGCTAATGTTCTGGAGACCCGGGTTCAAATCCCGCCACGGCGGCTGGTGGAATTTGAATTCAATAAAAAATATCTGGAATTAAGTATCTGCTGATGACCATGAAACCATTGTCGATTGTCGGAAAAACCCATCTGGTTCACTAATGTCCTTTAGGGAAGGAAATCTGCCGTCCTTACCTGGTCTGGCCTACAGAAATGTGGTTGACTCTCAACTGCCCTCCAAGGGCAACTAGGGACGGGCAATAAATGCTGGTCAGCCAGCGACGCCCAGGTTCCAGGACTGAATAAAAAAAACGGAACCTTATTTCCATAAAACCAGTGAGCAGTGGATGCAAATCGGGCATTCCTAAAGCTTGATGGTTAGTGCCTTCTCAAAATTAACTACCTTGGATGACAAGCTGACCTCTGTAATAAGTCCTGGGAGTTGTAGTATGGGGCTGGGAGTGAGGGGAAGTGATGAGCTACTGCTCACCTTGGTTCTCTGTTAAAAGTAAGAGAAAATTAAGAATCCTTTCTATTCGTTGATGAATTATAGAATCATAGAATCAACAAACAAAGAACAAAGAACAATACAGCACAGGAACAGGCCCTTCGGCCCTCCAAGCCCGCGCCGCTCCCCGGTCCAGGATTGAATCCTGAATCCAGGATCCCCGCCCAATTTTCCAGCCTATCTACATACCAATATCCTATCCACCGAGCTGTCCCTCACAGCTACGATGCTTTGTTCATCACAACCTATTAACTCACCCCCACCCCCCCATTCCAGACCATGTGATCTCCAGGGAGAGGCGAAAACCCAGAGTGAAAACCCCAGGGCCAATATGGGGAAAAGAAATCTGGGAAATTCCTCTCCGACCCCCTGAGGTGATCGAAACGAGTCCAGGAGATCACACTGGCCCTGATCGGAAAATGCTTCCCAACCCTATTCATTTCCACTTCCACGAACACCATATGAATTCCCTGCCCCCGAGACAGGTTCCCAACTATCCGCAGTCTCGCTCTGTACTGGCACCAGCAAGATGATCATAGAATGAAGCCTTGAAACGAGAAACAAGGAACAATTAGCCCGCGCCGCTCCCTGGTCCAAACTAGACCACTCTTTTGTATCCCTCCATTCCCACTCCGTTCATATAGCTGTCTAGATAAGTCTTAAACGTTCCCAGTGTGTCCGCCTCCACCACCTTGCCCGGCAACACATTCCAGGCCCCCACGACCCTCTGTGTAAAATATGTCCTTCTGATATCTGTGTTAAACCTCCCCCCCTTCACCTTGAACCTATGACCCCTCGTGAACGTCACCACCGACCCGGGGAAAAGCTTCCCACCGTTCACCCTATCTATGCCTTTCATAATTTTATACACCTCTATTAAGTCTCCCCTCATCCTCCGTCTTTCCAAGGAGAACAACCCCAGTTTCCCCAATCTCTCCTCATAACTAAGCCCCTCCATACCAGGCAACATCCTGGTAAACCTCCTCTGTACTCTCTCCAAAGCCTCTACGTCCTTCTGGTAGTGTGGCGACCAGAACTGGACGCAGTATTCCAAATGCGGCCGAACCAACGTTCTATACATCTGCAACATCAGACCCCAACTCTTATACTCTATGCCCCGTCCTATAAAGGCAAGCATGCCATATGCCTTCTTCACCACCTTCTCCACCTGTGACGTCACCTTCAAAGATCTGTGGACTTGCACACCCAGGTTCCTCTGCGTCTCTACACGCTTTATGGTTCTTCCATTTATCGTGTAGCTCCTCCCTACATTATTCCCACCAAAATGCATCACTTCGCATTTATCAGGATTGAACTCCATCTGCCATTTTCTTGCCCAAATTTCCAGCCTATCTATATCCTTCTGTAGCCTCTACGGCACGGAGACAGGCCCTTTGGCCCAAACTGGTCCATGCCAACCAAAATGCCCATCTAAGCTAACTCCAGTTGCCTGCATTTGGCCCATATCCCTCTAAACCTTTCCTATCCATGTATCTATCCAAATGCCTTTGAAATGTTGTCAATGTTGGGAATTCTAGAAATGCCATAAAGAACTGATAACCGGTCAAAGTTCAAGGCACACCTGGGCCTGACTTTTCACTGCGGAACACAACCTCACCGACTCCAGCCGCCCCACCGCAATATTATGCTCTAACCAGCGTTGATTGGCATAAGGTAAGACTTTCGCCCCTCACTCAGGAGGAAGTCCCACCTTGGACAGCTGCCAGCAAATCAGATCGGTGGTCAGCTATTCAGTCCCTCCAGGCACAGTACTGCGGTGGCTGAATGAGGCACTGCAGGAAGCTTCCTGGCACCAAGGGATAACTTTTCCGGTCCCGCGCATCGCGGGAATTGTCGTGGCTGGGAAAGAAGATTTGATGGACCATGTAAAGGTCCATTGACCTCGAGCGGAAATTTTCAGTCACAGGGCAAGTGCGACCGGAAAATCCTTCCCTATGTCCCAGAAACTAGAGGACAAGGTAAGTGGCAGGGGTCCCAGGGCAGGGAGGTAGGGAACACTTGGTGGTTCAACTGAGGGGCGATTGGGGTCTTGGGGGATAGATTGGGTGGTGGGGGACAACCCTGCCACCCCCACTTCCTGCCTGAGATCCAACTATCTTTATTTACCCATTTCCCAACCCCCCACTGAGCTCTCATCTGCCTGCCAGTCTACAAATTGAGGTTGGGTGGGAAAGTGCCCTTAAGTGACCTTTAAGTGGCTACCCAAGGGCCCTAATTGGGACAAGGGTGATGGGGATTCCCATCCAAAGCATAAAATTACTACCAGGTGGAGGTGGGCTTGAACGCAGAGGCAATCCCTTCCATACAGTTTCATGTTCCATCTCCCCGGCCTTGGGACCTGCTGGGGGAGGTGGAAAGTGGGGCGGGAAACATAAAATTCTGGCCTCGTAAAAGCAAGCATTGTCCATTTTATGCCAAACTTGGTAGCATGGCAGAGAATAGGCGTTAGTCCCCAGCCTGGAATATGCAAAGGGCCTACCTAACATCTGTTTTAGGGTCACCCTCGGCACTTCGGACCCAGGAAAAATGCCGGGAATGATTAGCTGTTAGGATAAAACGAGCAAAGAGCTCATTGCCTGCAACTTTCCGGCGCTATCTAAAAATTAATCGACAGGGAACCCACGTGAAAGCACAAAGTTTAATCCATATCAAAGCCTTGGAGCTGACTGGACATGCAAGAGCATGAAGTTGACTCAGTGATGTAGCCCTGTTTGGTATCCCAGGTACTCTCTCCAAAGGACAGCCTGTAACAGCCAGATGCGACCTGGAAATTACAGCTGGCAGTCAGCACAGCTTAAGCAAGTGGCAAGGGCCTGGGCAGGGTTGTTGTCGGTGCAGGCTCAATGGGCCAAATGGCCTCCTTCTGCACCGGAGGGATTCTATGATTCAAGGTAAGATAGCTCAAAAATGCCAATCATCGGGTCAAATGTACAAGACTGCACCACAAAATGCTGTCTATTAATTGCCAGATTTCCTGCTCCTCCATGGCAAATCGTCACACAATCCAACAGCTTCTTCAATGCACCTCAAGCATATCCATATTTCTATACAGTATGTATTCAGAGTACAATTAATATCACCTCCTCCAAGAGTTTCACACACTAAATCATTGTAACATACTGTAGATGTGCGACATAGCCAATTGCTAACCTGCAGATTGACCCATATTTGGTCCTTCAACTTACATCTGAAGGGCGCTTTTCTGCTTTTACAGCATTATACACAGAGTGTATTGTATTTATACCTCTCCAGCCGAGAAGCTTTCCTGCAATGAGTGCCTATCAGAAAACGTCACACAGCATGCACCTAAATTATTAACATAGGCTTTTGACAAACAAGGTTTTGTGCTGGTAGCAAAACATTTGAAAATTACTTCTATAGACCCAAACTGAATAAACCATTAGCCTTTATCTCCCTCAACATAAAGGCTATCAAAGCATTTACAGCATAGAAGTAGCAGGTATCCTTCCTAAACTCGAACCTGATCTTATTCTGTCTTATGTTTTGTCCTCCTTCTTGCCCATTGCCACAAATGACAAACAAATGAAGTTTCTTTCCGAGTGCATGAGGAAGCAAGCATCCGAAAGTTTGTTAACATTCTAATCTTTTCGACCTGGACGAAACAGATCATCAGCAATGGCTAGAGCAAAGCAGCACCACATAGCACATCCCTCTCATTCATGTTTGCAAGCACTAATGATGTGGAGATGCCGGCGTTGGACTGGGGTAAACACAGTAAGAAGTTTAACAACACCAGGTTAAAGTCCAACAGGTTTATTTGGTAGCAAAAGCCACACAAGCTTTCGGAGCCCCAAGCCCCTTCCTCAGGTGACTCACCTGAGGAAGGGGCTTGGGGCTCCGAAAGCTTGTGTGGCTTTTGCTACCAAATAAACCTGTTGGACTTTAACCTGGTGTTGTTAAACTTCTTACTGCAAGCACTAACACAGGTGTACACATGTCAGAGGAGGCCGGTATTAACTTGTGAAGGTGACACTGTTTGAGTACACAGGCAAAAAGGAGGAGGTGGTGGTGGAAGTGGTAAAGCAGAAATGTAAAAGCAAATGGCCGCATTGGTCCTGTCTACAAGCCCTGCACTTGGTGAAGGGGTGGGGAGTTTCCCACTAATCCAGAAGACTTTGTGAACCCTGTTAAGCTGATGTCTCCTTGCCACAGGCAAAGTGATGAACATGCTACTGCATGCAAACAAAAACTGGCTCTGAATATTGCATTGATTTTCAGCAGAATACCTGCATTACTGGTGTGGATGGCCACCCCTACCATGGGTGACCCGGTGACACAATGCCTAGCACTGCTGCCTCACAGCGATAGAGACCTGGGTTTGATTCCGGTCTTGGGTGACTGTATGTGCGGAGTTTGCATATTCTCCCTGTGTCTGGGTGGGTTTCCTCCCACACTCCAAAGATATGCGGGTTGATTGGTCATGCTAAATTACCCCTTAGTGTCCCAAGATGTGTAGGTTGGGGTGGCTAGTGGAGTAAATACTTGGGTTTACGGGGATAGGGCCTGGGTGGGATTATTGACAGAGAGTCGGTACAGGCTTGATGGTCCAAATGGCCTCCTTCTGCCCTGTAGGGATTCTATGATATGAACTATGTTTCCACTGTGTAGGGCTAACCACATTATTGGATGGTATGCAACTGGTTATGACCATGGAAGAAAAGTATCTGTCATGGCCTATCAAATAGGTTAATCAGCTTGTGAATCTTTCCATTACTTCAGTATTCTTCAAGAGAATAACGTGAAATTATGAAAACAATGACACCCAATAATGACTTGTAGCAGGGCTGGTTAGCTTAGTTGGCTAGATTATGGATCAGATTAACCTGTTTTGGCTGAGGTCAACTCAGGACCTGCTTCCTCGCTCTACCCATAGTTTAAAAAAAAGTGTAACACTTTGCTGTGGTTCGGCAGACAACCGCCAAGGAGTTGCCTTCGATCAAGGAACTGAAGAAGTGACTTCGAAGGAGCCAATGGCATCCACACATAACAAGAGAGTGACTGTCATGCCAAGGGGATGAAAATTCCTTCCAGGTGATTCCTGGTCAATTATACAGCTGTGTAACTGTTCACACTGTGAAATTTGATTTGATTTATTATTGTCACATGTATTAACATACAATGAAAAGCATTATTTCTTGCGCACTATACAGATAAAGCATACTGTTCATTGAGAAGGAAATGAGAGGGTGCAGAATGTAGAGTGCAAATGCAGATAGATCCCTTCCAAAATATTCAGGCAAGGTAGCAGAGGTAGCAGAGGTAAGTAAATTACAGGATGAATTTGCCATTTTTCCCTCCTTCTGAAGTGATTTCCTTTTCAAATCGTGGAATATCATTGGAACTCCCAAAGGAATTCCCATCCTGGGCACTTGGCTTGCTGCCACTGATCTATAAATCAGGTTGTTTTAGGAAAACAAGCGATGAATCAAAGCTTCGTAATACAAAACTTCTCTGGTGATATAGCAACAGGAAGTAATGTACCAAATGAGGATGCAGGTACAACTAATGTAAAAAAGTAAAATTTCAACCAAGAGTGAAAACCCCAATACTCTTTTAAGAAATCAACTCTGAACATTCCCTAGCCTGAACATTCCCCTACACAAAAGGGCCCTCTACTACCCACCCAGAAGTAGGTACACTTCATCACACTCAATCTACTGACCTGCAGGTCAAGGCTATGTTCCAATTTAGCTCAAAAAGTGGGAATTCATGATGCAGGGAATCCCCCAAAATCGCAGAGCTGCCGCTATGCTGTCCATTTGTCTTGTAAAGGAGTAATCGCTTCACAAGGTGGGCTGCAAAATTCTGCAGCAATCCTTGCCATTTTCCAATGTATTTTTGCCGGATTTTATTTTGCTGGATTCTGCCAGATTACATTGGGAATCTGATAGAATCTATGTAGATACTTAGAGCCACCAAGGTTGATGTACCTTTTAAGGCGCCTAAACAGTACAACCCCCAATTGAGAAGAAGAGAAATTGCATTTAGATCCAAAAGTGATGCCAGTATTCTATCTCACTGTGATGTTCCTTTTGGATACAGCATATTAAAATAATTTATTAATTTTCTCTCTGTGTTCATAGAAGGTCAATTACATCTTAATAATGAATATTTGCTCCCCAGTTATCGGTATTTCCTTAGAGTGGAGATGGTGATAAGCAGGTGAAGAGTTTTTTACTTTGTACATAGTTTTATATATTAATTTCGGCATATTTAAGATATCTGTGTGAACCATAGAACCGTTGAATCCCTACAATGCAGGAAGAGGCCACCTGGCCCATCGAGTCTGCACCGACTCTCCAAAAGAGCATCTCACCTGGGCTATCCCCTCTGCCCTATTGCTGTAACCCTGTGCAGTCCACCTAACCTGTACATCTTTAAGGGGCAATTTAGCATGGCCAATCCAGCTAACTTGCACATCTTTAGACACAAAGGGGCATTTCTGCATTGCCAATCCTCCCAGCATGCACATCTTTGGACTAACCAATGATTGTATTTTTAAAAAATCAATTGAGTAGTTGAAGCATCGTGATATTTAATGTCTTTACTCTTTGGAAAAGCCAAAGATGTCAACACTTCCCTTGGGCAGTAGTCGGAAATGGGAGGTGGAAAATTGGCTACGGGTTGTACACCATGACCAGTCTTCTTTTCCAATTAAATTGGGCAGCGGTGGCGGGGTTGTGCAGCAGATCGCTGATTTGCTACTGTTTGGTTTTTCAGCTGTTTTGGCATAACACATTTGTTTCAATGAGCCGTCTTTTGCAGGGAACCAGATCTTGTTAATATAGCCTCACAAATGGATAGTTAGAAGAACATCGTAGGGCAATTTTCACCATCAAATTCGGGTGCCTTCTTCAATAGGTAGACAATTACCCAAAGCTTATATTTCCAAGTAAATATAGGATCACATATGATCTCATTTAAATTTAAGGTGATTCAGATTACAACGATAGATACATAGCTAAGATGCAAGACTAATAACCTGAAAAGATGTCAATGTGAGTTGTGAAATGAAATTCAACAAATATTGCTTTGGGGAAAAATGATCATGAAACTGTCATGGTGGCACAGTGGTGCAATGGTTAGCACTGCTGCCTCACAGTGCCAGGGACCCGGGATCGATTCCTGGCTTGGTTCACTGTCTGTGCGGAGTCTGCACGTTCTCTCCATTTCTGCGTGGATTTCCTCTGGGTGCTCCGGTTTCCTCCCACAATCCAAAAGACGTGCTGGTTAGGTGCACTGACCATGCTAAATTCTCCCTCAGTGTACCCGAACAGGCGCTGGAGTGTGGCAACTAAGGGATTTTCACAGTTACTTCATTGCAGTGTGACTGTAAGCCTACTTGTGACACTAATTTAAAAGCTTTAAACTTCTAAGGTTTCGATAAAAATCTACCTAATGTTGTTTTGGAAAGGCATTCAGCTATTACCACCTTGACTTGTCTGATTCTTACAGGCCTATACTCAGTTGTTAGGGAAGCTCACCAACTTTTACAGATGCACCATAGAAAGCATTCTTTCTGGTTGTATCACAGCTTGGTATGGCTCCTGCTCTGCTCAAGTCTGCAAGGAACTACAAAAGGTCATGAATGTAGCCCAATCCATCACGTAAACCAGCTTCCCATCCATTGACTCTGTCGACACTTCCAACTGCCTCGGCAAAGCAGCCAGCATAATTAAGGACCCCACGCACCCCGGATATTCTCTCTTCCACCTTCTTCCGTTGGGAAAAAGATACAAAAATCTGAGGTCACATACCAACTGATTCAAGAACAGCTTCTTTCCAGCTGCTGTCAGACGTTTGAATGGACTTACCTTGCATTAAGTTGATCTTTCTCTACACCCTAGCTATGACTGTAACACTGCATTCTGCACGCTCTCGTTTCTTTCTCAATGAACGGTATGTTTTGTCTGTATAGCGCACAAGAAACAATATTTTTCACTGTATGTTAATACTCGTGACAATAATAAATAAAATCAAATCAAGCTATGATGTGAATAAATGTGGTTTTATCTGTGATAGTTGGATTGAACTGTTACTGTATCTCAGTGTTTCTTTTACACTTATGACAACCATTGTGAATGTTCTGTTTGGGTGATGGCAGGATACCACCTAAGAATACATAAAAATACATTGTTTCTTTCATTATGTTTATGTCAGCTGTCAGGGTTTTTACGTGCATCCAGTACCTATCACTTCATGTGATGTTCCTGTAGTGAAGCCATTCAGTTATGAGGGCTGAGTTTCAAGCTCCAATTTTAACCTTCCCGCTCAATAGGAATGGGCTGGGTGGCTAGGTTAATTGGCAGCTGAATATTTATCAATGTATCCATCATGATTGGAGGGCTGAAGGGCCTGTTCCTGGGCTGTACTGTTCTTTGTTCTTTGACTCACCCCTAACTTGTGATCATTAACAACACACTTTTTAGAGATGGCCATGATGTTAGTTAGAGATAGGCTAAATGAAAATCAGATACTTACGACGGAATAATGGACAATTGAACAGTTAAAGCACTTGACTGTAGTTTTTCAGACAGGTTACTTTCAAAGATTTCTGTGCCAACTTTTAGAGGATGAGGAGAACCAAGAGAAGGAAGAGGAGAAAAGTAAATGAAGGAATGTGTAACTCCAAATGCTAGGCAACGCCAAGGCGCTCCATAGCCGCTTTGAGAGTAGATATACTGATATCCTGCTGGAGGCATTACCCAGCTCTGCTTCATGTCTTTCCTTCAATCAAATCTGCATCATTCCTCCTACATTGTAGTGAAATGGTGCGTGGAAGCAAACCCATAGAATCCTGATGCGCGTTATCAAACATGAGGCTAGATGCTCGGGAAATAAAGGCTTTTATTTACTGTAATGAAGCAGCCAATAATTATATACACGATCCCAGACTGAGGGGTCCCAGCCAGAGCAGGGACTTTCATACCTCTCCCAGGAGGCGGAGCCCGACTGGGATGTACCACAACACTACAATACAAAGGTGTAACAACCCCACCCTAACCCCAACAGCAACAAGTAGCACAACCCAACAGTAACATATGTACATCCTTGTAGTACTGGCCAGACCCTGGCTCAGTACTATCCAGTGGGAACCAACAATGGTTCACCACATTCACCCCTCCTTTGAGAACAAAGGCCGGCGGGGTACAAAAAAACAGAATAAAGTGTCATCAGTCTATAAGTTCAGACAGTCAGGGGGACCGCACTGTCGTTGTGACCTCCTCAATACCGGCGGTGACACCGGAGTAGGCACTTGCGGTGGCGTTCTCCCCAAGGCGGCGTCCAGCTGTTCTTCCACGGACTCACAGGCCGGTTGACCCTGAGGTGACGGTAGTCCATGGGGTCCTGACACGCCCTGCAGTGGCGACCATCCTCTGGACTCAGGCAAGCTGTACACGGGAGTAAAAGGGTTAAGCAATGGTCCCGATGCTGCCCGCGCCGTGTCGGGGGGAGAAACAAGAGTTAAGGGGTTCGTAACAGGGGGTATGGGAGTGACAGGAGTTGCTACGTCCCCTGCTGGCGCCAGGTCTCGGATCGAGATCGTGTCCTCTCGCCCGTCAGGGTATGCCACATAGGCATACTGAGGGTTGGCGTGGAGGAGATGGACCTGTTCGACCAACGGGTCGGACTTGCGGGCCCTTACATGTCGCCGCAAGAGGACGGGCCCTGAGTACGTCAACCAAGATGGTAATGAGGTCCCCGAGGAAGACTTCCGAGGGAATGAAAACATCCTCTCATGGGGAGTAGCATTGGTTGCCGTACACAGGAGGGAGCGAATAGAATGGAGCGCATCAGGGAGCACCTCTTGCCAACGGGAGACTGGAAGACTTTTTGACTTCAACGCCAGTAAGACAGCCTTCCAGACTGTAGCATTCGCACGTTCCACCTGTCCGTTACCCCTAGGGTTGTAGCTCGTGGTCCTACTAGAGGCAATCCCGTATGAGAGCAGGAATTGCTTCAAGTCATCGCTCATGAACGACGAGCCCCTGTCGCTATGGATGTAGCCGGGGTACCCGAACAGGGTAAAGAGATCACAGAATGCCTTGATAACCGTGGCAGCGGATGTATCAGAGCAGGGAACACAAAAGGGAACCTAGAGTACTCGTCAATGATATTGAGGAAGTACACATTCCGATCTGTTGAGGGAAGGGGGCCCTTAAAATCGACACTCAGTCTCTCGAAGGGACGAGTGGCCTTGACTAAATGTGCCCAGTCAGGTCGGTAAAAGTGCGGTTTGCATTCCGCGCAAACCCGACAGCTTCTTGTTACGGACCTGACGTCCTCCACCGAGTAGGGCAGGTTGCGGGCTTTTACAAAGTGGTAGAGCCGAGTGTCCCCAGGATGGCATAGGTCATTATGGAGAGCCTGCAAACGGTCCTCCTGTATACTGGCGCATGTTCCACGCGAGAGGGCATCCGAGGGCTCATTGAGTTTCCCTGGACGGTACATGATGTCGTAGTTATAGCTGGAGAGTTCAATTCTCCACCGCAAGATCTTGTCATTCTTGATCTTGCCCCTCTGCGTGTTATTAAACATGAACGCCACGGACCGCTGGTCCGTGATCAGGGTGAACCGTTTTCCCGCCAAGTAGTGGCGCCAGTGCCTGACGGCCTCCACAATGGCCTGGGCCTCCTTTTCCACCGCTGAATGCCAGATTTCGGGGCCTTGGAGGGTGCGGGAAAAAAATGCGACGGGCCTGCCCGCCTGGTTAAGTGTGGCGGCCAGGGCGAAATCAGATGCATCGCTCTCCACCTGAAAGGGGATGGACTCGTCAACAGCGTGCATCGTAGCTTTCACGATGTCGGCTTTTAATTTATCGAAGGCCAACCGGGCCTCTGGCGTTAGGGGAAAAGTCGTGGACTTAATGAGCGGACGGACTTTGTCCGCGTAATTGGGAATCCACTGCGCATAATAAGAGAAGAAGCCTAAGCATCTTCTCAGTGTTTTTGCACTAGTGGGCAAGGGAAGTTCAGAAAGGGGGCGCATACGGTCTGGATCAGGGCCAATGACCCCGTTTTCCACCACGTATCCTAGGATGGCTAAACGGCGCGTACGAAACACACACTTCTCCCTGTTGTAGGTCAAGTTCAGGCGAGATGCAGTGCGTAGGAAATTCAGGAGATTCGTGTCGTGGTCCTGCTGGTCATGGCCGCAGATGGTGACATTATCCAGGTACGGGAAGGTAGCCCGCAGCCCGTTTTGGTCCACCATTCGGTCCATAGCACGCTGGAAGACCGAGACCCCATTGGTGACACCAAAGGGAATCCTGAGAAAGTGATACAAGCGACCATCCGCCTCAAAAGCCGTGTATTGTCGGTCCTCTGGGCGAATGGGGAGTTGGTGGTAGGCAGACGTGAGGTCTATGGTGGAGAACACCCGGTACTGCGCAATCTGATTGACCATATCAGATATGCGCGGGA
This sequence comes from Mustelus asterias, assembly GCF_964213995.1. Taxonomy (NCBI): domain Eukaryota; kingdom Metazoa; phylum Chordata; class Chondrichthyes; order Carcharhiniformes; family Triakidae; genus Mustelus; species Mustelus asterias. The sequence goes on from NC_135805.1 coordinate 46,091,649, forward strand.
GAGGATACGCATCCAGCTGCGTATATCGATTAATGGTCTGACTATAGTCAATGACCATCCGGGGTTTGTTCCCGCTCTTGACCACCACGACCTGCGCCCTCCACGGACTAGCACTGGGCTGTATGATCCTTTCTTTGAGGAGCCGCTGAACCTCAGATCTAATGAAGATCCGATCTTCAGCGCTGTAACGCCTACTTTTAGTCGCGATGGGCTTGCAGCCTGGCACAAGATTCTGGAACAGGGAGGGTGTGGTGATCTTCAGCGTCGAGAGGCTACAGGCGGGGCGCGTTGGGCAATTTGGAGGCTGCTGCTGTTCTCCCACTGCCAGTGAAGGGAGTGGCCCACCGTACTGTAGGGTTACACTCCTCAAGTGGACCATGAAGTTTAGTCCGAGAAGTATTGGCGCGCAAAGGTACGGCAACACTAGGAGCTTGAAACGCTCGTAAACTGTGCCTTGCACCGTCAAAGTTACCACGCAACTCCCTAGCACGGTGACAGACCGGGACCTCGAAGCCATAGAGATTGTCTGTTTGGCAGGTTGAATCCGGAGTCCACACCGCTTCACAGTGTCTGGGTGGATAAAGCTCTCAGTGCTCCCGCTGTCAAACAGACAATAAATCACGTGGTCATTTACCTGGATGTTCATCATAGATTTGTCAAGTCTATGAGGCTTGGCCTGGTCCAGGATGATCGACGCCACCGTTGGTTCATGAGCGCCACTGCAGGCAGCTGAAATCGACGAGGAGGACTCCTGCTGGTCGTTCGCGGTCGGTGCCGACCAACGTGGCCGCTCCCATAAGTCGCACGTGGGTGATGGCGCCAAACTCAGCGACCCCTGGTGGTCACACACCTCCGACTCCATCGACCGTAATGGCGTCGTCCTGGCCTCGCACGTGGATGAACCCCTCGATGATGTTGACGACGAAGAGCCGAGCTCTGAAGAATCGCAGGCCGCACTGCCGTTCCTAGATTTAGATCGGCACACTTTCGAATAGTGCCCTTTCTTACCGCAGGCAGAGCACAACACAGCCTTAGTGGGACACCGTTGCCGAGTATGCTTCGCTCCCCCACAGAAGTAACACCGCGGGCTGCCCGGAGCTGCTGCCGTCGTCTGGCCCGAGTGTGAGCACGCCATTACGCAGCATTTCGAACCCGAGGGACGAGGAGGGATTGGCGACTGCTCCTGCCACGTTGTCTCCACGTGGTCTTCCGGATACAATACTAAGCTTTTGGAGGCCGTCTCCAGCATCTCTGCTAGCTCGATCACCTGGGTGAGGTCAAGGTTACCTTTCTCCAATAGTTTAAGTCGAATGTACGACGATCCGACTCCCGCCACAAACGCATCTCGGGCAAGGTCGTTCATGCTCTGCTCAGCCGACACAGCTTTGCAGTTACAGCCCCTGGCTAGCTGTAGGAGCTCGTTCGCGTATTCCTCCATCGTTTCGCCAGACTGCCGTCGTCGAGTGGCTAAGAGGTAACGAGCGTGTATTTCATTGGGCGGTTTGATATAACGCTTCTTCAGAAGCTCGAGGGCCTTTGTATAATCGGTGGCCGCACGGATCGCGAGGTAGACAGTATCGCTTATCCTCGCTTATCCCCGGAGTCTGTCATCATCTGTGGTGACCGCTGCAGTGGCTGCCAGGTAGTCTTCGAAACACTTCAGCCAGTGGTCGAAGGTGTTAGAGGCGCCCACCGCACGTGGATCTAGTGTAAGGCGTTCCGGCTTCAGGATCTGCTCCATACTCTCTTTTTTTTTCTTCGACGAGAGTTTAACAACAGTAAATAAAATTGATGCGCGTTATCAAACACGAGGCTAGATGCTCGGGAAATAAAGGCTTTTATTTACTGTAATGAAGCAGCCAATAATTATATACACGATCCCAGACTGAGGGGTCCCAGCCAGAGCAGGGACTTTTATATCTCTCCCAGGAGGCGGAGCCCGACTGGGATGTACCACAACACTACAGTACAAAGGTGTAACAACCCCAACAGCAACAAGTAGCACAACCCAACAGTAACATATGTACATCCTTGTAGTACTGGCCAGACCCTGGCTCAGTACTATCCAGTGGGAACCAACGATGGTTCACCACAAATCCCTGTCACCACACCCTCAGCCCACGCCACCCAACCCCATGCGCCCTGCCCGCGCCCCCCCCCCCCCGCCCCCCACCCCGCACCCCCACCATCCTCAACAGGTTAATCAGCTAATGTTCTGGGGAACGGTTTTGAATCCTGCCACAGCAGATGGTGGAATTTGAATTCAATTAGAAAAATCTAGAATTAAGAATCTACTGATGAAACCATTGTCGATTGTTGGGAAAACCCATCTGGTTCACTCATGTCCTTTAGAGAAGGAAATCTGCCATCCTAACCTGATCGAGCCTACGTGTGACTCCAGAACTGCAGCAATGTGGTTGGCTCTTAACTGCCCTTGGGCAACTAAGGATGGGCAGTAAATGCTAGCCAGCCAGCGATGCCCATTTCCCATGAATGAATGAATAACAAAAAATCTGTGTTCGGTTTCTGAGCTGAAACCAATGAAACAGTTAAATCCGAGTATCAGAGATAAAGCCCCATTTATTCACATCATGGCTGCCCTAACAAATGAGTGTAAACCTGTAAGAATCAGCCAAGTCAGAGCGGGTGGAGGTTGTTGAATGCCTTTCCTGAAACAACATTGGATAGATTTTTATAGAAACCTGACAGTTTCATTATCATTCTCCCGCTACATTGTATATTTATTGAATTTGAATTTCATTTCGCAACTCTCATTGCCACCTTTTCAATTTGCTCATGTAAATTGGTGTGGATGGAAAGGAAATGGGATAGGAGAAAGCTAAGTGTTCCCTATGGAATCTGGAGGAGTTGCAGGGTTGCCAGTCCACACAAGGAATGTCAAAAACAGTAAAATGAATTACTTTTTAGGCATTTTCTGAAACTGCCACCTCTTTCAGTTAGGTGCATCCGGTAGGAAAAGCCACAAAAACCTCCCCTTCAGGCCCACGGTTGGAATAGCAACTAAATGTCACTATTGACACATCTCATAGAATCATCGAATCATGGAATCCCTACAGTGCAAGAAGGAGGCCATTTGGCACATTGAGCCTGCACTAACTTCAATCCCACCCTATCGCTGTAAACCCATATATTTACTCTGCTAATCCCCCTGACACTAAGGGGCAATTTAGCATGGCCAATCAACCTAACCTGCACATTTTTGGGCTGTAGGAAGAAGTCAGAGCACCCAAAGGAAACTCACACAGACACGGGGAGAACGTGCAAACTCCACACAGTCACCTGAGGCCCGGAATTGAACCCAGGTCCCTGGTGCTGTGAGGCAGCTGTGCATCTGTCCATGTGTACACTTAAAAATGGAACTGGTGTGTTTTCAGCAGCTCACCCTCTTGTCTGCCCAGGAAAAGGTTAAAATCATAGTCTGCAGGATCTGTGCAGTGACAGGAAACAGGTAGTTTTATGTAATCTATATTTGTATTTGTGGCCTTTAGAAATAGGATATAGTTTTAAGTCAGTTTAATTTTGTGTTTCTGTGTAAGAAAGGGTTAAAATTTAGTTAAATTTGTGTTAATCAAAAGCTGTGCGTTTTGGTTTCATTTCAAACTATGGCTGCATTGTGATTAAAGGGTTTACGACATGTAAACAAACAAGGTTTAAAAGAAAGACTAGGCCGCTGCTTAGCAACCAGGGGCTCACACAAAAATGCATGAGCACTTGTGTTCACTTGGAACCAGGTACCTGAGAAGAATGCAGCTCTCACAGAGATTACCAACAAAGAAGCAGGACATTGGAATAAGTAGCAGAAAGCAAGTCCCAGAAGCTAAAGAACAGATAGGTCTGGAAACTATGGGAAGAAAGCAGAAGTCCCAGGAAAACTGAAGTCAAGAGGAAAGAGAAGGGATTCTGAACAAGATACTGTTCACTGATGTTAAAGAAAGGGGCAGTGAGAGGCTCCTAGTTAAAGAAAGGGCTGAAGACACAGACCTCGTGAAGTTGGCTAGCGAGAAGCCAGATATCTGAAGTAATTCTAAAGCTCCTGTGAAGTATTAATATTCTGTTGGCATGGCTGGGGGCCTGAGAGATTGTGTGGAAGCTTCAATGCACGTGGTAATCCAAGGCAGATGAATATTGAGAGGAGAGATTGAAACCCTGGAAGTGGATCTTTGGTGAAGGCATCTGAGAGAAAGCATTGTTTGGGAGAAGATTGCAAGACATGCTTTTTGAGAGTGGCCTTTAGAAACACTCGTGTGGAAATAAGAGTTCCAATGAAACCAGTTGGCTCACAGTGTGATAAGCATCTGGGGGGATTTGATGAGAAACCCACTAGAAGTTTTATTATGTGGCGTTTGCCACTTGGTTTCAGAGTGTGGTGCTTCTGACCACAGTTGGCTTAGTGGTTTACAGGGACTGTGAGAAGAAGATGGCATAAGATATGTTCTGTAACTTGTGTGTTGGCACAGTGGTTAGCATTGCTGCCTCATAGCGCCAAGGACCCTGGTTCGATTTCCTGCCTGGGTCACTGTCTGTGTGGAGTCTGCATGTTCTTCCCATGTCTGCGTGGATTTCCTCTGGGTGCTCCGGTTTCCTCCCACAGTCTGAAAGATGTGCTGGTTAGATGCATTGGCCATGCTAAATTCTTCCTCAGTGTACCCGAACAGGCATCAGAGTGTGACGACTAGGGGATTTTCACAGTAACTTCATGTGTTAATGTAAGCATACTTGTGACTAATAATAAACTTTATCCTTTAAAAATATTGTGTACACCTGTGAAGATATAGATGGGGTGAAGGAGTCGTATATTATAGTTAAATCTTTTTATGTTTAAGAAATATTTATTCTTTTGTTTTAAGTTAATCAGCATTCCTATGACTTTGTTCATTCACAACTCTGAACAAAAAGTAAAAGTTATGGACTATTGAGCCTGGGTTCCAATCTGGGATCTTACTGACCAGTGGTAACATCAGCTGGGATCGTAACAGTGGGACATCAGCAGATAAATCCCAGATTTCTGCCAAGGACCAGGGTTGCCTCTTCTGGTATTTCTTGTTTTGTTACATGTTGTGCAACTATGTGGGATGCTCCTTCATCCGGTGAGCATGCTCAGGGGTTGATGAAATGAGTTGGAGAACGATAGGGGTCTGGGGGTGGGAAGGTGTTCCTGCATCGGATAGTGGCTGCAGCAAGAAAAGGTCCAAGCATGGAGAAGCCCAGTGAAAGGCCTTCCAGGTATGAGCAGGAAGTGCTATTGGTGACCGTTGTCGAGGTGCAAGCAGCATAATTGTTTGTAACAAGAAGGAGAGCTGTTTCCTTGACCGGCCCTGAGCTGTTGGAGAGGACCATAGATTGTGGGAGGCTGACAAGAGGTCAGTGTGCTGCAGGAGTTGAAGCGTCATCGAAAAATGTGAAGCATATGAACGTATAGGAACAGGCCACCCAGCCCCTCGAGCCGCCTGCTCCACCATTCAATAAGATCAAGGCTGACCAGATTGTAACCTCAATTCCACAATAACGAGTAACACAATAACCTGAATCTTACCCTTGCTGTCCTGTTGAAGTTATTTAACTTCATCAATGTGAAATCCAGGACCACCAGGTTGCTGCTTCATGCACTCGCTGCATCCAAAATTACCCTCCAGTGTTGCTGCTGGATCTATTTTGACGCCTTGGTGCCAATCCTGGGGTAGAGAACCCGTCTTTCTTCCCTGCAGCAACAGCTCTCTCAGTCTTGGAGCATGTTATGGTGGAACAGTAGATGGCAGGCTCTGTCGAGTGATGTCAGTTATGCATTGCTTGCTCTGCATTCCAAGTAGAAAAGAGTCAGTATTGACATTGGGGTAAATTGACACCTTCCTCTTTAAGAGTTTCATTCACCAGCTCAATATTGGAGATGCTCGGCGGAAATCCAACAGCCTGCTCTCCCCAATCATCGTGGGAGCTGCCTGCCATCACATGCGCAGCCCACGTAATGAAATGCAAAATGGCCCAGGTCTTCCAGCCAGAAGAGAGGGCTACCAGAATGACTCTCTGTACACCAGTCTGAGGGAAAATCTACCCCATGTGGTCAAAGAGACCAATGGAGGTAGAAACAGTCAAGGGTATCCCCAGTTGGCTGGTGTCCCCAGCTTGTTTACTTTGGAAATTGCCTTGCAGTGTTGATCTGTTTCAATGCTGCCTCTGAGTTGTGTGTTGTGCAGTGCAAATCAATAGAGAGGAATTTTCCTGGCGCCTTGCAGTCTGCATAAACTGTGACATTATTATTCTTTCTTTGACTGATGAAATTTCTCTGTTGGTTGCCCAGTTTTTGCATTACTAAGTGTTCTGAAATAAACTTCAAAATGCATTAAACATTAAATATTTAACATAATTATCTTGGCAATGTATGCAGTTTCCTTTCATTCTCTGTGGAGATCAGTAGAATTACACAACACTGAAGCTTCGATTTTTAGTCCATCGGGTGTGTGCACTCATTGGGCACAAAACAAGATTCAGGCACAGTCAGCACTGGAATGTGATTTCACGGATGTGGGAAATGCTCAGCGCTGCCGTGGGGGTGGGAGAATGGGGGGGGGGGCAGGGAATGGGCATGGAGAAAATGGAGGGTTTGGTGGCACAGTGGCACAGAGGTTAGCACTGCTGCCTCACAGTGCCAGGGACCCGGGTTCAATTCCGGCTTTGGATGACTGCGGAGTTTGCACGTTCTCCCTGTGTTTGCGTGGGTTCCCTCCGGTTTCCTCCTACATCCAAAGATGTGCAGGTTAGGTGGATACTAAATTTCCCCTTATATTTGGCGGGGGGTGGGGGGGGGGGGAGGTGGAGGGTGGGGGGTGGGGAGGCTAGTGAGGGTAAATGTTGGGTGTTATAGGAGTAGGGCCTGGGTGGGATTGTTGTCAGTGCAGACTCGATGGGCCAAATGGCCTCCTTCTGCGCTGTAGGGATTCTATGATTCCATGACTGGTGCTTCTAACGTGCTCTCTCTCTCGAGGGACAACTGCTGTGAAGCGGTCTCATGGAGCTGAAAACCTGTAAAATGTAAATTGCAATGCAAAAACTATGCAAAGACTGTCAAACACCAAACCTCATTCCCCAGGCACCTTAATTAATTTTATTTCAGTCCAGACAGTTCATTCCACCCTGGATCAATGTTGATAAGTCTCCTGGCTATGATGACTTGCATCCCAGGATCCTGAAAGAAGTAGCTACAGAGATAGTGGATACATTGGTTGTAATTTTCCAAAAGTCATTGGATCCTGGAGAAGTACCAGAAGATTGGAAAACTGCCAATGGGACACCCCTATTCAAAAAGTGAGGGAGGCAAAAAGCAGGTAACTTTAGGCCACTTAGCCTAACATCGATTGTTGGAAAAATGTTGGCATCAATTATAGAGGAAGTTATGCAGCACATTTAGAAAATCAGAATCTAATCAAGCAGAGTCAGCATGGCTTCATGAAAGAGAAATCGTGTCTGACTAATTTATTAGAGTTTGTTGAGGAAATCTCAACCAGAGTGGATAGAGGGGAACCAGTAAATGTGTTGTATTTGGACTTCTAGAAGACAAGGTACCTCACAAAAGGTTAAGTTATAAGATCATGGCATTGGAGGTAGTATTTTGTTATGGATAGAGAATTGACTAATGGGCAAGAAACAGTGAGTAGGGATCAGGGGTTCTTTTTCAGGTTGGTAAGCAGTGGGGTTCCACAGGAATCAGTGCTGGTACCTCAACTGTTTACAGTGCATATTAATGACTTGGAGGAAGGAAGCAAATGTACTGCAGCCAAATTTGCAGATGTGGGCGGCATGGTAGCACAGTGGATAGCACTGCTGCTTCACAGCTCCAGGGTCCCAGGTTCGATTCCCAGCTCGGATCACTGTCTGTGTGGAGTTTGCACATTCTCCTCGTGTCTGCGTGGGTTTCCTCCGGGTGCTCCGGTTTCCTCCCACAGTCCAAAGATGTGTGGGTTAGGTTGATTGGCCAGGTTAAAAATTGCCCCTTAGAGTCCATAGATGCGTAGGTTAGCGGGATTAGCGGGTTAATATGTGGGGGTAGGGCCTGGGTGGGATTGTGGCTGGTGCAGACTCGATGGGCCGAATGGCCTCCTTCTGCACTGTAGGGTTTCTATGATTTCTACTTCTATGATTTCTACACAAAATAAGTAGAAAGGCAAGTTACGCAAGGGATACAAACAGTTTACAAAGAGATATTGATAGCTTAAGTAAGTGGGCAAAAAGTTGACAAATGGAGTATAATGTGGGAAAATGTGCAGTTAATTTTGGAACGGAGAACAAAAGAACAGAGTATCATTTAAATGGAGAAAAACTGCAGAAAGCTGCAACACAAAGGGACTTGGGGGTACTTCTGCACGAAACACAGAAAGCTAGCACACAGATACAGCAGGTAATCAGGAAGGCCGATGGAATGTTAGCCCTTATTTCAAGGAGGTTGGAATATAAGAGTAAGAAAGTATTGCTACAAATGTACAAGGCACTGCTGAGACTGCATCTGGAGTATTGTGAGCAGTTTTGGTCTCATTATAAAGTTTTAAAGTTTATCTATTAGTGTCACAATTAGGCTTACATTAATACTGCAATGAAGTTCTGAAAGTCCCCTCGTCGCCACATTCCGGCGCCTGTTCTGGTACACTAAGGGAGAATTTAGCATGGCCAATGTATCTAACAAGCACATCTTTCGAACTGTGGGAGGAAACCAGAGCACCCAGAGGAAACCCACCCAGACATGGGGAGAATGTGCAGACTCCACACAGACAGTGACCCAAGGCCGGAATTGAACCCTGGCCCTTGGCACTTTGAGGCAGCAGTGCTAGCCACTGGGCCACTGTGCCGCCCATTAAGGAAAGGTCTTATTTCATTGGAGGCATTTCATAGAAGGTTCACCGGATGATCCCCGGTATGGAGGGATTATCTTATGAGGAAAGGTTTAAATAGGTTGGAACTTTACTCATTGTAATTTAGAAGAATGAGAGGTCATCTCATTGAAACATATAGGATTCTTAAGGGGCTTGACAGGGTAAATGCTGAGAGGACGTTTCCCCTCATGGGAGATTCTAGGACCAGAGGGCATAGTCTCAGAATAAAGGGGTGCCAATTTAAGACTGGGATGAGGAGAAAGTTCTTCTCTCTGAGGGTTGTGGAGTTTTTGGAACTCCTTGCCACAGACAGCTATTGGGGCAGAGCCCTATATTTAAGGCTGAGATAGTTTTTGATCAGTAAGGGAATCAAGGGATACAGGGAAAGGGCAAGAAAGTAGGCTTGAGGGATGTCATCAGACCAGGCATGATGCTATTGAATAGTGGAGCAGGCTCACGGGGCTGAATGGCCTACTGTTCCTATTTCTTATGATCTTATGAAGCTAAAGTGTAAAGGCTGCCTGGCCAATTGGCCCACCAACCATAAAAGCAGATAGGCCACATAAAATTGTTTTCAAATGGCCCCCTAATGGAATAACTTGCCTGCTTGATCATTGGCAGGCACAGTTCTAATTCCTATACCTGCTCACTGGCCAAAACATTGCGCGAGTGCACACTGAAGTCAGGATATGTCCTATCACGCGATCTCATGTGCTTCCGCTCGGCTGCGCGCCTGTCCGAGCAATGTAAAGTAGTGGAAAGAACAGGAAGGATGAGGATAAATATGATTTTGCCCTAACTGGGACAGTACTGAATCAGGAAGGTGTGTTGGAGAACAAAAACAGAAAATGTTAGAAAACCTCAGCAGGCCTGACAGAATCTGTGCAGTCATGATGTGGAGATGCTGGCGTTGGACTGGGGTAAACACAGTAAGAAGTCTAACAACACCAGGTTAAAGTCCAGCAGGTTTACTTGGTAGCAAATGCCACTAGCTTTCGGAGCGCTGCCCCTTCGTCAGGTGGAGCGGCCTTCACGACACACGACACCGTAGGGTCGCTGAGCAGAAACTGATAGCCAAGTTCCGCACACATGAGGACGGCCTCAACCGGGATCTTGGGTTCATGTCACACTATCTGTAATCCCCACGACTTGCCTGGACTTGCAAAATCTCACTAGCTGTCCTGTCTGGAGACAATACACATCTCTTTAACCTGTGCTTAATGCTCTCTCCACTTACATTGTCTGTACCTTTAAGACTTGATTAGCTGTATTAGCATTGATTAGCTTGATTAGCATTCCATTCATTATTCTGTAAATTGAGTTTGTGTCTCTGTATGCCTTGTTTGTGAGCACATCTCCCAGTCCACCTGACGAAGGGGCAGTGCTCCAAAAGCTAGTGGCATTTGCTGCCAAATAAACCTGTTGGACTTTAACCTGGTGTTGTTAGACTTCTCACAGAATCTGTGCAGACAGAACAGAGCAAATGTCTCAAGTCTGGCTGACTCTGGTGTTGAATCATTGACTCTATTCTCTCTGCACAGATGTAGTCAGACCTGCTGGGATTCCAGCATTTTCTGGATTTTAGATTCCGACATCTGCATTAATTTGCATTTATCTTGGTGTATTGAGAAGTTGTGCACAGCGGTTAGTGTGCCTCACATTGGTTTCCAGCCATTAACATCCGTAGAGTGGTATAGCACAGTAGGAGACCATTTAGTTCATCGTGCTTGTGGCAACTGTTTGAAAGAACATAAGAACATACGAAATAGGAGCAGGAGTAGGCTATCTAGCCCCTCGAGCCTGCCCAATCAGATCATGGCTGATCTGATAGTGGTTTAGTTCCACTTACCCGCCCGCTCCCCATAACCCTTAATTCCCTTATTGATCAGAAATCTATCTACCTGTGACTTAAACATAATTAACAAGGTAGCCTCCACTGCTTCAATGGGCAGAAAATTCCAGAGATTCGCTACCCTCTGAGAGAAGAAGTTCCTCCTCAACTCTGTCCTAAACTGACTCCCCCTTATTTTGAGGCTGTGTCCTCTAGTTCCTGTTTCCCTTCTAAGTGAAAAGAATCTCTCTGCCTCTACCCTGTCGAGCCCCTTCATTATCTTATATGTCTCTATAAGATCTCCCCTCAGCCTTCTAAACTCCAACGAGTACAGGCCCAACCTACTCAATCTCTCCTCGTAAGCTACACCCCTCATCTCCGGTATCAACCTGGTGAACCTTCTCTGTACTCCCTCCAAGGCCAATACATCCTTCTGCAAATAAGGGGACCAAAAGTGCACACAGTACTTCAGTTGCGGCCTCACCAGTACCTTGTACAATTGCAGCAAGACCTCCCTGCTTTTATACTTCATCCCCTTCGCGATAAAGGCCAACATTCCATTTGCCTTCTTGATCACCTGCTGCACCTGCAAACTGAGTTTTTGCGATTCATGCACAAGGACCCCCAGGTCCCTCTGCACAGTGGCATGTTGTAATTTTTCACCATTTAAATAATAGTCCATTTTACTATTATTCCTTCCAAAGTGGATAACCTCACACTTGTCAATGTTATACTCCATCTGCCAGATCCTCGCCCGCTCACTTAGCCTATCCAAATCTCTCTGCAGACTTTCCGCATCCTCCACGCAATTCGCTTTCCCACTCATCTTTGTATCATCCGCAAACTTTGTTACCCTACACTCGGTCCCCTCCTCCAGATCGTCTATGTATATGGTAAACAGTTGAGGTCCCAGCACCGATCCCTGCGGCACGCCACTAGTCACCAACTGCCAACCAGAAAAGCACCCATTTATTCCAACTCTCTGCTTCCTGTTAGATAGCCAATCCTCAATCCACGCTAACACTTTACCCCCAACTCCGTGTACCCTAATCTTCTGCAGCAACCTTTTGTGAGGCACCTTATCGAACGCCTTCTGGAAATCCAAACACACCACATCCACCGGTTCCCCTCTGTCAACCGCACTCGTTACATCTTCATAAAAATCCAGTAAATTTGTCAAACACGACTTTCCCTTCATGAATCCATGCTGCGTCTGATTGATCAAACCATTTTTTTCCAGGTGTCCTGCTATTTCTTCTTTAATGATGGATTATAGCAATTTCCCAACTACGGACGTTAAGCTAACCGGCCTGTAATTACCCACCTTTTGTCTACCTCCTTTTTTAAACAGTGGCGTCACATTAGCAGTTTTCCAATCAGCCGGCACTTCCCCAGAGTCCAGCGAATTTTGATAAATTACAATCAACGCATCCACTATTACTTCTGCCATTTCTTTCAGTACCCTGGGATGCATTCCATCCGGGCCCGGGGACTTGTCTACCTTTAGTCCCATTAGCCTAGCAAGCACTACCTCTATGAGAGCTGACCATTTGCTCTTAGTCCTCTACTCCTTCCCCCAATGCTCTATATTTTTTTCCTTTTCTCGTCATATGATGGATAAAATGAGTGGCATGGTGGCACAGTGGTTAGCACAGTGTTGCCAGTTTCGATTCCGGCCTTGGGTGACTGTGTGGAGTTTGCACGTTCTCCCCGCAGGTTTCCTCCAGGTACTTTAGTTTCCTCCCACACTCCAAAGATGCACAGGTCAGGTGGATTGGCCATGGTAAATGTGTCGGGTTGCAGGGATAAAGGCAGAAGGGAGCACCATGGAGGGATGCACTTTCAGAGAGTCAGCGCAGACTCAAAGGGCCGAATGGCCTCCTTCTGCACTGTAGTGATTCTCTGATTCCATGACGTAATGCCTAAAACAATCTGAGAGTCAAACTGGCCATGTTGACCACACCCCAATTCACCATCAAGTTATAGTGTATAAATATTTCAGAGTTAAGCACAAGATGGAGAAATGAATAGAAGGAAATTCTAGAGTAGGGTGGGAGGGATTTCACGCAAAGCATAAATACCAATGCAGACCAGTGAGGGCCGAAGGATTTGCTTCCATGCTGTAGACTTGATGTAACTTGATTGGAGGAGAGAGGAGGACCTTGATTAGAGGAGAGAGCAGGACCTTATTCCTTTGCTTGTTTGTAATCGGCATAGTACAGACAGTACTCAACCAGCCCATTCTTACAAAACTCAAACATCTACTGTCAGATGTGATTCTGTAATTGGGCAGCACTGGCTGACCAATCCTGAGTGTGCTAAGAGCCACACTGATTTTGATAACATAATAGCAGTACTGATTCGTAATATAGCTCATTTATGCTTGCTAGAAGTGGCATACATTCTGCAAACAAAAGAAGTATGTTCAATCCTTGTGCCTTTTTTGAATTACCCCGAAACTTGGGAGTCTATAGTTGCCGGTTGCTTTTGCCTTGGCAACACCTCAGCCAATCAGAGTTGATTTGCCAACTCATCAGCACTCCTTCCTCCTGTAGTATAAATTGCCCTGACCTTGGAAATTTGGCATTCTTGAATTTGTCTGGATGAGTGCACGATGAAAATCTTCAGCAAATGGCCCTCTTTGCAGCAATACTCAAGTTCTGTTCCACCAAGCAGCTGTTTGTATACATCTTTGACTGATCACCAGCTGTTTTATCGTGATATTTTCTGCCTTGGCAGATGTTCCGTTTTGAACAGAAGGCAAAAATGCTGCAGATGCAAATCTGAAGCTTGAACCAAAACTTGCTGGAAATACTCAACCGGTCCATTGTGAAAAACAGACGAGGCATTTTGACTCTGGATACTTCAACAGGACGAGAAGATGTTATAGATGAATAGCATTTAAGAAGGAACACAGCTAGGAGAAATGAAAAAGAAAGGAGTATTGCAAATACACCCAAAACAGAAAAAGAAATAGTGTGACCAGTAAAGCAGAGAACAGGTGATGATGAAACATCAGAACCGTTAGCAGAAGACAATTGGACACATTATGAGAGAAATCAAAGAAATAAAAGATCTCATGTAATGAGACAGAAACAGTGTGGGCGGAGGAGTTAATGTAATGGAGGGAGTGGGGTTATGTTGCATTCCCCATACTTTCTCATCTCACATGCCAAAAAAGAGAGGAGGCCTAATTCTAAAAGCAAAGGGAAGGATTTTTCAGATCGCTGGGTTTCCCACCCCCTGTCACCTGAAGAGTCAGTGGGGAAAGGACCCCATCAGTATTGACTGCCGTGTAGCCATGTAATGCTTCTTCGCTTGAGACAGGGGTCGGAATTTTCCTGTCCCACCCATCACAGGAATCGTAGCAGGTGGGGCATGGACCATGCAAAGGTCTGTTGACCTCGGGTGGGATTTTCTGGTCTTGGGGCGAGCGTGGCTGGAAAATACCGCCCAGTATCTCTGTCCCTCACTCGGGAAATCCCACGTTAGAAAGCTGCTGGCCAATCAGATTGGTCATTAGCTCTGTAGTTACAGCAGTACCAATGGAAGCACTGAAACTGCAAGCAGTCACCAGGTCCTTAAGTCTCGGAGTCCAATACCAGTAAAGTACAGGAGGTCACAGAGCGGCTTGGGGAGTGGGGAGACAAGGATGAGGATCTTGATGAAGGGGCCAGGGAAGGACTAGGAAGGTCATACACTTTGGAAGGAGTAATTTGAGAAGGAAGTATTCAGTGAACGGCATGACAGTAGGACGTTCTGTGGAACAAAGGGATCTTGGCGTGTTTGTCCACAGATCTCTGAAAGCAGAAGGGCATGTTAGTAGGGTGGTGAAAAAGGCAGATGGGACACTTGTTGTTATCAATCGAGACATAGATTACAAAATCATGTTGGAGTTGTATAGGACATTGGTGTGGTCACTGTATGTAGTTCTGGTCGCCATGTTATCAGAAGGATGTGATTGCACTGGAGAGGGTGCAGAGGAGATTCACCAGGATGCTGCCTGGGATGGAACATTTAAATTATGAAGAGAGGTTGGATAGGCTCCGGTTGTTTTTGTTGGAGCAGAAAAGACTGAGGGGCGACCTGATCGAAGTGTGCAAGGTTATGAGAGACATGGACAGAGTGGATAAGGATCAACTGTTCCCTTAGTTGGAAGGTCAGTCACGAGGGGACATAGGTTCAAGGTGAGGGGCAGGTTTAGGGGGGATGTGAGGAAAATTTTTTTTATCCAGAGGGTGGTAACGGCCTGGAATGCGCTGCCTGGGAGGGTGGTGTAGGCGGGTTGCCTCACAACCTTTAAAATGTATCTGGATGAGTAGTTGTCACGTCATAACATTCAAGGCTATGGGCCAAGTGCTGGTAAATGGGATTAGATGGGAGGTCAAGTGTTTCTTGCATGTTGGTGCAGACTCGATGGGCTGAAGGATCTCTTCCGCACTCTATGATTCTAAGGAGCACCCACGATGATCGCGGGTGCCTAAAGAGGCTATTGAAGGAGGCAACCCCACTACCCACCTGAGACCTGAGCTGGGTGCCTTTGCAGGCTTTCCCCTACTCCTAAACTCCACCTGTGTGTCTAGAGGCTGGGAGGGAAACAGCCAATAATTTTCTACCAAGGGGCCTCAACTGGGTCATAGGCGAGCCTGCTGGTCCCGGCCTTGCCTGTCCCAACATAACATTACAGACAGCTAAGCCATGAGGTGGGGGGCATTTGGAAATCTGGAGAGGGAATGTGGAACCCAGAATTTAAAACATTCTGCACCGAGCATTAAAGGTGTAGAGGGAGAGAGTTTTTTTAGAATCATAGAATCCCTGCAATGCAGCATTAAGATTATAGGCCTAATCCCCCACCCTAATCCGCTCATTTGCCATGGCCAATCCACCGGAGCACCCGGAGGAAACCCACGCAGACATGGTGAGAACGTGCAAACTCCGCACAGTCACCCATGGCCGGAATTGAACCCGGGTCCCTGGTGCCATGAGGCAGCAGTGTTAACCACTGTGCCACTGTGCTGCCGGTTGGTGCTGGGTTGGGAGGGGGGGAGTGGGGGCGGGGGAGGGGGGGGGGGGCAGCAGGGTGGCTCTCCATGTATTTCTAAAATCTGGCAGCTTCTAATGGCCCATGAGACTAGACTAGTGAAGGAAGCAAGCATACTACATGTGCACCAGGGACGAAGGCAACCACCTTGCCAGCATTGTTCCGCCAGGGGCTGCCCTCCCCCCACCACAACAAAGACTGTCCTATTATCAGGACTGAAGTGGTTCAATTTTTCATCAGCGTGTCCAGCTTCCCGGAGGATCTGTCAAGTTGCTAATTATTTGAATGATTGAAATTCTTCCCCTCTGTAGTTGAAGTGAGTCCGGCTCAATTATCATAATGAGGAGCTTTGCAGATAGTTAAATCTTTTGTTAAAAGAAAGATCACCACCCTGAGTACTTCCAGTCCACCCCCTCCCTCCAGCTGATTGCAAAGCTGTGAGATGAGTCTCATTAGTCCTCAATGTCTTTGCTTCTGAGGCCTCTCTCTTGTTTTATAACAAAATCCAGACTTGCTGTGATAGAGCACAAGTATTTTTCCTGCATAAAAATTCCCTCAGTGATGCTCCCACTCATCATGTTACTGCAGAACATATTGGTTCCCCACGTTTACCCCCCCTCCCTTCTTCTGTCTCCCTCTTTCCCTCAAAACCGACTCCCTCACTGTCTGTTCCCAGCACCATCAGGCAGTCCCAGCAGTCCCAGTTCTTGACTTGACTGTCAATACTTTTCACTGTATGTTAATACATGTGACAATAATAAATCAAGTCAAATAATAAATCAAATCAAAACAAATGACACCATCACCAACCCCCCCGCCCCCCGCCCCCCCCCCCCCCTCCACCTGCCACCCTCCCACCAAATCCTCCAACTCTAATTAACAAAAACAGAAAATGCTGGAAAATCTCAGCAGGTCCGACGATATGGAGAAAGTACTTGTGCTGTGGACAGAGAACACAGATGCTGTCAGACCTGCTGAGATTTTGCAGCATTTTCTGTTTTTGTTTCAGATTCCAGCATCCGCAGCAATTTGCTTTTTGAAGTAAAGTTTATTTATTAGTCACAAGTAGATTTACATTTATTGTGAAAATCCCTTATGTCTGTTCAGGTACATCCCCGATGTCTGTTCAGGTACATTGAGGGAGAATTTAGCATGGCCAATGCACCTAACCAACACGTCTTTTGGACTGTGGGAGGAAACCCATGCAGACACGGGGAGAACATGCAAACTCCACACAGACAGTCCATATACCAGATATTTTTAAAACCAATCAACAAAGGCAAAATTTAAAAAAAGATCTCTGTGATTTATTTTTCTTCCCCTAAAATTGTTCACAATAGTGTCCAGGTTAATGTTTTATTCTGAGCCACTACAGGGCCATCTGGGTGGCACAGTGATTAGCATTGCTGCCTCACAGTGCCAGGGACCCAGGTTCGATTCCCAGCCCTGGGTCACTGTCTGCGTGGAGTCTGCACGTTCTCCCCGTGTTTCCTCCAGGTTCTCCGGTTTCCTCCCACGGCCTGAAAGACATGCTGGTTAGGTGGATTGGCCATGGTAAATTCTCCCTCAGCGTACCTGAATAGGTGCCAGAGTGTGGCGGCTAGGGAATTTTCACAGTAACTTCATTGCAGTGTTAATGTAAGCCTACTTGTGGCATTAATGAATAAACTTAAACTTGTAAATTTGAGATCTGAACATTGGCTGTGAACAATCCAGTCTGTCTGTAACGTTCTTCTTGTTAGGGCAAAGGACTGCTGACAATCTAAGTTGAAGTTTATAGGCGAAAGATGAATGTGATTAGGCACCAGAGGGCAATCAACACCCTTATGATTATACTACGTTACGACTCAGCCTTTCGAAGGCAGCAGAAGAGAAAATGGGAAAGGATTAGACAATACAAGATATTTAAATGACTTGACAAACTTCTCAGTTTTGTAGCAATAAGTGTCAATCCCAACAGTTTCCTAATGTTGTCATATTCTGCTCTGCCACCTCGCATTAAGTTGATCTTTCTCTACACTCTAGCTATGACTGTAACACTACGTTCTGCACTATCTCCTTTCCTTCTCTATGAATGGTATGTTTTGTATAGTGCACAGGAAACAATACTTTTCACTGTACGTTAATACATGTGACAATAATAACTCAAATCAAATCAAATCAAAAATGTTTCCTCCATGAAGACAGTGAGTCAGTGTTTTACCTCACCCCAGCAGCACTTTTCCTCCATGTTACCCAATTCCTTCTTCATTTGAGTGACAAACTCAATTGCACAACACAAAAATAGAACAAAAAATATCAAATCTGAAATGCAACCCATGTCTGAGGAATTACCATTGGTTATTTTCAGTCGGACCTGGGGAGCGGGACAAGGTGTTGGTAAGTGTGTGAGCAGCTGCCTCAGTGGTCTGGGAAGGGAGGAGTAAGCAACAGTCCATGCTGTGTGAGGATAGGCAAAGTACTCGGTGGGAGCTGGCAGAAAGGGAGCAGACGACAGAACTCAAGCGAGGGGATCTAGATTTAGCAACAGTGACGGCCATCTCTCTCCCTTCTCAGTGAGCAGGGCCTGCATGTCACAGCAGCAGCTATCACCCTCAGCAAAGGATGTCCCTTCAATTCCACAGTGTAAGACATACAAATTGGTTTCATTATGTTGTGCGATATAATCATACCCTCAATTCTCTGCTTCTGGTGACTATCAACGTTTCTTTAAAGTAAGCCGATAAAATCTCTTGTATAAAGCAAACATGGTTTGCAGTGCACGTCACTAGTTCTGAAGCAAAAATCAGTTTCCGATGGCCTGCTCTTGGCAGCACCCTGCTATTCGCATACATAAATAGGGAAACAGACAGGAATAAAATATTATTTCTTTCTATCCAGCAGCTTCAGAGTTTTCATCAAAGATGGTATTATTTGCATTGAAGTCCACGCAATCTTCTCTCTACCAAACCCTCCTTGACTCATTCATCCTTGGAGAGACAACAAGGAAAGTTCCACAGGCAACGTACAAATGCATCCTGTGCTGTGAGGCAGTAGTGCTAATCACTGTGTGACCATGCTGCCCGTTTGTCATCTACTTTGTCAAGCCCCCTCAGAATCTTATATTTAAGATTATCTCTCATTGTTCTAAACTCCAGTGAGTATTGGCTTAACGTGCTCAACCTTTCCTATTATGGCAACACCTTTGGGCAAAGAAATGGCAGATGGAGTTCAATCCAGATAAATGCGAAGTGATGCATTTTGGTAGAACTAACGTAGGGGGGAGCTATACGATAAATGGCAGAATCATAAAGGGTGTAGATACGCAGAGGGACCTAGGTGTGCAAGTCCACAGATCCTTGAAGGTGACGTCACAGGTGGAGAAGGTGGTGAATAAGGCATATGGCATGCTTGCCTTTATAGGACGGGGCATAGAGTATAAAAGTTGGGGTCTGATGTTGCGGTTGTATAGAACGTTGGTTCGGCCGCATTTGGAATACTGCGCCCAGTTCTGGTCGCCACACTACCAGAAGGACGTGGAGGCTTTAGAGAGAGTGCAGAGGAGGTTTACCAGGATGTTGCCTGGTATGGAAGGGCTTAGTTATGAGGAGAGATTGGGTAAACTGGGGTTGTTCTCACTGGAAAGACGGAGGATGAGGGGTGACCTAATAGAGGTGTATAAAATTATGAAAGGCATAGATAGGGTGAACAGTGGGAAGCTTTTTCCCAGGTCGGTGGTGACGTTCACGCGGGGTCATAGGTTCAAGGTGAGGGGGGGAGTTTTAACACTGATATCAGAAGAATGTATTTTACACAGATGGTGGTGGGGGCCTGGAATGCGCTGCCGGGCAAGGTGGTGGAGGCGGACACCCTGGGAACGTTTAAGACTTATCTAGATAGCCACATGAACGGAGTGGGAATGGAGGGATACAAAAGAATGGTCTAGTTTGGACCAGGGAGCGGCGCGGGCTTGGAGGGCCGAAGGGCCTGTTCCTGTGCTGTATTGTTCTTTGTTCTTTGTTCTTTATCTGAGGAATGAAGTCTGGAGAAGCTTCTGTGAACTGTAATGCAAGTAAGTCCTTCCTTCAGTTAGGTGACCAGAAAGTTCTCTGTGTGTGGTCTCATCAATGCCCTGTACTGTTGTAGCCAGACTTCCATATTGTTATACTCCATCTCCCTTGGACTGAGGACCCTAATTACTTGCTGTATGCTAACATTTTATGGTTTGTTTAAGGACGCCCAGGTCCCCCTCTGCTACAGCATTCTGCTGTTTCTATTTAAATAATCCTCTGTATTGCATATTCTTCTCCTCAGATTGCTTAACACAGCAAAACTTTAGTGTTAATTAACAATATATAAACCCATTTTAATAGCTCTCTAAGAATAAAAAAAATTATACAGCGAGTGCTTTATTAATTAATGACTGTAATTGGATTTTTCTGAATATTTTACGTATGTAATGCATGGGACTTATCCAAGGGAGCGCAGGTAGGAATCTTTATTATGACTTGCTTCAAGGTCATAAAGTAGAAATAGCTCAGTTGGTTGCTGTTGTTGTACACTGGTGGGAAAATTCAATTATTGCTCATGACTATAATTCATCCAGTTCCCTATAATGATTCTTGGCCCTTATATGTCAGTATTCTCCTGGGTGAGGGGGTGGTGGAAATTTAATACACACCATATGCAGCAATGTGAGCTGCATAAATTCCATGCTCCCTTATCTTTGGATGGTTCTTCCCCCAGTGGTGCACCTGAGGTTGGGAACTTACTTCACGGAGAATTATGGGCTACGAGACCAAGATGAACTATTCTGCAGTATTGCTGGTGAAATCTGCACATTTCGCATTGCAGCTTCAGTGCGTTCAGCAATAGCCATGAACTGGCTGCAGCTTCAATCTGTAAACCATCAGATAAATGGTGACAAATGCCATAAGTCAGACTCCTGTGCTGCTGGATCCTGTGGCGGCAAATTCACTTCAAAGTTTGCCAGGGAACAGATCAGAATGAGCTGCAGTGGGAGATCAGATGAATCGAAAGTGGGAGAACGTTACCTGGGCCAATACGTAGAACGGGTTAATTAATAACTCGAAGAGGAAAATTGCTAAGCAAATTCCGTAGATTCCCTCTGCTGAAAACCTTTATACCCTTACCCGAGCTGAATATGGGGAGAGGTAGTCCTGCTTTCTTACTTTCTAATTCCTGCTCTTTGCTTATGATGAAGAGGGTGTGGAAGCACGGGCTGCTCATTATTGTTGCTCAATCCAGTGTCTAGTTAATTTCATTTCTGACAACCTGTCTTGTCAGTAAGTAAATCACATTTATTTTGCACATTCAGAACCCATTCTGCACAATTGTAATTCCAGTGAATGGGTTCAGTGCAAGTGGAAATCAATCTGTCTTTCTTTTCAATGACCTGTTTTTGATTAATTTTCCTTCAAGTTTTCTTCTAAGAACTATTATTGGCCTGCGGTTTATTGGGAAGTGGGATGAGCTGTAGGCCTCGCAGCTGATGCACAGCTTGATGTAATTGTTCTCGGAACCAACTGCCAGGGATGTGCAGCTGACCCTGGGCTTTATGAAGATGACACTTGGGGCCAGATTTTGCTGCAACAGGGCTTGTGCAGTGTTTAAAGTTAAAGTTTATTTATTAGCGTCACAAGTAGGCTTACATTAACATTGCAATGAAGTTACTGTGAAAATCCCCTAGTCGCCACACTCCGAGGTACACTGAATGAGAATTTAGCATGGCCAATGCACCTAATCAGCACGTCTTTCGGACTGTGGGAGGAAACCAAAGCACCAGGAGGAAACCCACACAGACACGGGGAGAACGTGCAGACTCCGCACAGACAGTGACTCAAGCTAGGAACCAGACTCAGGTCCATGGCGCTGTGAGGCAACAGTGCTAACCACTGTGCCAGCGTGCTACCCAGTGTGCACCCTTAATTAGACTTTTATCTTCCATTTGAAATTTAAAATGCTTCATAACTGGCTGAGGGCCCGATTTTACCATTTCGAGACTAAGTGCCGGGTGCAGGCGTCAAATAGATCCGAGCCCGGAGGCCGTGCTCCAGTGCACCCATACGCTTTTTTCCGGCGCCGGTCCAGTGGGCGGGGCTTGGCGCCGCCAGAATGATAGGAAAAAAATCTGACAACGCGCCCAGGCGCGAAAAAAAAAGCAGAGAGCGGACAGAGCCTCTCTGCCGTTCATCCTGTGGTCGGGGGAGGGGGAGGAGGGGAGGGGGTGTGACCTATCATCCCCGAGGGGTGGGGGGGGTGGGAGGGGAGGGGGTGTGACGTCTCATTCCCTGGTGGGGTGGGAGGGGAGAGGGTGTGACGTCTTACATAGAAACATAGAAACATAGAAACCCTACAGTGCAGAAGGAGGCCATTCAGCCCATCGAGTCTGCACCGACCACAACCCCACCCAGGCCCTACCCCCACATATTTACCCGCTAACTGCACATCTCAGGGACAATTTTTAACCTGGCCAATCAACCTAACCCGCACATCTTTGGACTGTGGGAGGAAACCGGAGCACCCGGAGGAAACCCACGCAGACACGAGGAGAATGTGCAAACTCCACACAGACAGTGACCCGAGCCGGGAATCGAACCCAGGACCCTGGAGCTGTGAAGCAGCAGTGCTAACCACTGTGCTACCGTGCCGCCCTTATCCTCTGGTCGGGGGGGGGGAGGTTTCGCTGCCTGTCTGCGGCCGATCCCTCCTGGCACCATCACTGGTCCACTACCAGCCACAGATTACTCTGCCCTGCAGGTGTGAGAGAGCGGGAGAGATGGCTGTGGCTGGTAGTGTACCAGTGATGGTGCCAAGAGGGATCGGCCGCAGACAGGCAGCGGAACCCCCCCGACCAGAGGATGATACGTCACTCCCCCTCCACCTCCCCCCACCACCCAGAGGATGAGACGACACCCCCTCCCCTCCCACCCCCCCCCCCCCCCCCCAGAGGATGAGGCGTCACACCCCCTCCCCTCCTACCCCCCCCCAGGGGATAATAAGCCATACCCCCCCCACCCCCCCCACCCCACCCCCCCCCAAAGAGGGTGACATGGGCCCGCCCCTTCTCCTCATTCCACCCCCCCCTCCTCCAGCTGGGCCCGCCTCCACCCCCCCCCTCCTCCAGCTGGGCCCGCCCCCCCCTCCTCCGGCAGACGCCAGCGGACCTGTGTGAAGCCCGGTCACTTCAGCCGTGGCTCGAAGTCAATGTGCAGGAATGTGCTGCAGGCTGTCGAAGGACTGAAGGTGAGCGGGAAGGATGGTGGAGGGAGACCACGATCGAGGTAGGTTAGGGGTGTGCTCTGCCGGGGGCGGCCTGCCTCCCAGAGGGGTCCGATCCCAGAGGGGGGCCTGCCTCCCAGAGGGGTCCGATCCCGGGGGGAGGTGCCTGCCTCCCAGAGGGGTCCGATCCCAGAAGGGGGGGGGGGGCGGGGGGTTCTGCTGGGGTGGTTAGAGGGTGTGTCCGCGAAGGGTGCGCCTCGGCGATTCCCCTGCCGAATAAAAGTACAAGTTGGGCCGAACGCTGGTAAAGGGGGAATTGATGGTAAAGTTGGGCGCGCACTTCATTAAGTCGATTTGGACGTGCACCGGAACGGCGCCCGAATCAGCCGTTGGAAAAGGCGCGATCCGCTAGGAATCGGGTGCGGATCGCGGCATAGGCCCGATGTCCAACTTTACCACCATTTCGCGCCCGAAAACGGGCGTGAAGTTTTAGTAAAATCGGGCCCTGAGAGTGTGAGTTTATATTGGAAGAGCGAGGCATCTGTGAATGGTGGGACCAACGGTGAATATCCATAACCAATGAGATTTGAGGATTGAGAAAGAAACAGCAATGCCATTTCTTTTCATTCAATCATGGGACATGGGCATCGCTGGCTGGCAGCATTTATTGCCCATCCCTAGTTGCCCTTGAGAAGGTGGTGATGAGCTGCCTTCTTGAATCGCTGCAGACCACGTGCTGTGGGTTGACCCACAATGCTGTTCGGGAAGGAATGACAGGATTTTGACTTGAGGGTTTCAGAGAGTAATTTTACAGAATATTTCTCTTTCCTTTAGTGGCCGTGGGCTTTTGGCTCTTTCATGGGAATACATGTCTGTGGGGTGGGGAGAGAATAGAGAGGGAGAGGAAGTGTTTATCCTGGCCATCATGATGTGAAGAGGGTTGGACAGACTCTCTGGAGGATAAATTAGAGCCAAGTGAGGTACAGAACAGAAATAAAGTGAAGGAAAGAACAATTGTAATGAAAAAAGGGAGACCGAAAGGGAAAGTAAGTATGTTCAAAGCAAAGGTTGATAGATTTCAAGATACCAATGACATTAAGGGCTATGGGGATAGCATAGGAAGGTGGAAGACCGTCTTTGATCCAGTTAAATGACAGATCAGGCTTGAGAGGCTGAATGGCCAACTCCTGCTTCTGCGTTCCTAAGTTCCTGAGAAAAACATGCAAAATGATAACATTTGACATCCTTAACATCTCTAACAACAATTTACCACCAGCAGGAATGAAACTGAATGGATCAAATTGTCCGCTTTCTGGGCCCGAGCGGTTGATTGGCATTGCATTGAACACTAATCATGCAGTTAAAAAGGTACTTACGCTGTTCAGTTCCATCCTGAGCTTTCTGCAGCAAGATTAGCAAGGGGCAATTTGTGTACAAATGCAAGTTTATTCAACTAATGGACAGATTGATGACAAGATTCTGCTTTTGTTTATTCGTTCATGAGATGTGGGCATCGCTGGGTAGACCAGCATTTATTACCTATTCCTGAGGATATTTAAGAGTCAAACACATTACTGTGGTTCTGGAGTCACATGCAGACCAGACCAAGTAAGACCGATAGATTTCCTCCCTTAAAGGACATTAGTGGATCAGATGGGCTTTTACAACAATTGACAATTGTCATCATTCGTCTTTTAATTACAGATTTTTATTGAGTTAAAATTATACTGTCTGCCATGGTGGGATTTGAACCCGGTTCCCAGAGCATTACCCCAGGCTTCTGGATTACTAGTCCAGCAAAACAGATGATGGGATAGTTTTAGAGTTTGGTTTGTGGACATTTTTCTTCCCCTGCCTGGCTGTTTTCGTTCCCCATCTATTTCTAAATTCTACAGGGAAGCACTGAACCTGTCGTATTCGGGAGATGCAGCAAATCATGAGGTCACAAATCCAAAACCTACGAAGGGTAGCATCTTCCAGCTCCCCCACCCCGGCGCTGTGTTTTCCGATGGTGGACGTGGCTCACCGCTGGCAGGACCTTCTGGTCCTGCCGATGTCTGTCTACGGTGTTTTGCGGGGTTCACCTGTTCGGCCACTGAGGAACCCGCTGCGGGGAGTCGTTTTTGGTGGAACCAGAACATTCCGCCAGTGGGGAGGGCTGGGAAATCCCACCCTAACACTATTGTGTAAGCCACAAGCACCAGGGCCAAAGTGGTGTTATTTCAGCAAATTCAAAATCGCCATTAATTTCGAAGGGTGTGTGGTGAGCTTTTTTTAACTATTCTGGCGAGGGTCTCAGCAGGCTGGTTCAAAAGCTTCAGGAAATAATGATGTGTCATAAGTCACTCATGACATAATTTCCTACCAATTTTTACACCATACTGATGATGTGTGCAGTTAATGAATCATTCGAATTCTGCTTCATTTTTATTTTGCCCTTTATTGTGTCCCTCATTATGATTGACCATTCTTAATCAATTTTCTTTTTGACACACAGATTTATGCTCTCCTCATGCTTTTTACTTAATATTTAACATTACTCCTGCAGCTATTTTCTATGTTTTCCAATGTCTAACAGGGTTAATGGCCGTAAATCCTATAGTGTTTTTCATTTCATACCACGTAGAGCGCTTCCATCAGAACTATCCAACTCTAGCTGTCTACTTCCAAGCCTTTTGTCTAATCTTCCTGAATAAGTCAAGGCTACACCCAAGAGAGAGCAATTAGTTGTACATCCACACATTGCATTGTGAGGAGAGAAAAAAATAAGCGCCTTAAAATCACATCCCAAATCCCAAGGATAATAGCTTTCAAATTAATAAAACCCGTGGGAAATAAAATATGTCCAAAATGCAGAGAACAGTCTTTAAAAAGGTTGATGGTCTCTTTTTATTAACCTTAGTCTAGCATGGCAGAAGAGGGATTGGTGTGGAATATGCAGAACTTTAAAACAAAAAGCATCAATTACAGTAAAAACACAAGGACACTGCAAATCAATAACTATTGATATTTCTTCTTAATCTTACAGCGCATGGTGGCACAGTGACACAGTGGTTAGCACTGCTGCCTCACAGCGCCAGGGACCCGGCTTCGATTCCCGGCTCGGGTCACTGTCTGTGCGGAGTCTGCACATTCTCCCCTTGTCTGCATGGGTTTCCTCTGGGGTCTCCGGTTTCCTCCCACATTCCAAAAGATGTGTTGGTTTAGGTGCATTGGCCATGCTAGACTCTTCCTCAGTGTACTCGAGCAGGTGCCGGAGTGTGGTGACTAGAGGATTTTCACAGTCACTTCACTGCAGTGTTAATGTAAGCCTACTTGTGACACTAATAAATAAACTTTAAGCAAGTACCTTTTCCTCATTCATTGCTCTTTTAGGGCCCTGCAACAAATGTTGTACCTTCATTTCATTTATGTTAATTCCCTTATCTGCGTTGGGTATGCTAATGAATCTTTGGAGAAATTTCTCAGAATAGCAAAGGGTAATCACTGTGGGACCTGTACCTTATTATGCAGCAGCCTTGGGTGAGAAAATTTGGAGACTGACCATGTACGTTCCATTCTCCAAGTGCCAACGTGTGAGTAAGATGTGAAATATGTCAGTGACTTATGCACAGTCTCACCATTGTGCTCCAATTGTACCTTACGATATTTAAAATTCAAACCGTAGAATCATTTTTTGTACCTTGTTTGGAAAGGCATCATGAGTCTCGCCATAAAGGGTGGACCTGTGGCTGTCCTTGGGAGTTTACCTGCCTGAAACACTCCCCTTAAAGTACGATGGTGAGTTTGCCCTTGATTTTTGCTTTACTGTGAATTTCTGCACGTAATTTTGCCCACTATGTTGCATGCAATGGTTGGTTTTACTCCGTAGTGCTTTACTTATGCTTCTTTTGGTAAATGTTTTTCTTCATTGTCCTTGGTTGCTGCTGGCTGTGAGATCACGCTTCACATAGATTTCAGGATGGGTAGTTTCTCGAGGGTGTTGACTCCCTATTGTGGTAGCTGAGTCGACTGCACTTTTTATCAGGGAAGTGACAACTGCTAGATTTGCAAGGATAACACCTTCATCATGTTTCCTGTGGAAGCAGCTGGACAGATTGCACAGCTTTCACAGTGCGCTTGAGCTCCTTCGAGTACAGAGTCACACATGGTACCTACGGTGTCAGCCTCGGCTCAGTGGCAGCATCCTTGCCTCTGAATCAGAAGGTTCAAACCCCACTGCCAAAACTTCAGCACAGAATCCAGGCTGACACACTCAGTGTGGCACTGAGGTGCTGTCATTCAGGTGAGATGTTGGCGGGTAGAGATCTCCACCGTGCCCTGATCGGCACTCATCCCTCAACCAACATCACTAAGGTGGATTAAATCGTCATGGTCAGTTTGTGGGGCCTTGCTGCATTTCCTGCATTACCATCATCGTCAGGAGCAGTGCTTCGAAATCATAGAATCCCTACAGTGCAGAAGGAGACCATTCGGCCCATCGAGCCTGCACCGACCACAATCCTATCCCCGGCCCAATCCTCGTAACCCCATGCATTTACCCTAGCTAGTCTCCCTGACACTAAGGGGCAATTTATCATGGCCAATCCACCTAACCTGCACATCTTTGGACTGTGGGAGGAAACCGGAGCACCCGGAGGAAACCCGCGCAGACACGGGGAGAACGTGCAAACTCCACACAGTTACCCAAGCCGGGAATCGAACCCGGGTTCCTGGCGCTGTGAGGAAGTAGTGCTAACCACTGTGCCACCGTGCCACCCCGAGAACTGTTAAGAAATAAGATGGAGTTGATAATATCATCTGAGATCCTTGTAGCTTTGCTGCGGACTGAACTCTACTCCACACTGAATGCACACTTCACAAGAGTTAGTGTGACCTATTGAGCACTTGGAATCTCTGCATTCATTATGTCCAATGTTCATTAAAGACCCAATTCAAATACCAGTTAGGTCCTTATGACATAGTGCCCACATCTTAACAGTGCCCAAATAAGCTAAGTGCCCAAATAACTTTTTAATATTCATTCATGGGGTGTGGGTATCACTAGCTGGGCCAGCATTTATTGCCCATTCCCAATTTGCCCTTAAATTGAGTGGCTTGCTCGGATGTTTAAGATTCAACCACTTTGCTGTAGAGCTGTGTAGGCCAGACCAGATCAGGAAACCATGTCAGTTTTCCTTCCCTAAATGGTCATCATAAGATTCCAGAACTTTATTGAATTCAATAATGGTGGGATTCAAACCCAGGTTTCCAGAGCATTACCCTGGGTCTCTGGATTCCTAGTCCAGTGCAATACCACTACACCACCACCTCCCCAAAAAACATGCATCGTACTGGAGGCCTATCCATTTGTCACATCACTTATGTCCTTGATGTTAAAGGCACATTACTTTTTTTTGCTGGATCTCCCACAAACTCACCATTTATGCTTCACATTGATCTTGTCGGGCAAAAAAATGTCAAGGAAACATCTTGCTGCATGGCATTTCTTATGTGTGCCCATTTATGCAGTCAAAGCTGCTAATGTACTGATGTATATGGAGTTAAAGATACTCCTGTGGGCATACCTCCCTATTGAAAAATTAGAGTGGAAGATCAGAGGAAGCATGAATTTGCAAGTGGTGTGCTCCACCAGGACTTCTATCTCCATCGCCATATGAGTATAGAAGGCCTACATGGCCCCTTCCGCATCCTCACACCATCATAAAGCATGTTACATCCAATTATTTACTAGTGCAGCATGGTCTCTAGTGTTTTACAGAAACAGCCAATTCGTGAACAGAAGCTCCCAGAAATTGCAATGAGGTGTGCGTGTGTGTGTGTGTGTATGTGTCTAGGTGGTTGTGGGATAATTGTTGGCTTGGACAGCTCGCCACTCTTTTTCAAATAGTTCTTGGGATTTTTTATAACCACGTGAGAGAGCAGGCAAGGCTTCAGTTAAATGTTTCATTCAAAAGGCTGCACCAGCAACAATGCAGAACTCACCTGTAGTGTCAGGGTGGATTATATGTCACAAATCCAAGAGTAGAACAGGAATCGACGACCTTTCAAAGTGCTCACAATAATGAAGAATGCCACTTATACTTTTTGGTTTCTCCTACCCTTTCTACTCCAGATATCTTTGTTTCAGATTATGTTGATAACTTAGCTCCTCTTCTCTACATTCTCGCAAATGGTCTTATTTGCCTTGTGCCTTAACACCCAGGTTAAAGGACAGAATGTTCTCTTTCAAATTACTGTAACAACGAACCCTCTCCATACTGCCAATGGATCTGTTGTCTTAAAAATATGGCAGAATAACACCCACAGCATGTTCACCTTTAAATGCCAAACAATTTTATTAAACATTAAATGAACAAGCGACCAGTAGTAGAAACATAACACATGTTTGCAGCAATTAATTTTACAGCAATTATATTTCACTATCTACTTGTGGAGCAGAAAATACTAAATAATCCACGACTCTAGTGCTAAATCTATGACACTTTTAATGTGGACGTTCGACTAATCCTTTTGCAATTACATAAGTTGTCGAGCTTATCTAATTCTTTTCAGGGGTTCCAGTTAGACAATCAGTCAGAGTTTGAAAACTCTAATTTAAACTCAGTGAGTTGAAAAGTATAGGCTAATAACCACCTCCAGAAGTAACCAGAACCAATCAGTTATTTGAATAACTATCTGTTCAAATTGAGCTGTCCCTATCAGGCATGCAGCTGAAGCAATTGTACAGCATGTTTTAATTGGATTTCACTGCTTGCATCATCGTCTCAAACACGTTGCTTGGCAACCAACTGAACGATTGTTATCAGATTGCATTGACATAAACTGGTTTATGATTTCTGCAAGTAAAGTTAGGTTTCAATCTCTCTTAAACTGTGAGAGAATTAATAGCCGGGATTTTACCGACACGCCCGCCTCGATTCTGGGGGCGGGCTCGGCTCGGAGAACGGCATTCTCCATTGGCCACGGGCGGGATCGTGCGAACCTCGCGCTAGTAAAATTCCGCCCAAAGAAACCAATATCAAGCCCAATCTTAGACAAAAACGTTAATTAATTTTTGTCACAGTCGCATGCCACTTTGCTGTAGCCAAATTTCCAATCAAGTTCCAGGACAGGGGCAGTTGTGAAAACAACATTGTAATGGGTGTTTGAAACAGATTTCTCAAAATACTGGCTGGCCCTAATGTTGCTCCCTCCCCTGATTTTTCCCAAGTTGCCAGTACATGGAGTGCACCGTGTGTGTGCTCCATATTTCAAAGCATTAAACTGCCTGACTTTGGTAAACTGAATCATTAGCATGACAAAGTGACACACAGACACAGGTCCAGTCTGCCAAGCATAGCTCTACAGCTGCTGTGGACGAGCCCACTGCCTCCTTGTTTTCCCGCTCACTGACGTCCATTCGTTCCTGGTTAAGCGAGCTTCAATTTTGAAATTCTCATCCCCCTCTTCAATTCCTCCCATTATCTCACCCCTCCCTATTCCTGTCATACCATTCAGCCACACAGCCCTCTGGGACATCTCTAGCTCTTGATCCTGAACACCACTGATTTTAATCACTCCACCACTGAAGTCTGTGTCTTAAGCTGTCAAGGCCCTAGGCTCTAGAATTCTCTCCCCAGATCTCTCCACTTCTCTACTCCTCTTTCTTCCTTTAAGAAACACCTTAGAATCTGCCTTCCTGTCCTAGTATTACTTTTTAAAATTTATTTTTGGGATGTGGGCACCGCTGGCGAGGCCAGCATTTATTGCACATCCTAAGTTGCCCTTGAGAAGATGGTGGTGAGCTGCCTTCTTGATCCGCTTCAATCCTTGAGGTGTAATTACATTTAATGTGGTTTATTGTCAAATTATGTTTCTGTGAAGCTCCTTGGGATGTTTTATTGCATTAAAAGTATTTTCTAAGTACAAGTTGTTTTGTTGTAGAAGGTGGAAAACAGCTGATCAGAAGACCCAAAGCTCCAAAATCCATATGAGGTCCCTGCAGTAAATGGGCAAGCCTTTTGGGCCCTCTTCAACCTTGTCGCCCTCCCCACCTCACCCTCGAACTCAGATCTGGGAGATTAAAAGCACAAAGCCCACTGCTAATGACCTCAAATGCCATTGCGAACAAGAGCCCTTCAGTTGCAGGAAGCTGGAAGGGCCCAGATGACTGGCTATTCTAATTGAAGGCCCAGGCTCACCCCTTTCTGCAATTCTGGGGCGATGGAAAAGTGAAGAGGTACCAATGCAAGTGATTACATCTCCATTTCCTCAGGCAGTTTTCATTGCCCAGGCAGTAAGGAGATTAACATTGTGACTAAAGAATCCAGATAAGGCAGCCTGCATTACATTGGAGTTCACCATCTCTAGAATGCAAGGTGCTTACACATTCAAGGTATTTATGCCTAAGTCTATGACATCTTTAAGTTTATTTATTAGTGTCACAAGTAGGCTTACATTAATGCTGCAATGAAGTTACTGTGAAAATCCCCTCGTCACCACACTCCGGTGCCTGTTTGGGTACACTGAGGGAGAATTTGGCATGGCCAATCCACGTAACCAGCACGTCTTTCAGACTGTGGGAGGAAACCAGAGCACCCGGAGGAAACCCACGCAGACACGGGGAGAACATGCAAATTCCACACAGACAGTGACCCAAGCCAGGAATCAAACCCAGGTTCCTGGTGGTGTGAGGCAGCAGTGCAAACGATTGTGCCACCATTCCAACCCTGCCAGTGGGGAGGGGTTTGCTGCAAAGGGTCTTGCAGTCCTCTATGATAGTTTGCAGTTAAATCAAGTGACCATGCAGCATTACACAGATACAGGTTGCAGACATCTTTGTTGACTCCCCCAAATTGCACAAATTGTTGCCACACCATACTGCAAAGGATTCCACAAAGTGCTGAGTTACTAACTTTGTGAATGCAGAAACCTTGTGAAGTTTGAATCATTGGAATCAACAACTAAAAGAAACCAGTCCACCCTCTGACTAACAGTTTGTATCACCTAAAGTTCCATTGGCATTTATTCTTTTTAATTCATCCTTTTCATCAAGTACTTCCTCCTGTAAGTCAGTAACTGAAGCACATCCCTATGGTGTGTAAAGTTGTGATGGTGCTTGCTACTGACGGTGTGAGTGAGAGAGGGTAAAGTGCCCAGATGTGGCTATGCATTAGATTTGGCCACCATTTCTTCTTGGGCACCTCAAGGAATAGAATAAGTACGTAATGGGTCAAGATAAAAAACACCAAGGAGCAAAAAAGATTTGTGGGGTTGGCATACAGACCAACAAACTGTCGTGGTAATGTTGGGAATAGCATTAGACAGGAAATCAGAAATGCATGTGATAAAGGAACATCTTTAATTATGGGTGGCTTTAATCTGCATATAGATTGGGAGAGTCTAATTAGCCACAATACAATAGAGGAGGAATTTCTGGAGTGTATATGGGATGGTTTTCTGGACCAATATGTTGAGGAACCAAGAAGGGAACAGACCATCTTGGACTGGGTATTGAGCAATGAGAAATGATTAGTTGGCAATCTTGTTGTGAGAAAACCCTTGGGGATGAGTGACTATAATATGTAGGAATTATTTGTCAAGGTGGATAGTGATGTTGTTGATTCTGAGACCAGGGTCCTGAATCTCAATAAAGGTAACTATGATGGTATGAGGCACGAATTGATCATGATGGACTGGGAAACATTACTGAAAGGAAAGACAAGTGGACAGGCAGTGGCAGACATTTAAAGAATGAATAGGTAAACTCCAAAATTTGTTTATTCCTGTTTGGCGCAAGAGTGGTCAGGAAACTGTGGCCAAACCATGGCTTCCAAGAGAAATTAGAGATAGTATTAGATTCAAAGAAGAAGCAAAAAAATTGACAAGAAAACGCTATAGGCCTGAGGATTGGGATCAGTTTAAAATTCAGCAAAGGAGCACCAAGGAATTGATTCAGATAGGAAAAATAGAGTATGAAAGTAAGCTAGCAGGGAACATAAAAACTGACTGTAAAAGTTTTGATAGGTATGTAAAGAGAAAAAGATTGACAAAAGCGAATGTAGGCCCCTTAAAATCAGAAAGGGGAGAATTCATAATGGGGAACTAAGGAATGACCGAGGAACTAAATTTGTACTTTGCTTCTGTCTTCACAAAGGGCATGTACCAGAAGTTCTGAGAGGAACAAGGTTTAGTGAGGAGCCGAAGGAAATCACTATTGATAGAGAAAAGGTTTTAGGGAAATTGATGGGATTGAAAGTGGATAAATCCCCAGGGTCTGATAATCTTCACACGAGAGTACTTAAGGAAGTGGCGCTGGAAACAGTAGATCCATTGGTGGTTATTTTCCAAAATTCTTTGAACTCTGGACTGGTTCCTACAGATTGGAGGGTAGCTAATGGAAGCCTGCTATGCAAAAAGGGAAGTAGAGAGAAAAACAGGGACCACGGAAAGTTGTTGGGGCTAGTTCATTAGATATGTTCAAGAGGGAGCTGGATGTGGCCCTTGTGGCTAAAGGGATCAAGTGGTATGGAGAGAAAGCGGGAGTGGGATACTGAAAGTACATGATCAACCATGATCATATTGAATGGTGGTGCATGCTCACAGGGCTGAATGGCCTATTCCTGCATCTAATTTCTATGTTTCTATATTTCTATAGACCAGTGTGCCTAACGCCAGGACTGGGGAAGTTGCTAGAGTTTATTATCAAGGATTTCATAGCTCAGCATTTGGAAGGCAGTTGTAGAATCAGACAAAGCCAATATGGAAAGGGGAAATCATGCCTGATGAATCTATTGGAATTCTTTGAGGATGTAATTAGTTGACCAAGGAGAACCAGTGAATGTGGTCTATTTAGACTTTCAGAAGGCTTTCAACAAGGTCTCACATAGCAGACTACTATGTAAAGTTAAAACGCGGGTAACGTCTTGAGATGGATAGAAAGCTGGTTAGCAGAGTTGGTATAAATGGGTCTTTTTCTGATTGGCAGGCAGTGACTAGTGGGGTACCACAGGGATCTGTGCTAGGACACCAAATGTTCACATTATATGTTAATGATTTGGAAGAAGGAACGAAATGTATTATCTCCAAATTTGCAGATGATACAAAGTTTGGTGGGAGGGTGAGTTGTGAGGAGGATGCAGAGATGCTTCAGCATGATTTGGACAGGCTGAGTGTGTGGGCATGTGCATGGCAGATGCAGTATAATGTGGATAAATGTGAGGTTCTCCACTACGGTAGCAATAATAGGAAGGCAGATATTATATGAATGGGTATAAATTGAGAGAGGTGGATACTCAGCAAGAGTGTCCTCATGCATCAATCACTGAAAGAAAGCACGCAGGTACAGCAGGCAGTAAAGAAGGCAAATGGTCTGTTGGCCTTCACAGCAAGGGGATTTGAGTATAGGAATAGGGATGTTTTACTGCAATTGTACAGGGCATTGGTGAGGCCACACCTGGGGTATTGAGTGCAGTTTTGGTGTTTTTATTTGAGGAAGGATGTCCTTGCTATAGAGGGAGTACAGCGAAGGTTTACCAGACTGATTCCTGGAATACCAGATCTGTCATATGAGGAGAGACTAAGTCAGTTAGGATTGTATTCATTGGAGTTTAGAAGAGTGAGAGGGGATTTCATAGAAACTTATAAAATTCTAACAGGGTTAGACAGGGTAGATTCAGAAAGAATGTTCCCAATGGTGAGGGAGTCCAGAACTAGGAGTCATAGTTTGAGGATAAGGGGTAAACCTTTTAGGACTGAGATGAGGAGAAATTTCTTCACCCAGAGAGTGGTGAATCTGTGGAATTCACTACCACAGAAAATAGTTGAGGCCAAAACGTTGTGTGATTTCAAGCAGAAATTAAATATAGCTCTTGGGGCTAAAGCGATCAAGGGATATAGGAGGAAGGCAGGATTAGGATATTGAATTTGATGATCAGCCATGATCAAAATGAATGGTGGAGCAGGCTTGAAGGGCTGAATGGCCTACTCCTGCTGCTACTTTCTATGTTTCTACAATTTACACTGCTCATTGTAAGGCACCCCTTGAAATGTTGCTTCACATGGCAAGACGTTGCAGCACATTATATTGTGTGAGATAGTGAATGAGAAGCAAAGGATACCAGCACGTCTTTGGCAGAACACTCTGGCAGCAGTTTCTCTCACACTTTCTATTGCCAAAAGACTTAGTGTCTCTGCTTATGAGTCAATGGTCACAGGTTTGGTGGCTTCATTACCATGTATACATGTGCTGCCTCCTATTATATGCAGCCTTATCCTGCAAGTAGATATAAAAGAGACATGTGTTGGAAAATGGAAGGTGAGAGAAGATGTGTAGCATACAATATAATGTCTGGAATAATACGTGAGTGTGTGAACTTGTGGCATTCAGGAACCTTGAGTTGTGCATTGTAATTGATCCATTATGATTTCCTCCATTTGATACGCTATCTCACTTGAGGTGTGTGAGTTTTGGTTCGTAGTCTCCTTAGAAAACTGCCCTTTTTTGCTGTGAACGTGTTAAAAGTATTTGGACAGAAGCTGAAACATAACAGTTAACAGCACGGATGTCTACTGATTTTACAAGAGGGATTATTTTTTTTTAGGTAGATGACTGCTACTTCGATTGCTGATAGATTCCCAGGAACCGCCCACAGCCTAACATTGAGACCCCTGAGAAGGAGTCTCTGGACCAGTAGTGGAATCTGTGAAGGTCAGTGCGTTCTTGCTGCTGGAGGATATGGGGAAGAGAAAAAGGGGGCTTTGCATTTGGTAGGGTACAAGTACCATGTTTATCTTTTTAGACTTTCCCCTTTGTCTTCCCACATGACCTTTGTCCACTGTCCCTCACTGCTTCACCTAAATCCTCCAGCCTCCAGCTGAGATCTGTGAAACCTTTTTGTCACAGGCTGAGAAATATAACCACCTGTAGTTGCCTCTATCTTCTTAACTATGGTCACTGTGAAGAGGAAGCTAGTCTCAATCGTCAGAGGAGACACGTGCGTAGTGGTGAAGTGGCCCATTCTTTTGTCCCAGTTTACCACTCCCTTGAATAATGATCCTGATTGCCATTAACTAAAGAAATATGTCCATTTGCAATGACTTATAAATGGCTATGCATTTTGTATTTATTGTGGCAGTTTCTTGAGAGGTCTACAGGCCTCCACCAATGTACCTTTTAAAAGTTAGGTGTCGCTTATAGTCAGTTTTCTAACTGCATGGTCCCACGCTGCACATAAATAAATGATTGCCCTGTAGTGTGGTCCACTACAGTGTGGTCCCACTATTGAAAATATCACTGCCTCCAAAACCTTCTAAATCTCAGAATCCCTCCTTTCTAAATGGAAGAATTCCTCTCGTAGCTATTGTGTGAACAATCATGTCCTCACATTAGACCTGGCATTTTCTCACCTTTTACAACATTTTTTTACAGTGAAGTTAAAATTTAGTTATTTTGCTATTCTTTTTGACCCTTCAGATGGTATTTGTTTGACCTCAGAGTTGGGCTCACCTTTCGTATACACCAACAAGTCAAGATATTATTGAGAATGAATTTTTTTCATGATATAAGCTACCTCTGAATGAATAGTGTTTATCTCTGAAGATGTGCTTACTCCTGTGTCACATCTGCATCATATATTTCCATGACACAGATAAAAACTTGAGTCATGTATAAATTGATTCACAGGCTTGCATTTTCTAGCACGTCATAGTGCACTACTGGTGCAGTTTATGACATGCTGCAGAATAAAAATACACTTGAACATTGAGACATTATTCACTAGATTACAGCTCTATGTATAGCATTAATGCAAACAGCAAACAAATCTAGTTAGTAATCCAAGAAACGAATTTTCTTAGCGACACAGTAGTTAGCACTGCTGCCTCACAGCACCAAGAACCTAGGTTCGATTCCCAGCTTGGGTCACTGTCTGTGTAGAATCTGAACGTTCTCCCCGTGGGTTTCCTCCAGGTGCTCCGGTTTCCTCCCACAGTCTGAAAGACGTGCTGGTTAGGTGCATTGGCCATGTTAAAATTCTCCCTCAGTGTACCTAAACAGGTGCCGGAGTGTGGCAACTAGGGGATTTTCACAGTAACTTCATTGCGGTGTTAATGTAAGCCTACTTGTGACACTAATAAATAAATTTCATTCTAAACTAATTTGGCCACAGTATTTCATTAAAAGGCGAGCATTCAATACTTTTTTAAAATTCATTTTATAGGATGTGGGCGTTGCTGACTACACCAGCATTTATTGCCCATCCCTAATTGCCCTCGAAAAGGCAGTGATGAGCTGCCTTCTTGAACCGTTGCAGTCCCTGTGGTGTAGGTACACCCACAGTGCTGTTAAGGAGGGGGTTCTAGGATTTTGACCCAGTGACAGAAAAGGAATGGTGATATATTTCTAAGTCAGGATAGAACTTCTGAGTGGTGGCCTTCCCATGTGTTTGCTGCCCTTGTCTTTCTAGATAGTAGTTGTGGTTTGGAAGATGCTGCCTAAAGGGCCTTGGTGAGCTTCTGCAGTGCATCTTTTAGATGGTACACACTGCTGCTACTATGCATTGTTGGTGGAGGAAATGGGTGTTTGTGGAAGGAGTGCCACACAAGCAGGCTGCTTTGTCCTAGATAGTGTCAAGTTGCACTCATCCAGGCAAGTGGAGAGTATTCAATCACACACCTGACTGTAGATGGTGGACAGATTTTGGGCAGTCAGGAGGTGAGTTACTCACTGCAGGGTTCCTGCTCTCGGAGCCACAGTATTTATATGATTAGTCCAGTTGAGTTTCTGGTCAATGTTGACCACCAGAGTGTCGATAATGGAGGATTTGGTGATGGGAATGCCATTGAATGTCAAGGAGTGATGGTTAGATTCTCTCTTATTGGAGGTAGTAAATGCCTGGCACTTGTGTGGTGCCACTAGTACTTGCTGCTTATTAGCCCAAACCTGGATATTGTCCAGGTCCTGCTGCATTTGGACATGGACTGTTTCAGTATCTGAAGAGTCATGAATGGTACTGAACATTATGCAATTATCAGCAAACATCCCCACTTTTGACCTTATGATGGAGGGAAGGTCATTGATGAAGCAGCTGAAGATGGTTGGGCCTAGGACACCACCCTGAGGAACTACTACAGTGATGTCCTGGAACTGGAATGATTGACCTCCAACAACCAGATCCATCTTCATTTGTGCCAGGTATGACTCCAACCAGTGGAGAGTTTTCCCACTAACTTCCATTGACGTCAGTTTTGTTAAGTTTTCTTGATGCTCCTCAAACGCTGCCTTAATGCCCAGGGCAGTCACTCTCACCTCACCCCTGGCCAAACTCATGTTTGAACCAAGGCCATAATGAGATCAGGAGCTGAGTGGCTCTGGCAGAACTCAGACTGAGGGTCATTGAGCAGGTTATTGCTGAGCAAGTGCTACTTGATAGCACTGTTGATGACTTCTTCCATCACTTTACTGATGATCTAGTATAGATTGATGGGCGATGAATGGCTGGGTTGGATTTATCCTGCTCTTTGTGTACAAGATACACAAGTACGTCTTAATTTATCTTCCCTCTTCAGCTTTCCAACATGTGTAGTGCCTTGCTTTATGGTCCTTGGCTCTTCACCTTATTTTCTCAAAAGAAAAATCTTTATCAACAAGAAGAACAAAGCAAAAGCTATTCATTTGTGACTGTCGTGAATGTTTTCAATTCTACAACTTGCTCATAATTTACAATGTTGGAACTGTTTCAATACATCGATAGACTGAAGAAAACTCAGCATGAAACTTCACTGATTTGTTCAAATGCCACCACTATCATGAAGAAAAGTGGTTGCAGAAACTAATTTTTTGCTTTGGGGATGAGAAGCGTCATTTTCGCCACAATATTATGTATAAAGTGGCAATGAATTCCGAGATCAATTGTGTCAAGAAGGAAGATTTGACGAGTTCCTTTTTAGATGAAGATAGACATAAAATTTATTCATTGCAAATGCATTTTGAGTAGAGTACACAGAAATCAAAATAGAGCTTTAGGGTTTTGAACTGAAACTCATTTCTTTTCCCATTAAGAAGAAATTACTATTGGTGATATTCGCTGGTGACACGACATTCCTCTGTTCATTATTCTACTGAAGATGTTGGCACGTTTAAAATCAGTGTATTTTAAATGGATCAACATGTCCCCCAAAAATACGGATTTATATCTGTGTGTGCGTGTGTGTGTGTGTGCGTGCGCGTGTGTGTGTATGCATGTGTGTGTGCATGTGTGTGTTTGGGGGGGGGGGGCGGGGGCGGAACAGTGGGCATACGGAGACGTAAGGTACTGAGTATAGCTCCGGTTCAGTTGATCTGGGCTCAGTGGCAGGAGGAGCAATCTAAGTAATTAAAATAAAAGGCTTTGTAATCATTTGAGGAGTTTTTCTGAAGGCTGTTACATAAGATATTGATCCACGTTCTATACAATAATAGCTTGCATTTACATGATGTGGGGAAACTTCATGAGGTGCTTCACCGAGGTACAATCAGGGGAAAATGGATGATAAGCCATAGAATAAGATTCTAGGAGGGGTGACCAATGGCTGGAATGTAGTCCCTGAATGTTCCCCCTCTCTGTGAGTAAACCCCTGCTCTTTACTGAGTCATTGTCAAAACCTGGTATGTAGAGTGTGGGGATGTCATGAGCATATTTCTGTATTTCACTCCTCCACAATAAGTTCCTTGGAGGCGTACTGCCCTGCACCACCTAGCTTCTGCTAGTAATTAAGAAAGATTCTTGGAGAAAAAGGCGCAAGTTTTTATATTTCAATGCAGAAAGGCTCTGCCTCGTTATATTCTGGTGTTCAGAAATTAATAATTAAAACCAAGTATTTGCAATGTGAGGTAGAACAAAAAGAAAGCTTTATTACTGTACAGTTAACAGAATACACTTTCATATCAATGAGTGGAGGGAGGGGACATGGAATCCCTACAGTGCAGAATTAGGCCATTCGGCCCATCGAGTCTGCACCAACCACATCCCAACCAGGCCCTATTCCCGTAACCCCTCACATTTACCCTGCTAATCTCCCTGGCATTAGGGTCAATTTAGCATGGCCAATCCACCTACCCGCACATCTTTGGAGTATGGGAGGAAATCGGAGTACCCGGAGGAAACCCACGCAGACACGGGGCAAACTCCACACAGACAGTGACCTGAGGCCGGAATTGAATCCGGGTCTCTGGCACTGTGAGGCAGCAGTGCTAACCACTGTGCCACCATGCCACATGGGTGATGGGTGGGGGGATGTCATTTTAATTTGAAATAATTAATAGACTTATTAAATATAAACAGCACATGGCCCACTCTCCAATTCACTGTCTATCCCAATAGGAGAAACTTGCCCTGAGTAATAGTGGGCAATAAGGGATATTGTATGGCATTTCCCACTGAAACACCAATGTTCTTTGATCCGTGACACACTCTTCCTTGAACTATGGTCATGAGGTATCGGACCTGAGATATTAGACCACCACTCAGTTGGTAGCACTCTCACCTCTAAGTTCAAGGTCCCATTCCTAGCACTGGAGTTCAAAATCAAAGCAGCACTCAAGTGCAGTACTGAGGGAGAGCTGCACTGTCGGATGTGCCATCCTTCAGGTGATACATCAAACCAAGGCCGAAATCTACCTCTGAGGTACAGTTGCAAAGAAGAGCTAATTATCTCTAATGTATAGACTAATATTTTATTCCTCAATCAACAACATCAAAACAGATAGGGGTTGGTTCTCCCAGCGCAGTGGGCCGGGAGACTCAACCGGAGTCCGTTTAGTGGGCTTCCCACTGGTGCATGGCTTCCATGAGTCTCTGGGCACCAGATTTCTGGCGCCATTAGCTCCATGCCAGAAATCGGCACAGAGCTGTATAATTTATGCTAATAGAGATTAGCATCCCATTAGCGGGCCTGGGACCAAAGTCTCCAGGCCCGCTAGCAGGTCCCTCCCCATCAGGAGTGTTACACTCCAGCGAGGTTTACAATAGCTCCCCACTTGCGCGACCCTGCTGGAGTGAAGGGGAGCCATAGAGGCCCCCCAGGAGGCCGGGGATATGGCGGAGTGCCCCCTGGGCATTGCCAGCTTGGCAGTGTCAGCCTGTCCCCGACATTGCCCAAGGGGCAAAGTGACAATGCCCAGGGGACACCGTGGCACTGCCCACCAGGCATCAGGCAGTGCCAAGGGGGCACTGCTGGGGGTGGTCAGGGCTGCGGGGGTGGGGAGGAAGAGGGAGTGGCGGGACTGGGTGGTCGGGGCTGCCAGTGGGGTGGGGTGGGGGAGGAGATCAGGACTGTGGGGCAGGAGGAGATCGGGACTGCCGGAATGGAGGTGGCGGGAGGTAGGCCGGAATGGGGGGTAGTGTCGAGGCTGGCCCGGACCCGTCCGGGGGGGGGAGGGGGACAGCAATTGGTCCATGGGGGCGGGGAGTCAGAGGGACAGCTTTTTAGGGTTGTGGGGCTGGCCAGAGATTGGGAGGTCAGCATTGCGGAGCTACTGAGCATGCACCCATCTCCACGATGACAGATCGGCACATGCACAGTGGTTCGCCCAGCGCTCTGCTGCTGGCCTCTCCAGCAGGAATAGGCCCCGCCCCCAGATTTTCGGCGTGATTCATGCTGGGGCCCTCTGCAGTGCACAGAGTGTGGAAGATTCGTTTTGAAAATCCTGCTGAAAAAAACAGAGTTTCAGTTTACTTCAGTTTTTATGTGAATTCAACAGTTAGAATTTTTTGGGGCAAATCCCACCCATAATCTGGTCATTATCACATTGCTGGTTGTGAGAACTTGCTTGTGCAGTTGGCTGCCAGGTTTCCTACATTACAACAGTGTCTACACTTCAAAAACGCTTCATTGGCTGTAAAGCATTTTGGGACATCCTATGGTCATAAAAAGAATATATAAATGCAAGTCTTTCCCTCCATCTTCTACTTTAAAGAAGGCTTCTCGCCAGTTTATTTTAATTAACGTGAACAGAGTAATGTGGAGAAGCATCACTGCAGTAATATGATAGCTTCATTTCAGCAGACCATTAGGTAGCAGAGTGATCCTGAAAGCTGTCAGAAAAAGAAATTGACATCTTAATGGGTACATTTATGGTGTCATGTTTAATACAGAAAACTCCCATTAATTTCCAACAAATTCTTCTCTCGACAATGAGCAAATGTTAACGTTGTTTCATAACACATTTGATGAAATTAGCAACTTGGTTGACTTTGTGCTTTAAGAGGCTCTGAGTCTCCAATCAGAAGGTAAAACTTGTTGAAATGTTCATCATTACCATGTTGTAGATTAAACTATGACTCTACTATGTGGGCGGGATTTTCCGGCTGCGCTCGCCCCAAAACTGGAAAATCCCGTCCGAGGTCAATGGACCTTTGCGTGATCCTCCACCCCCCCCCCCCCACACCCCCCCACCCCACCACCACCCCCCCCCCCCCCGCCCCCCCACCCCGCCCGCAATAATTCCCGTGGCAGGCAGGATGGGAAAATTCCCTCCCTTTGTTTTAAAAAAAATCATTGACGTACAAGTAAATTTATATTTAATTTGATTACTGTGGACACAATTGAACATATATTCTAACTTGTGAAAAAATACCATTATTGTTTTTTTTTAAGTTAATTATTTACTACCCTCCGCACCCCCCCTCTCCCCCCCCACCGTCCCCCCATCCCCAGCACTGCTCCTGCCCCTTCAGGTTTGTGCATACAAGTTACCCTTTGTCTAGAGGTTCAGGAGCAGCTTCACCATGACTGTCACTCCAATGAATGGTGGAGGCAGTTACATAATTTCCCCAAACACTACAGCTAAAACCGACATACAAGGAAGAGCCTGGGAATGAGTCAGTGAGGAATCAATAACGTAGCAGTACAGCTGTAGATTTTAAATCAGCATTAGAGTCACACAGTGCAGAAAAGGCCCTTCGGCCCATCGCCATTGAGTCTGCACCTACAATAACTACCACTAAAGGCGCGCTAATCCCATTTTCCTGCACTTGTCCAATATCCTTGAATGTTATGATATTTCAGGTGTTTTGTCCAAATATT
This sequence comes from Mustelus asterias, assembly GCF_964213995.1. Taxonomy (NCBI): domain Eukaryota; kingdom Metazoa; phylum Chordata; class Chondrichthyes; order Carcharhiniformes; family Triakidae; genus Mustelus; species Mustelus asterias. The sequence continues at coordinate 46,134,667 of NC_135805.1, forward strand.
TTTCAAAGGTTGTAAGGTTTCCAGCCTCCACTACCTTCCCAGGCAGCGCATTCCAGATTCCCACCACCCTCTGAGTGATTTATTTTTTCTTAAATCCCCTCTGAATCTCCTGCCCCTTGCCCTAAAACTATGCCCCCTCGTGATTCTCTCCCACCAACTGTTCATCAGGAAACACATCTGGAATATTCTGTCTGAAAGCAGAAATCCACTGACTTATTATTGAGCGTGTACATGTTTTCAGCTTTATCCACATCACAGTGTAGAAAATACCAACTTGCCTAGTTTCTGCCACTGATAGCATTTGGTGTATAAAGGGGAAAAGTGGGTATGGATTTGCATGATTACTGACTGGCCCCATTCCTTAAGGTATAATGGGCATTTCCTGCAAATGGCACTTGAAAGCCTGGTGATAGCAGCAAAATTTGGTGATATGACATTGCATCCAATAGTTAGCAAAGTAAATTGTCCCCCTTGGGTTGATGCATGAAGGGGAAGGTGGGATCAGGATATTGAATTTGATGATCAAAATGAATGGCGGAGCAGGCTCGAAGGGCCGAATGGCCTACTGCTGCTTCTAGTTTCTATGTTTCCGTACACGTTTGCGTTTTTGTTTTAAATTGATTGCTGCCTTATTTGAAGATTGGGATTGTTCCTATTTGGCCCCTGCGGGAACTGCTTATCACATCCAGCTTCCTCTAGGCACCAAGGTAGGACATTCTGACCCAACCACCCACCATCTGTGACCCATTATAATCGGCCCAACTAACAGTGTTGAAAACTATCCCGATTTGTTTCCCCCTGTGGACTGAGATGGAATGTTTGACCATGCCACCGCAGCCCATCTGGCATCCAGTTGCAAAGTGGCAACAGTTACTCATCATAGTCACAAGAGAGTTTGAATGACAGGAAGTCCTGGGGCTGACATGCGATGCCATCTGGGTGGGAGGTAGGTGCCAGTGTGAGACATGTGTATTTTTATATCTTTGATTGTCTGTACCGGCTGTGTTTAAAGCTGATGGTTTCACCTCTGGCCAGGAGCCGATTATTCTTAAAGAAGATCAACCCACTATCCACGTTGAAAAAGAAGACCAGCCAGTAGCATACCAGTGTGACACACTACTTGGAGGTGATGTTGTGGCATCTATAAAGTACTCAGTATATACTAACACTGGTATGTATTAAGGAAACACTACATTGGTCATACTGTTTAACGCATAGAGTATTTTCTAGTGATTTGCTACTACAATATCATTAAGGTTTAGATACATCAGTCGATTTGAACCCCAGTTTGCTCAGTGAGAATGGGTGTGGGGGGAAGATTAAAATCAGACCAAAGACACTTATGCATCTCAGGCCGCAAAGCTTCCACTCTGCAACATCTTTTCTTTGAAGTTGGCAAATGCAGGCAAGTGAGGGGCACATTTAACTGCGGGAGTCATGGCCCGCTAACCTCACAATGTCACAGCATGATTTTACAAGGATCAGCGGGAAGTCCATTCAGTGTCTAAAACACCAGCAAAACCGAGTGGGGTGCAGCAGAGTGGACCAAATAGGCAAATATAAGGAACTTTTTCACTCTTTGCCGGAACAGTAAGTAATGCTTGGTCTTCCTGCCCATGCTGCAGCCCTGCCTCTCCCTCTCCCCCACACCAGCATATTTATGGGAACCATACCCCACCCCAGCCCTTACCTTACGCTGGAGCTCATTCACTCAGGTCCCCAGAGGCAGCTGGCTCCAGTCTCAGTTCCTGCTTCCACCTGCTGGCCAGTTCATTACTCTCCCCAGCTTCGAGCAGAATACCATTTCAATTATTCAAATATGGCCCTTAATTTAAAAGCAATTGCACTCATTTCCTTCAGAATTGCGGAGTACACTATCCACTCTGGGCCTCCAACACATCCCTTCACCACACCACACCCATTACAATTAGGGCTACCTGTTCCTTTTTATGGTAATCATAGAATCATACAGTGCAGAAGAGGTCCTTCGGCCCATCGAGTCTGCACCGACACATTAGAAACACCTGAACTCCCACCTAATCCCAGCTGCCAACACTTGGCCCATAGCCCTGAATGTTATGATGTGCCAAGTGCTCTTCCAGATACTTTTTAAAGGGTGTGAAGCAACTTGCCTCCACCACCCTCCCCAGGCAGCGCATTCCAGACCGTTACCACCCTCTGAGTAAAAAGGTTTTTCCTCACATCTCCTCTAAACCCCCTGCCCCTCACCTTGAACCTATGTCCCCTCATGACTAACCCTTCAACTAATGGGGAACAGCTGCTCCTTATCCACTCTGTCCATGTCCCTCATAATCTTGTACACTTCGATCAGGTTGCCCCTCAGTCTGCTCTGCTCTGATGCAAACAATCCAAGTCTACCCAACTTCTCTTCATGGCTTAAATGTTCCATCCCAGGCAGCATCTTGGTGAATCTCCTCTTCACCCCATCCAGTACAATCACATCCTTCTGATAATGTGGCGACCAGAAATGCACACCATACTCTGGCTGTGGCCTCACCAAAATTCTATACAACTCCTACATAACTTCCCTGCTTTTGTAATCTACTAACATGGCCTTCTGCCTTCAGAGATCTGTGGACAAACACACCAAAGTCCCTTTGTTCCACAGAACTTCATAGTGTCCTACCATTCATTGAGTACTTCCTTGTCAAATTACTCCTTCCAAACTATATCACCTCACACTTTGCATAATATATAATTATCACATGTCGTCTGTACTGTTTCAATACAACCAGTGCACCCGGGTTAAAATAAATTATAAAAATGTGATTGATTTGGGAAAAATATGTACAATAGCAAATTTCTGGTAAGCACTTAGAGATTTGGGTCAGATGGTAACTCTAAGAGAATGGGTTTTTAATGGGTTAAAATCTCACCCTTCTGTCTTGTGGTTCTGGAATCATCACAGCATGCGTAAGTGAACCAGTGTCACATTACTCACTTCCAAACATCCTGCTATCCACTATGTAATCCTAAATAACTTTTGGAAGCACCATCAGTTTTCCTTTTGGGATTGTAGCAATTTTTCACCATGACCTTTCTCTGGGAATAAGATGAACCATTGTACGTACAATAAAGGAATGTACAGAAAGGCTGTTCTGTGCGTTTTTATTGTTAGAGCTGCCATTCAGAATGGATCTTGTATTCAAGTGCACTGCTTATCGGTGCTGCGGTGAAGGACTAGTGTTTAAAGAGAGAATCGTGCTGTGAAAATTTCTCTTTATAAACTTCGCTGTCCCTACTAATGTTTTCATTCTTTTAGCTCCCAGTGTATTTCATGAAACATTAATTCTCAGGATGTGGGTGTTTCCTCTTGTTGTCCATATCCAGAACTGAATGACTTGCTCGGCCATTTCAGACGGCAGTTAAGAGTCAATCGCATTGCTGCAGGTTTGGGGTCACATGTAGGCCAAGCTGGGTCAGGGCAGTAGATTTATTTTCTCTAAAGGACAATTTAAACCCTAGATTATTAGTCCAGTCCTCAGGATTATTAGTTCAATAACCTAACCAGCACATTGTCATAATCCACCTTATGCTGGTTGAAACAGAAAGAGATTGATCTGCTCCCAAGTCTTTCCCAGTGTCACTCAATAACTGACCTTCAACAACTGTTGGAGATCACTAAGAGATGACTGGTCTACGCTAGGTGCCTGACATTTACAATCCAGCTGAGCTCAAAGGTGTACATTGGGCATTTATTCAGCTTCAGTAGGGTCCCTTTTTAGAATTCAAGAATAGTGATTAATTTTAAGATCTCTTATCATCTATGTTGATTTATGTTGATTGTTATGAATAAATATTCTTCTTTAAACATGAATAATTTTAATTATTTTAGAATATAAGCATGACTCCAACCATCTGCAGAAATAACGACTGAAGTAGAATTCTGCTCTTATATGCTTACTGCAAAGTCTTCTATCTTCAACCTATCCTGAGCTTACTCATAGAATCACAGAAAACCTACAGTGCAGAAGCGGCCATTCAGCCCATTGAGCCTGCACTGACTCTCTGACAGAGAATTTTACTCAGATCCTCTCCCCTGCCCTATCCCCGTTACCTTGCATATTTACCAAGGGTAATCCAACCAACCAACACATCTTGGGACACTTGGGGGCAACTTAGCATGGCCAATCCACCTAACCTGCACATCCTTGGACTGTGGGAGGAAACTGGAGCACCAGGAGGAAACCCACGCAGACATGGGGAGAACATGCAAACTCCACACAGACAGTGACCCAAGGCAGGAATTGAACCCCGGTCCCCTGTAGCTGCGAGGCAGCAGTGCTAACCACTGTGCTGCTCTCAGCTGCCAGGAACCCACACATTTCGATTGAAGCTCACTTACTGATGGCACACTTATTTACGTGTATGATCTTGTAGTTAATGTATTTCAGTGAAAATATTTCAATACTTTGTCAGAATGTAGCTATGTCGTTGAGTGCCTTGAAAGGTTAATTCAGTTATCCATGTTTAGATTTTGGGTGAAATTATGAATCCTATTTTCCTGATCTAGAATGTTGGCAGCTGACCTTCTGCCAGGACAATTCATGGAATCATGGAATTATTACAGCACAGAGGGGGACAATTTGGTGCATCCAGCTCTCTGCAAGAACAATTCAGCAAGGACCACCAGCCCGCCCTTTCCCCGTTGTCCTTTTTTTCTTTCCTTTCCAGCACTTATCCAATTCCCCTTTTAAGGCAGTGATTGAATTTGCCCCCAAGGCTCTCTTAGGCAGTGCATTCCAGAATCATAACCACTCACTGTGTAAAATAAGTTTTCCTCATTTTGCTGTTGGTTGTTTTGCCAATCACCTGCATTTGTGTTCTCTGATTTCCAAACTTTCTTCTAATGGGAATAGTTTCTCTCTCTCTATGCTGTCTAGATCTCTTATGATTTTGAACGCTGTACCATATCTCCTCACAATCATCTCTTCTCTAAGAAGAACAACCTCACCTCTCCAATCTATCCATATAACTCAACATCCTTGTTCACTGAAACATTCCTCTGAATTTTTCCTACACCCTCTTTGAAGCTTTCCCATTCTTCCTAAAGTGAGCTCAGAATATGATACAATATCCTAGTTGAATCTAAATCAGTGTTTTATGACAGTTTCTCATAACTTCCTTGCTCTTGTACTCCAGGCAAAATTTTTCTGGATGTCGGCAAAGGCCAATAGTGGGTGGGAAAAGCAGGGTTGAAACCGCCAGCCAATGGTGGCTTTCTTCACTGCATCACTCGGGACTTAGTCAGAAAAACATAAAGAGCAGGTCCTGCGATGTTATACCGCTGGGGTGGGCTCTGCCAGGGGGCAGTGTCAGAGGGCAGTGCCCGGGTATGACCCTCTCCCCACTGATCAATGCACACACCCGAGCTCCTCTGGGAGATCTGCTTGCCGGGTGCACGTCTTGGAAGACCAATCAGGTTTCATGCTGTTCTTCCCTCACACCAACATGAATGGACTTTTTTATGGTGGGAATGATTCAGGCATAGAGGCCTGATAATGGGATGATAATGTATTCCAAAGAAATTCCCAGCATTGAACGTCAGGAAACATGCTCCGTCACTGACAGTGGAGGTGACAAGTGCATCATGTGTTTGCATTGGCATGATTTAGTGACGCTACTGTACCTTTCAGAAATGTATTTTTTAAATCATGTTCTCTGCAGTTTGTAAGCAAGCCTTTTGTTTTCATTGTGGTACCAGCTGCCTGCTTAGAAGTCATTTTATTGCTGCTTAACTGGTTTAAGTGGGGTTTTGTTTATTTTTACTCTGGGCCTCATGTAGTATCTGAGATTTTACGACCTATTGAATTGTTAGGTGGAAGGATGATTGACAGGTCAGGTGACAGGAGTTATTTTCCTTTCAGTTTGGCTCAGAGTCAGAGGCTGCCCTGGTTGTCAAGTTGCAGGTTTTCTCCCTCTCCCTGGTATTGTGAATTCTGATGGCTAGCTGGAAGCAGGTCTTCTTGCCTTCCCGGAGAGAAATTTCTGCTGTTGCTGCTTTGCTAGCTAGTAACTAGACACAAGGATTGCATCTGTCTCTTGCAGTGGTTTGCTGGCTGAAAGCTGGAGGCCAGCAGTGACATTATCTCCACTTTTAGGTCTGCTGTACGTTACAAGGCTGGGAAGTCAGAGTTTCAATTTCCGCCCAATGTTTCAGTATGTGTGGAGTTACAAGTGGTGCTAAACATTGTGCAATTGTCAGCGAAGATCCCTACCTCTGACCATATGATGGAGTACATGAAAATGACCGACGACAGTACCCTGAGGAACTTCTGCAGTCATGTCCCGGGACTCAGATGATTGACTTCCAATAACCATAACCATCTCTCTTTGTGTTAGGTATGGCTTTAACCAGTGGAAAGTTTTCCCCTGATTCCCATTGACTCCAGTTTAGCTCGAGCTCCTTGGTGCCGCACTCAGTCAAATGCTGCCTCGATATCATGGGCGTCAGGCCCTGCAGCCAACAGAACACTACATCCCCAGGGGAACCAAGGGAATGAAGAGAGAGCAGTCCAGAAGCCCCCGAAGGGAATGTCTTGGGGGAGGACAACCTACTCCCCCGTCTAACATGCCCTGCATCTGACCTGGAAAAACACAGCCACAGTAACTTCATTGCAGTGTTAATGTAAACTAAACTACTGCCCTAACCTGCTCAATGACACCCTAAAATAAAGGCCAACAAGCCAAGAATACTGCCATTACTCCTACACATTGAACAAGCAAACTACCCCTTTCTCTAGGTACCCCAGAAGCAGCTTTAAGGCCCCACTATCAATAAGATTCAACCCAGTTTCCCCCTTCAAAGAAACCCCAACAACTGGATAATATTCCCAAACTTTCCATTAGCTAAGCAATCAAACTACCTGTGCAGCCGAACCAAAATAGAAGATCAGCCCACCAAAGCTATACATCCAAGGATAAGTCAGCTATGCCCGGGCATGCCCCAGAATATAATTCCCCCACTCCCAAAAACGCCAGTGACATGATCTGTCTGTCCTTTCTCAGGAAACAAGCAAGGAGCCCTTATCCCAAGATAACACAAATGCAAAAGAAAAACCTGACCCCTATAGTTCCACTGGGGGAGGGGGGGGTGGTTTCCTCACCCACAGCGAGGATTTATAAGGTCATTCCAACCATCTCTATACCAAACCACCCACCCACCACCCTGCTATGATGCTACTCACCTAAATAAATCAAGTGAAGGGTACTAAAAGTTGTCCTCCCTTAGTGTAAATGCAAAGATTGCAGCACATAAAAGAAAAATCAAAACAGGTAAATAACACAGAACTCTCATGTCGTAAATCAATGCAATACATTCTCCAGTGGAAAGCAGGAGACCCACAAACAATTAAACTACGGCCTCCCTCATTCCACCAGCCACACCGGTAGATGAACATCATCAAAAAACAAAACAGAGAATCCTGATTTTTTTGCAGGATAACAGGTGACAAATGCCTTTGTGCTCACATATCATACACCCTTGTCAGAATAAAAGACAGAATCATAAATTCAGGATTATAATCTCAAAGGAACAAACTTCAGATTAATGATGAACTGTGGATAATACAGCTATCTACGGAGCTTGAAAAGGCCAAAGCCATGGCAGGATCATTAAGCAACATCCAGGATCCATCCAGAGTTTCACCGAAGCCTCTGCACCTTTGTCATGTCGTTGTCCCAAAGCCCCAGCAAAGAAAAGCCTCAGCCCCAGTAGATAGCAAGGACCCAACACATCCAGCCACCTCCAACGCGTCTCAATGAACACCGAGGACAGGACAACTAAAGACCAATGGTTAGAGCGTTCAACCGATCCCAAGCCTTGAAGACCAGATACAATGTGCTTCACCGAACTCGAAATACCCAGCCCTCAAATCGGGATAGTGAAAGCCAGTTCTCAAATTTGGCTGGGAATTCATCCCCAGCACCCCTCGGGAGATCGGGGGCATTGATACTCCTTCCCAGGCCCCATCTCCCCGAGTCCTCCAGGATGTATGATACACCATGCAGCAGGATTTCCAAGAACTGAAGATGATCCTTCACTGAGGAAACTGCCCTCTCCATTGACAGGATTCCAGGATTCTCTTCTCCGCCTCATCCATTCTCTTTAGGGTATCTTGCAGTTCATCAAAATGAGCACCAAAAACCTGTGCCAGGGAGCTGAGACTGTCATCCATGCCAGCACTCATCATGGTGGCCATCATCGCAGCACCAACAGCATTACCGAAGCATAGGCCCGCTCACCAGTGAACCCGTCACTGCGAACTGAGCCTCACCCGGGCCGTCTTCGACTGCCGCAATCAAACAAAGATCCTCTCCACTTAACTCAGCTGCCCTTTGCCTAAGTTTAGCCAGGATCTATCAGGATCGTTGCACAGATTATACACATCAAGATTGAATAATTATGGGTCGTGCATTGGAATAAAAAAGATTGATGAAAAGCTGAGTAGAGCCAGAGCTCGCAAAAGTGCAGCCGCTGTCGTACTTACATCACGTGACTCCCTTCCATCACTTTGTTGATGATCGAGAATAGACTGATGGGGCGGTAATTGGCCAGTTTTGATTTGTCCTGCTTTTTGTAGACAGGACATACCTGGACAGTTTTCCACATTGCCGGGTAGATGCCAGTTTTGGAGCTGTAGTGAAACAGTTTGGTTAGGGACGCGGCAAGTTCTGGAGCACAGGTCTTCAGTGTTATTGTTGGAATATTGTCAGGGTCCATAGCCTTTGCAGTATCCAGTGCCTCCAACTGTTCCTTGGTATCACGTGGAGTGAATCGAATTGGCTGGACACTGGCATCTGAGATGCTGAGAGCCTCAGATGAAGGCCGAGGATCAGCCACTCAGCACTTCTGGCTGAAGCTGGTTGCGAATGCTTCAGCGTTAATTTTATACTGATGCCCTGGGTTTCCACATCGTTGAGGGGGGGGGGGGATATTTACAGAGCCTCAGTTAGTTGTTTAATTGTCCTGCACCACTGACAATGTGGATTAGGTGAGACTGCAGAGCTTAGATCTGAGACGTTGTGAGACAGCTTGACTCTATCTATTGTATGCTGCTTTCACTGTGCGACACGCGAGTAGTCCTGTGTTCTAGCTTCATCAGGTTGGCATCTCATTTTTATGTATGCCTGGCACGTGTGGAGGGGTATGGAGTCAGTTTTAGAGAGTTTGTCTTATTGGGAGCATTAACTTCGTTAAAGTTCAGAAAAATACATAAACAGAGGCAGAACAGGACAGAGCTGGGGAATTTCCTGCCGGGTCCAAGTGGAGAGGATCTCCAAGTTTACCCCAGTCCAACGCCAGCATCTCCACATCATGGCTACCATCGACACCGCAAACTGCCGTCTCCAAGTGGAGAGGATCTCCAAGAAGATCGCGCATATCGACGACTTTAACTTGATGTTGTGAGACTTTTTACTGAATTACTACATTGCCAGGTAGATGCCAGTGTTGTACTGTACTGGAGCAGCTACTGGAACCCGTTTGTACATGGGTAAAATGTTTTTTTCTTGTCTTGGGGCTTGTGTGGGTGAAAAAAGCTGCACAGGGTGCAGTACCGACCCTTCAAAAGGCTGACCCTCCAATCTTCAGATTTAGTTTGCAGCCCCAAGTCTGGCCCTTGTTCAGTCAGCAGCAGGTGAGGCAGAGGAGCCATTTTAAAACCAGGACCTGGCTATGGCCAGCACCTTCAAGACCAAAATCATTCCAACTTCAATCCCCGAGGAGCAGGATCTCAAACCGGAGACTAGGTTCAAGGCAGTGGGCAGCACAAGACAGCACCGGCAGTGTCTTCAAAAGATCCCGTGGCAAGAAAAGCGATGTAACAGCAAGATCTTCCCCCAAGCCAACACGCCCAGGTTGAGGCACTAAATCTTTCAGAGCTATCTCCACTGAAATGCTTTAGAGGAACCCTGAAAGCATCCCTGAAGAGATCGTAAATCTGTACTGGTGACCGACTGAAATATGAGAAGGTTTATTTTGGAAGGCACTGAGCACAGTGAGATTTCACCAGGAACACGGCAAAGAGAGTGTAAAATCCTCAGAACAATTCATCAAACTGTCCCACCAAGCAACACCTGCCCACATGTGGTGTACTCTGCAGATCATGGATTGGATTTACCAATCATCTCAAAACCCATTGAACCAGAGTGAAAGCAAATCATCCTACATTCCCAGTGACTGCCTGAGAAGAAAGAGAGATTGGTGAGTGTTACCTCATTTCAATTTATGCAGTGTTTCTTTTATATTTAGTGATTTAATTTATTTTGCAACAGAGGCCGATTCACAGTTCGCGGGGCCCTGTGCTCAGCTTCATTTTTGGGGCCCATACCGCACCCCGGGATCTGAAGGCCAAAGCGCACCCCTCACACACACTCTCTCTCTCTCCCACCACCCCTCACACACACTCTCTCTCTCTCCCACCACCCCTCACGCACGCTCTCTCTCCCACCACCCCTCACACACACTCTGTCTCCCACCATCCCTCACACACGCTCTCTCCCACCACCCCTCACGCACGCTCTCTCTCCCACCACCCCACACACACACTCTGTCTCCCACCACCCCTCACACACACTCTCCCTCCCACCACCCCTCACGCGCACTCTCTCTCCCACCACCTCTCACGCACACTCTGTCTCCCACCACCCCTCACACACTCTCCCACCACCCCTCACGCACACTCTGTCTCCCACCACCCCTCACACACTCTCTCTCCCACCACCCCTCACGCACACTCTGTCTCACACCACCCCTCACACACACTCTCTCTCCCACCACCCCTCACCCTCACCCTCTCCCAACACCCCTCACACACACTCTCTCTCCCACCACCCCTCACGCACACTCTGTCTCCCACCACCCCTCACGCACACTCTCTCTCCCACCACCCCTCACCCTCACTCTCTCCCACCACCCCTCACCCACACTTTCTCTCCCACCACCCCTCATCCACACTCTCTCCCACCACCCCTCACCTACACTCTCTCCCACCACCCCACACCCTCACTTTCTCCCACCACCCCTCACCCTCACTCTCTCCCACCACCCCTCACCCTCACTCTCTACAACCACCCCTCACCCTCACTCTCTCCCACCACCCCTCACCCACACTCTCTCCCACCACCCCTCACCCACACTCTCTCCCACCACCCCTCACCCACACTCTCTCCCACCACCCCTCACCCTCACTCTCTCCCACCACCCCCTCACACTCACTCTGTCTCCCACCACCCCCTCACACACACTCTCTCTCCCACCACCCCTCACACACACTCTCTCTCCCACCACCCCTCACACACACACTCTCTCCCACCACCCCTCACACACACTCTCTCTCCCACCGCCCCTCACACACACTCTCTCTCCCACCACCCCTCACCCTCACCCTCTCCCACCACCCCTCACGCACACTCTCTCTTCCTCCCACCCCTCACCCACAATCTCTCCCACCACCCCTCATGCACACTCTCTCTGCCACCACCCCTCACGCACATTCTCTCTCCCACCACCCCACACACACACTCTGTCTCCCACCACCCCTCACCCACACTCTCTCTTCCTCCCACCCCTCACCCACAATCTCTCCCACCACCCCTCATGCACACTCTCTCTCCCACCACCCCTCACACACACACTCTCTCCCACCACCCTTCACCCACAATCTCTCTTCCTCCCACCCCTCACCCACAATCTCTCCCACCACCCCTCACCCACACTCTCTCCCACCACCCCTCACCCACACTCTCTCCTACCACCCCTCACCCACACTCTCTCCCACCACCCCTCACCCACACTCTCTCCCACCACCCCTCACCCACACTCTCTCCCACCACTCCTCACCCATACTCTCTCCCACCACCCCCTCACACACACTCTCTCTCCCACCACCCCTCACACACACTCTCCCTGTCCCCACCCCCCTCACACACTCTTTCTACCCCCACCCACCTCACACACACTCTCCCTACCCTCTCCCTACCCCATCCCCTCACACACACTCTCCCTACCCTCACACGCTCTCCCTACCCCCACTCCCTTGACATTCTCTCCCCACCCCCACCCCTCACACACACGCTCCCTACCCCCACCAGCTCACACACACACACTCTCCCTACCCCTACCTCCCCCTCACATACTCTCCCTACCCCACCCCTCTCACACACAGTCTCCCCAACCACCCCTCTCACACACACTCTCCCTACCCCACCCCTCTCACACACAGTCTCCCTAACCACCCCCCTCACACACACTCTCCCTACCCCCACCCCCTCACACACACTCTCCCTACCCGTCCCACTCACACACATTCTCTCCTGCCGTCCCCCTCACTCACTCTCTCCCTACCCTCACCTCCTCACACACACTCTCTCTACCCGCCCCCCTCACACACACTCTCTCTACCCGCCCCCCTCACACACACTCTCTCTACCCGCCCCCCTCACACACACTCTCTACCCGTCCCCCTCACACACACTCTCCCTACCCCCTCACGCTCGCTTGCCCCCACCACCATCACCAGTGGTGTCAGGGGAATGTTTGAGGTGCAGGACCTTGAAGCAAATGTGTTGGCCATATCATTTCTCAATATTCTGTTATATTGTTTTCCCCTGTATGAGTCATTTGAGTCACCAAACATGAGTAAAATGCTGCTTTTTAAGTGAACAGTATTAGTGCCGGTTGGCATTTTATTTCAAACCATGGATCATTGAATCATTAGTCGTTAGCATAGCCAGAAATTCAGTACGCAACAATTTAATTATGTAATCCAAGCCCATTAGAAGCATGAATTATAGAGCTTTACCAGCAAGATAAGGAATAAAACTGGGTAAATAGAGTTAAGATACAGATCAGATCATCCATAATGGCAGAACAAATCAAGGGGCTGAATGGCCTACTTCTGTGCTGTTATCTGAATATGAATAAATGGGGCTTGGCACATGTGTACAAGTATTCATGCATCAAGCTCTTTCTTCAGTCAATTCAAACTAGTCCAAATAATTATTATGTGGAGATGCCGGCGTTGGACTGGGGTGAGCACAGTAAGAACTCTCACAACATCAGATTATAGTCCAGCAGGTTTATTTGGAATCACGAGCTTTCGGAACACTGCTCCTTCATCAGGTGACTTTAGAACTAAGGGATGGAATTTTCCTAAAAAATGACTAAGGGTAGAATTTTCCCATCATGCAGCTGTGGGAATCGTAGCATTCGGGACAGAAAGTTTGGTGGACCATTTGAAGCTCTGTTGACCTCTGGTGGGAATTTCCAGTTTTGGAATGCGTGCGGCCGGAGGATCCTGCCCTAAGTGTTATTTCGGGTGAGGAAACCAGTGTGATGTCCAACGTGAATCAGATCATAATTTTCCCACATTTAATCATTTTTTGGGTGAGCGGTGAGTTTTGCACCAATTATTAGAGGGGTGGGGCCTAAACCCAGTGGTAAGCCCGGCTACACAGAGATCGGGCACCAGTTTTAAGGGCTGCCCCCATCTCAAATTGAAATTGAGGATCCCCATCCCTCCCCCAATGAACACCAGGGTCCCCCTCCCCTCATTGAATGGATGTTTACCCACCACCCCTCCCCAACAAAGATTGCTGGCATTGGGGCATTAGGGCAATCTCAATGGGTCCCCCTTCACAACCCTCTTCATGACTCTCCCCTTCATGTCCCTCCTCATGCCCTCTTCACGATCTCCTACTTCATCTGTTTTGGGGCCACTGCTGTTTGTCATTTTTATTAATGACCTGGATGAGGGCGTGGAAGGGTGGATTAGTAAATTTGCGGATGACACTAAAGTCGGTGGAGTTGTAGACAGTGCGGAGGGAAGTGGCAGGTTACAGAGGGACATAGATAAGCTGCAGAGCTGGGCTGAGAGGTGGCAAATGGAGTTTAATGCGGAAAAGTGTGAGGTGATTCACTTTGGAAGGAGTAACAGGAATACAGAGTACTGGGCTAATGGTAAGATACTTGGTAGTGTGGATGAACAGAGGGATCTGGGTGTCCATGTGCATTGATGCCTGAAAGTTGGCACCCAGGTTGATAGGGTTGTTAAGAAGGCATACGGTGTGTTAGCTTTTATTGGTAGAGGGATTGAGTTTCAGAGCCAGGAGGTCATGCTGCAACTGTACAAAACTCTGGTGCGGCCGCATTTGGAGTATTGCGTACAGTTCTGGTCGCCGCATTATAGGAAAGATGTGGAAGTGTTGGAAAGGGTGCAGAGGAGATTTACCAGGATGTTGCCTGGTATGGTGGGAAAATCGTATGAGGAAAGGCTGAGGGGCTTGAGGTTGTTTTCATTAGAGAAAAGAAGGTTAAGAGGTGACTTAATAGAGGCATACAAAATAATCAGAGGATTAGGTAGGGTGGATAGTGAGAGCCTTTTTCCTCGGATAGTGATGGCTAGCACGAGGGGACATAGTTTAAATTGAGGGGCGAGAGATATAGGACAGATGTTAGAGGTAGGTTCTTTACTCAGAGAGTAGTAAGGGCGTGGAATGCCCTGCCTGCAGCAGTAGTGGATTCGTCAACATTAAGAGCATTCAAATGGTTATTGGATAAACATATGGATGATATTGGAATAGTGTAGATTAGAGGGGCTTTAGATTGGTTCCACTGGTTGGCGCAACATCGAGGGCCGAAGGGCCTGTACTGTGCTGTAATGTTCTATGTTCTATGTTCATGTCCCCCTTATAATCCCCTCATGCCCCCTTATGACTTCGCCTCATGTCCTTCATGACTCCCACATGCCCCAGCCCCATTATGCTCCACCCCCTCAGGGCCCACCCCCCTCATGCCCCAGCCCCCGTGGCACTGGCCCCGGCACCCTGGCAGGGCCCAACTAGTTCTGTGTAGCAGTCAACCATTATTTCATAGTTGGAGATGGCAGGCTCACAGGGCAGGATTTTCCATCTGCGCTCACCCCAAAACAAGAAAATCCCGCCCGACGTCAACAGACCTTTCCATGGGCTGCCCCTTGCCCGCTACAATTCCTGTGGTGGGTATGATGGGAAAATTCGCCCCACAATTATTTTAGCAATCAGACCATTCAAGATATCTTTGTCGCTTCTTTGGACACGGGTGAGGTCCCTGAGGATTGGAGGACAGCGAATGTGGTCCCATTGTTTAAGAAGGGTAGCAGGGATAACCCTGGAAATTATAGGCCGGTGAGCTTGACGTCCGTGGTAGGGAAGTTGTTGGAGAGGATTCTTAGAGACAGGATGTATGTGCATTTAGAATGGAACAATCTCATTAGTGACAGACAGCATGGTTTTGTAAGAGGGAGGTCGTGCCTTACAAATTTGGTGGAGTTTTTTGAGGAAGTGACAAAAACGGTTGATGAAGGAAGGTCCATGGATGTCGTCTATATGGATTTCAGTAAGGCATTTGACAAAGTCCCACATGGCAGGTTGGTTAAGAAGGTTAAGGCTCATGGGATACAAGGAGAAGTGGCTCGATGGGTGGAGAACTGGCTTGGCCATAGGAGACAGAGGGTAGTGGTCGAAGGGTCTTTTTCCGGCTGGAGGTCTGTGACCAGTGGTGTTCCGCAGGGCTCTGTACTAGGACCTCTGCTATTTGTGATATATATAAATGATTTGGAAGAAGGTGTAACTGGTGTAATCAGCAAGTTTGCGGATGACACGAAGATGGCTGGAATTGCGGATAGCGAAGAGCATTGTCGGGCAATACAGCAGGATATAGATAGGCTGGAAAATTGGGCGGAGAGGTGGCAGATGGAATTTAATCCGGATAAATGCGAAGTGATGCATTTTGGAAGAAATAATGTAGGGAGGAGTTATACAATAAATGGCAGAGTCATCAGGAGTATAGAAACACAGAGGGACCTAGGTGTGCAAGTCCACAAATCCTTGAAGGTGGCAACACAGGTGGAGAAGGTGGTGAAGAAGGCATATGGTATGCTTGCCTTTATAGGACGGGGTATAGAGTATAAAAGCTGGAGTCTGATGATGCAGCTGTATAGAACGCTGGTTAGGCCACATTTGGAGTACTGCGTCCAGTTCTGGTCGCCGCACTACCAGAAGGACGTGGAGGCATTGGAGAGAGTGCAGAGAAGGTTTACCAGGATGTTGCCTGGTATGGAGGGTCTTAGCTATGAGGAGAGATTGGGTAGACTGGGGTTGTTCTCCTTGGAAAGACGGAGAATGAGGGGAGATCTAATAGAGGTATACAAGATTATGAAGGGTATAGATAGGGTGAACAGTGGGAAGCTTTTTCCCAGGTCGGAGGTGACGATCACGAGGGGTCACGGGCTCAAGCTGAGAGGGGCGAAGTATAACTCAGACATCAGAGGGACGTTTTTTACACAGAGGGTGGTGGGGGCCTGGAATGCGCTGCCAAGTAGGGTGGTGGAGGCAGGCACGCTGACATCGTTTAAGACTTACCTGGATAGTCACATGAGCAGCCTGGGAATGGAGGGATACAAACGATTGGTCTAGTTGGACCAAGGAGCGGCACAGGCTTGGAGGGCCGAAGGGCCTGTTTCCTGTGCTGTACTGTTCTTTGTTCTTTGTTCTTTGATACTATAGCTTCTGCCTCAGAAATTCTCCAAAGGTCAGCATTGTTCTCATTAACAAGGCCTGTGCCCTTTGTTCAGGAGGGCATCTACAGTAATCAATACATTATCACATGGTAATATCCCCAGGGCCATTACAATAGTGACCCCTGTAAACCTAACTAGATATTGTGTCTTTCATATGTGCTCTTGTGTGAGCTGCTCCAATCTTTTGACTTGAGGATTGATAATACAATGCTCAATTTATGTCAGGTATGAGGACGTTAAAGTGCTTTATACAGTCAGCAAGTGAATGCATCAAGAGTAACAGGGCGGCACAGTAGCACAGTGGTTAGCACTGCTGCTTCACAGTTCCAGGGACCTGGGTTCGATTCCCAGCTTGGGTCACTGTCTGTGTGGAGTTTGCGCATTCTCCTCGTGTCTGCGTGGGTTTCCTCCGGGTGCTCCGGTTTCCTCCCACAGTCCAAAGATGTGTGGGTTAGGTTGATTGGCCATGCTAAAATTGCCCCTTCGTGTCCTGGGATGCATAGATTGGAGGGATTAGTGGGTAAAATATGTAGGGATATGGGGGTAGGGCCTGTGTGGGATTGTGGTCGGTGCAGACTCGATGGGCCGAATGGCCTCTTTCTGTACTGTAGGGTTTCAGTGATTTCTATGATAATCAAATCTCATCTTAAGCTAATTAACTACACTTCCTCCCTCATGAACATAAAAGATCATTTAAAAGAAACACAGTACAGGCCAGGGTTGACTCCTTCCTGGTCAGCAAATCACTCAACCTGACCATCTCTCTCTCTCTCTCCCTCTTATCGGAGAATCTAGCACAAGGGGTCACTTTTTAAAAGTAAGGGTCACTCATTTGAGACAGAGATGAGGAGATTTTATTTCTCTCTCTCAGAGGGTTGTGAGCCTCTGAACCTCTCTTCCTCAAAAGGCAGTGGAAACCTTGGGTGAGATTCCCTGACCTCCCAGCCACGTGTTTCCCGCCAGCAGGAGGTGGCGCGTTGTTTGCTCGCGGCGGGATTCTCTGGTCCTGCCGCTGTCAATGGGAATTCCCATTGATGTCGCCCCGTGCTGGCGGGACCGGAAATCCCGCCGGTGTGAACAGCCGGAGAATTCCAGCCAGTCTTTAAGGTAGAACTCGATAGATTCTTGATTGACGAGGGGGTGAAAGGTTATCAGGGGTAGGCGGGAATGTGGGGTTGAAGTTACAATCAGATCAGTCATGATCTTATTGAATGGCAGAGCAGGCTCGAGAGACTGAGTGGCCTACACCTGCTCCTAATTCATCTGTACGTATGTATGTAAGTCTAGACAGCTTATTGTAAAGCAGGAATCTATTCATCCTTTGCCTCCATTTTTAGAATCACAATGTTAACTTTGCACAGGTTTTGGGTGGGTGCGTAGTAGGATGAGTTTAAAATCTCACTCAGGGATTGGAAAATAACTGAGTATTTTAACTGCCAGGCCTTAGTGCAATATGTTTTTCCTACCCAATTTGCTGATACACAGGAAACCTGAAAATGAGCACAATTTCCAGTAGTCAATCATAGACCTAATTGTGTAGTGAATCCACTACTTAAAACAAGATAGCTTTCTCTTCTGGAATTTATTGCTTTAAGTGGTGGAGCATCAGCATGAATCGTAAGCAAAATCCTCCCCATTCTCTGGAGAAGTTGCTGGATGGGTCAAGGTGAACAGGGAAGCTCTCTTTGCTGGCAGAAGGTTCCTGACACATTGTGCTCCAGGCATGGAGAGGGAATGCTGAGATTGTCATCTCAAAGAGCATCTCACTGGAATCCACTGCAGGAATCACTTTTAATAACTTCACAAAAATAAACAGAGTATAGAGCAGCATTTCGCCGTCTCACTCAAGGGCGCCTGGCAACAGTCTTTGTCCCCCTTCCACCACTCTCAATAACACATCCTCCCTCATGAACATAAAAGATCATTTAGATTCTCCTCCCTTCTATTATATCCTTCACCATCCAGAACGTTGCACTTTAGCATCTAGAACACTATAGCCTCTCAAATACTTTACTATCCAGAATGCCTCACCATCCAGAACATTTCAGCATACAAACATGCCACTATCCAGAACATGTTACTATTCAGGACACATCACCATCCAGAACACATCACTGTTCAGAACAGGCACAATCCAGAACAGGCCATGTCATGAACACGTCACCATCCAGAACATGCAACCATCCAGAACACGTCACCATCCAGAACACGTCGCCATCCAGAACACGTTGCCATCCAGAGCATTTCACCATCTAGAGCGCTTCATCATGCGGGACACTTGGCCATCTAAGCTAATCTAGAATGCTTCGCCATTTCTCATTCTTATAGCAAATGCACACTTTCTTGCTCTCTTCACACTAGCCACTAGCAGCATTCTCTCTTCTCACTTGCTGTCCCTTGCACAATAACTAACTACTGTTGTGAATCTTTCACATTCCAGACATGAGCATTCCATTTAAGATCTCTCCAGCCTGATTTCATTTTGCTTCTTTTCCCTCTCAGCACCTGAGGAGAAACAGTCTGGAAAGAGCCTGAGGTGAAAGAGTCAAGGGAGATGGTGACATTGGCAGCAAGCAGCAGGCTGCATAGATCAGCGACAGGGCACTTGCTGGAAGATGGTATCCTAATTACTTGCTCTTCAGGAGCTGGTCAAGAAATTCTACTTTGTTCCAGATGTTGTATCATTGTAGTGAATTTATCTCATGGTGCATCATGTGCTCAAAAAGTAGCACATTTTTGTATAGAGATTCCAGAATACAGGAGTTGATCGTGGCCTGTTCTTGTGTTAGACCTTGTCCACATCAGAGCTGAGATCAACCTAATCTCAGAAAATGCATTCAGCTCTTGTACTTTTCTTCCAGCACCCCTCCTTTCTGAGGATCGTGTGCCTCCAAACTAAAGATGCCAAACTTCCTTTGCTTCACCTCTTGTAATATTAACTCGAGGGCTCTCTAAGCAAAGGAAACTCCACCATCTGTAAGTTTCCCTCCGAGTCACAAACCATCTTGACTTAATATATTGTCACTCATTCACTGTTGCTATGTCAAAATCCTGGAACTCCCTCCAAAAATGGTTGAGAGATTGAAGTTTCTCGGTGTCCAGATCACCAACAACTTGTCCTGGTCCCTCCACGCCGATGCTATAGTTAAGAAAGCTCACCAACTTCTTTACTTTCTCAGGAAACTAAGTAAAGTCAGCATGTCACGATTCTCACCATTTTTTACAGGTGCACCATAGAAAGCATTCTTTCTGGTTGTATCACAGCTTGGTATGGCTCCTGCTCTACTCAAGACCACAAGAAACTGCAAAGGGGTTATGAATGTAGCCCAGTCCATCACGCAAACCGGCCTCCCACCCATTGACTCCGTCAATGACTTCCTGCTAACTCGGAAAAGCAGCCAGCATAATAAAGAACCCCCGCACCCCGGACATTCTCTTTTCCACCTTCTTCCGTCAGGAAAAAGATACAAAAGTCTGAGATCACATACCAACGGGCTCAAGAACAGCTTCTTGCTTGCTGCCATCAGACATTTGAATGGAACTACCATATATTAAGCTAATCTTTCTCTACACCCTAGCTATGGCTGTAACACTACATTCTGCACTCTCTCCTTTCCCACTCTCCTATGTACTCTTTGAATGGTATGTTTTATCAGTATAGCGTAAGAAACAATAATTTTCACTGTATCCCAATACATGTGACAATAATAAATCAAATTGAGTCAAACAGCACGTAGAATGTCTGCACCACGCGGACTGCAGCGGTTCAAGAAGCGACTCACCTTCCCAAGGGCAATTAGTGATAGGTATCAAATGCTGGCCTTGTCGATGACCCTCGTCTCCCATGGGGGAAGAAATAAAAAGCAATCCTCCCTCATTTCTGGGCCAAATCCATCTATAATATAGCCAGTCTCCAAATACATTAGTTGGGAGGCACAGGAATTTCTTTAACATTGTGCAGTTCCTCATTTCTACTTTCAAAAATTCTTTCATGTAACGTGGACATCACTAGTGAACCCAGCATCTGTTGCCCATCCCTAATTGCCCTTGAACTGAGAGGATTGCTCTGTCATTTCAGAGGGCAGTTAAGAGTCAACCACATTGACTGGCCTGGATGTCTTGTTTTTCCCTAAGTCTTTATTCCCAAGTACATTTTGAGAACTCTAATTTATCCAGTGTGCCATTGCACCACAAACTCCATATTTATGATTTTCTGTGCTAACACTTTGAAGATATTTACCTGTCATTAGTAGTCAAAGATGTACACGAATCTGATGTATAATATGTTCAATTGGCTTATGTAGCTGCGGAAAGTTATTCGCCACAAAATAAATTCTCACCTATTTATCATGCGGCAAACCCGTGAAGCTTTATTTTTAAAAATGTTCTACTCAAAATTTCCCCATCTTATCCTGATTCATTAATGAAATTCTAGTGAGCTGGTACATAAGGGCCCCTGAAATTACTCTGCAAACACTTGACAAATATATATTTGCACCACCTAATAACTTAGATGGATCATTGCCTTGAAATTAATCCTTTCAATTATGTGAACGCCACAGCTCTAATCTGCACAGAAACTGACACTGAGCTCCTGCGCACACATCCTGTAATGTATTCAAATGGCAGGCAAATTACTGCCTTGTGCATGGACCATAGTTACTGACTACCTTTTAAAAAAATACTGTTTTATTTTTACCAATTCTTTGCAACATGATGATGGGGGGGATGGCGGCGGGGAGGGAATATTTGCATTTAAACAACTAACGCCATTCCGCACGTCAAGATGTTTTCATACTGGGGAAATATAAGGAATTCCTAAATATAGCAATTTTAAAATGCACTGACGTTAAGCCCAGTGACACACAGAAAGTTTAGGCTTTGCGTACGACTGGTGCACAGTGTCACCAGTAACAGATGGTGAATCCCAAATTCTTCCTCAATTGCTCTGGCTATGAATGTCTGTTAACATATGTCGGAAACACATCAGTTGAGAGGCCGGGGGCGGGTTACTTCAGGGGCTTGCTTTCAAGATATATTCTGGATTGTCTCCCATACCAAGACTCAATTTTTCATTCTAGTTGGTATTTTAATGGGATTATCATCGATACCCCTATAATTGCACTTCAATGTTGGTCCGCATTCTTGTTTTACCTGGCATCAGAGCATTTTTAACGCTCACGATACATTATGTTTGAAAGCTTTCGACCAGACTCCTTGGCGGCATTACCTGTGCCTCTCACAAGCAGTCTCAGAAAATGGTGTAGTAAATACAATGCACTCCCCCCCCCCGTATCCTCTATATTAAAATATTGCTGACAAGTCTCTGATTCCCCAAGGTGCTGCTTTTCTCCCCCTGTCCCGTGTGTATCATTTTGCGAGCTAAAAGTCTGCAGCTATGGACAAAGATTGGATTGGAAATGCGTAGTTTTCAAAGGGCTTGAAGGAATAAATGTGCAAAAGCACCAAACACTACACAGAGCAAACCTTAATGCACAAAATTTAACATAAAATACTCAACATGAATATTTGGTTACTTTCATTGCATTCTTTAGTCATTAATAATTCGGTTAAAGGATAGCTGTGACTCTTCAGGGGGGTCATGGCTAATTACAGGTACGAGTCTCAAGTGAATTTGTGCATCCTGATGATGGTGGTATTCTGTCCCAGCCTCTGACATCCCTGGTGGCATTCCCCATGCTGGTGCCTGGAGAGTGAACTGATCGTTGTTTGCTAATGTGCAAACCTGGATCAATACTCCTCAGGATTATTTTCAAGAAACACTCAAACACAGCAATGAGCTGCAAGACTGTGTGAAGGGTACCACATGGTGGATAATCGACGCAACACCCTAGCGCTCACACTGCCACATGAGATGTATCTAAAACACTTCCAAGAAATCCCAAACCAAAATAGACGAGGATTATGTAGAATTGGTAAATAAATTTCTGAATAGAAATTGTGTGACATGAACTCTTTAAAATCCAACAGTTTACTCAATTTTCCACTCGCTTCCTGACCACCCAACTCCCCTTTCTGTTTAGGATAGCTGTCCCCTTCAAAATTTCTGCTATCACTCCCCCCCACCCTTTCAAAAAAGCTGCTTAACTGGGATTCTGCGTCAATTCAAATTGAGATTATGCAAACAAAAAGGCATCTGAGCTATTTTATTTAGATGGTACAATTTTTGTGATTCATTCTTTCAGTGCAATTGGCCATCTTTCATGAATCCCTGCTATCCCATCACCCCACCCAACTGGATTGCTCTAGCAAGGTTCCAGAAAGCCTCCAAAAGTGCGTTCTGTTTCCTCCTTTCCCCCACGCTATCATCTCCAGGCTCCTCAAGGATCTACCTTTTGTTCCCTTTTCTTTAGAACCATAGAACCATAGAAAAGTTACAGCACAGAGGGAGGCTATTTGGCCTATCTTGTTCATGCCAGCCCAAGGACAGTGGTGCAGTGTCAATGTCGCTGTACTAGTAATCCAGAGGCATATGCTAAAGCTATGGGGACATGGGTTTGAATCTCACCAAGGCAATTGGTGGTATTCTATCTGTGACCCCAGACCCACAAAAATGTGGTTGACTCTTAACTATCCTTTGTATTGGCTTAGCATAAGCTACTCAGTTCAAGGTTCAACAAATGTTGGCATTGCCAGTGATGTCCCATGTCCCATCAAAGAATAAAGGAAAAAACCATGCTGTCCTTTGCTGATATATCATCCCATCTCCACTATGTTGGCTGGCACTATGTGTACCCGCCTGCCCATTGTTCTCCCAGGTAGAGAATGAGGAAGATCCTGTTCTACCACCATGCTGAAGGAACTCCTGCTTCTGTCCTCTTTAGAAGTCTATAGAGGCTCCAGCAGATACCCGTAAGTGTATCTCTTCAGCCACAGCCAGACAGCCAGACATTTGCAGCCCTACTTATTTTGCCATCAATTATTCTGATATTCTTCCTCCTGGGTACCTCTCCTCCGCCATTGATAAATTCCAACTGGTCCTAAACTTTCCTGCAGGCTACAAATCCATCCATAGCCTTGACCCAACCCCACCCCACCCCTTTCCCCCACTGCCCCTCCCCATCCCCATTGGTGAAAAGGGATATGGTGACCACACACCTTAGTCCTGTTCTTCAGAGCTTCCCTTACAAACCTCTTTGTTTCTGCATCTTTTTCCACCTTTAAAAATCTTTTTAATATCTTCAACCTAACCTTACTTGTTTCTTTTCCCTGGCCTAATGGCATCCATTTTCACAACCAGGAATTTATGCTTTGGTATTTTTTGAAATGAAAGGTTCTATGTGAGTGCAAGTTATTGTTAGATGTTTAAGCATTTAGATGTTTATAAGAAAATTGGAGTTGTTAACTATAGTGGAGCCGATTTGCTTTCCATTCACCATTTTCTGGTCAGACAGTGCTACTACCTAGATTTTACTTTCTTCAGAGGCTTTAACAAGATCTGGAAAACCTGCTTTGGGAGTCAAATCGCAGATTGTTTTGATGATTGTTGCCGGGGGCGCAGTTATGGTTGTAATAAGCATAATCTGTGGAATTGCCTTCTTCTGCTTTAGAAGGTAAGTGACCAGCCTGTTTCATAAACAACATAGCAAGCTCAGGATTTGTCTAAGTGCCCATTTGACAATTCATTTGCAAATACGTCACAGCTTTGGGAAGTGGAATTTCTAATAATTTAAAGTAGCAAACATTAACAGGTTCAACTTTGTTAACAATCTTACTCGACTTTCGCAAAATTAACCTTTGGAAATCCACCAAATGTGGCTCTGTTGCAGAGTATAATTTTTTTTTCTCTAATTATATTGTACCATCTGAATCTTGGAGGAATCTTTTAGCTGCTAAGACTTGATTATCGCATCAAAGGTGCTAGAGCAGGTGTTGCAGTTTCTAATGAAGCGCCTCATTGAGAATTTCAGCAATCCACAAAGCAAAGAGAGCTTTGCATTGTACAGCCAAAACAATGGAATTGGGAGAAGTCATGTGTAAACTGCACAGTGCTCTGATGAGAGCACTCCATGAGTACTGTACCTAATCCAGTCAAGGACACAAGAGAGTCAGGCCTCATAGAACATGTAAATCCAGACTTCTGCTTTCAAGTTAAGTCACAAAAGCAGGACAAGAGGGTGAGAGGTTCAACTGCCAACAGGGAAATTTCGGATTAAAATTGGGAAATTTCACAAAGAGTGGTACCAAAAAACAAAACAACATAGAAACTAGAAGTAGGGGTAGGCCATTTGGCCCTTCAAGCCTGCTCTGCTATCGTGGCTGATCATCAAATTCAATATCCTGATCCCCCCCCTTCCCCCCATATATCTTGATCCCTTTAGCTCCAAGAGCTATGTCTAATTTCTTCTTGAAATCGCACAATGTTTTGGCCTCAACTACTTTCTGTGGTAGTGAATTCCACACATTCACCACCCTCTAGGTGAAGAAATTTCTCCTCACCAGATTTATTTTAATAAAGAAACACTCTCATTCATGAAACAATTTACTACATTTACATTCCTTCAACTACATAATCCCTAATAAAAACAAACATTTCATTCAAGCGTTCAAGCCCCACACCAAGAATTTATAACCACTTGAAGCTGTCAATCAAACTGTGAACTGACATGCATCCTACAGTGATAATGATAGTTTGTGAAATCAGTTATGTAGCACAAATCCTATAATGATAACTCTCATGTTTATGTCAACTAACAGAGTGAAAAACAAGCACTGTGTTTTTTTAATACTGCAGCATGTCTTATTTTCAGTTTAAAGGATATTTAAATGCATTGATAGCTTGACAGTTCATTTGACAGCTTAACATTTTCCTGGACAGCTTGACATTCCCCTTGACAGTTCCAATGCGTTTATTCACTTTTTACGCACATTCATGTTTAATTTTAATACTCCGAAAGGGAACCTGACCTTTCCAAAAGGGCACCTAACAACTCCCAAAGGGTACCATACCTCTCCCAAAGGTGTCCTTGGACCTATACAAAAGGATATCCTTCATTTCCAATGAGCTTTGACAGCTTTATATCCTCTCCTGAAACTTGGAAGTCCACAAGTTGAGTTTTAGACATTCCAGTTATGAAAATTCCATTTGTTTGAAGGCAGCTGCACTTTTACAAATCACAAATGTGCAAACTACAAGCTTCCCCCATTCCCCACAACCCATCACACTCCAGCATAAAAGGTGGGTGCTGGATTCGGGGCCGGAATCTGGTGCCATTTTGGATAAGCCTGAGACTCTCTCCATCTTAACAAAAATTCAGCCCAAAGTTCACTTTTCAAGTCATTGACCTTTGTCAAAACTCACCTGGATGTGATTTATTAACCATTGGTTCTGCAGTCATCTCTTGATTGGTATTCACATCTACCACTTTGGTCCCCTTCTTTGCCCTACATTATGTAAAGATCATAAGGTTACAGAGTCGCAGCATCTTTCTGCAGCAGAAGGAGGCCATTTGGCCCATTGAGTCTGCTCTGGTTTTCTGAAAGAGAATTCTACCTAGTCCCACTCCACTGCTTTATCCCCGGAATCTTGCACGTCTACTCAGATAGCAATTAAATTGCCTTTTGAATACTTTGATCGAACCTGCCTCCACCATTCTGTCACAAAGTTTGTTCCAGACTCCAATCACCCTCGAGGTGAAAAAAACCTTTCCTCACATCACTTTTACTCATTTTGCCAATTATTTTGAATCTGTGCCCTTCAATTCACAATGTTCTCTTGAGTGGAAACATTTTCTCATTAGTTATCCTCTTGGGTGGCATGGTAGCACAATGGTTGACACTGCTGTCTCACAGCGTCAGGGACCCAGGTTCGATTCCCGGCTTGGATCAGTGTCTGTGCGGAATCTGCACGTTATCCCCGTGTCTGCATGGGTTTCCTCTGGGTGTTCTAATTTCCTCCCACAGTCCAAAAAGATGCGCTGGTTAGGTGCATTGGCCATGCTAAATTCTCCCTCAGTGTACCCAAAGAGGTGCCAGAGTATGGCAACTAGGGGATTTTCACAGTAACTTCGTTGCACTGTTAATGTAAGCCTACTTGTGACAATAATAAATAAACTTAAAAACTTAGGGCCTTGAGTACCTCTATCAAGCCTCCCCTCAGCCTCCTTTCTCCAAGGAAAATAGCCCCAACCTCTCCAACCTGTTCTCATAGCAGCAATTCTTTATCTCTGGAATAATTTATGTGAATCTCCTCTTTACTCTCTCCAATGCCTTTGCATCCTTCCTCAAGAATGGCACCCAGAACTGGTGTTTATACAAGTTCAATATGACCTCCTTAATGCATGTTACAATAATCTTCGACACTTTAACAAATTATTCTGAAAGATTCTCCTTAAGTGACCAAATCTTTGCTTTGACATTCTGGTTGTCTATGCTACTGAGATTCAGATAGCTTCATGGGTCCTGGTTGTCTTTTGCAACGACATAACGGACCATGGTTCCAGTGGATAGTCTTGGTCACCTAATTGCATTCTCCTCAGTCTTAGTGGCATTATCTACCTGTGACAACTACCCCTGTTTAAGAAAAAGGATCCATTATGGTTGAAAGGATCTCCTGGCCAGTGCCCATTTTACATGGATACTAAATGGGCATCAGCTAAAGTGGATGAATTTTTATTGCTTTAATGATACTGACAAATGGTACTGATACAAGCCAAGGGGAAATAGGCCCTCGGTGTCA
The DNA here is from genome assembly GCF_964213995.1 of Mustelus asterias. NCBI lineage: Eukaryota > Metazoa > Chordata > Chondrichthyes > Carcharhiniformes > Triakidae > Mustelus > Mustelus asterias. The sequence goes on from NC_135805.1 coordinate 46,161,946, forward strand.
AAGGCACTGCTTGACTGCCAGCTGAATGATATGCACTGAGTGAACATCAGGCCTCTGCCTCAGTGTTCGATGCAAAGGCTCCCTCATGCCTGATGAGCAGCTGCACTGATGATGCCAGTCATCATATTAATGCCTCTCTATTAGTGAGATCCTGAAATCTGCTGAAGGCTCAATTCTGCATGTGCAATCAAAGTCACCTCACCTTGAAACTTTTCACTTTCTGCCTTCTTCGAGCCAGCACACTGATCATCCACGTTATCAACAGAAATTCTGCACACCGTCATATTAAACAATCAACTAATTCATTGTTGGGCAGATCAACACTTTCTTTTCCTATTGAATAGCATGAGACAGCTGTTCAATTTCACTGTACTTGCCAAACTGTACAGGGTTATTCATGGCATTCGTGTCAGTCAGTTTCACAGCAGGTTCCTGGTTGTCCTTTGTTACCTCTTACCGGTGCACCATAACACATCTCAAGCTCACTTAGTTTCACCTAGAGGGTATCTGTAGCTGTACTGATGTTTGTAAGTGTTCAGAACAAAGACACAGTCAGCTATGAGGTGCTGCCTTGTTCCAGGTTCACCAGCGTGGCTTAGAGGTTGCTCTTCAAGACCTACAGTAACTGAAGGGGAACTTACATTTGACAAGTGGCTCTAAGAGAAGAAAGCTTTGGACATCTCAGCCAGAATTTTACTTTCCCACCCGCCATGGGAATCGGAGCGGGCTAGGAGCTGATCATGGAAAGGTCCGTTGACCCTGGGTGGGATTTTCCGGTTTTGGGACGAGCGAGGATGTAAAATTTCTGCCCAGAGTGTTTTTGTGGTTTTGTGTATACCTGTCTGTGAATGAATGGTGAAAGAGACAAGACACACCCAGAGAGGATGGTACCAGCTCTGAGCTTGCATCTAACTTTATCGTTTGCTACTCCCTTTTATAGCCCAAGATATCCAAGTTCAGCAAAATTTCTGAGACTCCTTGAGTTTCAGTGAAGTCATTTTCACAATACACCATCTTGACCCAAAAATATTAACCTGAGCACAAAGTGCTATCTCTTTAAGATATATATAAGTTAAATTGGTCAGGAAGGCCAAAACTTTGAGTCACAAATATAAGATCATAGAATTGTGACGGCGCAGGAGGTGGCCATTTGGCCCATCGTGTCTGCACTGGTTCTAAAAATGAGCATCATAGAAACATAGAAACACAGAAGATAGAAGCAGGAAGAGGCCATTTGGCCCTTTGAGCCTGCTCCACCGTTCATCACGATCATGGCTGATCGTCCAACTCAATAGCCTAATCCTGCTTTCTCCCCACAACCTTTGATCCCATTCGCCCAAGGCGTTATACCCAACTGCCTCTTGAATACATTCAATGTTTTGGCATCAACTACTTCCTGCGGTAATTAATTCCACAGGCTCATAACTCTTTGGGTGAAGAAATGTCTCCTCACCTCCATCCTAAATGGTCTACCCCAACTCCTCAGACTGTGACCCCTGGTTCTGGACTCCCCCACCATCGGGAACATCCTCCCTGCATCTACTCTGTCTAGTCCTGTTAGAATTTTATAAGACTCTATGAGATCCCCCTTCATCTGTCTGAGCTCCAGCGAAAACAATCCTAACCTAGTCAATCTCTCTTCATACATCAGTCCCCCCATCCCTGGAATCAGCCTGGTAAACCTTCGCTGCACTCCCTTGAGAGCAAGAACATCCTTCCTCAGAAAGGGAGACCAAAACTGCACACAATACTCTAGGTGTGGCCTCACCAAGGCCCTGCATAATTGTAACAACACATCCTTGCTCCTGTACTCGAAACCTCTCACAATGGAGGCCAACATGCCATTTGCCTTCTTTACCGCCTGCTGCACCTGCATGCTTATCTTCAGTGACTGGTACACAAGGATACCCAGGTCCTGCTGCACACTCCCCTCTCCCAATTTTATAGCCATTCAGGTAGTAATCTGCCTCTTGTTTGTGTTTCCAAAGTGAATATCCTCACATTTATCCAAATTATACTGCATCTGCCATTGATTTATCCACTCACCCAACCTGTCCATATGATGCTGAAGGATCCCTGCATCCTTGTCACAGTTCACTCTCCCACTCAACTTAGTATCATCTGCAAACTTTGAGATGCTACATTTTGTTCCCTCATCCAAATCATTTATATTGCGAATAGCTGGGGTCCCAGCACCGATCCCTGTGGCACTCCACTAGTTACTGCCTGCCAATTTGAAAAGCACACATTAATTCCTACTCTTTGTTTCCTCTCTGCCAACCAGTTTTCTATCCATCTCAATACACTTCCCCAATCCCCTGCGCTTTAATCTTGCACGACAATCTCTTGTGCAGGACTTTGTCAAACGCTTTCTGAATAGTTTAGTGCCATTTCCCTGCCTTTTCCCTGTAACCCTTGCATATTATTTCCATTTGGATAGCCACCTGTAAATCAAATAAGGAATACAGGAGACATTTCTCTCCATAAAGAGTAGCTAAAATGTGGAATTGGCTACCCCATGGAGTAGCTGAGATAATTAGCATAGATGTATTTAAGAAGAAGCGGTTAGTCACATGAGGGAGAAAGGAATTAACAAGATTAATAGTCCCATGGACAATTGTGGGTTAATTAAGGAAAACCGGGATGGATTTCTCAAAGGAAAATCATGCTTAACTAACTTACTGGAGTTTTTTGATGAATTAACAGAGAGAGAATTGATGAGGGCAATGGAGTGATGTGGTGTACATGGACTTCAGAAAAATATTTGATGCAGTGTTGCACAACAGACTTGTGAGCAAAGTTATGACTCATGAAATAAAAGGGGCAGTAGCGACATCAATACAAAAATTGTCTGAGTGACGGGAAACAGGGAGCAGGATTTTCCAGCCCTTCCAGCCCTTCCAGCCCTTCCGGGCCCACCAAGTCAACCTCTCACGGTGGGTTCCGTGGTGGTGGGACTGGCGAGTCACGCAAACTGCCATTGACTTCGGCAGGACCAGAATATCCTGTGCCCCCGTGGAGAATGGAAAATTCCAGCCAGAGAGTAGCAGTTTTCAGGCTGGAGGAAGGTTTGCAGTGGAATTCCCCAGGGGTCAAATTTGTTTTTCTTAATATATTTAAATAACCCAGACCTTGGTGTATAGGACATAATTTCAAAGTTTGCAGATGATATGTAACTCAGAAGCCTTGTGAACTATGAGGACGATAGTGTAGAACAGTGGTTCCCAAACTTTTTTCACTGGGCCGCACTTTCAGAATAAAAATTTGCTTGCACCAGACCGAATTTTTTATTGATAAGAAATACATTCAAAAACAAAAAAAAAACAACTCCTAGCAGTGCTTGATTCATAACATAGAACACAACTACTTTATAATATGATCATGGGACATCCAGAAAGTATAAAACAATGCAGCTACATAAAAATATCTATCCATGTTTAAATGTTTGTTTGATTGTCCTTGAATCTTCCTGCCACACTTGCCATCCTCTCTCACTGCACCAGTGTGACCCTTTGGGAACCACTGGTGTAGAACATAGATAAGTTGGTATAATTGGCAGACAGGGGGCAGATGAAGTTCAATGTGGAAAAATGCGCAGTGATTCATTTTAATAGGAAGAACATGGAGAGACAATATAAAATTAATGGGGCGCAGGATAAACAATTCTAAAGGGAGTGTAGGAGCAGTGGACCTGGGTGTAAATATACACAAGTTAATGAAAATGGCAGGGCAGGTTGAGAGAGTGGTTAATAAAGTGTGTAGTATCCTAGGCTTTATTTATAGGAGCATAGAGTATAAGAGCAAAGGTTAAGTTGATAGAAGTTACTAGCTCAGCCTCAGCTGGAGGATTCTGTCCAGTTCTGAGCACTGCACCATAGGAGGGAAGTGAAGGCATTGGAGAGGGTGCAGAAAAGATTCACAAGGATGGTTTTCAAAGATGAAGAACTTCAGTAATTGATGCGCGATTAAATCACTCGGGAGGCTGGATCGTACCCGGGAAATAAAGGCTTTTATTAGTAACAAGAATGGAGCATACTATATAACAATACAATCCCAGACTAAAGGGTCACCAGGCAGTGCAGTGACCTTTATACTCCTACAGGTAGGCGGAGCCAACCGGAGTGTACCACAGAACAATATCAACAGGTAGAACACCCCAACCCTAACCCCAACAGTGACAACAGTAACATATGTACAAGTACCCATAGTGCTAACCATCTATGGTTCAGTACCCATAGTGGTAACCATCTATGGTTCACCACAGTAATGAAGACGGATTGGGGAGATTCAGACTGTTTCGCTTAGGGGAATGAAGGCTGAGAGGAGATTCGATAGAGGCTTTCAGAATCATGAGGGGTGTGAACAGTCAATTGGGAGAACCTGTTCCCACTCATGAAACAATCAAGAACGAGAGGGCACAGCTTTAAAATAATTGGCAGACGAAGCAAAAGTGAAATGAGAAAAGAAGCTTTTCTTGCAGCAAGTGGTTACGGTTTGGAATGTGCTGCCTGGCTGACAGTGTGGTGGAGGTAGGTTTAAGTGAGGCATTCACAAGGGAAGTAGACTAGTATCTGAAAAGAAAAAAACACGCAGGTTTACAGGAAGAAGGTGGAGAATGGGGAATTGCTCATTCGGTGAGCTGGTGCAGACACAATGGGCCAAATGGCCTTCTTCATTATTGTAACATTTCTGTGATTTTGTGATTAATGTGTGCTGATAGGTTTAGATGAAGGCAGGAGGGAAGAGTGTGAAGCATAGACCAGTTGGGCTGAACGACCTGGTTTGTGCTGTAAATTCTGCCCAGAATTCTGCAAAATGACCAAGCTACTATTGATCCACTTCCTTTACGTGATAGTAACTAACCATGCATCATGCAGGCTAGGTAAGAAGTCTCACAACACCAGGTTAAAGTCCAACAGGTTTATTTAGTAGCACAAGCTTTCGGAATTTTGCTCCTTCTTCAGGTGAATGAGTTATGTTCACAAACAGGGGCATATAAAGACACAAACTCAATTTACAAGATAATGGTTGGAATGCGAGTCTTTACAGGTAATCAAGTCTTTACAGGTACAGATAATGTGAGTGGAGAGAGGGTTAAGCACAGGTTAAAGAAGTGTAAATTATCTCCAGACAGGACAGTTAGTGAGATTTTGCAAGCCCAGGCAAGTCGTGGTGGTTACAGATAGTGTGACATGAACCCAAGATCCCGGTTGAAGCAGGCTAAGCAACGTAGAAACCTTTTGGTCTCTGGAGGCTTTTTAATATGTCAGTGTGCCAATGATTTTGATTAAAGGTTCCAGCTTGAATGTTTGCCCCTTTGGAATGTGAGCAGGCATGGCAGGCAAGGGGAGATCTATAAGATTGCTTCTGGGTGTTCCACGGACCAGGAGTAAATAGTAAAGTGTATTGGCTGGTGACAATTTGTAGTTAAGTACTTGGGTTATCTACTTGGTACACAGTATTGTTGAATAGCTTTCTTAGGATCTGCCATCTTCTTTCACATCTAGGTCATAGATTAACGTTTACTTATTAGTGCCACAAGTAAGCTTACATTAACACTGCAAGAAAGTTACTGTGAAAGTCCCCTAGTCGCCACACTCCGGTGCCTGTTCGGGTACTCTGAGGGAGAATTTAGCATGGCCAATGCACCTAACCAACACCTCTTTTGGACTGTGGGAGGAAACCGGAGCACCCAGAGGAAACCCATGCAGATACAGGGAGAACATGCAGACTCCGCATAGACAATGACCCGAGCCAGGAATCGAACTCGGGTCCTGGCGCTGTGAGGCAGCAGTGCTAACCACTGTGCCACCATAAGCCGACCTGGTCACCAATTCCTACCAGGCATGCTGCGCCACTCTACCTTGGGCAACACCCAAGGGTAACATTCCTTTCATTTAACTCATGTTCACTTCATTGTCTATCACCTGGCAAAGGAGTGGAGGGAAAATGGGTTCTGTACCACTTCACTCTGGCCAAGAGACTTCATTTCAGTCTTTTCCAACCTCTTCTTTTCATCCAGATCCCGACCACTACTTCTGTTTGCCTTCTAGAAGTGTTGTGCCATTTACATTCTATCACATCCGCCTTAGATGACAGCAGAAGTCATTCATGTAATCGGAAGTGTGACAGGAATATCTTCCTTCCCTCTCCTCCATCACCTCGGCACAGGTGTGAAAAACCACAACACGAGTTTGTGGTGCGTAATTAATCTGACCCTCAAAGTTTCTGCAGCCGAGATGGCCATTGGGCAGTTGCATTGCCGGACAGGATGCATCCATCCCACCGCTGGAACAAAAAACTCTTCTCCTGTGAGTTGAGAGGCAGCGGATTCCAGTACACTGAGCCAGCAAGACAACGGTGAAAAGGTAGAAGAGTGCAAGTGGAGGAAGCCTTTGCATTCCATTGATTGCTCCCTCCTAATTGATTGCAAATGCTTAAAACAAATTTTTACGTAATTGTAACATGCCTGATCTATCACTGCCTTTCAATTATTGAACTCAAACCTTATGTCCTTGTTGCGTATCACCATCTGCTCGTTCTGCTGGAAGCAATCAAATTGACAGCACAAGGATTGGAGATGCACATAAATAATCACAGTAAATTTTATATGTGCGTTTCAAGGGAAAAAGAAATTGGAGATGAACTCAGGACAGACGTTGCGAACAATGGATGAGACTCTTTTGTTCTGTTATTGACTTTAGTATTCCTCTGTGCTTCTTTGTGTTTTTTATATTCCTGCAGCAAAGAGTGAAAAGATGTGAAGTTATAGTGTTCATCTTACAGAAAAGGCTTGAATCAGCTTTTTTATGAAGCAATATGTTGAGTCTTGTTTTACCATGGGAACCAAGCAGCAGATTTTCCCTCTTTGTCATTCCTATTGACTGCACTGGTCAAAGCAGCCTTTTAAAATTTATATTTCCCTCCCCCCGCTGCTATTCCCCCCTTGGTCATAGCAAACTTGGTCACTAAGCACACACTGATGTTCCTTGCATCCAGTGTTGCCGAGGAGAAAATGAGGAGTTATAGATTGAATGAGGTACTCTAGTCAATTGCATCCAATTACAATTCCCTTATTTGACCAAACATATTGCAACCCACGTCACTTCTGGCAGGAAATCCCAGGAAGCAGTGTGGGTGGCGGGGGAGCTGTCAAAGTAACATCCAGCACAATTTTCTTCCCCTGTCCACCCATGCAGCTGAAGTGGAAATGTGACACCCTCAGTCTTTTTCTGTAGTGGAACATAAGGAGGTAGAAAACTACATATCCAAATTTTCTGATGACGCAAGGTTAGGCAGCACTGTAAGCAATGTAGATGGAGCTGTAAGAGTGCAAAGGGATATTGATAGACTGTATCAAATGGATTTCAGTATAAGCAAATGTGAGGTCATCCACTTTGGACCTAAAAAGACAGAACCGGATACTTTCTAAAGAGTGAAAATTTAGAAGCAATGGAGATCCAAAGAAACTTGGGGCTCTAAGTACGTGGATCATCAAGTAGTCATGAACAAGTAACGAAAATAATCGAAAAGGCTAATGGAATGCTGGCCTTTACAGCTAGAGCTCAGGAATCCACTCAATCTGCTTCCACTGCCATAATACGCAGGGTAGCGGAGGGTGAGCCAGAGTGAAAAGGCTTTTTATTCACCCAGGTACCCAAGGGGGTGGTGGGAGGGGGAGGGGGGGGGGGTACATCCTTTGGATTGCTCTATATGCATTGGGGGATCCCCTGAGATTATAACCCCTTCGTGCTTCCAAACCCTGCCTTCCAATGCCCTTCTCCCTGCCCCTTGGATCCCAATTCCCCCTGCCCGAAAAGGCCAGGACTCTATCGTACTTGATCCTTATTTTTGGGCCTCTTTGTAATTCTTGCAGTGCCCACGACTGAGCTCTGAGGCTGCTGGAGAGGGAAAGGGCTTCCGGCCAATCAGCTTGGCCGGCAGCTCTCAAGGACATGACTTCCTTCCACTGTTGATCTGAACTCCGACGCCCAACTTATTAAGTCTTCTCGCAGGATGTTACCACTGCAGGGTGGCCTTTGCTTTCCTGGATCGGGGGGAGGACGTTGAGGATACAAGCAGTTTAACCTGCCTCTCTCTCCTCCACCCAGAAAATACAACCCCAATAGTTAGTCCAATAAAGTTTCTGGTGAATGCACCAACCCCCACTCCACACTGCCATACTGATGACAGTGGTGGATTAGATGATGCCAATAGACCTCAATGTCAAGGGGAAACAGTTGGACTTTTTCCTGCTGGAGGCTGCCATTGCCTGGAGCTTGTGTGGCATGAATGTTACTCACTGCCCCACCCTTATCTATATTGAAATTCATTTACCAATTACTTGAAATGAAAGGGATAAACACAACACAAAGACATGTTGATTTACACTAAAACTCCACACTCAAGCCTCACTGTCCAATGACACTTCCCTGAAAACTGCAAAATAACGATAGAATTGGACTCAAATGTGAGCCTTCAAGTTCACATTGCCTGTGACGGTGGGGTGGGATGGGGGCGCGGTGGGCAGGACGGAGTTCGTTTGGTAGGGAGGCAGGCCCAGTCTGAGCAATCAGAGGTCTAATAGGGCAGGTCACAGGATCTAGCAAGAACTCTGGTGATGATGCAGGGAATGTGTCGGATCATTGGGGGAATGTTGATGGGGGCAGCTATAGGCTTGAGATGCGGGGGGAGGGATGATATTTCCATTGGACGGTGACAGATCCAGGATAATGGGGGAACGTCGAAGGGTGATAGAGGAAAGGCACAAAGCGATGCTGGGCGAGTCGGGGTGCTGAGGGTGCATGGAGGAGGGTGGAGGGAAACAGCTTAAAGCACAAACCTTGCAATGTCTTCAGAAGTACATACAGTACCAGATTGGAGATGGAAGTGGAAGGGTCCCGTGGCGTGCTGGCTGAAGGATAGTGGAAGGGGTTAAAAATCTCACTATCATCTGTTCTAGGGGGAAATCCATGGACAATCATGTTCCCATGTCACTGTCTGCCTCCTTGACACAGTTCAGTTGCTGAAACACAGATGGTCTCATACACCCAATATTCCCGCAACCTTGGGAGCAGGAGGAGAGGATGCAGTGAAGGAAAACTCTTGCTGGTCAACAACAGAGGCCACAATGCCGACGGCCGGCAACACCAGAGGGGGACCTTGGTCAGGATGCAGCCATCCAGGGAAGACATCGTAGAAGACAAGGACCAGCAGTTGGCAGCAAAGTTGTGGCTGTGATGCAGAACCACCTTATTTGTCCAGGAGGCTCTTTTAAAGCTTCCCAGTAGCTGCCGCACTGTCAGCTGATGGTGGATTTCACCAGTGAAAAGCTTCCCGTTGCTGAATCGTACGTGTTACCCAGGCATGTAACCAGCACTTTAAATTTTAATTATAATCTTGTGGGAAACATCAAAAAAATTGAGAAATGGCACGTACCTCTGACTGCACCATCAAGAACAGCATTGACAAAATCCTCTACCCCCGTTGATCTGAATTCTTCTATCACTGGGGATATCTGCCAACCTAGCATGTTCTATTTTAATATTGCAGCTGTTACATTGAAACAATTAATTAAGTTTTGCCTAATTAATTTGTTCCAGGATTGGCTCCCTCAGGCCTGATTTTGTTTGTTTAATGTTTTAACCTGGGGGCTGATGTCTGCCCACTGACCTGCAACTTTATTTAATACATTTTCTAATTTTGGGGATGCTTCTCAGCCTGCTAAATGCTGACTTTACTTCATTAATTAATTTGGATGATGCCTATTTTCTGAATCGTTGGTTTTGAGTTGCTGACTGATGGAAGGTTGTTGTTTTGTTGCTTCATTCACTCCAGCCCATGTCTAATACGTAAAAAATCCTTCCTCTCTGGTCATGCTATACTTCTCCTTGGCTCCTCTCTGTTTATTTCATCCTAATTACATATTTAAAAGTTTATTTATTAGTCACAAGTAGGCTTACATTAACACTGCAATGATGTTACTGTGAAAATCCCCAAGTCGCCACATTCCGGTGCCTGTTCGGGTCAGTGCACCTAACCAGCACGTCTTTCAGACTGTGGAAGGAAACCGGAGCACCCGGAGGAAACCCACGCAGACACGGGGAGAACCTGCAGACTCTGCACAGACAGTGACCCAAGCCGGGAATCGAACACGGGTCCCTGGCGCTGTGAGGCAGCAGTGCTAACCACTGTGCCACCGTGCTGCCCACTTTCAACTTCCCTATTTCCATCCGGGTTCTTCCATCACTTTTTCTATTTGACTTCATTGCTTCCACTTATGCATTCATTTTCATTCACTGCAGCCCTGCCCTCTGTCTGCTTCCCGACGTGTACAAGCTTTCTGCTCTTTTCTTGGCCGGGATTTTCCACTCCCAGTTGCGTTGGCAGGGTTTGGCGACGGGAACGGAAAATTTCGCAGGAACAGCCAAATCGCGTTTCACATCAAAGTGAACACATGACGGAATTGTCCCCAACCCCTTCCAGTGACGTGCCATGTTTCCTAATATTCAGCATTATCAGGCCTCTATGCCTGAATCATCCCCCCCACCCACCTCCCGTCCTATCAGCCTTTGCCGATTTCTGGGAAAATTCAATCCCATGCATTTTTGCATGTCTTCGAAATCCATAACTTCCTCCTTTCCCTCCCATTTCCCGTATTCATGCATCAATCCCATTTCATCATTTTCACTCATAACCACGTTAACCTGCTGCCTCTAGTCGTCTGTCACACTGAATACTCTGGGCATGAATCCCTTTGGATCCAACTGCAAAGTGCCAGATTTTGCAGTTGTACTACAGTGGGCCCCATCTTACACACCCACCTGAATCGGGATGGAGCCAGTGGGGAGGGCATGCAGGAGAAATTACCATAACCACAATTTGAAAAGTGCCGGGCACTCTTCCTTTTCTTTACTGATTGTCTTCCTTGTAGTGGTGAGGGTTCGCTGGGGATGGGCGTGGCGTTGGAGGATGGTGGTATAGCCCAGCCAAGATGCGTGCCTCCTTTCATCTGGATATCAACCACTCAGCACAACTTAGGCCAGAGCCTCGGAATCTCCAGGCCTGGGAATCCACTCTTTCTCTGGCAAACACCCTTTCTCACACACTTGATCACAATTGAGCCAAATGGATGGTTTGCTTAAAGCAGGCCTCCAAGACATCCAAGTAGTTCGGAGAGGTCAAGGATTTTAAGACCCACTTCCGCAACGATCCTCAATAACTGCCATTCTACCAATGCCAACTCTCAGTCTGTATTCCCAATATTTTCCCAGGCCCCATTACCCATCCCTGAACTATTCCCTTCCCCTAACTACTCACTGACCTCCAAATAGCTATTGTCCTGCTGATAACTACTGTGTAGCATCTAAACCTTTCATACCTTCTCACAATACTCACTGTCCATTTCTCACAGCCTTCTTTATAGCCATATAGAAAATCATGTACACTGGAGCAGGAAGTTACAAAGAAACAAACAGGCAAAACTATTGGAGTGAGCCTTGAATGTGAGGAAGCCTCAGGTTTCCATCCAAGGGAGATAATTCCAAATGTTTCTTCAGGATGAGAGAGTAGGAACTTGAGGGATTAGCAGCAGGTGCAAAGGTACAAAAATAATTTTAAAAGCTAATGAAATTTAGCTGTAATCTTTAAGAGAGCTGGAATATAAAAGGAAGAAAAGTATGGTTGAGTTGTACAGAGCCTTGGTAGAACTTCATGTGGAATACCATGTTCGGTTTTGGGCATTGAACCTTTGGGAAGATATATTGAGTGGGATGCAGAGTCAATTCGTTAGAATTCACCAGTGCTTAAAGAGTTAAATTAATTATGTGAATGTTAAAGCATGGTTTGCATTTCCTTAAATTTAGAAGATTTAGAGACGGCCTCATTGAGGTCTGTAAAATGATAAAGGGATTCAACAAGACGCATGTTGATAAACTATTTCCTCTGCAGGGTGGAGGGAGTATAGAGTAAGGGGGCATGATCTTTAGATTGGAACTAGACCATTTAGGAATCAAATGATGAAGCATTTTTTCCACGCAAAGGATAAAGGAAATCTGGAACTCTTCCCACAGAGGATTGTGGATGCTAGGTCAACTAAAATGTTTAAGGCTGAAGCCTTTTTGACAGATAAGAACATCAAAGTATTTTTAGAAAAGATGGTACATGGACTAGAGGGAGAGGTCAGTCACGATGTAATTGAATGGAAGTCAAGCTTGATGATCTGAATGGCCTACTCCTGCTTATATGTTCCTTTGTCCATGCCAAATTTCTTCTACATACTAACTACACACTCCACAATTCCCCAAATCAATTCCTCTTACCTAAGGCTACCCACTTGGATTAATTCCCCCAGATATTCACTACCAACAGTACTTCCTAAGTAATATGGCTCACTACCTTCAGCTCTCACTACCTTCCCTCTTCCTTCACCAACTTTTAGGCAAGATTCTGACTTAGAGGTGTTCAGTCATAATCCCACAGATGGTAGCTTCGCACCATTGGCTCCTCAGCCGAGCGATACACCAAATGTCTGAACCTGCGGTTCATCTCGTACTGAGCAGGATTACAATTGCAACAACCTCAATACCATTCCTACATCCAGATCTTACTGAGCAGGATTACTATTGCAACAACCTCAATACCATTCCTACATTCAGATCTTCAATACTTTCTTTCATCATCTGATCACCCCTTACTCCTCAAACTACTTCCACAGTACACTCTACTAGCCCAGTCTCCTAAACTATTCCCACATCACTTCCTGAGTCGTCACAGAACAAATGCTCCCTTCCAAATGCCATATCCTCTTACCGACCATCATTACCTGCACCACATCACCTCCTGTCAGCAATGAAAAGGACATCTGCCAGAATTCTCTCATCCCACCTGCCACTGGAATTCTAGCAGGCGGGAAGCGGACCATGTAAAGGTCCATTGAAGTCGGGCGGGAATCTTCACTTTTCAGGTGAGCACGGCCGGAGAATCCTGCCTTGGTCCAGATGTCTCTATTGATTTTCCACCAAAAAGTTACAATTTTGTAGCAAAGCTCCACAGAAATTCTACGTCGTGAGGTCCAGTAAACTAAATATCGATGCATAGCCTTGCGTCTAGTTAGCATCAGCGGCGATCACATGTGAGGTGACATACTTCAGATGCCACGGCTCAAGCATCACTCATGATGTGCATCAGGCACATCACATTTATTAGCTCAACTTGGATTTCATATTCATGGGACAGTTAAAAAAAAATCACTGCGAGAGAAGTTGGCAACGCAACGCAGCAAAAACAGATAGATAAACTTCCAATTAAAAACTACTGAGGATGTAAGAAAACAACTGGTCTGGAATAATCGACCACACCAAGGTTTGTAGCACTTGAAAGAATAACATATCTCTACCTGCCTCTTGTGTGCTTGGAATGTCTCAACAATGTTTTGAGTAAGATGTCTATTCTTCTTTGAAAAGCCTGACCACTGACTTTATGGATTCTCCACAGCTATCAATCTGTCATCTTAAAAGAAATCCCAACAAAGTACAATCTGCAGTTCTCAGTCTACACCAGGCAACTGTGAGCAAAACTGTACGAGGATAAAATTCCCCGTATTCTCCGAGGCGGCTTTTCTTCTGAAGCTGATGAGCACAGCTATAGTTCTGAGTCATGGGGGAGCTCTGAAGGTTGACAGAAAGATCAGACATTCACAGAACATGCTAGGACTTGCTGTTTGTTAATCTGGCAGTTTCCTCTCTCCCGAGCCCAGTGACGGTAGAGAAATCGCAGCAATAAAAATAGTGAAAGCTTAACGGGCAGCGGGGAATATTTGAAAGGTGAACATGTTTATCACAAAGCAGAGTAAAACGCAAACCTTTGAATTATGTCTTTGATAATTGGGGTCACGTTTCCATTATCTTAGTGAGCAATATCAGCATAATCCACTTTGGTAGCAGAAACAGGAAAGCAGATTGCTATCTGAATGGCCATAAATTAGGAGAGGGGAATGTGCAACAAGACCTGGGTGACCTCATACACCAATCATTGAAGGTAAGCATACAAGTCGGATCTCAAACAATGACAAGACAGAGTACAGGAATGAGATAGAGAATCTGGTGAACTGGTGCGGCAACAATAATCTCTCCCTCTATGTCAACAAAACGAAGGAGATTGTCATTGACTTCAGGAAGCGTAGTGGAGAACATGCCGCTGTCTACATCAATGGGGATGAGGTACAAAGCATCGAGAGCTTCAAGTTTTTAGGTGTCCAGATCACCAACAACCTGTCCTGGTCCTCCCATGCCGACACTATAGTTAAGAAAGCGCACCAATGCCTCTACTTTCTCAGAAGACTAAGGAAATTTGGCATGTCCGCTATGACTCTCACCAACTTTTACAGATGCACCATAGAAAGCATTCTTTCTGGTTGTATCACAGTTTGGTATGGCTCCTGCTCTGCCCAAGACCACAAGAAACTACAAAAGGTCGTGAATGTAGCCCAGTTCATCACGCAAACCAGCCTCCCATCCATTGACTCTGTCTACACTTGCCGCTGCCTCAGCAAAGCAGCCAGCATAATTAAGGACCTCACGCACCTGGACATTCTCTCTTCCACCTTCTTCCGTCGGGAAAAAATACAAAAGTCTGAGGTCACGTACCAACCGACTCAAAAACAGCTTCTTCCCTGTTGCAGTCAGACTTTTGAATGGACTTACCTTGCATTAAGTTGATCTTTCTCTATACCCTAGCTCTGACTGTAACAGTACATTCTGCACTATCTCGTTTCCTTCTCTAAGACCGGTATGCTTTGTCTGTATAGCGCGCAATAAACAATACTTTTCACTGTATGTTAATACATGTGACAATAATAATAAATCAAATCAAATCAAATCAAGTGCAGCAGGCAGTAAAAATGGAAAATGGTGTTTTGGCCTTCATAGCGAGCGGGTTCAAGTACAGGAGCAGGGATATCTTGCTGCAATTATACAGGGCCTTGATGAGGCCACACCTGGAATATTGTGTGCAGCTTTGGTCTCCTTATCTGAGGAAGGATGTCCTTGCTATGGAGGGAATGCAGCAAAGGTTTACCAGACTGATTCCTGGGATGGCGGGACTGATGTATGAGGAGAAATTCAGTCGGTTAGGATTGTATTCACTGGAGTTCAGAAGAATGAGGGGCGATCTTGTAGAAACCTATAAAATTCTAACAGGACTAGACAGGGTAGATGCAAGGAGGATGTTCTTGATAGTGGAGGTGTCCAGAACAGTCTGAGGATACAGGGTAGACTGTTTAGGACGGAGATGAAGAAAAATTTCTTCACCCACACAGCGGTCAGCCTATGGAATTCACTACCACAGAAAGTAGTTGAGGCCAAAACATTGAATGTTTTCAAGAAGTAATTAGATATAGCACTTGAGGCGAAGGAGATCAGAGCATATATGGGAAGGCGGGCTCAGGCTATTGAGTTGGACAATCAGCCATTACTACAATGAATGGCGGAGCAGGCTCGAAGGGTTGAATGGCCTCTTCCTGATACTATTTTCTGTATGTATGTAATCTGGACGGAATGTCCAAATCAAGGCATAAAATCAAGCACTTTAAATGCAAGTCTGTCCATCCCAAAGCCACTTATGTTCGTGATTTCTGCACTAGTTCAAGTTTTTCATCATCCAAATACACCCCTTCCCCAATGTGGCCAGGCCCCCAAGCTCAAATTGCAAAATCTGCTGATAGCGCTGGTTTGAACAAATATTTTCAATTGCACTCTTTTTCTAAGGTGCACAGGCAATAAGCACTCTTAAAAGTTTTCATGTAAAAAAAAAAGTTAATTTGGTAAGAAACTGGGTAATGTAGACCAGTAAAATGATTAAGTGGTTCAGTATAGTTTTTAAAGTCATTTTCAGTGATTTTAAATTGAGCTATTCTTACTAAAAGGAGCACTCTAATTAAAAGATAATTTTTACTCATAAACTAATTTTTAGCTGCATTGATTAAACTGCAGTGGTTTAAATACATCAAGGTCTACTGCAAAGAGAACATGTTCTATTATGCCACCTGATTGCAATGATTCATGGAAGATTTTTATGGGTGAGATTTCCATTCCAACACAACTTAGGGACCAATTCTGGGTACTGGCCCCATACGGTGTACTCCTGACATGCCCAACTCAATTTTTAAAGGATGAGGCCAATTAATAGCAAGGAATGGATTCACTATCCAGTTAAGGTATATCTGCTTTAGAGGGAGATGACTGCAGGGGACCCCTGCACTGCTTTCCTACTCTTCCTCTGTCACCCATTCCCTATCTCCCTCAGTAATTTTTATCTGCGGTGTGACCAACTCACTGAATGTGCTATCCACGACTTCCTCAGCATTGTGGATACTTCAAAGTGAATCCATCTGCACCAGTGAAGGAGCCAGGGACACCAGAAGGGTTCCTAAATTCCCACATCGCACAAGAGGAGCATGACACGAGTCTGGGATCTCCTGCCATGACCTTAAGTTAACTTGTAACAACCGCAATGCCAAGAAATAAAAAGAGGAAAAAGAAAAGAAAAACTACTTACCAGTCATCAGCCAATCACTTATCTGCTGGCTGTGACATCACGGTTCAATTTCTTTCTACCTCACACTTGCTCTCGAGTCTCCCTCGCAGGTCCGCCTCTCCACTCTTCCCAAAGGTGAGCACCTCTTCCCCCTCGGCACCGAATTCCCACTCAGCTCCAAATTTCCAATATTATCAATCAGCTGCGTCCGTTGATCTCACGTCACTTCCTGACCTGTAATGTCTTTTTTTTTTGGTCAGAGGAGGAGGGAGGGAGGGAAACATTAATGTAGAGTTTTGGACTTAACCGCTCCTTGACACCAGTTCTTCCGCTTCCCACTTTTCAGTCGATGTGACTGTGCTGACTTCTTCCAGAATGCACCTCAGTGAAGTCTCTCTGCCTCCTCAGCCTTACCCCCACTTTGCTTCATCCAACTCTTGTCAACATATGTTGCCAGGACTGGAAAATCGCAACTATGAGGAAAGATTGGATCGGCTGGGGTTGTTCTCCTTGGAATAGAGGATGAGGGGAGATTTGGTTAAGATGTAGAAAATTGTGAGGGGCCCAGATAGAGTGGATAGGAAGGGCCTATCTACTTTAGCAAGAGGCCAGTGACTAGGGAGCATTGATTTAAAGCGATTGGTAGAAAGGGTAGACGGGAAATATGGAAAATTATTTTCACCCAGAAGTTGGTAAGGGTCTGGAACTCATTGCTTCAAAGGATAGTCGTGACTGAAACCCTCAACTTACTTAAAAGGTGAATGGATGTGCACCTCAAGCGGCGTAACCTGCTACAGACCAAATATTGAAAAGCAGGATGAGGTTGGGTGGCTCATTTTTGGGCTGGCATAGACAAAATGGGCCAAGTGGCCTCTTAGAATCCATTGAATCCCTACAGTGCAGAAGGAGGCCATTCAGCCCATTGAGCCTGCACCGACAACAATCCCACCCAGCCCCTATCCCCGTAACTTCACATATTTACCCCACTAATCTCCCTGACACTAAGGAGCAATTTTAGCATAGCCACACTCTGGCGTCTGAGGGAGAATTTAGCATGGCCAATGCACGTAACCCAGCACGTCTTTCAGACTGTGGGAGGAAACCGGAGCACCCAGAGGAAACTCACACAGACACGGGGAGAATGTACAGACTCCGCACAGACAGTGAACCAAGCCGGGAATCGAACCTGTGTCCCTGACGCTGTGAGGCAGCAGTGCTAACCACTGTGTCACCATGCCGCCCCACGTGCTGTAAACTTTCTATGATTCCATATTCTTTGCTTCCTTTGTCTCAAATGCCATTAACTAGTTTTAAATGCACCTCTGTTATTCGTCTTTATTCACTTTATGGGATAACACTTTTCACATTCTTATTAGGATGCTACCAGGACTTGATGGTTTGGGTTATACGGAGAGGCTGGATAGACTGGGACTTTTTTCTCTGGAGCGTAGGAGGCTGAGGCGTGATCTTATAGAGGTCGATAAAATAATGAGGGGCACAGATCAGCTAGATAGTCAATATCTTTTCCCAAAAGTAGGGGAGTCTAAAACTAGAGGGCATAGGTTTAAGGTGAGAGGGGAGAGATACAAAAGTGTCCAGAGGGCAATTTTTTCACACAGAGGATGGTGAGTGTCTGGAACAAGCTGCCAGAGGTAGTAGTGGAGGCGGGTACTATGTTGTCTTTTAAAAAGTATTTAGACAGTTCCATGGGTAAGATGGGTATAGAGGGATATGGGCCAAATGCAGGCAATTGTGATTAGCTTAGGGGTTTAAAAAAAAGGGTGGCATGGACAAGTTGGGCCGAAGGGCCTGTTTCCATGCTGTAAACCTCTATGACTCTATGACATTCATGCCAGCCTCGGAGTATAGAAGTGACTATCTTACTTTATGGCTTGTAGTTCTGAGCTTTTCAGGAGGAAAGATTTTTTTCTACTTTTATCTTACCAATCCCCTTGATAATTTTAGGCACATCAATATTTTTTTAAACATAGATTCCATATGGGAAAAATGTGGTCAAAAATAGAATCAAAATGCCCAGAAGGATGTATATGAGTGAGGATAGTTGTGTCTCTTTCTCCTCTTCTTCTGTTACAGGCGATCTAAGCAGCGCGGGAAGAAAAGGCCACCCCCTCCTCGACCTCCATTGCCTTCGATATACAACCGGAAAAAAGGAGGAAAGAAATTTGGGATGAAAAAGGAGGATGGACATTGGGCGAGTCCCACATCACAGCTCAGCATCACACCGCCTCTCCCACCACCACCATCGCCGACACGATCTCCATCACCACGCAGAAAGCCAACCCGTCCGCTTGTGCCACCACCGCCACTCCCAAGCTCGCCTCCTTCTGGCATCCAAGTGTCACGCCCGAAAGCAATCCCACATCCAACTGGGGCACCACCACCACGTCCCCTGCTGACTACGTTCAGTTATGCGATGCCATCGCAAGGAGACACTTCACACCTGAATAAATCAAATGGAACAGACAAAACATCTTGAAAAGGCAAAGAAAATTACTATGGGGAAAACCTAGATGGATAGGGAAAGGCCAGTGACAGTACCCAACTTATGAAATAGTTGTAGGTTTAAACAAAGCAAAGAATCTGACAGACTTGCACCAGTTTCTTCCTATGTATAACATAATCTTGCTGAAATGTAATCAAGAAATATTGACTGAATAAATAAAAGCTTTGTTGAAAAAAAATTCCACAATGCCATCTATGATCACTGTACAAAAAATCTCAATGTCAAATTTTTAAAGATATTTTTGGATTAAAGTTTGTGTTATAGTGCCCTGTGTCAGGTAGTTTACGGGGTACAATGTCACTCACCTTTAATCAATCGAACCAGCCATTTTGTTCAGATCACCCTCTTTGGCACTGCCCCTCCATGGTGCATCATGAAACCAAGCTTCAAACAAAGCTTATGCTTATTTAACAAAAAATCAAAGAGGTCAAACCCCTGGTTCTCATTGTCTGTGGGTAAAACTAATTTTGCTATGGATCTGGAATGAACTACTGCAAAAAAAACCTTCCTCCCTCGACCTCCACCACTGGCTCTATAATCCCGGGGAAAAGGAGCCAAAAAACATGGGATGAGAAAACAAGAAGGACATTGGGTTAGTTCCACATCATGACTCTACCTTCCGCCTGCCGCCTCTCCCACCACCGCCATGGCAGAAAGCATTTGGTGGCGTGTTGGGCAGCTCATTAACTCAGCACTGGGAGTGTGTGCCAAAAATATGTGGAGCAGGCTAATTGCAATGTCAGTCAGCTGGTAACATTTTTCAGCTGAACGCTTTAGTTAACACCCTCTCTTGGCCTGGCGTGGCTGAGCATGCAGGAAGAGCCCCCATAGTGCTATTTAAAGGATTGATTAACCACAACAACAACTTATATTTAGGTGGTGCCTTTAAGGTAATGAAAAGTCCCAAAGCACTTCACAGGAGCGTTATAAAACTGAATATGACACTGAGCTACAGATGACTGATTTTTGTCATTTGCTCCAACAATTGTGATGCTGCCGGCTCCAAACCATCTCCACTCTGTGAATAAATTATGCAACTACGTTTCGCCCATTTGTCTAAGTATTCATTGCATGTTCCCATGCTGGTAGGATTAACACCAGGGCCAGAATTTCATGCTCCATTCCATCCCTCCCTGGCAGATCCTTTAGTTTAGTTTAGTTTATTTATTATTGTCACAAGTAGGCTTACATTAACACTGCATTGAAGTTACTGTGAAAATCCCCTGGCTGCCACACTCCGGCGCCGGTTCGGGTCACTGAGGGAGAATTTAACACAGCCAATGCTCCTAAGCTGCACATCTTTCAGACTGTGGGAGGAAACCGGGGCACCTGGAGGAAACCCACGCAGACATGGGGAGAACATGCAGACTCCGCACAGACAGTGACCCAAGCCGGGAATTAAACCCAAGTCCCTGGCGCTGTGAGGCAGCAGTGCTAACCACTGACACACTGTGCCACCTGTGTGGATTCTGAGGTAGGTAGGGACTGGATGGGGAGGGCTCATTGGATGTTGCCCTCTTTGCCCTCTTCATGTTTGATGGCAACAGGTTTTCTTGTTTGAAAATAATATGCTCGATTGAGTATATATTTTTGCACATTGTGATTATAAAAGAACCAATAAGACCGGTTTTCTTCAGTTTAATGAAGAGGTTAGCTTCATTATGCTTAAACCAAAACTAAAATAATACACTCCACACCCAATTTTCATACATGCACCAGTGCGTGGACACACACATACAGGCACACACAGAATCACAAACACCAGCACGCACTTACAAACATAAAGACACTCACAGATAGACACACACACACACACACACACACACAACCCCGCACACATACAAGCACACACACATACAGGCACACACAGAACTACAAACACCAGCACGCACTTACAAACATAAAGACACTCACAGATAGACACACACACAAATCCGCACACATACAAGCACACACACACACATACAGGCACACACACTCACGATTGAAGTTCACAGACACAAATACAGATGAAAGAGTAGGGGAGGATTGGTTGGTCAAGTCAAAGTCCATAAATGTTACATTACTGAAAGGAATTCAGTCTGGTGGTTCACCCGGTTTCAGGCTGAATTGGGTGGTCTTGCTGCTTTCACTCAATGGTCTTCTGCTTTCGGCATCAAGGTGATTTAACCTGCAGGTGGATATCGATCTGATCTCCTTTTCTCCGCTTCACAACTTACTTTCCCAACTATATTTGTGTTATCAACAAATTTAGCAATCATTCGGTTGATCCCTCCATCCAAGTCATTGATATAAATTGTAAATAGTTGAGGCTCCAGCACTGATCCCACTTGTTACATCTTGCCAGCACATAATGACCCATTTATGCCTATTCTCTGTTTCCTGTGAGCTAACCAATCCTCTATCCATTCTAATATGTTACCTCCGGAATCATTCAAAGAATTCTTATTTAGCGTGGTAAACTTTAATATTACATCTTGTCAAATGCCTTCTGTAAATCAGAGTACAGCACACACATCCACAAGTTCCCTTGATCCATGTTGATTGTTAATTCCTCAAAGACCTCTAATAAATTAGTCGAACACTATTTTCCTTTCACAAAACCATGTTGACTCTGCCTGATGGTAGTATGATTTTCCAAGTGCTCTGCTGTAACCTCCTTAACAATAGGTTCCAATCTTTAAGCTAACCAGTTTCCTGCCTCCTGTCTCCCTCCTTTCTTGAATAAAGGAGATACATTTTTCAATCTGATTGGACCTTTCCCGAATCTAGGGAATTTTGGAAAATTAAAACCAGTGCCTCTATTATTTCAGCAGCCTTGTCTTTTAAGACACTAGGATGAAGTCCATCAGGATCCAAGAACTTGTCAGCTTTTAGTTCTAATAATTTTTCAGCATCCTTTCCCTTGTGATTCTAATTATTTTAGGCTCTTCCTTCCTTTTCACCTCCTGATTCACACTTGCTTCTGGGATGTTATGTGTATCCTCTATGGTGAAGATAAGATGCAAAATATCTGTTCAATATATATCTTCCATTTTCTTATTTTCCATTATTAATTCCCCATTCTCACTCTCTGGAGGACCCACACTCACTTTAATTACTCATTTCCTTTTTAAATGCCTGCAGAAAATCTTATTACAGTATCTGTTTTTATATTTCTGGGTAACTTTCTCTCATATGCTAAATTATCCCTCCTTATTAATCTTTTACTCATCCTTTCTTATTTTTTATGTTCTGTCTAGTTATCTGACTTACCACTCTTTTTTTCTTTCAGTTTGATACTATCTTCATTTTCCTTAGTTCGCCACAGATGCTGTGTCCTTCTCTTTGAGGTTTTCTTTCTCGCTGGAATGTGTCATAGAATCATAGAAACCCTACAGTGCAGAAAGAGGCCATTTGGCCCATTGTGTCTGCACCGACCACAATCCTACCCAGGCCCTACCCCCATATCCCTACATATTTACCCGCTAATCCCTCTAACCTACGCATCTCAGGACACTAAGGGGCTATTTTAGCATGGCCAATCAACCTAACCCGCACATCTTTGGATTGTGGGAGGAAACCGGAGCACCCGGAGGAAAGCCACGCAGACACGAGGAGAATGTGCAAACTCCACACAGACAGTGACCCAAGCCGGGAATCGAACCCAGGTCCCTGGAGCTGTGAAGCAGCAGTGCTAACCACTGTGCTACCGTGCCGCCCAATATCTTTTTAAGTATTCTGAAAAATCTCCATAAATGTCTGCTACTACATCATTACTTATCCTTTAGCCTGATTTTCCACTTCACTTAAGCTGGTGCTGTTTCATGCCCTCGTAATTACCCTTATTTAATTTTAATACACTGTCATTCGTCCACTCTTCATTCCCCCAAACTGAATGTGAAATTCAATCATATTATGATCACTGCCACCTAAGGGTGCCTTCACTATGAGGTCATTAAGTATTCCTGTCTCATTGTACATTACAATGTGGATAGTTTGGAGGGATGTCAGAAGCTGCAGCGTGACATAGATAGGATGCAAGACTGGGCGGAGAAGTGGCAGATGGACTTCAACCCGGATAAATGTGTAGTGGTCCATTTTGGCAGGTCAAATGGGATGAAGGAGTGTAATATCAAGGGTAAGACTCTTAGCAGTGTAGAGGATCAGAAAGACCTTGGGGTCTGGGTCTCATAGGACTCTTAAATCGGCCTCGCAGGTAGAGGAGGTGGTTAAGAAGGCGTATGGTGTGCTGGCCTTCATCAATCGAGGGATTGAGTTTAGGAGTCAGGAGATAATGATGCAGCTTTATAAGACCCTCGTCAGACCCCTTTGGAGTACTGTGCTCAGTTCTGGTCGCCTCATTACAGGAAGGATGTAGAAATTATTGAAAGGGTGCAGAGAAGATTTACAAGGATGTTGCCTGGATTGGTTGGCATGCCTTATGAGGATAGGTTGAGGGAGCCCGGTCTTTTCTCCTTGGAGAGACGAAGGATGAGAGGTGACCTGATAGAGGTGTACAAGATGTTGAGAGGTATAGATCAGGTGGATTCTCAGAGGCTTTTTCCCAGGGCTGAAATGGCTGCTACGAGAGGACACAGGTTTAAGGTGCTGGGGAATGGGTACAGAGGAGATGTCAGGGGTAGGTTTTTCACTCAGAGGGTGGTGGGTGAGTAGAATTGGCTGCCGTCAATGGTGGTGGAGGCAAACTCAATAGGGTCTTTTAAGAGACTTCTGGATGAGTACATGGGACTTAATAGGATTGAGGGTTATAGGTAAGCCTATATATAGGCCTAGGTAGGTAGGGACATGACCGGCGCAACTTGTGGGCCGAAGGGCCTGTTTGTGCTGTCGTTTTTCTATGTTCTATTACCAGATTTGGTATAGCCAGCTCTGCAGTTGATTCTAGAACGTGCTTCTCTAAGAAAATGTCCCAACAACAACACTCTATGAACTCACTATCCAGGCTACCTTGGCCATCAGACAGCTAGGTTATGTTTCAGTGCATTGAAGTCTGAAACCCATGGATGATGTGAGTGCGGAAATGTTTTCACTTCTCTAATATGTCTTGACTTTGTGCCATGTTTAGGAATGGCTATTAATGAGCTGCAATGAAATGTCCGTCAGCTCTTGTAAATGCTATAGGAGAACAGGTTGGCAACCAACAGATGAAGTGAAAACCTCTGACCTCATCCATGGCTGGGATTCTCCGGTGCTGCTGCACTGAATGGAGGTTTGACTAAATGCCAATTTCTCCATTCTTCTCCACTCCCAGTAGGGTGGGAACAGGTGAGACTGGAGAATCTTTCAATTGTATTTGAGCCTTGAATAAAGCATAGATTATTTTATTCCTGGAAATGACCACTTTCCTTCAATCCATTTAAATTGGTGCTGCTACTCCTAAGTAGCCATTTTCAAGGAGAGTACTGTTGGGGTGGAGCTCTACGAACAAATCACATGAGACTCAGGTGCAGGTCATGATCATTTATTCTCGATTAATAAGGGGATCATGGGTTATGGGGAAAAGGCAGGAGAATGGGGATGAGAAAAACACCAACCATGATTGAATGGCGGAGCAGACTTGATGGGCCGAGTGGCCTAATTCTGCTCCTATGTCTTATGGTCTTATGGTCTTATTCAAGCATGCAGGGGAAACATTGCCACATCACAAAAATGTCACTTTATGTATACATTGTTGGTCAGGTACACAAACATTGTTTAAATTCTAATCTTGTCTACATACAGGTTTATATTAAACATTTCACCCAAACAGGGCCTGTTTAAAAAAAACTGTGGTTAGAACCAGCAGCTACTCACACGAGTAGGTTCTTTTGATCAAAGAGTAAGCCTGTTTAAAAACACTGCAGTTAGAAACCACAGCAACACAAAAGAGGAAGCACTTCAGATTTAATTGACCGTGAAGAGCAATAAAAACAAAGAAAGCTACTGCCTACTGTGGAATAACTTGAACCTGTCAATCAAGAGGCATGTAAAAGGTACTGGAGCAAGAACAAAGAACAAAGAACAAAGAAAATTACAGCACAAGAACAGGAACAGGCCCTTCGGCCCTCCAAGCCTGTATCGACCATGCTGCCCGACTTAATTAAAACCCTCTACCCTTCCGGGGACCATATCCCTCTATTCCCATCTCATTCATGTACTTGTCAAGACGCCCCTTAAAAGTCACTACCGTATCTGCTTCCACTACCTCCCCTGGCAATGAGTTCCAGGCACCCACCACTCTCTGTGTAAAAAATCTGCCTCGTACATCTCTTTTAAACCTTGCCCCTCGCACCTTAACCCTATGCCCCCCGAGTAATTGACTCTTTCATCCTGGGAAAAAGCTTCTGACTATCCACTCTGTCCATGCCTCTCATAATCTTGCAGACTTCTATCAGGTCTCCCCTCAACCTCCGTCGCTCCAATGAGAACAAACCGAGTTTCTCCAATGTCTCCTCATAGCTAATGCCCTCTATACCAGGCAACATCCTGGTAAATCTTTTCTGTACCCTCTCCAAAGCCTCCACATCCTTCTGGTAGTGTGGCGACCAGAATTGAACACTATATTCCAAGTGCGGCCTCATTAAGGTTCTATAAAGCGTCAACATGACTTGCCAATTTTTAAACTCAAATATCCGGCCGATGAAGGCAAGCATGCCGTATGCCTTCTTGACTACCTTCTCCACCTGCACTGCCACTTTCAGTGACCTGTGTACCTGTACACCCAGATCCCTTTGCCTCTCAATACTCTTAAGGGTTCTGCCATTTACTGTATATTTCCTATCTGTATTAGACCTTCCAAAATGCATTACCTCACATTTGTCCGGATTAAACTCCATCTGCCATCTCTCCGCCCAAGTCTCCAACTGATCTATATCCTGCTGTATCCTCTGATGGTCCTCATCGCTATCCACAAATCCACCAACCTTTGTGTCGTCCGCAAACTTACTAATCAATCCAGTTACATTTTCCTCCAAATCATTTATATATATTACAAACAGCAAAGGTCCCAGCACTGATCCCTGAGGACTTGCCACAGCACTCCATTCAGAAACGCACCCTTCCACAGCTACCCTCTGTCTTCTTTGACCGAGCTAGTTTTGTATCCACCTTGCCAGCTCACCTCTGATCCCATGCAACTTCACTTTCTGCACCAGTCTGCCATGAGGGACCTTACTGAACTCCATGCAGACAACATCCACTGCCCTACCCTCATCAATCATCTTCATCACTTCCTCGAAAAACTCGATCAAGTTCGTGAGACACAACCTCCTCTTCACAAAACCATGTTGCCTCTCGCTAATACATCCACTTATTTCCAAGTGGGAATAAATCCTGTCTCGAAGAATCCTCTCCAATAATTTCCCTACCACTGATGTAAGGCTCACCGGCCTGTAATTACCTGGATTATTCTTGCTACCCTTCTTAAACAAAGGAACAACATTGGCTATTCTCCAATCCTCTGGGACCTCTCCTGTAAGAAGTCTAACAACATCAGGTTAAAGTCCAACAGGTTTATTTGATAGCAAACGCCACTAGCTTTCGGAGCGTGCTGCTCCTTCATCAGGTGGAGTGGGAGATCTGCTCACAAACAGGGCATACAGAGACACAAACTCAATTTGCAGAATAATGATTGGAATGCGAGTCTTTACAGCTAATCAAGTCTTAAAGGTACAGACAATGTGAGTGGAGAGAGCATTAAGACAGGACAGCTAGTGAGATTTTGCAAGTCCAGGCAAGCTGTGGGGGTTACAGATAGTGTGACATGAACCCAAGATCCCGGTTGAGGCCGTCCTCATGTGTGTGGAACTTGGCTATCAGTTTCTGCTCAGCGACTCTGCATTGTCGTGTGTCGTGAAGGCCGCCTTGGAGAATGCTTACCCGAAGATCAGAGGCTGAATGCCCATGACCGCTGAAGTGAAAAGGGAGTGCAATTAACTGTGAAAAAAAAATAAAGATTTCCAACACATCAGAGGGAAGACTTTCACCTTCATCTGCTGGGTCTTTGAACTTGACTTGCTGGGAGAGACATCAACGTGTTTCAAGGCTACAGAAGGAAGGCTTTTAGCTATAACTTGATTTTCTGAAAGAGAGTTTGATGATTTTCAAAACTGCACAGGGAAGACCTGCCACATGATCCTCATCCCTGCAAAGACCCCCGACCTGAGCCCCTCCAGCTCAGGCAGAGACAACCTGACCACCACGTACCCTGAAGGACCCCCCTGGAGGTAAGTGTAGAGAGGGTACTCACCCCCTTGCTCCCTTTCGGTATCCATGGTGCCTAGTCCCTGCTTCTCGGGACTAGGAGAGACTGGCACTCAGGTGACTTCCAGCTGAGGGGTTGGGTGCATCTCGGGAGGCCGGAGCATTCTGCTTCAAATCAACTAACGACATTCAAATGAATAGTAATTAGTTTGGATCTAGATGAGAACCCTCTCTGGCTAGGTGGAACAGTAAGAAGTCTAACAACACCGGGTTAAAGTCCAACAGGTTTATTCGGTCGCAAAAGCCACTAGCTTTCGGAACGCTGCTCCTTCGTCAGGTGGGTGGGAGCTCCTGACGACCATGCAAAGGTCTGTTGATCTCGGGCAGGATTTTCCGGTTTTAGAGCGAGCGTGGCTGGAAGTCAGGAATGTTAGCACTAACCCCCTTTTAAATAAATTTATTTTATTTCCCCGAACAGTAGATAAATTACATGTAAAATAAGGGTTAATACCATTACTATGAGTTATGAAGTGAGTTATACTTCTGAAAGCTGTCTTACTAGCTGTATTTTTCCACCACAATTCTTGGCCTACATATTTGCCTGTTGTTTTTCTATCTGTGTTTAACTAGCGATGAAGTCACTGTAGCCAATAAGCCCAAGCTGTTTTCTGTTTTCATAGAAACATAGAAAAACTACAACACAAATAGGCCCTTCGGCCCCACAAGTTGTGCCGAACATATCCCTACCTTCTAGGCCTACCTATAACCCTCCATCCTATTAAGTCCCATGTACTCATCCAGAAGTCTCTTCAAAGACCCTATTGAGTTTGCCTCCACCACCACTGACGGCAGCCGATTCCACTCGCCCACCAACCTCTGTGTGAAAAACTTCCCCCTAACATTTCCCCTGTACCTACCCCCCAGCACCTTAAACCCGTGTCCTCTCGTAGCAGACATTTCCACCCTGGGAAAAAGCCTCTAAGAGTCCACCCAATCTATGCCTCTCAACATCTTATATACCTCTATCAGGTCTCCTCTCATCCTACGTCTCTCCAAGGAGAAAAGACCGAGCTCCCTCAGCCTATCCTCATAAGGCATGCCACTCAATCCAGGCAACAGCCTTGTAAATCTCCTCTGCACCCTTTCAATCATTTCGACATCCTTCCTGTAATGAGGCGACCAGAACTGAGCACAGTACTCCAAGTGGGGTCTGACGAGGGTCTTATATAGCTGCATCATTATCCCCGGACTCCTAAACTCAATCCCTCGATTGATAAAGGCCAGCACGCCATACGCCTTCTTAACCACCTCCTCCACCTGTGGGGCCAATTTTAGAGTCGTATGGACCCGGACCCCAAGGTCCTTCTGATCCTCTACAGTACTAAGAATCTTTCCCTTTATATTGTACTCCTTCATCTCATTTGACCTGCCAAAATGGACCACTACGCATTTATCTGGGTTGAAGATCATCTGCCACTTCTCCGCCCAGTCTTGCATCCTATCTATGTCCCTCTGTAACTTCTGACATCCCTCCAGACTATCCACAACCCCACCAACCTTGGTGTCGTCGGCAAACTTACCAACTCATCCCTCTGCTTCCTCATCCAGGTCATTTATGAAAATGACAAACAGCAAGGGTCCCAGAACAGATCCCTGGGGCACACCACTGGTGACCGACCTCCATTTAGAAGAAGACCCATCTATACACACTCTCTGCCTCCTTTGGGCAAGCCAGTTCTGGATCCACAGGGCAGCAGCACCTTGGATCCCATGCCCTCTCATTTTTTCTAGAAGCCTTGCATGGGGGACCTTATCGAACGCCTTGCTAAAATTCATATAAACCACATCTACCGCTTTCCCTTCGTCAATGTGTTTAGTCACATTTTCGAAGAACTCCACCAGGCTCGTAAGGCACGATCTGCCTTTGACAAAGCCATGCTGAGTATTCTTGAGCATACTAAACCTCTCTAAATGCTCATAAATCCTGTCCCTCAGGATCTTTGCCATCAGCTTACCAACCACTGAGGTTAGACTCACCGGTCGGTAATTTCCTGGGCTATCCCTAGTCCCCTTCTTGAAAATAGGAACCACATCCGCAATCCTCCAATCCTCCGGCACCTCTCCCGTCTCCATCGACGATGCAAAGATCATCGCCAGAGGCTCTACAATCTCTTTCCTCGCCTCCCACAGTAACCTGGGGTATATCCCATCCGGACCCGGCGACTTATCTATCTTGATGCCATTCAAAGATTCCAGCACAACCTCTTTGTTAAAGTCCACATACTCAATCTTTTCAGTCCACCGCAAGCCCGCAGTACATCCACCCAGGTCCTTCTCCTCTGTGAAAACCGAGGCAAAATACTCATTAAGCACCTCTGCCATTTCTACTGGTTCCGTACAGATTTTCCCACCATCACCTTTTATAGGCCCTATTCCTCCACGTCTCATCCCTTTACTTTTCACATATTTATAGAACGCCTTAGGATTCTCCTTAATCCTACCTGCCAAGGCCTTCTTGCGACCCATTCTGGCTCTCCTAATTTCCTTCTTTAGTCCCTTCCTACAAGCCGTATACTCATCTAGATCCCTATCTTCGCCAAGCTCTCTGAACCTTTTGTACGCTTTCCTTTTCTTCTCGACTAAGTCCCGCACAGCTTTCGTGCACCACGGTTCCTTTAACCATTTTGTATTGTCCAATTGACTTGCTTGCCTATAAGAATATGATAAGACGTGTTTACCAGGTACACATGAAGGCAATGAGAAGATAAAATACGCTGGGGAATGCAGTCAGCTGAACTTGTGTTGTGTACAAATGCAGTAACTGCTCTTGGAGAGATTCTGCAGCTTGAATATTTCACTTGCAGCTTGGAATAAAATTTCTGACCTTCAATGTTGCCTGACTCAGATTAGCACTGGACCCACAACAATGGGATCGTACAGAAATCTGTACAACGCGTTTACAATGGCCAGAAATTTCCGGCTACTCACCCTGGTGGGATCCACCACCACTACCTCCCTCCACCAAGCCCCCCCAATTCCTCAACCCCCCCAAACCCCCCAACCTCCCCCCCCCCACCAGCCCCCCCCCCCCCACCCCCACCCCCACCCTCCCCCCCCCCCCCCCCCCCCCCCTCCCCGGTCACAGGTTTCCTGATGGCCAAAGGCCTCCCGCCACGAGAAAGATGCGGCAGGGAGTCCAGAGAATCTGTGTGGAGTCTACACGTTTTCCCCATGTCCGTGTGGGTTTCCTCCAGGTGCTTCGGTTTTCTCCCACAGTCCCTAGATGTGCAGGTTTGGTGGATTGGCCATGCTAAATGTACGGGTTTATGGGGATAGGGTGGGAGGAGGAGGAGGGTGACGAGGGTGTGGGCCTGGCTAAGATGCTCTTTCAGAGGGTTGGTACAGACTGAATGGACCGAATGGCCTCCTTGCCCAATGGAAGGGATTCTATGGTCTATTGCTTTCTAATCCCATCCAGTGAAATGCACAGTTGGATCACAGTAATCGTACTACTCCTATGACAGTTTTCCTGTATTACAACAATGACTGCACTTCTAAAAGTACTTAATTGGCTGTGAAGCACTTTGGGATATCCTGAGGTTGTGAAAGGCACTGCAGAAATGCACGTTTCTCTTTTCATTCGTTCTTTGTCCTCTTGTTTCAATGAATTTATAATTTGTTTCCATTTTCACTTTACGGTTAACTTTTTTATGATAAAAGCAAAGAAACGTTTTGGTATAATTGCACTGTACCTGTGATTCCAAACAATACGCAGTAGTATCATTCCGACTGTCACCTGCCGTGTACTGAGTTCACTGCCCGAATAAAGTCATTATTCCTTTTTCTGTGAAGAAAGCTTTCTCTGTGCTTGCACCCTGCAATGAAACTTTCTTTAAAGTTCATGCCAACATACAGTTCACTACATCTTAGCACAGGAATTCCAATAATACCACAATGGCCCAGCTCCAACATGCTGTGCCACAGACTGGCGCAGTGTGGCTTTATGCCCGCAGATTCCCAGTCTCTGTCAGAACACAGAGAAATACGCAGTAGGAGATACATGCTTCTCTGTGGGGGCCGGGGGCTGGAGTGGTGGGTGGGGGGAGATGAGGTAGTGGTGAAGCTGGGAACTCAGAAGCAGAACCATCATAGATCACTTTCATGCACTTTCAAGCATAAATAAATAAATAGCATCATCTCAGGCTTGAAAATTTGCTCTCTGTGACAGACTCTTGGGTCTGTCCATAGAAACACGAGATATAGGGGCTGGAGTAGGCCACTCAGCCCTTCAATTCTTCTCTGCCACTCAGTAAGATCATGGTTGACCTCTGCTACAGCTTTCTGCACTTTCCTCCTATCTCTTGATTCCCTGCGTCTCTAAAAAATCTATCTATCCCAGCCTTAAATAAAGTCAACCACTGAGCATCTCGCATTCTTCTGGGATAGGGAATTTGAAATATTCACAACAGTCTGGGTGGCACGGTGGCACAGTGGTTAGCACTGCTGCCTCACAGTACCAGGGACCCGGGTTCAATTCCAGCCTTGGGTCACTGTCTGTGTGGAGTTTGCATGTTCTCCCCGTGTTTGCGTGGGTTTCCTCCGGGTGCTCTGCTTTTCTCCCATACTCCAAAGATATGCAAGTTGGGTGGATTGGCCATTGTAAATTGGCTTTTAGCATCAGGGGGATTAGCAGGGTAAATATGTGGGGTTGCGGGGAGAGGGCCTGGGTGGGATTGTTGTCAGTGCAGGATTGATAGGCTGAATGGCCTACTTTGCACTATAGGGACTATATGATCAATAGAGCCAATGTTTTGGGTCTGGGTGACCTTTCGTCAGAATGGTTTTGCCTTTGCCATTAGATTAATGTCATTGCAAGAGGAGTCAGCAAGTCTAGTTACCAATGTTTGTTGCTTTGCACCATGTTCTCCTTTTCTATGCTTCATTTAGGAAATGCTCAATGCTCAGGCAATAAGGATGAGAATTCAGCCTGTGTCTGGGTCCCACCTGACTTCCCAGCTGATCCCCTCCATTTCTCTGTATTCTTTTACCAAGCAAAGCCCAACTGCTTTTTTTCAATATATAAAAGATAAGAGAGAGGCAAAAATAGACATTGGACCACTGGAAAATGAGGCTGGAGAAGAAATAATAGGAAACAAAGAAATGGCAGAGGAACTGAATAGGTACTTTGCATCAGTCTTCACGGTGGAAGATACCAGTGAGATGCCAGAGCTCCAGGAGAATCAAGGGGCACAGGTGAGTGTAGTGGCCATCACTAAGGAGAAGGTTCTGGGGAAACTGAAAGGTCTGAAGGTGGATAAATCACCTGGACCGGATGGACTACACCCCAGGGTTCTAAAAGAGATAGCTGAGGAAATTGTGGAGGCATTGGTGGTGATCTTTCAGCAATCATTGGAGGCAGGTAGAGTCCCAGAGGAGTGGAAAGTAACTAATGTAACGCCGCTGTTTAAGAAGGGAGGGAGGCAGCAGATGGGAAGTTATAGGCCAGTTAGCCTGAATTCAGTCATTGGCAAGATTTTAGAGTCCATTATTAAAGATGAGATCGCAGAGTACTTCGAAGTGCATGATAACATAGGCTGGAGTCAGCACGGCTTCATCAAGGGGAAGTCATATCTGACAAATGTGTTGGAGCTTTTTGAGCAGTAACAAGGAAGTTAGACAAAGGAGAACCAGTGGATGTGATTTCATAGAGTCATAGAGGTTTACAGCATGGAAACAGGCCCCTCGGCCCAACTTGTCCATGCCACCCTTTTTTTTTAAACCCCGAAGCCAGTCTCAATTGCCCACATTTGGCCCATATCCCTCTCTACCCATCTTACCCATGTAACTGCCTAAATGCTTTTCAAAAGACAAAATTGTACCCGCCTCTACTACTATCTCTGGCAACTTGTTCCAGACACTCACCACCCTCTGTGTGAAAAAATTGCTCCTCTGGACACTTTTGTATCTCTCCCCTCTCACCTTAAATCTATGCCCTCTAGTTTTAGATTTAGATTTATTTAGATTTATTTATATTTTCAAAAGGCCTTTGACAAGGTGCCACACAGGAGACTTAAATAAGTTAAGAGCTCATGGTGTTAAGGGTAAGCTCGTGGCAAGGATAGAGGATTGGCTGACTGGCAAAAGGCAAAGAGTGGGGACAACGGGGTCGTTTTCAGGATGGCAGCCGGTGACTAGTGGTGTGCCTCAGGGGTCAGTGCTGGGACCACAACTTTTCACAATATACATTAACGATTTTGAAGAAGGAACTGAAGGCACTGTTGCTAAGTTTTCAGTTGATACAAAGATATGTAGAGGGACAGGTAGTATTGAGCAAGCAGCGGGGGGTGCAAAAGGACTTGAACGGGTTAGGAGAGTGGGCAAAGAAGTGGCAGATAGAATACAATGTGGAAAAGTGTGAGGTTATGCACTTTGGAATGAGGAATGGAGGCATAGACTATTTTCTAAATGGGAAAGTGCTTATGAAATCAGAAGCACAAAGGGACTTGGGAGTCCTTGTTCAAGATTCAAGGTTCAGTTGGCAGTTAGGAAGGCAAATGCAGTGTTAGCATTCATGTCGAGAGGGCTAGAATACAAGAGCAGGGATGTACTTCTGATGCCATATAAGGCTCTGGTCAGACCCCATTTGGAGTATTGTGAGCAGTTTTGGGCCCCATATCTAAGGAAGGATGTGCTGGCCTTGGAAAGGGTCCAGAGGAGGTTCACAAGAATGATCCCTGGAATGAAGAGCTTGTCATGTGAAGACTCTGGGTCTGTACTCATTGGAGTTTAGAAGGATGATGGGGGATCTTATTGAAACTTACAGGATATTGCGAGGCCTGGATAGAGTGAACATGGAGAGGATGTCTCCACTAGTAGGAAAACTAGAACCAGAGGGCACAACCTCAGGCCAATAGAGCGAGTCTTTAAAACAGAGACGAGGAGGAATTTCTTCAGCCAGAGAGTGGTGAATCTGTGGAACTCTTTGCCGCAGAAGGCTGTGGAGGCCAGGTCATTGAGTATCTTTAAGACAGAGATAGATAGGTTCTTGATTGATAAGGAGATCAGGGGTTATGCAGAAAAGGCAGCAGAATGGGGATGAGAAAAATATCAGCCATGATTGAATGGTGGAGCAGACTCCATGGGCCGAGTGGCCTAATTCTGCTCCTATGTCTTATGGTTTTATGTATGTGAGAGATTGTGAAACTTATGATCAGTATTGTTTCACTTAAGATGACTTAAATTCTACTAATTGCCATCATGCCTTAAAATCACATGTGCTGCAATCCAGACAGTCGCACCAGGATTGTGCCCACCTGACTCACACCAGGGGAAGTAGTAGAGCATCTTATTAATGTGGGGCTGGTGGGTACATACAGCACTTGGGTGCTTTTCTTACGGTCTCTTGCTCCAAATTCCAGGAATCTGGGATGGCTGCCTAGCCGTAAAGACCTGCCAGTGACCATCTGAGCAGGGGAGGGATGTTCCTGCAAATTACTTATGTTTGAATTTGATATGTCTAAGATTTACCCAGGTCAGGATCCCACCAGTCTGACTCTCAGATGCCGCTGAATCCAATCCCAGGGGCAAGGACACATGGCTGAGGCAGTCCCCACCTCTTGCCCTTAATTTGTTTCTGTAGGGACAAACAGAAAGAAGTTCTGCCTCTCGCAAGACAATGTGGAGAAAAGGCAGCAATCCAAGTGGGGGTAATTTTTACCTTTGTTTTAGTTTCGTTTACTTATTACTTTCATAAGTAGGCTTATATTAACACTGCAATGAAGTTAGTGTGAAAACTCCTTAGTCGCCACACTCCAGCGCCTGTTCGGGTACACTGAGGAAGATTTTAGCATGGCCAATGCACCTAATCAGCACGTCTTTCAGACTGTTGGAGGAAGCCGGAGCACCCGGAGGAAACCCACACAGACCTGGGCAGGACGTGCAGACTCCACAC
This sequence comes from Mustelus asterias, assembly GCF_964213995.1. Classification (NCBI taxonomy): domain Eukaryota; kingdom Metazoa; phylum Chordata; class Chondrichthyes; order Carcharhiniformes; family Triakidae; genus Mustelus; species Mustelus asterias. Next base: position 46,197,138 of record NC_135805.1, read on the forward strand.
AGACAGTGACTAAAGCCAGGATTCGAACCCGGAATCCTGGCACTGTGAGGCAGCGGTGCTAACCACTGTGTCACCATGCTGCCCGCCTGTGCTTAAAGTTGACAAGGCACTGGGACCGGATGTAATGCGTCCAAAGATACCGAGGGAAGTGAGACTGGAAATTGTGGAGACACTGACCATAATTTTTCAGTCTTTCTTAGACCCGGAGTTGGTGCCAGAGGACTGGAGAATTACAAACATTACATCCTTGCTCACTGTTCCACCTTGCCACCCCTGGTGGAGTAAGCCACTCTTGCCTGTTGTAGTCTGATCTGATGGAGTGAGTCACTTGCTTGTTGTAGAACCAGCTTGATTTTCCTCCCATTGAAATGAATTGTGCAAAGATATCTATAACTGATGACTGGAGCTGCTCCTGCTGCAAGGCGGAATTCAAAATGACAAGGCTGCATAGAATTAATAATGAAGCGAAAACAATCCCCTCTATGTTAGTGTCCTTAAAGTTGTGTAGGTGGTGAAGGACCTCAGATTGAATTGTTTTCCTGCTGTGATTCCTGTAAATTTGAATTTAATGCTAGAGTGGGAAGCAGTACATTTAAAAATAATGTATCCTAGTTAATTTTAGGATGCTTTTTAAAAAATACGTATCTTATTCTTGATTTAATAAAATTCAGGCTATTTTTATTAACAGGTCAAAAATGAGAGAAATCACATTTTAGTCATCAACAACTCACAGAAAATTGAAATGCTGAGGGAATAAAGCAGCTAGAAAATTAACACACAACCCCATGTGACTTTATACCTCATGTAAACCCAAGTCCCTCTAAACCCATTTCTCCTCATACTCCATGTCAGCCCATGCTCCTTTATCTCCATGGTCCCATACCCCCTATGCCAAATTAGTGCTGACACATGTCAAACCATGCTCATACCCACCAACCTTTTGCTCTTGGCCCCTCCATGTCAAATCATCTCGTATCCCTAGGCAGGTCCTTGACAGCTATGACACTTCTTTGACAGTTTTGAGTTTGTGTGTAAAAGGAGCCTCTCCATCATGCCAAAAATCTGGGCCAATGGCTTTGGTCTTCCAACTATTGAATTGGAAGAAATTTCTGCTCATCAAACAGTCTGATAATTCAGAAGTCTCACAATACCAGGTTGAAGTCCAACAGGTTTATCTGGAATCACGAGCTTTCGGAGTGCTGCTCCTTCATCAGCTGAGTGACTCACCTGATGAAGGAGCAGCACTCTAAAAGCTTGTGATTCCAAATAAATCTGGGTGTTGTGAGACGTCTTACTGTGCCCATCCCAGTCCAACTCCAGCATCTCCACATTATGATAATTCAGAGACAGTGGCGAGATTGAGAGAGGTGATGGTGAAGTAGAGCTGGGTATTGTCAGCTTATGTGAGAGAATAGACATGTCTTGGCATTGTGTCACTGGATGGCAGCACAACAATGAGAAAAAGGAAGGGGCCAAGGGTAGATCCTTGGAGGACACTAGATGTTACAGCATGGGATCTGGATGAGAAGTCACACAAGTGATTCTCCATATGACTAGATAGATAAAAATGGAACTAGGTGACAAAACTTGGACAAAAGTGGTGTAGCATTAGGGGTGGATGGTGTGGTCAACTGTGTTGAAGATTACAGACAGGTCAAGAAAGATGAGGAGGGGTAGCTTACCTTATTTTAGGACAAGAATATGAGAATACTGCTGCAGTGACATATTACATATCCAAAATTTCAGGGAGTTAAACAAACGCTTCTTCATTTCAATGATCATAGCTTGCTACCAAATGTAATTATCTTACTAAACCCTGTGATCGCAAAATGCTGTCGCTGCAATTGAATGTAAGTAGCAATATTATCCAGGATAGCATATTATTTGTTCAAACAAAATGCCTGAACAAAATTAATGTCTGATTTTTGGGAGTATTGATTCACATGCATTTTACAAAAATATTGGTTTAGTTTGTATCGGATTTGCAGAAGACAACTCAATGATATAGGGGAGCATGGGAAACGAATTCTGTTTCATGATGGCGTTCCAACATGTAACAAAATATCAAAGTCACTGACGGTCCTTGGGAATATAATCAATGGAAACAGTGAAAGCTATGCGTGGTTGGATGTTGCAGAGTAAGGACTGTCTTGCTATCATATTACTATTTTAAATAGATCAATATTACACAGGAATATTCCCTGCTGGGTAAGCTAGAGAAAAATCTATGTTTGTTAATCACTAATGCTTTAAATAGTAAAGTAATTATTCAAACATAAACTTTTAATGTCAAAAATTACTGGTGAGCAAAGTTAAGAAGGCAATTTTGTTAACAGTTAAAATTGCTCAAAACGCTTGTAAAAATAAACCTCACATTGTGATTGATAAAAATTCAACCTCATTCCTTCCCTCCTAACCAACCCTCATCTCTGCCTGTACCCTATAATACATAGGCCAGAATATTATTACCGTACACGCTGGGTGGGGTTTTCCCATCACGCTATGATGAACGGAGATTTGGCTGGCCGCCAAATTCTCCAACCTTGCTGCAGCGAAGGTGTGATGTGAACTGCTGGTAAGATTTGCCCCTAGTCATAGAATTATAGAATCCTACAGTGCAGAAGGAGGCCATTCGGCCTATTGAGTCTGCACCAACCACAATCCCACCCAGTCCCTATCCCCATAGACTCATGCATTTACCCTAGCTAGTCCCCCTGAAACACTAAGGGGCAATTTAGCATGGCCAATCCACCTAACCTGCACATCTTTGGACTGTGGGAGGAAACCAGAGCAATGAACAAAGAACAAAGAACAGTACAGCACAGGAAACAGGCCCTTCGGCCCTCCAAGCCTGTGCCGCTCCTTGGTCCAACTAGACCAATCGTTTGTATCCCTCCATTCCCAGGCTGCTCATGTGACTATCCAGGTAAGTCTTAAACGATGTCAGCGTGCCTGCCTCCACCACCCTACTTGGCAGCGCATTCCAGGCCCCCACCACCCTCGGTGTAAAAAACGTCCTTCTGATGTCTGAGTTATACTTCGCCCCTCTCAGCTTGAGCCCGTGACCCCTCGTGATCGTCACCTCCGACCTGGGAAAAAGCTTCCCACTGTTCACCCTATCTATACCCTTCATAATCTTGTATACCTCTATTAGATCTCCCCTCATTCTCCGTCTTTCCAAGGAGAACAACCCCAGTCTACCCAATCTCTCCTCATAGCTAAGACCCTCCATACCAGGCAACATCCTGGTAAACCTTCTCTGCACTCTCTCCAATGCCTCCACGTCCTTCTGGTAGTGCGGCGACCAGAACTGGACGCAGTACTCCAAATGTGGCCTAACCAGCGTTCTATACAGCTGCATCATCAGACTCCAGCTTTTATACTCTATACCCCGTCCTATAAAGGCAAGCATACCATATGCCTTCTTCACCACCTTCTCCATCTGTGTTGCCACCTTCAAGGATTTGTGGACTTGCACACCTAGGTCCCTCTGTGTTTCTATACTCCTGATGACTCTGCCATTTATTGTATAACTCCTCCCTACATTATTTCTTCCAAAATGCATCACTTCGCATTTATCCGGATTAAACTCCATCTGCCACCTCTCCGCCCAATTTTCCAGCCTATCTATATCCTGCTGTATTGCCCGACAATGCTCTTCGCTATCCGCAATTCCAGCCATCTTCGTGTCATCCGCAAACTTGCTGATTACACCAGTTACACCTTCTTCCAAATCATTTATATATATCACAAATAGCAGAGGTCCCAGTACAGAGCCCTGCGGAACACCACTGGTCACAGACCTCCAGCCGGAAAAAGACGCTTCGACCACTACCGTCTGTCTCCTATGGCCAAGCCAGTTCTCCACCCATCTAGCCACTTCTCCTTGTATCCCATGAGCCTTAACCTTCTTAACCAACCTGCCATGTGGGACTTTGTCAAATGCCTTACTGAAATCCATATAGACGACATCCACGGCCCTTCCTTCATCAACCGTTTTTGTCACTTCCTCAAAAAACTCCACCAAATTTGTAAGGCACGACCTCCCTCTTACAAAACCATGCTGTCTGTCACTAATGAGATTGTTTCGTTCTAAATGCACATACATCCTGTCTCTAAGAATCCTCTCCAACAACTTCCCTACCACGGACGTCAAGCTCACCGGCCTATAATTTCCTGGGTTATCCCTGCTACCCTTCTTAAACAACGGGACCACATTCGCTATCCTCCAATCCTCAGGGACCTCACCCGTGTCCAAAGAAGCGACAAAGATTTCCGTCAGAGGCCCAGCAATTTCACCTCTCGTCTCCCTGAGCAGTCGAGGATAGATGCCATCAGGCCCTGGGGCTTTGTCAGTTTTAATGTTCCCTAAAAAACCTAACACTTCCTCTCTTGTAATGGAGATTTTCTCTAACGGGTCAACACCTCCCTCCGAGACACTCCCGGTTAACACGCCCCTCTCCTTCGTGAATACCGATGCAAAGTATTCATTTAGGATCTCCCCTATTCCCTTGGGTTCTAAGCATAATTCCCCTCCTTTGTCCCTGAGAGGTCCGATTTTCTCCCTGGAGGAAACCCACACAGACACGGGGAGAATGTGGAAACTCTACTCAGACAGTGACCAAAGCCGGGAATCGAACCCAGGTCCCTGGTGCTGTGAGGCAGCAGTGCTAACCACTGTGCTACCATGCCGCCCCATAGTGTATAATGTTCCCGGTCAAAAACAAAATTAAGTAAAACTCAATAAACATTTAATTCAAGCAATGTTGGGTAATAGCACTTCATTTTAACATATGATTCAAGCTAGGAAGTTTTCTGGCCATCACAGTTATTTGACATCTTGTGCTAGCAAAAAAATGACTTACCAAAAATGGTTAATGCAGTAAAATGTTCTTGCCCATGCCTTCCTCCACAATTATATAGAAGATTGGAGTGTATTTTAAGGTTGTAGTGCATCTTGACGTTGAAATCTGTTTGACGAGTCATTTTCAGTTAATGGTGCGTTCTTCAGCCCTCGATGTGTTGCTGTATTGTCAACTTTTATGGCCTGTGTTCCTATATAATATCCTACTGGGGCCACTGCCTGATAAGATGTATAGTCCTGTATGGATACTGAATAAAAAAGTCTGGAAGGTATCAATCAATTAACATGCATAGGGCAGAGTCTACTTCTTCCATTGGGGTGGGCAGAATCCTTCTGATTCAGTCAGGGGTGAGGAACATCAAGAGTGGCCATCCTGCCCAGAGGCCAATTGAGACTGCTAGGTGGTGAATTAATTGACACTGAATGTCAGCATCCAGGGAAGCGTGTCAGCTCACCTTAACCATTCAATCAGGCACCAGCAAGGATGGGGAAGGATCAAACTCAAAGGTAGGGGAGTCTAAAACTAGAGGGCATAGGTTTAAGGTGAAAGGGGAGAGATACAAAAGTGTCCAGAGAGACAATTTTTTCACACAGAGGGTGGTGAGTGTCTGGAACAAGCTGCCAGAGGCAGTAGTAGAGGCGGGTACAATTTTGTCTTTCAAAAAGCATTTAGATAGTTACATGGGTACGATGGGTATAGAGGGATATGGGCCAAATGCGGGCAATTGGGATTAGCTTAGGGGTTTTTAAAAAAAGGGCAGAATGGACAAGTGGGGCCGAAGGACCTGTTTCCATGCTGTAAACCTCTATGACTCTATGACTTTATGTCACATCCTGCCGCCGTAGATGTTCTGCTAGTGGTCAAAGGGCCATACACCATTTGGGGAGCCTGACCCACAAATGTCAGCATCCTCCTTGTGGTCTTGAAGTGGGAATGGGCACCTCTTAGCCGGCAACCCTGTAGCCCATGGAGAGTCCTCCACTGGCAAGGGCCACAACTTGGAAAGTGCCTCCCACCCCACCTCTCAAGAATGACCCTTCCCTGCCTTTGCTGGTGCCTGCTTGAATGGCTAAGGTGAGCTGACACACTTCCCTGGATTCTGGGTCTTCTATTGTTGCTGGACCTGACTGGTTGTAGTACCAACAATGCCACAATGCTCGGTGACACTGCTGGGACTGAAGAGTTATTCACCCTCTGTTTGGCCAGTAATTCGGGTAGGTCGAATCTCTAACCTTGAAAGGATGGAAGACCCAATGCCAGGCAGGAACTGCCTGATGCGCATGCATTTGGGTCAGGGCCAAGGTGCAGATGCCCTCATCCATGCTTTTGTTCCATCTAGGTTTGACTATTCCAATGCACTCCTGGCTGTTCCCCCACATTCTACACTCCACAAACTTGAAGTCATCCAAAACTCTCTGTCCATGTCTTAACTCACACCAAGTTCTCTTTCCCTGTTGCCTTTGTGCTTCCTGGCCTACCCTGGCTCCCAGTCAAGCAATGTCTTAATTTAAAAATTGTCATCTGTGTTTTCAAATCCCTCATTGCCTTGCCCCTCACTACCTCTGTATCTTCAACCGCACAACCTTTCAAGATATCTGTACTTTAATTGTGGCCTACCCTTTCCCAATTATATTTACTGCGCAACTGTTGCCACGCCTTCAGTTGCCTGGGCCCCAAACTCTGGAATTCCCGTCCTACACCTCTCCACCTCACTTTCCTCTTTTAAGGCACTCTTTTAAACCTTCAGCTCTGACCAAGGGTCATCCAGACTCCAAACGTTGGCTCTATTCTCTCTCCACTGATGCCGTCAGACTTGCTGAGATTTTCCAGCATTTTCTGTTTTTGACTCCTTCAAACCTACCTCTTTAACCAAGCTTTTGGTCATCTGACCTAACATCGCCTTATGTAGCTTACTGTCATACTTTGTTTTATGATTCTTTTGTGAAGCATCTTGGGGTGTTTCATTATCTTAAATGTGCTATATTAATGTGTTATTGTTGCCCCTGGCTTTTCTCTTTCAGACAGCACTATCACCATTAAATATGGTCCATAATATTAAATATCTGCAAATTGAAAGACTGCGGGCAAAATTCTCCGGCCTCCCAGCTGCGCGTTTCCCGGCCGCGGAAGGTGGTGCGCTGTTCACGGGCGGCAGGATTCTCCAGTCCCGCTATTGTCAATGGGATTTCCCCTTAATGTCACCCACGTCACTGCAAAACCTGCGGGACGGGGTGCGCTGCTGGCGGAGCCAGAGAATCCCACTGGTGTGAACGGCCGGAGAATCCCAGCCTGCATGTACGTCTATATCAAATACCAGAAATTCAGAAAACAGAGATGGACATGACAATAACAAGTGCAGGATTAGTAACTTTCTAGTTAGATGATTTGCAGTACTTTATCAGGTTAAAGCGTATACTGGTACATAACCATGAGAAAATAACACCGCACTCCTGAGCCGTCAAACATATCTTTATTTTACAGGATGTCAAAGACTAATACATTAGGTGTTAGGCATCAATGAAAAATCACAAATAGCATTTGGCTTTGTACTACAAAACCAGGAGTTTATCTGATTTATACTGTTAACATGCAAATTCACCAGTCTTAAAGTGCAGATACAATTACATCCTGGCACACGAGTCACGATCAGAGGTTGACATCAGATTTTACAAATAAATAACACTGGTTCCCATTGGAATAATACAAGGAAAAGGACTCTATAAACCAGGAAGCAAAATCACATCCTACCTGCTAAAGAACTGTGTATCTCAGGTTACAGGTTGCACACACTTAATACATCTACCAATCTCAGCTAGTTTGTCATTTTAAGAACAACTCGTCACAATTTACAGTTGGTTAACTAAACAGGCAGTACCACTTGCTTTTTTCTCTACTTTTTTTTCTGTCAAATGTGCTTAAAACAAAGTCTGTAAGAACACTTTTCAAAAGTCTGTTGACTGTTTTGGGGTTTTTTTTACATTTATTTTTGAATTTCAAAAATGCCTGAACAAAGGAGGTTGACGTAAAATATCCTGTCTTTTCAATAATCCAATGCCAATTTTGTTACCAGGCCGAGTACGGTGGGAGACATTAGTGTCTGAGTAAACAATTAAGGACTTTATTTTTGCCATGCCATTAAAAAAGGTGACGGACGCCAATACTGGGAAATCAAACTACTTTTCCATTGATTATATCCAGTGGCAGCATATAACACTTCTTGGCGAGGTACAGCACAGCCAGATGCAGAGTTACAAGGTCCTTAGCCCTTAGTTCTAAAGAGCAAAACCTAATGCATCAGTGTAATTCTTTTCTCCCCTTTTCCCATAGCAGCTATTCTTGTGACCTCCCTGAGCGAGATTGCCAATTTAGTGACAAATTAAGAGCCATTTGTGCTGTGGATTCATACACATTAGGAACTGAGTTGAAACTGCTCAAATCATTTCTCTTAGGACCTTTCCAGGCAGCAGATTGAAGCACCCTTTGTCTCATCAGTCTGGGCTAGATATGAACCTCGATCCCAGAAGTAGGACAACAGTATGGAAACCCACTGTGCCACACAGCTGCCAACTGTTGGCAATTATCGAGTACAATTTTCTTAATACGTTAAAAGAGATGCTGTCGCTTCTATAACACTCATGAATCATATTGCAGCTGCACAGCAGTCTCTCTCCCATCTCTCTCTCTTTCTGTCTCTCTCGGTTTGTGCTCCGAGTGAGTTGTGTAAATTTGGAATTTACCCTGATCTAAGATTCAGTCACCATTGTATAACCAAGTTTGAAAAAACACAAATTCCACTTTTCTAATTTGATGTACAGACCAAATACATTCAACAAAGCACACAAAATATTTTACAGTAACAGATGGGAAATGAGCGCCCTTGTACTTTTTTTTAACCCATCTTAAAATTGTTTATCCTAGCAACAGAAATGTAAATTGCACATTTTGCAGCTGACAATGTCGCCTTTGTAATGTAATGAGTCCTTTATTACACTGCATTTTCATATTGATCAAAGATAACTCTCATTTCCTAGTGGATAGCATTTGCACTGCTAACAAATGTTATTATACCCTTTAATGTTGGAAAAATTTCTCATTAAGATATCTTTGAATAAACTGAAAAAAAAATTACCTTGTGCTTTCTTTCATATATTTTGATGGAAAGATGAAGCTATTAACATCAAGCGATAAGGATGATGGCAGCATGAGATGCCAGGAATTGGGCTGCACGGTTATTTTCCTTATTGAGCTTTATTCCAATAAATAGGTCACAAGTTTCTTGTTTCCCCCATTTGACAATACAGTCCTTTAACTCTCCTAAAATTTCTACAGCCATTTTTAAAAATTACTATTAATATTTTTCCTCTTTAAAAGAAATAACCCCCTCCCCCCCACCCCACCACACCCTGCAACCCCTTATGTGTTCCTTCAGCACATTCCCTGACAGTGAGAGGCAGAGGTGATTTGCTCCCAGGTTTCTGTCAGTGCCACTCTTAAATCAATTATTGGCAGATTCATAAGAGCATCCTGAGTGACTCATTCTTTGACTTTCCTTCCTCCTCTAACAGCCCAACTGAGACTGAAAAGTCACACTCCGGGGGACTGCAAGCACAGATGCTCATGTAAGTGCAGTACGTTAGAGACTGCATTGTGGCCTATAAGTCTTTTTTCACCCACTTAAAAAAAAAGGCTCAAGAGATTTTAACTTTTCCTCCGAACCCTACAATTAGCAATCTTTATTCTCCACCCTCTTTTTAATATTTATTGCAACAATTTCATTGAGATTCGATTTTACAGACAGACGATCAGTAAGAGACAAACTTAAGCCTCTTGCTTAGTTATCTTTGAGCTTTTAGTCCAAACAGCATTTTGTGTGAATGATGGTTAACACTGGCAAAAGCAAAAGCGGTGACAATTGCCAGCAATGGTCTTATTAATCAGGAGACATTTAGCAGTCAGAGAACTGATATCGCACAGCGCTAATAAACAACTCAACCAATACTGGGTGCTTCAGTGTTCTGAAAGCTAAAATCCATTTTTAAACATTATTACTGCAGCAAACATAAATTGTGGGATTCTGTTAAAAACAATGGCTAAAAACAATCTGAATTTTAGTGACACTGCCAAAGCCTAAAATGTTCTCCACTGGATACCTCTTCTTCTTAGAGAGATGCTGAGGTTAATTGATGCAGATCCAGTTCTATCTTGCCCTCTCCAATAGCACTGTATTAATCACATTTATATATAAATGATTAAAACTGAGTCCAACAGACTGATTTGAAAATGTTCCCTCTTGATTAATGTGTGGCACAGTAGCACAGTGGTTAGCACTGCTGCCTCACAGCGCCAGGGACCCGGATTCAATTCCGGCCTCGGGGCTCTGTCTGTGTGGACTTTGCATGTTCTCCCCATGTCTGCGTGGGTTTCCCCCCACAGTCTAAAGATGTGCAGGTTAGGTTGATTGGCCATGCTAAATTGGCCCTACTGTGAGGGGATTAGCAGGATAAATAAGTGAGGTTACGAGAATAGGGCCTGGGTGGGATTGTGGTCGGTGCAGACTCGATAGACCGAATGGCCTCCTTCTGCACAGTAAGGATTCTATGATACATGTGGGGAAATCACGCTGACCTCACTTTTTAAATGTGGGGATTTTATGGGGGCCTTGTCTGTCAGCAGGAGAGCCAGTGAGAGACTTGCCTTGCTTCCTCTGGGAAGGCCTGTCAGTATTAAGTGCTCCTTAAGTGGCCACCATCTGGCCTTCCCTGGGATCATAGACCTGGAAATCCCACCCCTGAGAGCTGCTGACTAGTCAGAGCTGCCGGTCGCCAAGGGGGTGGCGGCTGTGTTGCTGGGACAACCGCCAAACCAGAGGTCCATCGATCATGGAACGACCCAGGCCAAAAGTAAGGCATGACAGTAAGGGTTTCATGGTGTGGGAGTCGCAGGGATGGAGTAAAATGTAGTTGTCAGCAAGGGCAAGGAATTTCTCTCAGTGGGCCCCCCTGTTCCTGCTGCCAGGTCCCTCAATTAGGTTCTGAGTTCCTTTCAATGAGCAATCCCCCACTGGAGACCACAAGCGCCTTTCTTGTCCTGCAGGTTTTCTTGTCATGCTCACCGCGTGGTGAAAGGCCCTCCTGCAGTTGGGTTAATATCAATGATAGTGGGACCTTTAAATGGTCATTAATTGCCCAGTGAAAGGCCTTAATTGACAACAGTTGGAAATCTGACCACAGGCCTTCCCGCCTCGACTTAATCTTGGTGCAGGCTGGAAAGCACCAGCGTGCTCACACATCACCCTCCCACTTGATTAAATGCCCCTCCCTCCTACAAACATGCCATGAGAGAGGGTGTAAAATTCCCCCCCCCCTCCCCAAACCCCCACCCCGCCCATGTTTCAGGATCACTGACAGTTTGAGTGTTGTTACTTTATCTCTGAGAATCTGGATTCAAATGTTGCTCAGACTTTATGGGATGAAAGTCTGCTCTCTCTGACAGGTCAAAAGAGTCAATAGTGATAACAGAATAATGGTTTGAGCTTGGCCAGTCTCCAGCTTCTAATGGATATGCCTTCAATGGCATCAAATTACTTAATTTGATCGCAACGAGAATGTTTCCACTTGTCGGCAAGTGCAAAACTAAAGGCATTGATATGATAGTCATCGAGAAATCAAATAGGAAATTCAAAATAAACTCCTTTGCTCAGAGAGGGGTGAGAATGTGGAACTCGTCACCAGATATTGGTAGAGGCAGATATGCTGGAATTTTACCTTCCTGCCCGCCAGGGGAGTCACAGTGGCCAAGGGGTGGACAATGGGATGGTCCGTTGACCCCGGGTGGGATTTTACAGTTTCGGGACGAGCCAGGCCATAAAATCTCACTCTATTTTATGGATGCGAGATTAAATCAGCATAAGAGAGAAGGAGATGCAGAAGGATTGACAGAGCTAAATGTTGGAGATTTAGAAAAGGAGCATAAAAAGCAGCATGAGCTGATTGAACCTGTCTCTGTTCTACATTCAGTGGAATTCTATGTATTATATTAACATGGCAATTCCAACCAAACAACAGAAAAGGCCAACAGAATTGGAATTCTAGAAATGTTATCATCGAGTACAAGAGTAAAGGAGTAATGATAAATTTGCACAAATCATTAATTTGGTTAGAGTTAAGAGTGGTTACGTCCCAGGCACTCTTGTATAGAAAGGTCATTAAAGCAGCTTTTAACATAGTCTCAAAAGTATGATGTCAGGGGTGGGGAAACTATAATTATGAGGAGAGAATTGAGATGATTCCCAAAGTGACAGAGAAGGCTAAAAGATTTTTTTAAAATTATTAAGTGTTTTGTTAGAGCGAATAGAAATAGAGTATTCCCCTTGGCTGGGAAGTCAATAATGAGCACTCATGAATTTAAATTTGCCTCAAAGAGAGTAAGTGGAGAGGTCAGGAGAAATGTCTTTCCACAGAGTGTCAATGGCAGATGGAGTTTAATTTAGACAAATGCAACGTGATGCATTTTGGTAGATTGAACCAGGTCAGGACTTACTCAGTTAATGGTAGGGCGTTGGGGAGAGTTACAGAACAAAGAGGGGTACATGTTCATAGCTCCTTGAAAGTGGAGTCACAGGTGGACAGAGTGGTGAAGAAGGCATTCGGCATGCTTGGTTTCATCGGTCAGAACATTGAATACAGGAGTTGGGACGTCTTGTTGAAGTTGTACAAGACATTGGTAAGGCCACACTTGGAATACTGTGTGCAATTCTGGTCACCCTATTATAGAAAGGATATTATTAAACTAGAAAGAGTGCAGAAAAGATTTACTAGGATGCTACCGGGACTTGATGGATTGAGTTATAAGGAGAGGCTCAATAGACTGGGACTTTTTTCTCTGGAGCATAAGAGGCTGAAGGGTGACCTTATAGAGGTCTATAAAATAATGAGGGGCATAGACAAGGTAGATAGTCAATATCTTTTCCCAAAGGTAGAGGACATAAAACTAGAGGGCATAGGTGAGAGGGGAGAGATATAAAAGTGTCCAGAGGGGAAACGTTTTCACACAGAGGGTGGTGAGTGTCTGGAACAAGCTGCCAGATGTAGTAGTAGAGGCGGGTACAATTTTATCTTTTAAAAAGCATTTAGATAGTTACATGGGTACGATGGGTATAGAGGGATATGGCCAAATGCGGGCAATTGGGATTAGTTTAGGGGTTTTAAAAAAGGGCGGCATGGACAAGTTGGGCCAAAGGGCCTGTTTCCATGCTGTAAACCTCTATGACCTCGATGAGAGCATTATTGGAACATGGTTTCTTCAACACAGACAGTGGGTGAAGCAGAGACCATTGCTTCTTTCTTGGGGAAATCTGGGAAAAATCTTTAAAACAAAGAAGGAAAGAAAGAAGGGCAGTGGGATTAATTTTCATTTGTAGAGTAGAGCCGACACAGATACTGATGGTCCCTGTCAAGATGTTGGCGGGTCAGGAACCTGTTGACAGTTTCAGCAGGGTTTGCTGAGGCTCTTTAACTGAGCCAAGGCATTGGCATCCTACTTCTGGATTCCCCGACTTGTCAGTGGCAGCAGGAGGGATCAGAGATTTTTAATTGAAGAGCTCCTGGAAAGAGCCAGAAAAGCACTTGGATTTTTGAGGCTGCAGCAACCACAAGAATTGAGAGGGGACTCGAGAAAGCCATTCCCTGAGTCTCTCACTCTTAGCCGGAGGTTCTGCTGCAGGAGTCTTTGCAAGGACAGGAGGAATGTCCTTAAGGAAAGAAATCTGCCGTCCTTACCTGGTCTGGCCTACATGTGACTCCAGAGCCACAGCAATGTGGTTGACTCTCAAATGCCCTCTGAGCAAGGGCAACTAGGGATGGGCAATAAATGCTGACCACCAGCGATGTCCATGTCCCCTGAATGAATGAAAAAAGAGGGCATTGTCACTAACAAAGCAGATGTGGATGGAAGTGACTGGAAGTCAGTTGATTGAGTGTGGTCCCTCCAACCTGGGGACAGTGTACCAGGAGGATCCAGGTTCTCAGAGGGGCAATGACAGGGCAGTGCCAAACCACTTTCAGATGACAAGCCTCACACTCTGACCGATTCAGCATTCTCCTGTCCAGCACTCCTCAGAACAAGATACCCTGCAGCTTCACTCATTCCTATCTCTCCGGGCACCTCACATTCCCATCTGAACAGCCAACACTCACACTCATCCTCATGCAACCATGAAGTGACCTGCTGTGAGAGCCCAGGCCTCTGGAGGTATTGTGTTCAGACATGTCAAAGAAACTGAATCTTTTGCCTGGATACATTGTGTTGGGACTCTCGCCTCCTTTCACCTGGATTTTAGGGTGTCCGTCCACTCTGTCCTATGGAATGCCATGCAGTTGAAGACAAGGCTGCTGGTGTTGCTCCTGCTACTGTTGGTGCTCTTGCTACTCCTTGTGTCCTTCAGCAGAGGATAAAAGCTGCTCTTACACTGAGGTTAAAGCTAGCAGCTAGGGAGTGCAGTTGAATGTGAGTGAAGTGCCAGCCAGGTGGAATGTCTTCCATGAAGTTGGTAACCACATGTCAAGCAGCAAAAGCACTCTTTGAGAGAAGGGGTATGGTGTCCGGCAGCCTTTCACCTGGCCATGGCTGGTGCTCTTCACGTTCACTGGTCAAAGCCTTACCTGTCAGTTTCACTGGATGACTCTGGTGAGTTGCTGACAGTTCTGCTACATTGGTGCACGGGCTGGTAAAGTCAGAATGCAGGGTTACACAGGAACCTAATTGCCTGTCTGCATCATCCAATTAACTTCCCAACAACTCAAAGAGGCTTCCTCATTCACCTTCAGATCCTGATCCAATGTCACTTTTAGGGCATTTAACTTCCCACCTCCACCCAAACCCTTCTCCCTCTTGCCTGGGAAAACTCCTGCTGATGAGCTGAATGATCTCTTGCTGCCCTAATGTTTTATCTTGTGATCAATGCTCCTTCTAAGCTGCGAGACCACTTCTTAAGCCAAAGGTTTCCATGCAAGCTGCACGTTTTGGTTCCTTTTAAGTTACCACATTTACACAGTCGTAATGAATTCTCACCTGTAATAAAAATTGCCCTGACATTGCAAAGGGGCTCAATTGCAAATTATATCTTAGTTTAGAAATTTGTTCTCCTTGCCTGAACAACAATGTAATTTTGAAGTCTGATGTTTTAAAAAGTATTTGAGGTACAAGATGAGCTTTTCTGAACAGGATGACCGATTAGATAATCAATTAGAAAATCATTTGCTTAGACCGCAGCTTTCAAAATCTCAACCATCTAGTCTTTGCGCTGCCGCCAGCCCCACTCCCCCCCATTCACCCCCCCATTCCCCGCCGTCCCCCGCCATCCCCCCTCATTCAGTAAAACATTTCTGCTGTTACTGATCTGCTTATCCATATCCTCACTTCACACCCTAATCTCCAATAAAACCATGGCTCTATCTCACTGTGGTCATTCCCCAGCCCCGCCCTCATCACCACTCCCTAACGTCAAAAAGACTCAGATTTGAAAGAATATGGCAGTCATCTGTTTTAGCCAGCCAAATCTGGCTGGACCACCTATCGCATTATCAGGCCCTGCTCCGGACTACTAAAATGGTTCATGATTCTAGGACCATTCTGGAATACCTGGCTTCTTTTCTCTACTGCAAACCATCTTCTGAAACTTATATATTTCACTTCTACTTCTGCCCTTATTTCCAACAATATGCATGAGGAACTCATGGAGCTTTAGTCAAGCAGGGTAAAGTTATCCAATCGGCTGTCTCTGGCACTTCCCTTCCCTTCCACTAGTCCTCTAGGCCAAACTTTCTCTAAAGTTCAGTCCTGCCCTATCCCTGAATTCATATTGTTATCCAGTTTCTTCCCTATCTCCCCTTATGACCTCTCCGAGCTTATGAACTCCAACTCCTGCTCCCTCAATACTTTTCCCACTAAACCGCTGACCACACAACTCCTCTTCCTGATTCCCCTGTTAACTGATATTGCAAACAGTCCTCTCACCTCTTTCTCCTTTAAATCTGCCAGCGCTACCCCATCCTCAAAAAAAACACTTGACCCCCCCCCCCACCATCTTTGCAAACTACCATCCTATCTGGGGCCTCCAGTTCATTTAAAGTTTATTTTTTTATTAGTGTCACAAGTAGGCTTAACACTGTAATGCAGTTACTGTAAAAATCCCCAAGTCACCACACTTCGCTGCCTGTTCAGATATGCTGAGGGAGAATTTAGCATGGCCAATGCACCTAACCATCACGCCTTTCAGACTGTGGAAGGAAACCGGAGCACCCAGAGGAAACCCACGCAGACACGGGGAGAACGTGCAGACTCCGCACAAACAGTGACCTAAACTGGGAATTGAACCCGGGTCTCTGGAGCTGTGAGGCAGCAGTGCTAACCACTGTGCCATCGTCCTTGGAAAGTTCCTGTCCAAATGTCCTTGAATGCGTTATTGCTTCCCAAATCCATGCTCGTCTTTCCAGAAATGTCTTCAATTAGGTCTGCCACCTCCCGAACCCCTCCATCTTCCCACCACCGCCACCCCTCTGGCACAGAACCGATACAGCTCATATCAAAGTCACAAATTACACCTAATGAGACAGTGATAAAGGTAACTTACCCCTTCTCATCCTTCTTGACCTATCTCCAGTCTTTGACACAGCTGACCATGCCATTCTCCTCCGGAACCTCTCCACTCTTGTTCAGCTGGGTTGGGCTATTTTCACCTGGTTCCATTCTTATCTATCTACCCATAGCCAAAGAATCACCTACAATATCGCTGCTACCTCAACATTACCTCTGGTGTCTCCCTAGGATCTATCTATGACCTCCTCCTGTTTCTCATCTACATGCCTCCTCTGAGCAATGTCATCCAAAAGCACAGCATTAGTTTTCACATATACACTGAGAGCACCTATCTCACCACCACCACCTCTTCCAACCCCTGCACAGTGATCAAATTACCAGACTGCTTGTCCCACATTCAACACTGGATGACTAGAAATTTCCTCCAATTAAATATTGGAAAGGTTGAAGTTATTGTCTTCTGTCACCATCCCCAACTCTACTCAACAGCTACTGACTCCACTCATCTCCCTGGCAGCTCTCTGAGACTAAACCAACTGGTCCACAACCTAGGTGTCATATATGATCCAGAAATGAGCTTTCAACCACATAGCCACGTCATTATTAAGAATGCTTATTTCATTGCCTAACTGAGCTCACCTGCTGTTGAAACGTCATCCATGCCTTTGTTATTTCTGGATCTGACTATTCCAATGCCTTCCTGGTTGGAAGCTCACATTCTACCCTTTGTAAACTTGAGGCCATACAAACTTTGATTGCCCAGCCCTCACTTGCACTAAGTGCCATTTGTCTATTAGCCCTGTGTTCACTTGTTTCTGATATTTTTACTTCCGCCTGAAGCATGCTGCACAATTGAAAATTGCAAGCACACACTTCATCCAACTTGTCAATAATATTTACATATCACAGACATACCGTCTCCCTCAGCTGGGAATTAAATAGACTACTTTCCTGTTCCAAAGCATCCACAGTAAAAGTGAAGCAGCTGTTTTATAACAGCTGGCTGTTTCACATCAGCACCTGATGTGGATTTTCCTCTACAAATGGGACAACATGACAGCAAATAATAATTGCTTTACGATATTATTTAACTAAGTGGAAGTATTTACCTTCATAATGTGACTGTCTTAATTCCTGACATTCCTATCCATTCTATGGTGCTGAATACATCAACCACAGTTTGTAGATTCAGAGAGGGGCCGCTTTCACCAAGGGTCTCTCATTTTAAGGACAATTCTGAGCATTTTCACTCAGTGGTTTCTCCCTCTACTGAGCGTCATTTTAGATGTATACACTCAGGAAGATGTTACCAACTAATCTTGAATGCTCAAGTTAAACACTGAATAATCGTACATACATATTGTCATAGAAACCAAATGCAACCTTCATCTCTCTCAAATAAAGATAGAAGATGCTGGAAATACTCAGGGGGAAAGAACTAAAGTCAATTAACCTCCTGTCTTCTGCTCTATCACAGAGCTTCCTTCTTGTGGTTTCCTCCCTTCTGTACTTGCTTGAAACATGTTCTGCCTCATTCTGTGATCATCCTCAACACCAGTGCCCCACAAGGCTGTGTCCTCAGCCCCCTACTATACTCCTTATACACCTATAACTGTGTGGCCGAATTCCCCTCCAATTCGATTTTCAAGTTTGCTGACAACACCACCGTAGTGGGTCGGATCTCAAACAATGACGAGACAGAGTACAGGAATTAGAGAATCTGGTGAACTGGTGCGACAACAATAATCTCTCCCTCAATGTCAACAAAACGAAGGAGATTGTCATCGACTTCAGGAGGCATAGTGGAGAACATGCCCCTGTCTACATCAATGGAGACGAAGCAGAAATGGTCGAAAGCTTCAAGTTTTTAAGTGTCTAGATCACCAACAACCTGTCCTGGTCCCCCAATGCTGACACTATAGTTAAGAAAGCCCATCAACTCCTCTACTTTCTCAGAAGACTAAGGAACTTTGGCATGTCTGCTACGACTCTCACCAACTTTTACAGATGCACGATAAAAAGCATTCTTTCTGGTTGTATCACAGCTCCTGCTCTGCCTAAGACCGCAAGAAACTACAGAAGGTCGTGAATGTAGCCCAATCCATCACGCAAACCAGTCTCCTATCCATTGACTCTGTCTACACTTCCACCTGCTTCAGAAAAGCAGCCAGCATAATTAAGCACTCCGGACATTCTCTCTTCCACCTTCTTCCGTCGGGAAAAAGATACAAAAATCTGAGGTTATGTACTAACCGACTCAAGAATAGCTTCTTCCCTACTGCCATCAGACTTTTGAATGGACCTACCTCACACTAAGTTGATCTTTCTCTACACCCTAGCTATGACTGTAATGCTACATTCGGCACACTCTCGTTTCCTTCTCGATGAACGGTATGCTTTGTCACTATAACATGCCAGAAACAATACTTTTCACTGTATACTAATACAAATAATAATAAATCAAATCATATTAAATCAAAAGCCTATAACTTTATGCACTTCTGATAAAGGGTCATTGATCTAAAATATTAATCTGATTCTGCCACTGCAGATGCTACCTAATCTGCTGAGTGTTACATATTTTGACAGATTTCCAGCATCTTAACACATAAGTGTGAAATAAAAATAAAATGTGCTGGAAAAACTCAGCAGGCCTGGCAGTACAAAGAACAAAGAACAATACAGCACAGGAACAGGCCCTTCGGCCCTCCAAGCCCGCGCCGCTCCCCGATCCAGGATTGAATCCTGAATCCAGGATCCCCGCCCAATTTTCCAGCCTATCTACATACCAATATCCTATCCACCGAGCTGTCCCTCACAGCTACGATGCTTTGTTCATTACAACCTATTAACTCACCCCCACCCCCCCATTCCAGACCATGTGATCTCCAGGGAGAGGCGAAAACCCAGAGTGAAAAACCCCAGGGCCAATATGGGGAAAAAAAAATCTGGGAAATTCGTCTCCGACCCCCTGAGGCGATCGAAACGAGTCCAGGAGATCACAATGGCCCTGATCGGAAAATGCTTCCCAACCCTAGTCATTTCCACTTCCACGAACACCATATGAATTCCCTGCCCCCGAGACAGGTTCCCAACTATCCGCAGTCTCGCTCTGTACTGGCACCAGCAAGATGATCATAGAATGAAGCCTTGAAACGAGAAACCAGGAACAATTAGCCCGCGCCGCTCCCTGGTCC
Source organism: Mustelus asterias (assembly GCF_964213995.1). Taxonomy (NCBI): domain Eukaryota; kingdom Metazoa; phylum Chordata; class Chondrichthyes; order Carcharhiniformes; family Triakidae; genus Mustelus; species Mustelus asterias. The sequence goes on from NC_135805.1 coordinate 46,216,795, forward strand.
AAACTAGACCACTCTTTTGTATCCCTCCATTCCCACTCCGTTCATATAGCTGTCTAGATAAGTTTTAAACGTTCCCAGTGTGTCCGCCTCCACCACCTTGCCCGGCAACACATTCCAGGCCCCCACGACCCTCTGTGTGAAATATGTCCTTCTGATATCTGTGTTAAACCTCCCCCCCTTCACCTTGAACCTATGACCCCTCGTGAACGTCACCACCGACCCGGGGAAAAGCTTCCCACCGTTCACCCTATCTATGCCTTTCATAATTTTATACACCTCTATTAAGTCTCCCCTCATCCTCCGTCTTTCCAAGGAGAACAACCCCAGTTTCCCCAATCTCTCCTCATAACCAAGCCCCTCCATACCAGGCAACATCCTGGTAAACCTCCTCTGTACTCTCTCCAAAGCCTCCACGTCCTTCTGGTAGTGTGGCGACCAGAACTGGACGCAGTATTCCAAATGCGGCCGAACCAACGTTCTATACATCTGCAACATCAGACCCCAACTTTTATACTCTATGCCCCGTCCTATAAAGGCAAGCATGCCATATGCCTTCTTCACCACCTTCTCCACCTGTGACGTCACCTTCAAAGATCTGTGGACTTGCACACCCAGGTCCCTCTGCGTCTCTACACCCTTTATGGTTCTTCCATTTATCGTGTAGCTCCTCCCTACATTATTCCCACCAAAATGCATCACTTCGCATTTATCAGGATTGAACTCCATCTGCCATTTCCTTGCCCAAAATTCCAGCCTATCTATATCCTTCTGTAGCCTCTGACAATGTTCCTCACTATCTGCAAGTCCTGCCAGTTTTGTGTCGTCCGCAAACTTACTGATCACCCCAGTTACTCCTTCTTCCAGATCATTTATATAAATATAAGTAGCTGTGGAGAAAGGTACAGAGTTAAGATTTCAAAGTCTGTATAACTCTTCTTCATAGTTCTGAAAAAGGTCCTATGAACTTGAAACGTTAACTTTGTTTCTCTCTTCACAGATGCTGCCAGGCCTGCTGAGTTTTTCCAGCAATTTCTGTTTTTAGATTTCCAGTGTGTGCAGTATTTTGCTTTGACACAGAAATGTGTATTCTTCTTTCTCCTGACAGATAATAGTGTTCACTGGAAAGCAATGTTCTTTTTTGGCTTGGGACTCTCAATGGTATCCCTCGACCGACTGAGGGTGATTATCATTGCCATGCAATGACTTTTTAAAATTCATTCATGGGATGTGGGCTTCGTTGGCCAAGCCAGCTTTTATTGCCCATTCCTAAACGCCCTTGAGAAGGGAAGGAGTAACATGAAGAGATACTAAAGTGGTTTGTATTATTTTCAAAGCTTTAAAATCATTGTCACAATGAGCTGATTGTGTTACCGTTTACAGTTATGTGGGACCATCCAAAATCAAAACCAAGGTTAGGAACATAGGAATTAGAAGCAGAAGTCGGCAAATTCAGCTCTTCAAGCCTGCTCCGCCATTCAATCGGATCATGGCTGATCTCTCCCTGGTCTCAAATCCAGCTCCTCACCTGTTCCCCATATCCCCTTTTTTTTATTAGAAATATGTCTATCTGCTTCTTGAAACCATTCAACGTTTCAGACTCCATTGTGCTATGGGGGCAGCAAGGTCCACATATACATCACCCTCTGCAGGAAGTTCCTCCTCATCTCAGTTTTAAATCTACCGCCTCTCAACCTTTACCTGTGACCTCTTATTCTAGATTGCCCCATCAGAGGAAACATTTGGTCTACATTTACTTTATCAATCCCTCTTAAAATTTTATATACCTCGATCAGATCTCCTCTCATCCTTCTAAACTCCAGCAAGTATAAGCCCAAACTGTTTAATCTCTCCTCATACATCAACCCTTTCATCCCTGGAATCACCTAACCAGCATGTCTTTCAGACTGTGGGAGGAAACTGGAGCACCCGGAGGAAACACACGCAGACACGGAGAGAACGCGCAAACTCCACACAGACAGTGACTCAAGCCGGGAATCGAACCCCTGTCCCTGGTGCTGTGAGGCAGCAGTGCTAACCACTGTGCCACCATGCCACCCCCAACTGCCTCCAATGCCACCACATTCTTCCTCAAGGTTGATCTTTGATCTTTGCAAAGCAACAGTTGTTGAGATTCAACACTAAAGTTTCAGATGAGGATGTAACCTACCTTAACTAAAAAACCCTTTTGCTTGTGCAAACCAATTCACATGGCAACATCATTCCATGAGTATCAACATCATTTATCCAAGCTATGAGTTCCTTGGGGTCCTGTGTATGGTGTCAAAAAGACACATTAGCCGAGAACGTATTTTGTGATCTTAGTGTGTGGAATCTTTAAAGCATTTGTATGACATTCACTACATCACTGGCAATGAGCCACATAAAATAAACTTAATGATGCCTAAGTAAAGATAGTGGGTAGAAAAGTATCACACAAGTGAGACAAACAATAATCTGTTAATATGAGGAGTGTTAAACTCCAGAGCACTACTATTCCGAAACAGGCTAATGTGCCCCATTCACCCTTTAACAGAATGGAACAATTGAAAAACTTCAATAATAATTTGTGTGTCATCATTAGGGATGAGAGTGGAGAATGGAGAGAAGCAGCTCTGTTAGCCACTCATGTATCAAATCAACGTGTAGCAGCAACTCACACTTTGGGGTGAAATTGATAGCCCTGAAAATGGGTGTGTGGATTCCATTGGGTGATTAACATTGATTGCAATGCTGGCCAAACTCCAATTGTGTGCTGCCTGCTCTTTTAAATGATCTTTGCTTCCAGCCAGGCGAACTAGCTAAATGTATCAGCAAGGAGCCAATATTATGAGTGGCTAGCATCATTTAAAGCTAGCTTAAAGCTATCCTGCGGTTGTGAAAGGGGAGATATATTTTGGCTGGAAATTTGGTGTTGGGTCTCATAATTGGACAGAATCTGACCTGGAAAAGAGTAAAGAATGGAGGAGAAATGGACATTGTGAGTGCCACATATTTCAGATGCTGCACTAGAGGTTGCATGCTCTGAGGTTGGTGGGAGTATGTAGTCAGGAAGGTCACCAATCTACAATCTTTATCAATCAAAACTCATACCTAACAACTATATATTCTCCCACATCCTCACACACTTAGCACTGGAGCAAATCTCACAGCCACAGCTTGCACACTGCTAGCTTTTCAACCATGGCCGCCACATCAGCCAAACAGATCGTACAACACTCTCTGACATGCTTTCCTCTCTCTTGCTGGACAGGGTGGCACTTAACCTGAGACACCAGGAGCTCACCAGGCAGAAGCCCTCCATGTCCTAGTCCCCTGCATGGAGGAGGTGATGCTGTTCATTACTGAGTTGTCCATTCATTGCTGAGGGTGTGGCCAGCGGTGAAGCCAAAATCACTGAAGGTGACGGTGTCCGCGTACTGAACTTTCCTTCTCATCCCTTTTTCCCGGCATCTCACAATCTCTTCTGATGTACAGGCTGCAGATTGAATAAACATGAACCTTTTACTCCCTGCCAACCCCACTTCCCCTCCACGCACCCCCCACCCCGACCCACCCTCCCCATACCACAACCTTATCCTTGTGCTTTTGTCTTTTCAGATACCCAAGAACTGCAGCCTGGCCAGGCAGTGGAGGGTGAAAACACACCGTCCCTTTGCTTTCACACTCGCAATCACCACCTCAAACATTGGCACAGTTCTTATCTTTGAGGAGGACCTGGAGTGCGATTTGCAGATGTTGCGACACTGAGCATGAGGGGCTGCAGCCAGGGCAGGGGGGAAAGGATAGCACAGTGCTAGCTCAGACAAGGGAAAGGCCAAACATTGGTTCTGTGACAGAGGACTTCAGTGGGCCGCTTACAGAAATAGACTGGTGTGCAAACAAAATGCTTGAAGTACTGGGGAGTCTGCTGGAAAGCCTGAAGTTAATGCCAAGGAATATGGAGGAATCCAGCACTGATTTGGAACAGGACTTTGCACAGTGATTGGAACCCATATTTCCCAGCACGGAGGTGGTGGCCAGATCTTTTTGCACAATTTATGATCCAAGCACAACGCAGATTCTTATAGTTGATGTCGCAGCTTCCATTGCAACACAAGCAGCAACCATCCAACATCTGAGCCTGTAGTGGAAGCTCAGGCTGCTGTCTTACAAGATCAGCCAGGAACATTTACAGGCTCAACTCCATGGTTCTGGATCAGAGTTTCCTAAGCAGCTTGCAAAGTGTCAGGGCAATGCAGTAACCTGCCCTCTAACTGATTACTAGGTTTACTGACGTTTCACCTCTCCCTGGAGAGTGGCAGTGACTCCATAGAGCACAACCTCAGAAGGAATGCAGTAGTCTTTGCACCCTTGCCACTCCACCCGTGCCCTTGCTGTTGTCCATTGGTCAGCCAGCCCAGACTACTGCTATCCACAGTGAGATGCTGCAGTCAGTACAAGGACAGGCAAGGGCACACAGGAAACTGACAATAAGGGAATGCACAAGGCTGATATGTCAACTTTTGTAAGCTTATAAGGCATGATACCATTTTTAACTTTGGTTTGGGATGTATATTTTATATTGGTTTCTATATGTTTAGATTTTGTCCATGTGACAGTGACAAAGGTGATACTGTCGGTGGAAGGTGATTACTGGTGTCGCATCAGATGAGTTCTTCATGGATAATCCAGGCAGAAAGGGGTAGGTTGCCTCCTCCTTTCCTCTTCCCTCCCCTCCTGCTCTTCAATTGCTTGCCATATAACTGGTGGCATGGGCTGTGCCCTCATAATGGCGTGGTTATACAGAGTGCAGCAGGCCACCACACATCTTTACATGTGCTCTGTCAAGTACTACAGGGTTCATTCAGAGCTATCCAGGCAGCAGAAGCACCCAAGTGATATGCTCAGTCACATTGCGTATGGCAGCAGGGGTTTTATTATATGCATGCTGCAGATATGTTTGTGGGTCACTCACTGGAGTCATCAGGCATCTGGTCTGTGGATCGCTCTTATTGACCAATAGCCACCCTTTGGTTTGCTGTTCAAATGCAGCTGGCACAGCATATTGCTGCAAAATGATGGCATTGTGACTGCTATCATGGTACTGGGCATTGCCCTACGTAATTTATTCCCACTGTCACACACCAAATGGATGTTAAGGATGTGGAATCTCTTTACAGTTTCAGTATAGGACAGAGTTGTCTTGTGGTGCCAACAATGCAATGTGTATGCTGTCAATGGCACCCTGCACCATGAAGAAGCCTGAAATCCTAGTGAAGACATGTTATAAATCATAGAAACCCTACAGCCCAGAAGGAGGCCATTTGGCCCATCAAGCCTGCACCGACAACAATCCCACCCAGGCTCTAAGCCCGTAATCCCCAAGTATTTATCTTTCTACTCCCCCTAACACTAAGGGGCAATTTAGCATGGCCAATCCACCTAATTGCACATCTTTGGACTGCTGGAGGAAACCAGAGCACCCGGAGGAAACCCATGCAGACACGGGGAGAATGTGCAAACTCCATACAGACTGACACCCGAGGCTGGATTTGAACCTGGGTCCCTGGTGCTGTGAGGCAGCGGTGCTAACCACTGTGCCACCGTGCCGCCCTTGTTCTCACCCTATCTGTTTCTCTGTGGCAAGATGCAATAAAATGTATTTAGCTCTCATTGCAGACAGAGTCTCGGGACCTCTCTTGTGTAACAATGAATTATAAACTGGGAGATGTTGCAAATCTCCAAAACCCCAGCCTGGAAGGAGGTAGGCATATAAAAGTTCATTCACAGACTCTCGCGATGCCACATTTGCCCTGGTACAAAATTGCAACAGGCGGTAGATTTCAGTAGGGTCACTCTTACTGAAGCAGGCATCACACACACACACTGTTCCTTGCTGAGGTTCAGGTAGGAGAATTGTTCTCTGAATACCCTGGCTGGATATGGCCTCCTGTTGAGAACCCGCCTTCTCCTCCCCCTCCCTCTTCCAGCAGCTTGCCCTGCTCTATGTGGATTCTCCCCATTCTCCAAGTCATGTTGTATTCCAAGGAGAATGCCTACGAGTACTCGCAAGTCTTTTTTGTGCGGACACCTTGAAGTCAGCAAAAGTCCATCTCTATCTGCCGCAACACTCCCCATAGCCTTTTGCGAATTGAAACAACTCTAGAAAATACTGAATGCTTATATAATCACAGCAACAACCAGAAGAGATGAAACAGCAGCTAACCTGTAAGTAGTTGATGAATTCATTTAAATAGTGCAGGTGGTTGGGGGAGGGGTCCAGGGCTGAGACGGATCCTTCCGGCTTCTGGACGTGTGTTTAGATGTGCAAGGTTATGAGAAGGTTTTAGCTGGAGCCTTGAACTTCAAAATGCCATTGCTGGCATCAAATCAGCATTGCACGCTGTTTGACATTGGGATCTTCCTGCTTCTGGTGGATGTTTGCTGCCTGCATCGAGTAGCTTAATTCATCTCACAGATATCCACAGATGTTGTGGACACCAACTTGGAGCCACAAGAGCTCACATGGTACCAAGAAGCAAACACAAATGAGCTCAATTTCTCAGCCCATCTGTGCAATATTATTTTGAAAAATACATCTTCAGGGAGCTTTAATAAAGATCTGTGCCTCTGAATTCAAAACTACCTGAGTAATTATTCCAATCAACAACCACGCTTAGAGAGAAAGGTCAAATTTAACCACCACCAGCATATTTTGATAAGCGTTACTAAAATATTAAATAATTGTGCCTGTCTTTACTTTTTAATTGCTCCTAATTAATTTAACTGATTAATGCCAGATTGAACAACTCTATTTCCAAAATCAAGATATCTGAGTTCAGATTACAAATCAATCTGCGTTAATCAGCAAGAAGAGAATTGCTTTACTAACTGGCCCAATGACACTGCTGGATTTTTTTTTTCTGAGTTGTTTAATCCAATATTTAAAAGGTAATGGAGCTGGCAATTGGGGTTCTGTCGTATTATATGTAAAGCTTGTGCATCCTTCTAAATACCCGCAACAATCGCTGTTGCGTGTTAAAAGATCAATCAGGTCAATGTCTGCCACAGGACCAAGAAAGAATAAAAAGTTAAGCTCAGCTGCTGGTAGACGATGAGTAAACTATTTCCTTTTTAATTAGCAGATCATTAATTTAAATATTAACCCAACAGGGGATGCACCACTGATCACATCAATAATGAGTCAATTAATCAGTTGGCTCTTATGATCAGCCTGTACAATCGCCCACTATGTGGTTATGTGTTCTCATATGTCGCAATTAGGAAGCTATGGGCTTGGTCAAAATTTTGTCCAGTCCTATCTAAATATGAGCAAACCAGCCAAATACATCACCAGGACTAGGGTGGAGAAACAGCAACACAAAGGTAGCATCATTCATGAAGTATAGAATGAGTTGCCTTGAACATCGTAGAAGTACCTGCATCGTTATTGTACATGTGACAGACATTAACTTCTCTGACATTCTTAGAAGGGCACCCTCATTTCCAGATGGCTTAGGGATTGTCCTTGAGAATGGCTTTTGAGTGGGACCTGCGGTATTCCCATACATATTTCTCTTTCACTCTTAACGGTGCAAACCGAGTTATCAATCAAAAGCTTGGTTCTAGCTTGACGTGCATGAGCCTGTTGGATGGGCGCGGTTCCTAAATTGGCTTTGCTGTATATCCAAAGCTAGTGCGAGTGATGTCGTGGCAAAATGTTAGAAGTGCTGCCTAAGTTCTTTTGAAATGATCTTTAGAGGGATGCGATTTAACCATTGTCAGTGTGAACCATCAGATTCTCACACTCAGACGGCCTCAGCTGAGGTCTCAGTGGAGACTGAGATGGCCACTTGGGCTACTTTTACAGTGCTTTTGATGCAGGTCCTGGCAGCTGTTTGCATGGTGCCAGGGTGGTTGCCCTGTTTCTGTTGGCAGTCTGACTCCAGGCTGTTTTCCAGTGGCTGAGCTGATGCTCCCTTGCAGGAGCAGAACATGCTGCGGAAAGCATGCCTCAGATCCTTGCTCCTCAGGGCGTAGATAATGGGATTGACCGTGGAGTTGAGTAAGCACAGCATGCTGCAAAAGGCGAAGATCGTCTTTACAAGCTTGTTCATTTTCCCAAAGACGTCGTACACCATGATGGCCAGAAGAGGACCCCAGCAGATGATGAGGACCACGAGAATGAGGACCAGTGTTTTGGCCAGTCGGATGTCCATGCGTGTTTGATCGAGGCGAACAGTTTGCACTTTGCCTCCCCCAGTCACCTGCACAATGATACTCTTCTGGGTGCCACGCTGGATCATGCGGACAGCGTGAACATGTGCCTTCCACAGAATGTACACATAGGCGTAAATGATGAAAAGCAGCAGAATGCTGGTAACACCAATCCAGAACATTAAATAAGTCTCGTCAATGAGAGGAAAGATGTCCGAGCAGACAGAGTTGAGCTTTTTACAATTCCAGCCCAGCAGAGGCAGCACGGCGATTATAATGGATATGGTCCACATCACCGTAAAAGCGATGACCGCCTTGGGCCGTGTGACAATCCTCTTGTAGGCAAGGGGCTTGTGTATGGAGATGTATCGGTCAATGGCTGTCAGGAAGAGGCTGCCCACTGAGGCTGTGAAGGAGGCTGTGACGCCGCCAAGTTTGAACAGGAAGACGTTGGGGCTGTCCTTCCTCTGAAATACATGGAAGTCCACAAAACTGTACACAAAGATCACACTGCCCAGGAGGTCAGCCACTGCCAGGCTGCCTATAAAGTGGTAAGACGGCTTATATCTGAGACTGCGGGATCGGATTATAACACACAGAATCAATACATTCTCCAGCACAGTGAATGTCCCCAAAGTCAAAGCCAATACGGCGATGGCCATCTGTTGGCTGGGAGTTAGAATCATAAAGCATTCCATGTCCATGAAATTTTCTCCGCACGTTATCGTTGATTCATCATTCCCATGGGATTGGTTGTACAGGTAATTAGAGCCATTCATTGATTCATAAAGGTTGGCATTGGACAAAAGCTCCTCCCCCGCTGTCATTTTCTCCAGATAAGCGCTGCCTTTCCCCAGGGGGGAGTGCAGGTTCTGAGTGACATAACCCAGTTTTGTCATGTTGAGGTCTATTTTAGTGTCATCATACTGCACTTCATTGGATGCAATGTAAAGGAGATCGGTAGTGATTGTTCGGAAAGTTGTATCCGAGAGAGCTTCTAGTAGAGACTTCATAATCGCATTCAATATGTGAAACGTGTGGGCCGTTTCTTTCCAGCAGGCTATAGGTGGGAAAAACTAGGACAAAGAAAAATAGAAATTACCAAACAAATATATAACACATTAGCACAATCTTTTAAATGGTTGATGCTGATTACCATTAGGCTTTGTAAAATTATACAATATTTTACTTGGCTATATTAAGTTCTCCACTTTTTAAATCTTGCTTTACACATCTATTCAGATAACAGAGGGAGGTATTTCATTTGAAGATATCAAGCAATTGTTTGCCACTGTGGCATGCCACTAGGGCGGCACGGTGGCACATTGGTTAGCACTGATGCCTCACAGTGCCAGGGTTCAATTCTGGCCTTGGGTCACCGTCTGTGTGGAGTTTGCACGTACTCCTTGTGTCTGTGTGGGTTTCCTCCGGGTGCTCCGGTTTCCTCCCACACTCCAAAGACGTGCAGGTTAGGTGGATTGGCCATGCTAAATTGCCCCATAGTGTCAAGGGGATTGGTAAGGTAAATATGTGAGGTTATGGGGATAGGGCCTGGGTGGGATTGTTGTCAGTGCAGACTTGTGGGCCGACTAGCCTCCTTCTGCACTGTAGGGATTCTATTCTATGATATAATGGACACCACTGTTCCTGGCCAGAAAGGAAATGATTGAGGAATTCTCCTGTCAATCACACCAAGTTCTGGTACTGCTGTAAGTGACTAGAATTAATATTATTATCATTTATATGTAACAACCTTCCTTCCATTTATGTAATTATCCTCACTTGCTGGAGAAATCACCTTCCTTTTATCAGGAGATATAATCTATCTGATTCAGTCATGAATTCTGTTTGCAGTAGTTTGTGGAGACTCTTTCAAATAGCCCTGTTAACTCTTTACAATGGTTTGTGGCTAAATAAACTTTGCTTTGTAAAAAGCCTTTGCTGTTAAATAGGCTCATTGCTGAGAGTCCTGCTGCAAGTCCCAACCCATTGATTGACACAGTGGTTTCAGTTGGTAGCACTCTTGTCTCTGCATCAACAGGTTGTGGATTATGGTTCCACTCTAGGGCAACAATCTAGGCTGGCACTGCAGTGCAGTACTGACGGAGTGCTGCATTGTCAGAGAGACTGGGCGGAATTTTCTGGCCGCTCGTGCCCCAAGACTGGAAGTTCCTGCCCGAGATCACTGAATCTTTAAATCGTCTGCCAAATTTCCTGTCCCGCCCGCTACGATTCCTGTGCTGGGCGGGATGGTAAAATTCCGCATGCTGTCTCTCTGATGGGACGTTAAACCAGTGAGCCTTTTGCGCTCTCAGGTTGATTGAAAAGATCTCATGCAACAATTGTGAAGAGCCAGGGATTATCCTCATCTCCTGACCAATATTTATCCCAAAGCATCACAAAGAACAGATTCTGTTTATTATCACCTTGATGTTAGGTTGGATTGCTACATACAAATTGGCTGCTGCATTGCTTACATTAATTGTGAATACATTTCAAAAGCATTTCATTGATTGTAAAGCACTTTGGGACATCCTGAGGTTATAAAAGTCACTGTATAAATGCAAGCCTCACTTTTTTTTCTTACGAAGTATTACAATGAATTAATGGCACAGAAACAAGCCATTTAACCTGACAGACTTATCCTAGTCTTCATGCTCCACATGAGTCTCCTCCCATCCTTGTTCATCTAACCCCTTCAACATAATCTTCGATTCCTTAATCCCTCATCTGCTTATCTAGTTTCCCTTAAATGCATCTAGGATATTCACCTCAATTATTCCTTGTAATGTCGAGTTACACATTCTAACAACTCTCTGGGGAAAGAAATTTCCATGAATTCTCTGTTGATTTTATTAGTGACTCTCTTACAGATATGGCCCCTAGATTTGGTCTCACCTACAAGAAGAAACAGCTTCCCTACAGCTACCCTAACAAACCGTTTTCTAACATTAAAGGCCTCTATCAGGTACTTTCTAGACAAAAGCCTATTTGACCTTTCCTGATAGGATAATCTCTCACTTCTGATAGTATCTGCTGAACTATTTTTTGCATCTTCTTCAGTATCTCTATATTCTTTTCTATAATATGAAGATCAAAAGGGCCCCCGATACTCCAGCTGTGGTTTAACCACGCGGCACGGTAGCACAGTGGTTTGCACTGCTGCTTCACAGCTCCAGGGACCTGGGTTTTCGATTCCTGGCTTGGGTCACTGTCTGTGTGGAGTTTGCACATTCTCCTCGTGTCTGCGTGGGTTTCCTCTGGGTGCTCCGGTTTCGTCCCACAGTCCAAAGATGTGCGGGTTAGGTTGATTGGCCATGCTAAAAATTGCCCTTAGTGTCCTGAGATGCGTAGGTTAGAGGGATTAGTGGGTGGATATGGGGGTAAGGCCTGGGTGGGATTGTGGTTGGTGCAGACTTGATGGGCCGAATGGCCTCTTTCTGTGCTGTAGGGTTTCTATGATTTCTAACCACATATTTAACAAACTTTAATCAGACTATAATAGTTAGAGGATAAATGATGAAGGTGGACGGAGTTGTGGACTGCGCTAGAATGTAGTGGGGAGGTCAAAGAGGCTGAGAAGGAATCACAGAACATTTGATGATTTTGACAGTGGTAGTTCCGATGCTTTAGACAGGATAGAAAGTGGAACGAATGAGTCAAAGAGGGAGTGAGGGAAAGTGCATGTGGACATAGTTGGTGATAACACAATTCTAAATTTTACAGAGGATGGGGTTGAGAGTACTGTGCTAGTTGAGAATGGGGCTGAACTTTAAGATGAAGAAGTCTGCTCATTTGGTACAAGAATTGTAGATGGGAGCGAGCAGATGAAGTGAGTCAGCATAGATCGTTTATCATTTAGGAATGGAGGAACCTAGCTTGCTCCAAACCTCTAGAATAATGAAGGAGCAGTGGGAGGATTTTAGAATCAACTGAACCACAGAAGGTTTATGGCACAGAAAGAGGCTGGATAGGGCCCATCGTGTCTGTGCCAGCTGGAAAATAAGCCACCCAGCCCAATCTCACTTTCCAGCATTTGCTCCATAGTCCTGCTAAGTTTTGATTTGAATTCATTTATTATTATTACATGTATTAGTATACAGTGAAAAGTATTGTTTCTTGCACGCTATACACACAAAGCATGCTGTACATAGAGAAGGAAAAGAGAGAGTGCAGAATGTAGAATTACAGTCATAGCTAGGGTGTAGAGAAAGATCAACTTAATGTCAGGTAGGTCCATTCAAAAGTCTAATGGCAGCAGGGAAGAAGCTGTTCTTGAGTCGGTTGGTACGTGATCTCAGACTTTTGTATCTTTTTCCTGGTGGAAGAAGATGGAAGAGAGAATGTCCGGGGTGAACATATCCACAGACCTTTGAAATGAATTGAGGGTTTCTGCCTCTACTACCCTTTTGGTTAGTGAGCTTTCTTCTTCTCTCCTTTAATCTTTCTACCAATCACTTTATATCTGTGTCCCCTAGTCACCGACTCCACTGTTAAGACAAATCGGCCCTTCCAATCCATCCTATCCAGGCCCCTCACAATTATCTACCTCTGAATCAAATGTCCCCTCAGCCTCTGAGGAGAACAGCCCCAGCCGATCCAATCTCTCCTCATAGCCGCAATTTTCCAATCCTGGCAACATTCTCGCAGAAAGGTCATATGGACTCAAAATGTTTCTCTCTCCACAGATGCTGCCAGACCTATCCAGCATTTTCTGTTTTTATAACATCCTCGTGAAACTGCTCTGTACCTTCACTAATGTAACTACATCCTTTCTGTAATGAGGTGATCAGAACTGCACATGGTACTCAAGTTGTAGCCTAACTATTGATTTATGCTGTTCCAGTATAACCTCCCTGCTCTTATATTCTATACCTTGACCAATAAATGAAAGGATCCCATATTATTATGTAAAGAAAAGTTTGCAAGTCATTTTTAAATTACTATTTAAACCATACTTATTTCGCCAGTCCTACTTTTGTGAATCCACTATGATGTTTTGGTTGCTTCCTGTTCCATGGATAAGTGCTGGAGGTTGTATGCAAGTTGCACCCAGAGTAGAAATATATTTATTAAACATGTGTAACTTTGATCCAAGCCCGCATTATCCAGTTTTCCCATTTCCTGGATATACTGAGTAAAGTATTTAAGAATTCTGCCGGAATGTGGCCAGTTCTAGAGATAATGAAATTTAGTTCCAAGTTCAATAAAAGTTGTTGTTCTTTCTTTCTTACTACTTGGGTTGCGAGAGTTTAGCAGGGTATATGCTGAGAGGCTGTTTCTCCTGGCCAGAGTGGCTAGAACTAGGGCGTTGGGATAATGGATTGGCCATTCAGGACTGGTGAGAAATTCCTTGATTCGCGAGGTTGTGAATCTTTGGAAGAGAGCTGTGGATGTTCAGTCACTGAGAGTTATGGAATTAAGGAATATGGAAATTGGGTGAGAAATTGGAATTGTAAACCTTCGGCTATGATCTTGTTGAACAGTGCAGCAAGCTCAAGGGGGCTCCAATGTCCAGCCCTGCTCCTATTTTCTCATGTTCCTGTGTGAAGTGATCATTTGAAATCCTACTCGATTGGTGACAGAAACCAACTTGTTAATAATTCTGGGCAGCCACCAAAAAAAGGAAAATACAACCTGCAATGAAAAGCATGCTGCTGGTCCTGCTGACCATATAGGCAATGAAGGCCTCTTCCCCCACCATTTCACAGCTCTGTATAAAGGAAAACAGTGAGAGAAGCACTTGGGCTAGTGGCAGCATTGTTTGGGGAAGCAAGTGTATCTGCAGTTTCTACCAATACTTTTCTGGGTGTGTGCCAGCTGTAATGGACATGATGGACAAAGGGTGGCGAATCTGTGGAACACATTGCCACAGACGGCTGTGGAGGGCAGGTCATTAAGTGTCTTTAAGGCAGAGATAGATAGGTTCTTGATCAATAGGGGATCAAGGGTTACAGGGAGAAGGCAGGAGAACGGGGATGAGAATCATATCAGCTATGATTGAATGGCAGAGCAGACTCGATGGGCCGAATTGCCTAAATCTGCTCTTATATCTTATGGTCTTGTCCCTTCTTAACCACCTTATCAACCTGTCCTGCTACCTTCATAGATCTGTGGACAATCACTCCAAGGTCCCTTACTTCATCTACACCTCTAAGTATCTGATAAAATTTGTTTCATATTCAGTACAACTAATTACGAATGGCATCCTGCTGTCTTGTGAGGTGATGTTCTGTGCCGTGATGGTCAACTCTGTGTTAAGCACTGTCTGATGTGGCTCAGGAACCCCACTCTGGCAAGGCAATTTCTATCGCATTTGCTGCTGAAAAAGACTGTGGCTGAGTGGGAGTAAGATTCACTGAAATCATAGAATCATAGAATCCCAACAGTGCAGAAGGAGGCCATTCAGCTCATCAAGTCTGCACCGACCACAATCCCACCAGGCCCTATCTCTGTAATCCCACGTATTTACCCTGCTAATTCCCCTGACACATAGAGGCAATTTAACACGGCCAATCAACCTAATCTGCACATCTTTGGACTGTGGGAGGAAACCGGAGCACCCGGAGGAAACCCTCGCAGACACGGGGAGAATGTGCAAAGTCCACACAGATAGTGACCCGAGGCTGGAATTGAACCCAGGTCCCAGGCGCTGTGAGGCAGCAGTGCTAACCACTGTGCCACCATGCCACCCTCTGTTTTCTCTGGGTTCTCTTCTCAGAAAGGCTGAGCTTTTTGTTTCTGCTCACCTCTTCCAATGCCCTTCGAAACAGTCAATCTCCGGTGGTCATGGCCATCAATAACTGTCTCCCAGTCGTCAGTGTCAATGTCCGCCATCTTCATATCTCGCTTGCAGCAGTCCTTGTAGTGGTGGTTTGGATGTCCAGGATGTCATTAGGAATAGAAATCATCAGGCGGCACGGGGACACAGTGGTTAGCACTGCTGCCTCACAGCACCAGGGACCTGGGCTCAATTCTGGCCTCGGGTCACTGTCTGTGTGGAGTTTGTACATTCTCCCCGTGTCTGCGTGTGTTTCCTCCGGGTGCTCCGGTTTCCTCCCACAGTCCAAAGATGTGTGGGTTAGGTTGATTGGCCATGCCAAATTGACCCTAGTGTCAGGGGATTAGCAGGGTAAATATGTGGGGTTAAGGGAATAGGACCTGGGTGGGATTGTGGTCGGTGCAGACTCGATGGGCTGAATGGCCTCCTTCTGCACTGTAGGGATTCTATGATTCTATGGATATGGCTGTCATCCATCAAAAGAATGTGGCAAGGCCAATGCAGATACCATTGGTTTAGAAATGTATGTATGCTGAAGAAATTAGCATGCTCCAGGACCTCCGAGTTAGTAACTTTGTGTTGCCAAGAGATGCCAAAGATATGGCTGATTAGTGAACATGGGAGCTGTTCAACCTTTCTTCAGCCTAGCATCTGTTATCCAGGTCTCACCACTGTAGAGTAGTGTGCCAAGGATACAGGCTTGGTGGACCCCTAGTTTGATGTTCCCAGTCATGTTTCTGTTGTCCTCAATATCTTACTCAGCTTGGTCATAACAGCTTCACCTTATGCTTTGCGTGTGTTGATTTCAGCATCAAGTGACAGATTGCTGGTGATTTTGGAGCTTAGATATGTGAAGCTATCAGCAACCTCCAGCGTCACATTATCAGTGCTGATAGATGGCAGTATGACAATATCCTGGACCATGACATTTTTCTTCCTGATGCTAATGGTCGTACCGAACACTTTACAGGCATGAGTCTGTCTATTGGGCATTTCATATGTTCTTCAGTATGGAATGCTAGTGTGGCGTTGTCAGCTGACAGTAACTCGCTGATAAGCACTTGGTGCACCTTTGTTTTTATCTCAGGCGAGCAAGAGAGAACAACTTTCTGTCAGTTCTGGTATGTGAGTAGATACCTTCTATAGATGAAATGAAGGCAAATGACAGCAACAGAGAAGAATATTCAAAGAGTATCAATGTCAGAACACAGCCATATTTGACCCCACGGCGGATCTCAAAGGGTTTGAATTTGTCCTGTCATAGCAAACCAACCCATCATATTGTCATGGAAAATGGGGATTACACTGAACAGCTTTGGCAAGCAGCCAGTTTCCTCTGGCAGCTTAATGAGACCACATTCTCTCACGTGGTTGAATGCCTTGGTGAGATTTTTCAGAGGTGTTGGCATACTGGTATTCTCACTGGACCAGTAATCCAGAGACACAGGGCAATGCTCTGGGTCCAGGGTTCGATCTTCACCATGGCAGATGGCGAAATTTGAATTCAATAAAAAAATGTGGAATTAAAAGTCCAATAATGATCTTGAAAACATTGTCCATTGTCATAAAAACCCATCTGGCTCACTAATGTCCTGCAGGGAAGGAAATCTGCTGCCCTTACCTGGTCTGGCCTACAGAATTCTGGACTTCAGAGAGACAGAAATGTGCTTCACTCTTATTACCCTCTGAAATGGCCTAACAAGCCACTCAGTTCAAGGGCAGTTAGGTATGGGCAATAAATGTTGCCAGCGACACGCACATCCCTGAACGACAAAGAAAAGGCAATGATGACCTTCCCTGTCTTTGTTTTCAATTGAGCCATTGTCTTTACTGATGCGTCTGTTGCCATTTTGATATCTTCATGCATCTCTTTGTATTCTCTGTGTCGAAGGACAACTGGATATTCTGGCATGTTGTAATCAGTACTCATTGACACACTGCCTAACAGTCTATTGGAATTTACTTTGGGCAGCTCTTAATTCATTCCACTTCTTCACAGTCGGATCTCACTTGTAATTTATGAGAGCGGATCACTTAGTTTCCATCACAGTGATGTTAGCCTTAAACTGGTCAGCATGCTCCTGCTCTTGCTCCACATGTGTTGGCGTGGTATTGTAGATGATGTTTCAAAGTATGTTCCATTTTGCTTCTACATACCGTGTGGGGATGATGGAGAGCACCTGATAGTCAAGTTGAGAAACTGTGTTTTTATCTGGGCAGTTAGGCTGACGTTGATATGAGGACTGCATTTCCATTCTAAATGAGAAAACATTGAGGGTTGCACTCAAATTCTGGTGCAAACATGGTCAACATTATGCCAGCTGTGTGTGTGGAGAATGCTGTTTACAGAGTCTGGAGATGATCAGATCCACGGGTGCCAATGCCCTGATCATAGAATCATAGAATCCTACAGTGCAGAAGGAGGCCATTCAGCCCATCGATTCTACACCAACCACAATCCCACCCAGGCCCTATCCCCATAACCCCATGCATTTACCCTAGCTAATCCACTAAGGAGCAATTTAGCAAGGCCAATCTTTGGACAGTGGGAGAACACCAGAGCACCCGGAGGAAACCCACGCAGACACGTGGAGAATGTGCAATCTCCACACAGACAGTGACCCAAGCCGGGAATCGAACCTGCGTCCCTGGAGTTATGAGGCAGCAGTGCTAACCACTGAGCCATCTTGGATGTCTCCAGGGCACCTGGTTTGTTCTGAAAGATGTTCTTTCTTACAAAGCTCATGATAGCAGCAAAGCTCAAATATTCTCTGTCTATTTTCATTTATCTTAGCCTGGTCATGATGTCCAAGGCAGGAGGCTCATTCCTCATGCTATTGCATTGAAATACACCAGCGGGTGAAGATGTTCTGACTGATAGCATTGTCAATCTCCTCCTGGAGCCTGTCTTTTGCCTCTAGTGGAGCACTGTGTTATAGCGTAGACACTCATGAGGTGAACTGGCTCTGGTTGAGTTGAGAGGCAGATTGAGGGAATATGTTCTGAACCATTTGTGGGGGATCTATCAAGAGTAGCGAGTTCATTACAGCGAAACCTCCATCTTGCTCACAAGTTTCCTCTGCACTCTTCACCTGCCAGATGAACGTGTGGTGTTTTTCTTCCTGTGATCTGCTGTCCTGGTCTGGTCTCTTGCAGGTGGGGCTAAGTCAATATTCAGCCTATCAAGTTCCAGATTAATCACGGCTGTCTTGCACGCGTTATAAACCAGCCCCATGCACATGGCCATGACATTCCAGTTTGCCAGCTGAAGAGTTGGAATCTCCCTTCTCTTTTGTTTGCCTGGCGCAATGGATTCCAACCCAAGCACCCATTGAAGCTCAAGGACTGTGTGTGTGTGTGTGTGTGTGTCGGGGGGGGGTGGGGAGGCGCAGGGGGGTGGGTGGTGGTCAGCACTTTAGTAGTCAGGGCCTACCTTACTTGAGGTGGGTGGTGGCTGACCAGTGGGCTGTGATAGTTCCTCCCCACCGTTGGATGCAGCCTGAAGCACCTGTTCTCTATCCCAAACAAACTGGGCTTATCACTTGTGAGTGCTGCCTCCTGTATTGTGTTAATGCTGTGCAGTGAAACTAGATTGTCCTCTCCAGGGTGCACATCTGGGAAAAATGTATGGAAACCATGGGCTCCCCAAATGTCAGGGTCCCCCTTTTGATCGCCACAGTTGAGTTCAAAGGAATGCAAAGCACCAGCTTGTTTGCAGGAGCTACCAGAAAGATGACATATTTAATCTGCCTTTGGCCTCCAGATTTTTGTTAGGATTTATTCCCTCAGCCTTCACAGTCCGGAGTATCCACAAGGCAGTGGAGCTATTACCCATAAATGAAAGTTTGGTTGCTGAGTGCCAGGGCCTGTTCACATGCCAGTGGGCCTGCTGGGGACCAAACATCTTTAAAGTTTCTCAGAAGCTTTAGACAGGGACTGGGACCGATCCAGTTTCTGTATGTCGTCAAGAGGAGGCAGAGTCGAGGACCTATCAATGAGAGGGTATATACAGACGAGACTCACACTTTTGAATCTCATTTCCTCATTGCTGCTCGCCAGCAGTGGAGGCTGAAGCTGAGAAGCAAACTAGCACACCGCACCCATTAATGTCTACACCATTTTGTGCACCTCATCCATCCCACTGCCTGGGGACCGACGCAGGGGTCACCTTCAGTGGCACCGAAAGATCCCACCGGCAGGAAAGGCCGGAAAATCCTGCCCCAGGGCTCGTATACTGTCCTCCAACTCACTAACTCTGAAACATCAGTGAACATGGTGACTGGGTTGCACTATCCTCTGTAACTTCCAGGATAATGTTCCTGAGAAATTTCTAATACTCCCTGACCTTAATGTCTGCCACTGCTCAGCGACAGCACTCTCAGCTGAGTCAGAAGGCTGGAGATTCAGGTCTCACTCCCGAGACTCACAATATAGGCTCACAACACAGAGCAGTGCCCGCGGAAGTGCTGCAGTATCAGATGTGCTGTCTTTTTGATTGGGTAGCAAATTGAGGCCCTATGTGTACATTTGGATAAATGGAAAGGATCACATGGCACTAACTATTCAGAAGAAGTGCACGGGGCCCTCTTTGGGTGTTCTGACCCATATTATTCCCCCGAGCCACATCACAAAAAGAAAACAGAATACTTGGCCATTATTGTGACGCTGTGATTACATTGTGAAACCCTTTGAAACGTGCTGAGATTGTGAATGGCTCAATTTAAATACAAGGCTTTTCCTCTTCATGAACAAAGAATTTATGAGACACTAAAATGAAGCCAATAAATCATTTCTGATAACTTTTCAGATTTCACATATATATCCTTATTCTACTTTACAGTGCACCAGAGGTGTCCAAAAACCATTCTAATGACAACAAGGCTCACATTTTAAAAATCATTTGCTTCTTAAAGGTTAATTATCTGGTAATTATTGAAAAAGACTATAAACCAAAGGCAAAATCTTTTGTCATCCTGAACTGCTGTCTCAAATAGGCTATAAAATAATATTCAATGCATTGCACCAGAAAGGCAACAAAAGCCGAGATATACCAGTATTCAATTAAATGTCACTTTAATATATTTCATGTGGTGTCTAGAGATAACATCTGCCAGCTCTGGAACAAGATACTAAATACTTTGTTTCCTCAAATTATTTTCTGGGAAGTGTAATTCTTTGTTAATTTTTTATTGCTCATCAAAGTGAAGGATGTCACTGCTGGGGAATGTAAGACATTTCCATTTTTGCACCAGCAGCATGAATCACTCCCGGATCACTAAGCTCATGGACAACAACAGGGTTTCACGCCAGCATTTCTTGTGGCCCCTTGAGTGCTACAGTTGCTTGCACCATCAGTTTCAGCTTTGGCTTAGTGCGCCAGTTAGGTTATCTTATCACAACAGGTGTTTGTACACAAGCTCTGACGTTCAAAGGACCCCAAGACTGCACGGCCAACATAACGCTAGCAATATTCATAGCCGAAGGAGTCAGACTCAAAATGGCAATGTTGACGCACACCATGAACCTGCAGTGCCAGGACATCACAATGTTCAATTGTTTCTGACATATTTAATCGGGACTACCTGTTTCATTGTAAGGTCACCTGTAGACATCTCACAAATACTAACACAAAGGAGCTGTGGAATGTAGTTCTATTCATAATAACATAGTTATAGAATCATATAATCTACAGTGGAAAGCTGGCTATTTGTCCCATCAAGTCTGCACCAACCACAATCCCACCCAGGCCTTATTCCCGTAACACCACATATTTACCCTGCTAATCCCCCAGACACTCGGGTTAATTTGGCATGGCTAATCAACCTAATCCACACATCTTTGGATTGTGGGAGGAACCCGGAGCACCCTGAGGAAACTCACGCAAACACGGGGAGAACGTGCAAACTCCACACAGACAGTGACCAGAGGCCGGCATTGAACCCGGGTCCCTGGCACTGTGAAGCAGCAGTGCTAATCACTGTGCCACCATGCCACCCAAGAAAGAAGTTATTGTCAATGAAGTTACTGTGAAAACTCCCTGGTCACCACATTCCGACGCCTGTTCATGTATAATGAGAGAGAATTTAGCATAGCCAATACATCTAACCAGCACGTCTCTATATTATATTATTGTATTATATTATATTATATGAATGTGACTTTAAAATCATAGAATCATAGAATCCCTATCCCACCCAGGCACCCGTAACCTCATGTATTTACCCTGTTAATCTCCTAACAATCAGGGGCAATTTAGCAGAGCCAATCCACCTAACCACCTAACAAGGCTGTGCCCTCAGCCCCTTACTATACTCCTTATACATCATTGGAAAGGTGATTGGTTGTCAATGTAGTGCCAAGTTAGAGTGGTTTTGTTCTGTGTAATCTTGCACACTGGAAAATAGGTTAAGATTATCCAATCTCATTGCATTGGGAATCTTTACAACCAACAGAGCAATAGTATCAGCACCAGCTGATCCACTTGGATTCCGGATTCACTACAGTTTGCCTACCATCGCAACGGGTCCACAGTTGACACCATCTCTCTGGCCCTGCACTCAACTCTGGAACACCTAGATAACAAAGACACCTATTTATTGACTACAGTTCAGCCTTCAACACCATTATTCCTATGAAACTCATCTCCAAACTCCGTGGCCTGGGGCTCAGCTCCTCCCTCTGCAATTGGATCCTGAACTTCCGAACCCACAGATCGCAATCAGTAAGGATAGGCAACAACACCTCCTCTATGATCATCCTCAACACTGGTGCCCCACAAGGCTGTGTCCTCAGCCCCTTACTATACTCTTTATACACCTATGTCTGTGCGGCCAAATTCTCCTCCAACTCGATTTTCAAGTTTGCTGATGACACCACCATAGTGGGTTGGATCTCAAACAATGACGAGACAGAGTACAGGAATGAGATAGAGAATCTGGTGAACTGGTGCAGCAACAATAATCTCTCCCTCAACGCCAACAAAACGAAGGAGATAGTCATCGACTTCAGGAAACACAGTGGAGGACATGCCCCTGTCTACATCAATGGGGACAAAATAGAAATGGTTGCCAGCTTCAAGTTTTTAAGTGTCCAGATCACCAACAACCTGTCCTGGTCCCCCCATGCTGACACTATAGTTAAGAAAGCCCACCAACACCTCTACTTTCCTCAGAAGACTAAGGAAATTTGGCATGTCAGCTACGACTCTCACCAACTTTTACAGATGTACCATGGAAAGCATTCTTTCTGGTTGTATCACAGCTAGGTATGGCTCCTGCTCTGCCCAAGACCACAAGGAACTACAAAAGGTCGTCAATGTAGCCCAATCCATCACGCAAACCAGCCTCCGATCCATTGACTCTGTCCACACTTCCCGCTGCCTTGGCAAAGCAACCAGCATAATTAAGGACCCCACACACCCCAGACATTCTCTCTTCCACCTTCTTTCTTCGGGAAAAAGATACAAAAGTCTGAGGTCACGTACCAACCGACTCAAGAACAGCTTCTTCCCTGCTATCAGACTTTTGAATGGACTTACCTTGCATTAAGTTGATCTTTCTCCACACCCTAGTTATGACTAACACTACATTCTGCACGCTCTCATTTCCTTCTCTACAAATAGTATGTTTTGTCTGTATAGCGCACAAGAAACAATACTTTTCACTGTATGTTAAAGCATGTGACAATAATAAATCAAATCAAATCAAATCAGCTGGATGTGGGCGAGGGTCAGACCATCGAAAAGTCCATTGACCTCAGGCGGGATTTTATGGTTTTGGATGAGCGAAGCCGTAACATTCTGTCCATAATGTGAGTCAACTAGCCAGAAATAATAAAAATAGATTTTAACAGCTTTTATCAGTATAAAAAAAGGAAGAAACTAGCTCAAGTGAATGTTGGTCTCTTCAAAGCAGAGATAGGAGAAATTATCACAGGGAATGAGGAAATGGCAGATGTATTGAACTTCATTGAAGTTCTGAGAGAAACAAGTGAAGTCAAGGATCAAGAATCCCTTGGAGAGTATAGAGGGTGTAGGAGTAGAGTTGAGCAAGAAATCAGAAGGGCAAAAAGGGGACACGAGATTGTTTTGGCAGATAAGGCAAAGGAGAATCCAAAGAGCTTCTCCAAATACATAAAGGCCAAAAGAGTAACAAGGGAGAGAGTAGGGCCACTTAAAGATCAACAAGGTCATCTATGTACGGATCCACAAGAGATGGTGAGATCCTAAATGAATATTTCTCATCAGTATTTACTGTTGAGAAAAGCATGGATGTTAGAGAACTTGGGGAAATAAATAGGAGTGTACATATTACAGAGAAAGAGGTGCTGGAAATCTTAAAACACATCAAGGGAGATAAATCCCCAGGACCTGATGAGGTGTATCCCAGGACATTGTGGGAGGCTAGGGAGGAAATTGCAGGTCCCCTAGTAGAGATGTTTGAATCATCGATAGTTACAGGTGAGGTGCCTGAAGATTGGAGGATGGCAAATGTTGTGCCTTTGTTTAAAAGGGTTGCAGGGAAAAGCCTGGGAACTACAGGCCAGTGAGCCTCACATCTGTGGTGGGTAAGTTGTTGGAAGGTATTTTGAGAGACAGGATCTACAGGCATTTAGAGACGCAAGACTGATTAGGGACAGTCAGCATGGTTTTGTGATTAGAAAATCATGTCTCACAAATTTGATTGAGTTTTTTGAAGGGGTAACCGAGAAGATAGATGAGGGCAGTGCAGTTGATGTTGTCTACATGGACTTTAGCAAGGCCTTTGACAAGGTACCGCATGGTAGGTTGTTGCATGAGGTTAAATCTCACGGGATCCAGGGTGAGGTATCTAAATGGATACAAAATTGGCTTCTTGACAGAAGCCAGAGGGTGGTTGTAGAGGGTTGTTTTTCAAACTGGAGGCCTGTGACCAGCGGTGTGCCTCAGGGATCAGTGCTGGGTCCACTGTTATTTGTCATTTATATTAATGATTTGGATGAGAATATAGGAGGCATGGTTAATAAATTTGCAGATGACACCAAGATTGGTGGCATAGTGGATAGTGAAGAAAGTTATCTCCGATTGCAATGGGATCTTGATCAATTGGGCCAGTGGGCTGACAAATAGCAGACGGAGTTTAATTTAAATAAATGCCAGGTGATGCATTTTGGTAGACGGACCAGGGCAGGACTTACTCAGTTAATGGTTGGGGAGAGTTACAGAACAAAGAGATCTAGGGGTACATGTTCATAGCTCCTTGAAAGTGGACAGAGTGGTGAAGAAGGCATTCGGCATGCTTGGTTTCATTGGTCAGAACATTGAATACAGGAGTTGGGACGTTTTGTTGAAGTTGTACAAGACATTGGTAAGGCCACACTTGGAGTACTGTGTACAGTTCTGGTCACCCTATTATAGAAAAGATATTATTAAACTAGAAAGAGTGCAGAAAAGATTTACTAGGATGCTACTGGGACTTGATGGTTTGAATTATAAGGAGAGGCTGGATAGACTGGGACTTCTTTCTCTGGTGCGTAGAAGGCTGAGGGGTGATCTTATGGAAGTCTATAAAATAATGAGGGGCACAGATCAGCTAGATAGTCAATATCTTTTCCCAAAGAGAGGGGAGTCTAAAACTAGAGGGCATAGGTTTAAGGTGAGAGGGGAGAGATTCAAAAGTGTCCAGAGGGGCAATTTTTTCATACAGATGGTGGTGAGTGTCTAGAACAAGCTGCCAGAGGTAGTAGTAGACACGGGTACAATTTTGTCATTAAAAAGCATTTAGACAGTTACATCGATAAGATGGGTTGAGAGGGATATGGGCCAAATGCGGGCAATTGGGATTTGCTTAGGGGTTTAAAAAAAGGGCGGCATGAACAAGTTGGGCCGAAGGGCCTGTTTCCATGCTGTAAACCTCTATGACTCTATGACTCTAAATGCTGAGAGAAACAAGTTTTAGTGAGGAACTGAGGAAAGCAGCATTAGTAGAGAAATGGATTTGGGCAACTTGATGGGATTGAAGGTGGAGAAACCGTCAGGTCCTGATAATCTTCACATGAGAGTACTTAAGGAAGTGGCCCTGGAAATAGTAGATTGGTGGCTATTTTCCAAAATTCTTTGAACTCTGGAATTGGTCCCACAGATTGGACGGTAGCTAATGTAAACCTGCTATTCAAAAAGGGAGGTAGAGAGAAAACGGAACTATAGATAGTGAGCCTAACGTCGGTACTGGGGAAGTTGCTGGAGCTCATTATCAAGGATTTCATTGCTCAGCATTTGGAAGACAGTGGTATAATCAGACAAAGGGGAAATCATGCTTGATGAATCTATTGGAATTCTTTGAAGATATAACTAGTAGAGTTGACCAAGGAGAACCAGTGGATGTGGTTTATTTAGACTTTCAGAAGGCTTTCGACAAGGTCTCACATAACAGGCTACTATGTAACTTAAAGCACACGGGATTGCAGGTAATGCCTTGAGATGGCTAAGGGACCCGGATAACGGACCCGGGTTCAATTCTGACCTTGGGCCACTGTCTGTGTGGAGTTTACACATTCTCCCTGTATCTGCATGGGTTCCTCTGGATGCTCCAGTTTCCTCCCACAGTCCAAAGATGTGTGGGACAGGTTGATTGGCCATGCTAAATTGGCCCCAGTGTCAGGGAAATTAGCAGAGTAAATATTTGAGGTTACGGGAGTAGGGCCTGGGTGGGATTGTGGTTGATGCAGACTCTATGGGTCAAATGGCCTCCTTCTCACTATAAGGATTCTATGATTCTATGATATGGGGGGAAGGAGGGATCAGGATACTGAATTCATTGATCAGCCATGATCAAAATGAATGGCAGAGCCGGCTCGAACGGCTGAATGGTCTACTCCTGCTTCTAGTTTCTGTGTTTCTATATTTCTAAATAGTTTGTGTCTGTGTTCACAGTAAACGAGCCAAGTTCTTTTATAGAAATCAACGGTAACCTAGGGACTAAAAGGAGTGAGGGAGATAAGGAAATTAATATCAGCAGAAATAAAGTATTGGAGAAACTTATGAACTTTAAATCTGACAAATCCCCAGGACCAGGTGGTCCACATCCTAGGGTTCCAAAAGAGATAGCTGTAAAATTAGCGGATATACTGCCTATAATTTTCCAAAATTCATTCGATCAGAAACACTCTCATTAGATTGGAAGTTGGCATGAGAGGAGGGAAAAGAGAACACAGGGCACTACATCAGTTAGCCTATCAGAGGTTATGAAAATGCTTGAATCTGTTATTTAGGAAGTCTTAACAATGCACTCAGAAAAACATTATACGATTACGACAAATCAATGTGATCTTACTTCAAGGAAATTCTGTTTGACAAATTTATTCGTTTTTTTGAGGATATAACTAGTAGGGTAGATAATGGGGAACTAGTAGATGTAGTTCATCTGGGTTTCCAAAATGCATCCAATAAGTGCCACATAAAACGTTAATAGGCAAGAGGGCTCATGGAGTTGGTGGTAATACATTTGTATGGATAGAGGATTGGTTAATAGATAGAGAAGAGAAGGTGGCCATAAGTTGGGCATTTTCAAGTTAATAGGAAGGGAATAATGGAGTGTCACAAGGATCAGTGCTGGGGTCTCAGCTACTTACAATCTATATTATACTGAGATGAAGAGAAGGAAGAATGCATCTAAGTTTGCACAAGATACCGAGCTAGGTGGAAAGGTAAGCTGTGGGGAAGGCACAGAGAGGCTGCAAAGGGCAGGTGAAGTGAGTGAGCAGAAAATCCAGTATACCAAATCAAAATATTTCATTGGCAATGTATGTCTGGGTATTAGCAAAGTATGTGTAAAGGAATAGGAACACATGTTGACAGGTTAGCAGAATATTAATGGAGGATATATTTATTTGTATATTATTTATAAATATTTATAAATATTATACATATATAATAAATATTATGCATGTATAATATTTATGTTGCTTTCTGATTTGTTTTGTATTTTCTCTCTCTTGAAGTTCTTCCTCCCCAGCACAACACACCATGATTTTAGAAGGTCTCCTGAGGATTAGAAAATGAAGAACATAACACCATTATTTAAAATTGTCAGAGGGCATAAACAGAAATTATACCAGTTGGTTGCATTTCACTTGTGGAGGAAAATCTTTGAAATGGGTTTTAAGGGGTTAAATATGAAAGCAAATGAGAAAAGGAGAGGATATCATATTTAAATACTGAATGTTTGTGAAGATGATATTGTAACCCCAATATTAGTCCAAGGGTACTGCAGTAAATGCCGTATAGTTATGTTTTCAATAAATGTTTGATGTGGCTCCAGATCAGAAATTGCCATCCAAGGTAAATAAGCGTAGAAAAAAGGGATACAATGGTTAAAAAGAAATTGACTCAAATCCAAGGAATAAAGAACTATAATGAATGGAAAATTACAAGCTGAGAAGGGATTGTAAATAACACACTTCAGGAGTCGCTTTTGTGTTGGTAAATTGGAGACAAAGCAAACCACGCAGTTAGATTCAGGAGATTTGGAATAATTTAAGAATCGGGGAGTAGGCAGTTAGGGTAGTTCAATGTTTATCAGCTTGGCTCAGTTGACCACATTGTTGCCACCGGATCAGTAGGCTGTGGATTCAAATCCCAAATTGTGATTAGCCCAAAATCGCTACTGATCCTGCAGGACAAGGTTGAGGAAGTAAAGCTTTATTGGTGATGATAGACATTGAAAAGCTTTGAAGAGAGCGAGGAAAATGTATTTAACATGATTTAGTAAAAATAGGCTCACTCACTTAACCTGTCTTTGTGTCTTCCCCACAGCTTACCTTCCTGCCTTCTTCTGCAAACTTAGATACATTCTTCTCTGTCTTTTCAGCTCAGCATAATATAGATTGTAACTAGCTGAGACCCAGCATTGATCCTTGTGACACTATTATTCCCTTCCTACCAACTTGAAAATGCCCCATTTATTCCCACTCTCTCTTTTCTATCCATTAACCAATCCTCTATCCATGCAGATGTATTACCACCAACTCCATGAGCCCTCTTGCCTTTTAATGTTGTATGTGGCACTTATTGGCCTTTTGGAAATCCAGATGTACTACATCTACTAGTTCCCCTTTATCTACCCTACTAGTTATATCCTCAAAAAACTTTAACAAATTTGTCTCAGGAGGAGGGGTCAGCCATTTAAGACAGAGATGTTTGGGGATTGTGAGTCTTTGGAATTCTCCGCTCTGGAGGGCTATGGATGCTCCATCATTGAGCATATTTAAGACAGAGGTTGATAGGTTTTTGGGTTGAAAGGGAATCAGGAAAATGGGGATATGGAGGTAGAAGCTCAACTGTGATCCTATTGTCTGGGGTGAATATTCTTGCTCCTAATTCTGATGTTTTTATGAGCTCCTCAATCTTATTCATGTGGTCGGCAAAAAAACAGAGGGCAGGTACATTCCCTTGCTGGAGGAGGAAGAATCAGCAGGGTCAGTCAGCTTAGGCCACTATCTTGCGCCAAGCATCCAATGACAGGATGACATTGGCACAGTGTTGGGAGAGGAAAACCCCCCTTCTGAACAGTGATGATATGAAGAGCATGAGCGCTAAAAGAGAAAGAAGAAAAAAAGAACTCCGAAAGACCTTGCAATAAAAAATAATTGAATGACACTGTTCTTGATCACAGATGTTCCTTATCTGTCCCTTGCAGCTTCTTTACCACAATGTTTTAAAAAAAATAAACAAACAGTATTCCATTCATTAAAGGCAATGGCATAGTTGTTTAGAGCCAAAGCCCTCGCAAAGGGTGAAGGCTTAGTTTTACAGTGAGATAGATGGGGTGGGTGTCCTTTCAACATGGCATGCAGGCAAATTCAGGCATTTTCAATATACAGTTGCACTTCTGTAAATTCTTCCAAATGTCATGTAAGAAAAACATGCACCAGTATTGAGCAAATATGAAAAACGTCAAAAAAAATCATGCACCATCTTGGAAAGTAGTAGAATATGTAAAAGCTCATACACTGTTACTGGAGTGTTAAGATGCTAAGCTGCTGTAATAACATCAATAATGTAAAAATTAGTGCAATACTACTCATGTGCCTTTGGGAAGCTGGCTGCTATAAGTGCGTAATCCGCAGGATAATTAGTAAACAGTAACAGCTGCATCCTGCGGAAGCTGAAAATACTAATTGGTGTTCTGGAATATTGTTCGCGTCGCAGTCACTAGAGGTCGCCCTTCATGGGGGGCACACGGGAACTACTGATTTGACTGCGCAACAAACGCAGTATAATATTATGCTGCATATTAGAAAATGAATGCATGCAGCTTTTGCCTGCGCTGTGTTTAATTGTCTCTCAGAGTGCCATCCAAGTTTGCTCTGATGTGTCGTATGGTGTGCAATTGACAATTACTAGGATGCAATTATCAAAGTGCACCCACACCCAGATCCGGAGAGCTGCAGACACTTAGATGTATGATGGTTTGCTCTTATGAGCTGCACATTGCTAGCTGTGTAGTTTGATGTTACCGTGTAATTGCTGAGAAGATGCTTTCAGCACGTTGATATCTAATTGTTTTAAACTATGCATTGCTGGTTGTGTAGCCTAGCATTTATGGAGCAATTATCTGGAACTAGTTCCATATATTCTGTGGCTATCATACAATGTTCAGTTTCATTGAGCATAGGATTGGAGCCTGGTACGACTACTCTGCGATTACGAAATGACACCCACAGAGGGAGTTGCAGACATTTAGCTATAATCTCCTACATTTAATGATATATCTATGGATGGCTGTTAAAACTTAGAACATAGAACATAGAACATAGAACATTACAGCGCAGAACAGGCCCTTCGGCCCACGATGTTGCACCGACCAGTTAAAAAAAAAAACTGTGACCCTCCAACCTAAACCAATTTCTTTTCGTCCATGAACCTATCTACGGATCTCTTAAACGCCCCCAAACTAGGCGCATTTACTACTGATGCTGGCAGGGCATTCCAATCCCTCACCACCCTCTGGGTAAAGAACCTACCCCTGACATCGGTTCTATAACTACCCCCCCTCAATTTAAAGCCATGCCCCCTCGTGCTGGATTTCTCCATCAGAGGAAAAAGGCTATCACTATCCACCCTATCTAAACCTCTAATCATCTTATATGTTTCAATAAGATCCCCTCTTAGCCGCCGCCTTTCCAGCGAAAACAATCCCAAATCCCTCAGCCTCTCCTCATAGGATCTCCCCTCCATACCAGGCAACATCCTGGTAAACCTCCTCTGCACCCTCTCCAAAGCCTCCACATCCTTCCTGTAATGTGGGGACCAGAACTGCACACAGTACTCCAAGTGCGGCCGCACCAGAGTTGTGTACAGTTGCAACATAACGCTACGACTCCTAAATTCAATCCCCCTACCAATAAACGCCAAGACACCATATGCCTTCTTAACAACCTTATCTACTTGATTCCCAACTTTCAGGGATCTATGCACACATACACCTAGATCCCTCTGCTCCTCCACACTATTCAAAGTCCTCCCGTTAGCCCTATACTCAACACATCTGTTATTCCTACCAAAGTGAATTACCTCACACTTCTCCGCATTAAACTCCATCTGCCACCTCTCGGCCCAACTTTGCAACCTGTCTAAGTCTTCCTGCAAACTACGACACCCTTCCTCACTGTCTACCACACCACCGACTTTGGTGTCATCAGCAAATTTGCTAATCCACCCAACTATACCCTCATCCAGATCATTAATAAATATTACAAACAGCAGTGGCCCCAAAACAGATCCCTGAGGTACACCACTTGTAACCGCACTCCATGATGAATATTTACTATCAACCACCACCCTCTGTTTCCTATCCGCTAACTTGTGCTTGCATTGGGAGTTTCAGGCTCGAAATAAAATCACAGAAATAAATCTCAAATCGTTTTTAAGGACTATTAGTAAACTGAGACTGAATTACACCTTTAAACTCCCTTTGGTGCCAATATACTGTGCTAATTTTTAACAAAAGCTGCAGCTGCTGAAAAACTGAAATAAAACTGTAAAAAGCTGGAAATACTCAACAGGTCAGGCGGCATCTGTGGAGTGAGAAAGAGTTGACATTTCAGGTTGATGACCAGACCATTCATCAGCAGGAGGGATGTGAAATATCTTAAGCAAGTACAGTGGCAGGAAAAAAGAGGAAAGACCAACAAGGGAAGGACTTTGAGATGGAGAAAGACAGGAGTTATTGAACAACAATTTGGACATCCAAGGAGGGAGTTGCAGACACTTGGCTAGAGTTGCCTTAAGAATTCAAAGATAGAACTATTGAAGGGATTATAAAATAAAGGCTATTTTTAATACTCCTTTTCAATTTCCTTCAAACATGAATAGAAAGGCTATTCATTTCTTTTGGAAAATCTCAGCAGGTCTGGCAGCATCTGTAGGGAGAGAAAAGAGCTTTGACAAAGGGTCATCTGGACTTGAAACGTCAGCTCTTTTCTCCTCTTACAGATGTTGCCAAACCTGCTGAGATTTTCCAGCATTTTCTCTTTTGGTTTCAGATTCCAGAGTCCGCAGTAATTTGCTTTTATTCATTTCTTTTGTAAGCTGAGTAGTATAGGTGTACTAAGCATAGTTGGTGAGTGCTAAGAAGTGTTTAAGTTTACCGTTACACACAAAGTCTGACATTTTGCTGCCAAAATGATGTTCAAGTGCAAATGTAGCAACTGAATATTCATCATTTATTCAGTTACTCTGCCAAAGGTGAAAGTCATATCAGAGGGCGGCACGGTAGCACAGTGGTTAGCACTGCAGCTTCACAGCTCCAGGGACCTGGGTTCGATTCTCAGCTTGGGTCACTGTCTGTGCGGAGTTTGCACATTCTCCCTGTGTCTGCGTGGGTTTCCTCCGGGTGCTCCGGTTTCCTCCCACAGTCCAGAGATGTGCGGGTTAGGTTGATTGGCCATGCTAAAATTGCCCCTTAGTGTCCTGAGATGCATAGGTTAGAGGGATTAGCGGGTGGATGTGGGGTTAGGGCCTGGGTGGGATTGTGGTCGGTGCAGACTCGATGGGCCAAATAAGAACATAAGAAATAGGAGCAGGAGTAGGCCATCTAGCCCCTCGAGCCTGCCCCGCCATTCAATAAGATCATGGCTGATCTGACGTGGATCAGTACCACTTAACCGCCTGATCCCCATAACCCTTAATTCCCTTACCGATCAGGAATCCATCCATCCGCGCTTTAAACATATTCAGCGAGGTAGCCTCCACCACCTCAGTGGGCAGAGAATTCCAGAGATTCACCACCCTCTGGGAGAAGAAGTTCCTCCTCAACTCTGTCTTAAACCGACCCCCCTTTATTTTGAGGCTGTGTCCTCTAGTTTTAACTTCCTTACTAAGTGGAAAGAATCTCTCCGCCTCCACCCTATCCAGCCCCCGCATTATCTTATAAGTCTCCATAAGATCCCCCCTCATCCTTCTAAACTCCAACGAGTACAAACCCAATCTCCTCAGCCTCTCCTCATAATCCAAACCCCTCATCTCCGGTATCAACCTGGTGAACCTTCTCTGCACTCCCTCCAATGCCAATATATCCTTCCTCATATAAGGGGACCAATACTGCACACAGTATTCCAGCTGCGGCCTCACCAATGCCCTGTACAGGTGCATCAAGACATCCCTGCTTTTATATTCTATCCCCCTCGCAATATAGGCCAACATCCCATTTGCCTTCTTGATCACCTGTTGCACCTGCAGACTGGGCTTTTGCGTCTCATGCACAAGGACCCCCAGGTCCCTTTGCACGGTAGCATGTTTTAATTTGTTTCCATTGAGATAGTAATCCCATTTGTTATTATTTCCTCCAAAGTGTATAACCTCGCATTTCTCAACGTTATACTCCATTTGCCATATCCTCGCCCACTCACTCAGCCTGTCCAAATCTCTCTGCAGATCTTCTCCGTCCTCCACACGATTCACTTTTCCACTTATCTTTGTGTCGTCTGCAAACTTCGTTACCCTACACTCCGTCCCCTCCTCCAGATCATCTATATAAATGGTAAACAGTTGCGGCCCGAGTACCGATCCCTGCGGTACAAATGGCCTCTTTCTGCACTGTAGGGATTCTATGAATTCTATGAATTCTATGAAAAACTGGGAATGGACATTTGCAACATAGAATATACAACACAGAAACTGGTGATTTGGTCTATGTCAATGTTTCTAATCGACATGAGGGTCCTCCCTCCCCTCTTCATCTAACCCTATCAGCATAACCCTCTATTCCTTTATTTTGCAAGTTGTGGGGACTTCTCTTCAACAATGGCCAAGACTAAAGTATCTACTTTATCTAAAACTGAGGTCATGTTATCACCATGATGGAAACTAGCATTTATATGGTAATTGTAATTCATGTGTAATTCATTGGTGGCCTTGGCTGGAGATTGGGTCCAATTCTAGGCACCAAACTACGAGAATGTCAATACCTTGGAGAGGACGTAGAGTAGATTTAGCAGAATTATACCAGGGATGAGGGACTTCAGTTATGTGGAGAGTTTAGAGTGGCTGAGATTGTTCTCCTTACAGCAGAGAAGCAGGGAGCTTTCATAAATTTTGTTAGAGCAAATAAGGAGAAACTATTTTCAAGGGCAGGTACTGTAACCAACGGTTACAGATTTTGAGATAATTGACAAAAGAATCAGAGGCGAGATGAGGATTGTCTTAATTCATTGAGCTGCTATGATCAGGAATGCACTTCCTGTGGAAGCATAAGCAATTGTGACCTTCAAGCGGGAATTGGATATATATAAAAAGGAAATCATGGCTATGGAAAAGGACAGGCGATATCTCTTTTAGTGAGCTGGTAGAAGGTCATCAGGCCAAGTGACCTCTTTCTGTGCTGTATGATTCTATGCTTTTCACATGAAGAATACATCTAAAATGTTTTACAGTAAGAAGGAAAGGGACTAGGCAGATAACGAGTATTGGGAGAGGAGCATTGGTGAGATCAGGATGAGGAACTAAAGGCACAGTCAAAGAGTAGAGTTTTGAGAAGGACTTTCAAAGCAAGCACGGATCTGGAAAAGGATAGATGGATCGGAATAGATAATTGAAGAGGGTACGATGATAGTAACTGAAGGAACATTTTCCAATGGTGGAACAGGATCTGGGCAAAGTTCAGGATAGCAGAATAGAGACTACATGGAGGGAAGCAGGGCAGGAGGTGATCACAAAGTAAGGATGGAACAAAGCTATGGAGAATTTTGAACTTGACAACTGCACCATAGATGTATATCGGAGTCTGGTGAGGTCTCGGGTGACAAGAGCATGGCATTTATTGTGGGTGACAACATAAGTTACACATTTTGGAAGAAATTAAGTTTGTGAAGCCAGATGGGAGTATATTGGAAAAATCACAACTTTGGAAGTGATGGAGGCATCAGTTATGACTTTAACTTTAGAAATATTAGGGACAGAGTTGGATGTGCTATGGGGATTAATATTAAAAACATAAGTTGACTAAGCTTTTGTTTATCTGTTCTAGTACATCCTTATGTGGCTCAGTGTCAAATTTTGTTTGATAATGCCCCTGTGACGGGCGTGGAAAGATTTACAATATTAAAGACTGCATATAGGTGCAGCTTGTTGTTGTGACTATCATGTGATAACAAGATTGGAATGGTTGATTGATGTTTGAATGTCAGAAAGGAATTTTAGATGGAGGATTAAGCCGAAAGAAGTCGACATGGTGACATGAAGCAAGGGACAGGTAAGCTTAGGATGGTTGGTAACTTGTTGCAAAGGTAGAGCATACAGAACAGAAAAGATTTCAATACAAAAGGCATATGAGGGTGGGACGAGGATGCAATAAAGATGGGAGATCTTAATGGAAATGTACAGAAGGTGATGGAGGTGTACAAGTCAAGTGAAGTAAAACAGGAGGGAAAAATGAGATGACATCTTAACTATAGCAGTTAGTGTGGACGACACACAAAGCCAAACGGGATTATTTGTAATGAGTAAGGAGTGAGCCAAGTTTCAGTAAATTGAAATGTTGGTTCAAAATGAAGAAATATTTTGCATGGCATTGTGAAAGCGTAATATAACTAGCAGTTCATTGGATCAGATGATGGTGAGGGAGGGGGCGATGACACTAGATTTACCAGGGTATGCTTAAGCAGGGATATGAGCAATGAACAAGAAGAATGGGGATGGATTTAGAAGATTGGTCCCGAAGCAGCAAACCTGATGTGAGAGTTAGTGAGAGATGGGAATGAAGTAATTTTATTTGACAGGTACTTCTTTGCTACTAGACTCAGCATTACAGCAACATAAGAATATAAGAAATAAGAGCACATTGGACCATATGGTCCTTCAAGCCTGTCCCATCATTTAATAGGAACATGCCTGATCTGATCTTTGTCTGAACACAGCCTTTCTGCCTTGGCTGCCTTTATAGTTCAATAACTCCGCTTCCACAACTCGCTGGAGTAGAAAATGCCAAAGATTGATGAATCCCTGAGAGAAAAAAATTTGCCTTTTCCAAAACTATACCACCTGGTTCTAGATCACTCCACAAGGTAGAACATCCTCGCGTCGTCTAAACTGTCCCCTCACAATTTTACATATTTCAATAAGGTCGCTTCTCATCCTTCCAAACTCCAATTAGTATAGGCCCAACCTTTCCTTATAACACAACCTGAGAATCAACTTTAGGAATATTCTCTGCACTGCCTCCTATGCTAGTATATCCTTTTTTTAAATAAGGGGACCAAAAATTAAATACAGTATTCATAGGTATGGTCTCACCAACACAGTACTGTTATATCAATATTTCCCTACTTTCATATTCATCCCCTTGCTATAAAGGCAAACATTTCATTTGTCTTTCTTATCATTTGCTGTATCTACCTGCTAACCTTCTGTGTTTCATATATGAGGTCACCAGATTCCCTTGTATCACAGAATTCTATAGTCACTCTCCATTTAAATAATATTTTGCTTTTTAATTATTCCCACCAAAGTCAATAATCTCACATTTGATCATACTTCATCTACAAATTTTTAGTTCATTCACTTAATCTAGCCATATCTCTGTGTATTCCTCACAACTTGCTTTTCCACCTATGTTCATATTGTCAGAAAATTTGGCTCCAATACATTAAATCCCTTCATCCAAGTTGTTAATATAAATTGTAAATAGATGAGGCCCAGCATTGATCCCTGTGGCACCTGACAAGTTAGATTGCCTTCCTGAAAATTATCAATTCATCCAAACCCTTTTATGTTCTGATGGTTAGTCAATCCTCTATCCATGCTAATAGATTACTTCCAACACCGTGAGTTCTTATTTCAAGTCTTTTTTGTGCCACCCAGTAGTGGAAGCTAGGCTTGAATCAGAAAGAGGCTGTGAATGTCCAGAACAGATCCTAACATGGTGGAGAGAGAGAAAAAAAAATACCTACAATGAAAAAGAGAGAGGAATCGAATGGAAAAACAGCAGAGGGCGAGGCAATGAGTTAAAGAGGACATGGGGCAGTATGTTTCAAAGAAATGCGAATGTATAGAAAGAAAAGTTTAATTTAGTTTATTTATTAGTGTCACAAGTAGGCTTACATTAACACTGCAATGAAATTACTGCAAAAATCCCCGAGTTGCCACACTCTGGCGCCTGTTCGGGTACACTGAGGGAGAATTTAGCATGGCCAATGCATCTAACCAGCATGTCTTTCGGACTGTGGGAGGAAACCGGAACACCTGTGCAGACACGGGAAGAACATGCAGACTCCGTACAGACAGTGACCCAAAGCGGGAATCAAACCTGGGTCCCTGGTGCTGTGAGGCAGCAGTGCTAACCACCGTGCCGCCATGCCACCCGAAGTTGCCAAAGCTGAGGAGAGAGAAGAAGTTGGGGCTACAAGAAGTGCACACAGGACTAGGAGTGCTTGATGTCACAGTGGCAGTCATTATACCTCAATAGAGCAGGCACTGCCTAGGACTATCATCATACCATTCCAAAAGTTAATATGAGCAAAATATACAATTAGATCATTAGAGATCAAATACACATTCACTAAATCAGTAAGAACTTATTCTCCACTCTAAACGTTTTGGGGTTACATGCCCTACTCTTCACTGGAAATATGCACAGAGAATCTATGCTCCTTACCCAATCCTTCAATGGTAAAGCAACAATCAAGTATTCATCTCACATCAGAACAACCAAAGTACATGCATCCTGTTAAAATATTGCCTTTCACCATATCTACTATTAAAGAAACACAAAATGAAAGGTGGAACTTGCATTTATATAGTGCCTTTCTTAATCGCAGAACATCCTGTAGTGAATCACAGGCAATTGTGTACTTTTGAGGTATCATGACTGTTGTAATGTAGGCAAATACTGCAACCAACTTATGCACAGCAAGATTCCAGAAGTACAAATAAGACAAATAGCCAAATTATTCATATTAATTGGTGGATGGATAAATGTTAGCCAGGACACTGATAGAATCCCCTACCTTTCTTCAAAAAGTGCTATGAGATCTTTTATTTCCTTCAGAGGGGGAAGAAAGGGTTTCAGTGTAATGTCGGATCTAAAAGACCTCAGTACTGCATTGAAGTGTTAGCCTAGGTTATATGCTCAAGTCTCTGCAGTGAGGCTTTGAACCCACAACCTTCTGATTCAAAGGCAAGAATGCTACCAATAAACCAAGACTAACAGTTACTTCAGGAATTATGTGACTGCCCACAACTGATAACCAGGAGCATTGCATAAAAAAGGACGTGTGGTCAAAACTTTTCATCTTGAACTCATCAGGACAGAAGCAAGGGTGCCATATTTCAAAGGGAGCAATGTAAAAGGGGCAATGATTGGTTGGCAAGTCTAATTGGTTGAGACATTGCCACGGAGAATGTACCAGGGAGCTGTAGTTCCCCCCATACTTTCGATTAATTCTAAAAAGGCCAATTTCAAAAAATTCAAAAGGCAATGCTTGGACATATTCCTGCAAAGAACAAGACCCTGTGTATGAATGCATGTAGCTTCTAGCAAGTGTAAGTGAGCTACATTACAGGCTTGACTGATAATCTTAAATTGGTTGTTAGTGTAATTCTTAGCACACTAGGGATTGTTCAGCAAGTCCTGTCCAATCGGGGGATTGTACCTAACATTAGCCATTATATTCTGAGTTTTGCAAGTACAGGCTAGTTGAGGAGATGGTAGTGTTGTAGTATATCACTAGACTAGGAATCCAGAGACCCACGCTAATATTCTGGGTCACAGGTTCAAATTTCATATTCAATTAATAAATCTGGAATTGAATTGAAAGCTAGTCTCAGTAATGGTGACCATGAAACTATCATTGATTGCCATAGAAACATTTGGTTCACTCATGCCTCTTAGGGAAGGAAATCTGCCATCTTTATTGGTCTGGCCTACACGTGACTCCAGACCCAGAGCATTGTAGTTGAGTCTTATCTGCCCTCTGAAAATGCCTAGCAGGCCACTCAGTTCGAGGGCAATTAGGGATGGGCAATGAATACTGGGCTTGCCAGCGATGTCCACATCCCTTGAAGGAATAAAGAATGCATGGAATCCCATGGAAGAGTAAAGAATACCCTGTTTACAATAGGCAGCATACTGACTGTACTCTACCAGCTCATGCTTACAAAATCCAGAAGATAATGTCTAACATTAGATGTGATCCTACAATTTGATAGCACTTGCTCAACAATCCCAAAAATGCAAAGAATTATATTAATAACCAATTTAAGATTATCAGTCGAGTTTGCAATCAGGTTCAGTAATGCTCACCAGAAGTTAAATATATTCATTGGCAAGGACCTATCCTCTGCAGGCAAAAGGAATATGTCCAAGTATTGTGCCTTTTTCTGAATTAAACAAAAGCAGAGGGGGGAATAGTTCCCTGGTGCACTATTCATGGCAATGCCTCAACCAATTAGAATCAAATTGCTAACCAATCAGCTTCCTTTTCTCATGCAGTACAAATTGTTGCTCCCTTTGAAATTTGGCATTCTTTGTCTGTGCTGATGAGTGCAAGACAAAAGCTTTAACAGCATGTCTCTTTTTTCAGCAATACTCAATTTCTGCACTATCAAGTGACTATTTGATAACTGGGAATGCATGTAATGGTCAGCTGAAGATCATAGGAACAAACTCACTTGCTTCCCAGTGGAGAACAAAAAATCATTGTTTTCATCTCCCACATGACAAAGAAAAACCATTAACTTTCTCCCTTCTACACTACCAGGAATTATACACTCTCCTCCTGAATCACTGGGTATAAAATGTAGCTATGCTACCTTTCAATCATTGTCTGTGCCTGCAAGCATCAGATGATGCACCTAAACTGCCAGTGACCCTTAATGGGTAAAAAATTGATTGTCGCGGATAATACAAAATTGCTGTACATTGGGCCGCGTGAGATTTCCTTTGTGTTCTGTCTCCCCATGCCAACTGATTTCAGAGGGAAGGTAGTTTACCTAATAAATAGGTGAGAAGAATTACAGTCGAGTGGAAAGACAAATAGTTTTTCAGCTGATTACAGCGATATCTGGAAATCAGGATTGTTACTCTACACAAATATATTGTGAAGTCTATGTTGCAAAAGATGATGTGAAACTTTGTTCTTCGGGTGACATGTAATAACGGATTAAATTACCTTTCTGTGAATCCTATTGTTCTACACATATCAGTCTTTACCATAGCATCGATGACCGGCAGCCACTCAACTGACGCTAAGTACAGTTTCTGAAGCCAATGATTTTTACCTCTTACAGTCTTCACTCGCCTTCCTCTGTCAATTTAGGTTGCCTTGTGGCTACTCGTGAAGCATTTATTGGCATTAATAGTAAATTATAAGTTTGATAGTTCGCTGCAGATTTAAATGGGCGCTGGAGTAGATCTTCTCAGGCAGTTCCTCCCCCCCAGAGTTTTTAGGGTCATTGATGTTAGGAACTAAATCCGGCGCTCCTTAGCGATTAAAAATGGATTGTTTTCCCATTGTGCGTGCGTTCTGAACAAAGCAACTGTAAAGTCTATTTAAATAAATAAATACAAATATGTAGACCGGTGCTGATAACCAGATCTGGGTGCTATTGTGATCTGTCTCAAACTGTTCATGAAGGATGTCAGTCTTCGGAAACAGGATTCACATTGATGATTGATAGACTGTATCTTAGCGACTCACAAACTTACACGCCGTGCCAGAAGAGAGTCGATACTGTTTAAAACTAATCAGTGATATTCTAGGGCCAGTCCATTAGAGCTCAGTCCGACGTCCAACCAGCGGCAAACTGTCCGGCGGTTATTTTTTAAGAGAAAGAATAATTAAGTTATTTATTTTTTTAAAAGAGGTTTTGCTACACAGCTATCAAACACAATTGTATTCATTTTAATTGCTGGTAGCTTGCCTGATGTAGATTTTTTTTTAAAAAGTTGAAATGTCATCCAATCTCTTTGGTCTTAAGCTTGATGGGCGACTCGCCCACTCATTCAGTGGTTGACTGTTCATTGCCAGAATCAGATCATGTGATGATTGATTGTTTTGGTGACATGAAACATTTGGATGCAAGGAACCCAGTGATATGCAGTGGAGTGCATTAAGTGGCGAACAGTCACACACATGCACAGGATGATTTTCTCTAAAACACATTGCACCTTCGATGTTTAACATTTGCACATGACTTTTTAATATATAGATAGATATATTGCACGTTGCAAAACACATTCTTCCATTACAGGGAGAGCGAGCTACACTTGGTCCTAAATTCAACCTCAGTCTGGGCTGATACTTCTTAAAGCAAATACCCGGTGCACAAAACCTTTTTATTTAAAAAAAAGTTAACTGCATATTTTAATCATATGTTAGGCTTACTTTGTCTTTGCATCTGAAGACTTTTCAAATATTTTTAGATGATAATGCTGTATTCATGTTTATATTTGTCCATTTGTTGACATTAAAATATTCAAAGGTTATTTTAACAAAAATGCCCACGTCATCATATTTTAAATCAGACTCATTATTTATTCAGCTATTAATTTGGGAGCCTGTGCAAAAAAAATACAATGGTCTAATATTGGAGACATGGAAGAGGTGGATGAATTCTTCGCACCTGGCCCCTCCAAGGGGAGCCTCCAGACAGCAAAAAAAAAGCTTTCCGTCACAAAGAGAACAAGGATGCCGGAGATCCAGGGCAGAAGGTGACCAGCTTCGAAATTATAGAGCTTTTCCCAATCCTGACTCCTTCCTGGAGTGACTGGGACACTCACGTTGCTCAACTGACAAAGTTGAATGGAGCACTGCATTAGAAATGTTTCTTTTTTTTAAATGAAAACTCCAGTTGAAGTCTAATCAAGTTCGTCATCAATTTAATTTCTATCATAATCATGGGCAAACATCATGAAACTACAATGCACCCAAATGTATCACGAGTGAAATTGATTGAAATACCTTTCTTCTCAGCAAAAGATAATTCACAATCCCATTGCATTTGAGAGTCAGCGATATTATTTGAATATATATCTATACACACATATAGACATGTAGGCACTCAGTCCAAATGAACTTACCTTTAATTTTCGAATTGCATCTACAGCTTCAGGTTCTCTTTTGTCAGGCTGGATTGATTCGTTCTCAAGCACTTTACGTTCTGTCCTTTACCCCCTCCTCTTCAAGGGATTTCTCTAGTGAAAGGAATTGGAGATTGGATTAAAACGCTGCTGCCTCCCATACTGTTCTCGGTCGATTTGATTTCCATAGTTTATTTGCTGTGAGCTGGTGTCAGTGCTGGATGATCTCTCTCCCTCGCTCTCTCTCTCTCTCACACACACACACTCTTTTCTGCCTCTCCCGGGAACTCACACGGCTCTCTCTCTCTCTCTTTCTCCCCCCACCCCCCCGCCCGACCTGTGCCTTCTCTGGGATTCTCCTCTTTGCCTCTCATTCCGCCTCTTTTTCCCTCTCCGGCACATTTATGAAGCCCTTGTCACCTTATCACGTGTTGACACCCTGTCAAGGAGACTCTCACAGGCTCAATACTCGCCAGGAGCCAGCCGCAGGACTGTGAAACTCGCATGTAAATCAATGTTGCTTTTAGAAGGGAGAGGGTGGGGGTGGGTGGGGTAGTGAGTGAAGAGAGTACCAAATAGACACACACACAATCCTAAATCTGAAATACATCTGTCACGTTGGCTGAGGAATGAACCCATTGCCCTTTTATTT
Organism: Mustelus asterias; assembly: GCF_964213995.1. Lineage (NCBI taxonomy): Eukaryota > Metazoa > Chordata > Chondrichthyes > Carcharhiniformes > Triakidae > Mustelus > Mustelus asterias. The sequence continues at coordinate 46,258,976 of NC_135805.1, forward strand.
TAGAGCCCCTTTTCACAAAGACATCTCCCTGACATCCTGGGAACAACCCATTTTAATTTGAAATGATCGACATCTGTAAAAAAAAATGATCTGGGCACATGTTTCTAAAATGTTGCTGTCAGTTGGATTTCGGTTGGGATGTCCGGTCCGGTCACGGACGGGTGACCTTTAAATAAAGACGTTCCGAAGGTACCACAGGGCAACAGTGTGGGGTGGGTGGGACGGGGCTCAGGTCCGGGCTGGCTGGCTGGCTGGAGGGGGGGGGGCGGGGGTGTTAAGACTCAGCCCCCATTAGAGCAGAGGGAGTTTACCGAGACCCCCCTTCCCTCGGCCCCCAAGCTCAGTTAGAATCCTGCATGGGAACAAATTCCCCTCCCTCCGACTGCCATTGAACGTGGCAAAGCGGTACTTTTTGCTGGTGTAACTAAATGCCCCGGGTCCAAGTTTAAGAGGGAGGGTGCTGGGATAGAGCCAACAAGGTAGCAAGAAGATGGACAAACAATCGTGTCTCAAGATCTGTCTCAGAATTGGACGGCTGACGGGGGGGCGGCGGGGGGGGGGGGGGGGTGTTATTTACTCGTCAGATAATCTCCGGCCACTGTTTTATTTGTTGTTATCTGAATACAAAGCACTGGGCTAAAAAAAATACACATACACACAAATGAACCGAAATCTAACGCTGCTCCCAGCACAACCTCTGGTTATCAATAATATGTAATCTGTTGGGCTTCGCCAGACTCAACATCTGGACACTGTTGTCTATTATTTCTATAACCAGACCCCCGTCCCCCTCCCCCATTAAAAAAGACCCCATTAATCCGACCTTGTGTCACAACCATTCACTTGTGAATTCTAGGTAATCCACTGTTACATGTGTGCAAGTTTGTCGACCTGAAACTTTCCCTGGGTTTCTCTCCCCACAGATGCTGCCTGACCTGCTGAGTTTTTGCCCCAGCACTGTCTAGCCTTTAATTTCACTCAAGGGATTACCTGGTAAACTTACCTTTTGGGATATTAGAGGGAATTGTCAAAAGAGTAACTCACTGCTAAGTAGTTTGTTTTACCTAACAGGTTGGGAGGGCGCAGCAGGAGCTGTTTTATATACAGTATATGTAAATAATAAGTTTGTTGTTTTTTGGTTTATAATTCACCGAGGCGGCGAGGTCTGGCTCTCTCTCTTTCTCTCTTGCTCCCTTTGAAAATGAAGCAAAATGGGTAAACATCTCCTTTGCGGGGACAGATTGGATTGAGGAGATTCGCCGGACACCAAGCCCTCATTGATCACACTTCCCCTTCCCTCCCCCTTGCTTGGATTCTCAGCAATGCCCCGGAGCCTGTCCCCTGAGGAGCAGAGCCGCGGACTGTACGTGGTGAATAGAATGGACGGTAAATTTGCTCATCTGGATGTGAAAAGACAAAACAGCATCTCTGACCGAGGGTGCACCACACTGCTTGCTGCTGTCACTGCAGCCCCCGAGTGCTCCCATTGTCTCCTGTCAAACATGATCTGACTAGGTCTGGCTGCTCATGTCGTATTAGTGTCACTGGAGAGTGCGAATGGTCATTAAAATCGACTCCACATCAGGGTTGCAGAACGCCGCTTTTTACTAAATTGCGAAAATGCGTTAATCCCGCGAAACCCCTTGTTGATTTAAATTTTGGGAGGCGGATTAGACACAAGAACAGCGCCCCAACCAAAACGTGTTTGCCATAGAAGCAAACGCTTACACCCCTTCAAACTAAAACACCGAATGCTAAAAGATAGCTGAATGCACCAGAATGAATTGACTTGGACCATGGCATTGATCCAACTCAATTACCTGCGATGAGATTGGTGCTCGCATTGATTTAGGTTATTATACGATAAAATGAATAGGGACAATCTTATGTTGAATGCTCAGGTGAAAGTTTAGACTTTGACTCTGATTGTACTGCACGCTTTTTTTAAATTCAAAGTTTTAAGATTCTCCCAAAGGTCCCAATTTAGATCAGACCGTGTGTACTTTTGATAACTGCCCGATCAATTCTTAACCAGCAAACTGAGAAGGTAGATTACAACAAACTGCACCTGAAATTCAGACCTTGCTCCCAGAATGGAGGCAGATTACTTCTTCCAATGCACCAGAGCTGTTTTAACAACGGTCCACTAATTTACAATATTTTTCCCCCAGTTAATGCTGAATTTAAAAGCTCTGATATAAAATGTGCAAAAACCAATACATAACGCACGAATGTAGGTGAAACCCTAACAAAGACATTCCCAAATGGATGGATCAAGAAATTAAATTGGAAGTTTACAAATTTTTAAAAATTCCATGCAACACCTATGGGGGAAGAGCAAGGGTAGAATTCCGGGAAGGAATACTGGAGATTTCTGAAATAAATTAATATGGATAGCACAATCTGGACCCACGAGAGGAATGTGGCCAAATAAGCGAATCGCATACAGAATTTTTTTCATATGCTGCCACAGTGGAAAAACTGAGGGAAGTCAGAAACAATGTGGGAGCAGTAGAGAAATTGGAGATGAGGGAAAAATGATCGAATTAACTTAATTATTCCCAAAATTATTCGCTAAAAGTTGAAGCGTTGGCACGCTATGGTGTACGAACTCTAGAAAATGTTGACGTTATGTGACAAGTATACATGTTTAAATGATTAAAGGTCAACACATCTTTTGAGCCAGTTGATTTGTGTCCTAGGTGTTCAAGGAACACAGAGCAGGCATTTTTGGGGGCACTCACTAGAGTTATGAAATAAATGGTGGGTTCGGATGAAGTTTTATAGGGTTGGCAACCAATAAAATGCGCTGGCAACTCTTAAAGGAGTGGCAACAAGTTGATCAACCTGTCTAATCAAACAAAAATGACACTTGCAATCCACTGTATACAACGAGACTAGGTAAGAAGTTGAGGGAGGGGAGGGGGTTAATAACGCGGAGAACGCTTGTGAGACCGATTTGGGGTGGGGAGGGGTGTGTGAAATGGAACACTTCAGTGATGGTACTTGAGCACAAGAACACTTACCTACACAGATAAATTGCCAGTAAAACTAATTGTACGTTTGTTAAATTTGTAGATTGCACTGAGAGAGGGAAAGCACTGAAGGCAGGGAACATAAGTGATTAATTTGCAGGGGAATTTAGATTGATTATTGGACTGAGAAAAACACATTAATACTAGAGGGTTCTATATTTCATGAAAAATGTGCAAGATAATGATGGTAAAATAGAGGATTTCTGTATTATAGTTTTAAGTAGTTAGAGGAGATATGATTTAAAATTGAGAACAGCCAACTGCAAGAGAAAGAGGTCAGTACTTGCAATTGGCTATGCAATTATACATGGCAAAGGAGATGTCTGTTTTGGATGGATTCTCTGTAACTGTGTCAATATCTGTGCCCAGAAATTAATTAAGTCATGCTCAATGACTAACACTAGCTGTTTTGGAAATTATGCACATCAACAGACCAGGGACAGTGGATCTCAGTTGTGCTAATGATCAAAATGTTAATGAGTGAAGTTTTGAGGCAAACCATAGCACTCTGACACTAGCACCTTCCCCACAAGTTAAACATTGTGTCTTCTTTGGTTGTTTAAGGATTTCAATGGAATTCGATAAAGATCTCCTGGTAATAAGCCACAGTTCAGGTTATTCAATTTCAATTCTGTCTGGAGATCTAGGCTGTGCAATTCAGTTGAGTAGTGTGTGTATTTTTGGAGCTAGGGGTACTGTTCGGGTTCAAACCGCCACCTGTAGCGCAGCTGGCATTTTGGTAAGGGCATTAGTGCAGGTGCAGGGAGAATGCACAGTAGGTATGCACAGTGGGCAACTTGTCACATCAGTCAATGTGTAATACTGACTTGATGCCAGTGAAGTCACTTTCGACCTAAACACTGCAAGTAAGTGCCCTCTCTTAATATTGCACAGTTGAATGTGCAATCAGCAGCATAGGAACCCTCTCCCCAATGCTACTTAAAGGAATCATCAACCACTTTCAAGTTAGCTGCTGATTTTTTTCCGACAGGCTGCTGCTAAGTTTGTAGAAATGTTTAGTGCTTTGTACTTTTATTTCAAGTTGGTGAAGTCTACAGTGAGTGGTGTGACATGCCCACAGTATAGATGCAGTTAAGAATAATACTAGAAATGGATGGATTGCCTTACGAAGAAAGGTTGGAGATGTTAGGTTTGTATCCACTAGAATTTAGAAGAGTTAGAGGCGACTTAGAGTCATAGAGTCATAGAGGTTTACAGCATGGAAACAGGCCTTTTGACCCAATTTGTTCATGCCGCCCTTTTTTTTAACCACTAAGCTGGTCCCAATTGCCCACGTTTGGCCCATATCCCTCTATACCCATCCTACCTATGTAACTGTCTAAATCCTTTTTAAAAGACAAAATTATACCCACCTCTACTACTGCCTCTGGTAGCTTGTTCCAGACACTCACCACCCTCTGTGTGAAAAAATTGCCCCTCTGGACCCTTTTATATTTCTCCTCTCTCACCTTAAACCTATGCCCTTTAGTTTTAGACTCCCCTATCTTTGGGAAAAGATATTGACTATCTAGCTGATCTATGCCCCTCATTATTTTATAGACCTCTATAAGATCACCCCTAAGTCTCCTACACTTCAGGAAAAAAACTTGATCAAAACCTTTAAGTTCCTGAGGGGTATTGATAGGGTTGGATGTAGAAAGGATGTTTCCGCTTGTTGGAGAATCTCGAACTAGGGGTCACAGTTTAAAAATAAGAGTTGGTTTATTTAAGACGGAGAGGAGGAAATTTTTTTCTCTCTCAGAGGGTCATGAATCTCTGGAACTCTCTTCCTCAAAAGGCCGTGGAAGCAGAGTCTTTGATTATTTTTAAGGCAGATTCTTGATCAACAAGGAGGTGAAAGGTTATCGGGGTAGACAGGAATGTGGAATTGAGGTTACAATCAGATCTTATTGAATGGTGGAGCAGACACGAGGGGCCTACTCCTGCTCCCAATTCATATGTTTGTATGTTCGTAAGAGAGGGGCAGGAGGGAGAGAAGGCAAGGTGAGTGCAGGTAACATCCCAGGTAGGGACCTATAAGAGGAGAGGCATGGGCTCAATTGGTGCAGGGCCAGCACAGTGGCCAAGGCAGGAAAGTTTATTGAATACACCACTCCCCAGTAGCTCGAGCATATGGACAGGGCACTGACTACCTCAAAATGCCTGAGCTCCAGTGCCACAGGAGGCTCCGCCTCTCCACATAGTGACATCCTGTTGCAACATGATAGCTCCTGAAACTGTCTCCAACTGCCTGGGGATCACGCCATGCCAGTAGAGTGAAGATCACCGTGCCCCTCAACATCTATACCTCCGATCCATTTCAGAACTCAGTGGGGGTTCTGTGCAGCACTTTCCAATCAGCTGCACACAGTTACGTCAAACTCGTGACTGATGCCATCTTCAGACATGCCCACAAATTCAGCAACTACTGGCCAGACAAGGGAAACTTGGCGGAATGAGCATGATGACAGGGTTCCCCTGTATCCAGGGTGCTATAGACTGCATGTCCATCAGGACAGCAACAGAAGAGCTGGAAACTTTCAACAGGCGTGGGTACCAGCCAATTATCTGTGATCAGAGGACACAGATTCTACAAGCCTGTGCCCATTATCCAGGGAGCTCACATGATTCATACATTTTACAGCACCCCATGTACCAAGGCTATCCATGCTTCCTGTAAATTTGGATGGACGACTCCTGGGTGACAAGGATCCATTCCCCAATATGAACATTTAGTGGGCCATTTCACCGTGGCACAACTCCCCCCTCCAATGCACTGCGGCCTATTGTGCTGACAGTGCAGGCTTGGCAGGGCAGGCTTCAGTTCCAGTTGGAATACACAGGTAGACTCCTGACCTTATAGAGGAACGGATACCTGACTAAACCTCTCCCCACAGGTCCATGCGATCTCTGCACTTACCCTTTCCGACTGCAGAAGATCATTGCACCTTTTGCAGCTCCGCAGCCATGTGCGGTGCACAATATTGTAACCACTGATCTTGGCACCACCACAATCTAGGCCTTCTTAATCAGGGGGGACGGCCTTCTCTTCCAGTCCTTGGGTATCAGTCTGTTGCATGTCACATTGTGCCTGCTGCACTAGCACAGGCGGGTACTCATTGGTGAAATGGAGGCACTTATTCCTCCCCACTTGCCCTCCTGCCTTCAATGGCCTCTTGGTGCTGAAGACATTGCTCGAGAGCAGTAACATTCTTAGTCTTCAGCCACACAGCCTCCCCAAAATCCCCTGGCAGCCTTCAGGAAATTACCTTGTCTCTTTTAACCCCCCCCCCCCTCGCTTCCCTGGATTGGTCGTCATAGAACCTGGCTGGTGCCCGATCTGTTCCCACCCCTGTCCTCCCCACCACCGCCACCCCCAGCACAGAGACCCAACTGGCAGTGTTACATGTTGGGTGGACCGTAATTGGCCATCCAGTACATTACTGTGTTAACAATGTGACCTCAGGAGGAGCATGTTTTACATCCACTTCCTCCTACACCAACTTTGGGCATGTCCCAAGGGTAAAATTCAGGCCAATGAGCCAGCACATGATGTACTTGAACAAAATGGTACTGAAGACATATTTGTGGACAATGGGAATTTCAAATCTAAGAAAGCGGACTGGAATAATTGTGAATGAAAATGACACATTTGGCTGAAGGTGACTAAAATAGGGGATGAGGTTAAAGTAAGTGTTTTCCTCACCATGATGGAACTATTTGCTTTTGAATTGGTGTCTAACCAATGTTCTCCATTCAGCACGATGGAATATTCTGAAATTAATGAGATTCTGGACTTCAATTATGGCAAAATCAGGAATGAAATGGCACTGAGAATTTCATTCTGTGAAAAGAAACAGTTGTCAAGTGAGACTGTTACAGATTATATTCTCAAATGAATTACATTTCTCAGAGAAACTCACTCATCACTGTGAGGATGGCACAAACTTAGACGTCAACCTGAGAGGCAATTCTCAGAAGGCCGAAAGGACAATAAAATCTAGGCTAAAAGTTTGAGTAAAATGAACATGCTGACGAGGAAGGAGGCCTGCGATAAGGCCACAGGTAAGAAAATGGCAGAAAGAGATAGTTGCAGATTGAAAGAGGTTTCTTTCCCTGAGCCAAAAAGAGAGTTCCATCAGACTGGACGGCACAGTGGCAGAGTGGTTGACAATGCTGCCTCACAGTGTGAGGGATCCAGGTTTAATTCTGGCCTTGGGTGACTGTGTGGAATTTGTACATTCTCCCCAGGCCTGCGTGGGTTTCCTCCGGGTGCTCTGGTTTCCTCTCACAGTTCAAAGATATGCAGATTAGGTGAATTAGTCATGGTAAATTGCCCCATATGTCTCAAGGTGTGTCGGTTAGGTGAATAAGCTATGGTAAATGTGTGGGATTACGGGGATAGGGTAAGAGGTGGGCTTGTGTAAGATTCTCTGTCAGAGCGTCGGTGAAGACTCAAAGGGCCAAAAGGCCTCATTCTGCACTGTAGGGATTCTATGATTCTATTCTATGGTTCTATGATTTCTGCGGGACACAGGCCATTTCAATCAAGTTCACAATCTCAGAGTCAAATATTTGATGTTACCATTGCCGTGGTAGCCACCACTAATTTAAATGGCCTCATTTCTAATCAATGTGCCAAGTCTATAGGAAAGTCAGTCATTTCCAGACTGCAGGCAGGCGTAGAGGAAATAGTAATGTCCCAGGTCCTGGTAAAGCTCGAAGTCACAACAGTGCACCATATGTAGATCGAAAGCTAGTTCTGAAAATCCTCAAGTGTGCATATGACAGAAATGGAAGCAGAAGCTGATGTTATCAAGCAGGAAGACCAAGAATTGCACTCAGGCAGAGAGCAAGAAAAACAACAAATGGAAAATGAGAATACTTGACAGGGTGGGTACTGAAAGAATGTTTCCCCTTGTGGGACAGACTAGAACTAGGGGATACAGCTTTAAAAAACGGGGTCTCTCAGTTAAGGTGGAGATGAGAAGAATTTATTTTCTCTCAGAGGGTCATGAATCTTTTGGAACTCTCTTCCCCAGAGAACAGAGAGGCAGAGACAGTGAATGTTGTTAAGGCAGAAGTCATTATTTTCTTAACTAACAAGGGAGTCAAAGGTTATCAACGATAGGTAGAATGCGGAGTTGAGGTGGCAGTCAGATCAGTCATGATCTAATTGAATGGTAAATAAGGCTTGAAGGGTTGAATGGCCTATTCCTGCTTCTAATTTGTGCGTTCATATGTTCATATATATAATTCCAGCACCCACAGGAAAAATGTTTAAAGTTTTAAAGTTTATTTATTAGCTTCACAAATAGGCTTACATTAACACTGCAATGAAGGCACTGTGAAAATCGCCCAGTCACCACACTCCAGTGCCTGTTTGGATACACTGAGGGAGAATTTAGCATGGCTCGATGCACCAAACCATAACATCTTTCGGACTGTGGGAGGAAACCGGAGCACCCGGAGGAAACACACGCAGACATGGGGAGAACCAGTCTGACTCCGGACAGACAGTGACCCAAGTGGGGAATTGAACCCGGGTCCCTGGCGTTGTGAGGCAGCAGTGCCAACCACTGTGCCACCATGCTGCCCCGTAGGGATTCACAACTTACTTTCCTTGTTGATTCAGCTGTAACCAGCTTTGGCCAGAATTTTCCCATCCCGCCCACCACTGGAATTCTAATGGGCGGGAGGGCAGATCATGTAAAGGTCCTCTGACGTCAGGCAGGAATCTCCGGTTTTCAGGAGAATCCAGCCCGTTAACTCAGAAGAGGAGTACAAAATCTTTAAGCCATGGTCCCATATGCAAGTGAGCAATTTATTTACACTAGGGTTCAGTAACAGTGCATCTAACATTGAGGAAGTGGTAAGAGAGCACAAAATGGTCTTTGAACGAGTTGAATCAAATGATAAAATTAGGCAAAATTAGTATGATATTAAATATCATAAATCAGCAGATGAAGCAAATGCAGAAATTATTTTTGCAATTTCCCACAAAGTCTAATTCAGTTCCAGTCATTGAGTTATCTACCAATTACTTTACGTATACCAATGACAGAGTCGGTGCAGATTCAATGGACCGAATGGCCTCTTCTGCATTGTAGGGATTCCATAATCCTATGATATACCAGTGAATAAATTTACAATGATATTGTGCTCAGTAAAAGTTTCAATTATGTAATGAATGGCTGGCCTAAAGAGTGTGATGATGAGGATTTATGGGAGTATTTCACGCATAGAAATGAACTGAGTGCATTCAAGACTGTCTTCTATGGTGTTTAAGATTCATTACTCAGCCACGGTTTAGAAAAAGATAGTGAGAGCAACTTCATCAAGAGCACACAGGGATAGTCCAAACGTAAGCAGTAGCAAGAAGCTACTGGCATCTGAAGGTGGCTAGAGATATTGAAGAGTTGGTGAAAAGTTGTGAAATGTGTTTTAGGATGAGAAGTAATCAAACCAAGGTTCCTTTAATCCCATGGCCAAACACTGGGAAACCGTGGGAACGAGTACATGTTGATTCTTTGATGTGGGAGGGAAAGAGTATTTTGATAGCTGTAGCAAGTGGAAATTTTTGATTTACAGCCCACTATCACAAGTGCCAAGCTATTGAGGTTTTGAGAAATTGGTCTACAATTTATGGGTTGCAATAGGTGCTGGCATCAGATCATGGTCCAGTTTATATCAGAAGAGTTTGAATTATTTCCGCATCCGAATGTAGTCAAACACACTCTAATCCCAGCCTTTCACCCAGCATTAAACAGTGCTGCAGAAGGAAGCTTACTGGTTGTGAAGAGTTCTTTGCTGTAGTATTTGCCTGGTGACAAGTTAAGCAGTAATTCACATGTTTCTTTGACACAGGCTAGACAGTTTTCTGTTCTCCCACAGAATAGTCCCACAGTCTACAACAGGTTGCTCACCTTACAAGTCAGTGTTTAAATATGCTCCTAGGGTAAGGTCTAGTTTACTTAAACCAGACGTCAAAGGCAAAGTGAGAGAAAATCTAAACAAAGTGAAGATGAGTCACGATACATGAGGCTCAAAGCTTCAACACGTCAGTGCTGGTTAGAATGTCATGGTGAAAAACCATCAAGTTGATAAGTAGAAGTACATATTGCCATGAAAACATGCTTTATGTCAAATAACGATTTTTATCTACTGCCTAGAAACCAGATCTGAACTTTTTTGTTTGAAACTGTTTTTATTGAAGAACTTCCATTTCACCAAATAACACAACAAACAGCAAAATCCAGTACAGCACAGAACAATCATCATTCCACATTTACATACAGAAAAAACCAGCAAATATCATTGCAACTGGTTCAGATTATCAATTATAATTTGTTGTAATCATTGTAATCAGTGCCTATCTTCGCACAAATAATGAAAGGATATTACAGGATATAGGATATAGCAGAGATGATGGCCTAATGGTATTATCGCTGGACTATTAATCCAGAGACTCAGCTAATGTTCTGGGGATCTGGGTTCAATAAAAATTCAATAAAAATACCCGGAATTAAGAATCTACTGATGACCATGAAACCATTGTCAATTGTTGGAAAAACCTATCTGGTTCACTAATGTCCTCTCGGGAAGGAAATCTGCTGTTCTTACCTGGTCTGGCCTACATGTGACTCTAGAGCCAGAGCAATGTGATTGACTCTCAACTACCCTCCAAGGGCAACTTGGGATGGGCAATAAATGCTGGCCAGCTAGCGACGCCCATGTCCCATGAATTAATAAAAATCACATGATGAAGGAGCAGTGCTCCGAAAGCTCGTGATTCCAAATAAACCTGTTGGACCTTAACCTGGTGTTGTAGGACTTCTTACTGAATAAAAAAACCAAAGAGTGGGGGATATCAGGATAATAGGATAAAGCCATGAGCACATGGCACAATGGTGCACATCCTCGCCCACAGGATAACAAGGACTGAGCTACACAGCATAAGGGAGCCTCTCTGGGATCGGAACAGGGCCAGAAGCAGAGTGGGCAGATCCCCTTAACCACTCTGCTCACACAGTACCACACAGAAAGACCAAGATTGAATATAAATGGTAGCACACTTTAAACTAAGATCTCTCTCATTCACTGCCAGAGCACGCAGGTGGATATATTCCATTATAAATAAATGGATATCGCTGGCTTTCAAAGAATAACAGGATAACAGGCGACATCAGTGCTCATATATCAAGCACCCTTGTCAAGATAAAAGACAACATCACAAAATCAGGATTATAATCACAAGGGAAGTAGTTTAGGATTAATGATGAATTGTAGGAAAATATAGCTATCTACAGGGTTTGTAAAGACCAAAGCCTTGACAGCATTGTCGAATAACATCAAGGATTCATCCATGGTATCAACGAGGTCTCTGCATCTCCACTGTGTCATCTTTCAGAAGCCCCGGAAAGAAACATCAGCCCCGGCAGGTGGCAAAGTCCCATTGAGTCCAGATCTTCTCGACAAACATTGAGGTCAAGACAATGCAAGATCAGCGATAGGGGTATATAACCGACCCCAGATCTCAAAGACCGAGTACAGAATGCCTCTTCGAACTTGAAATGCCCAACATTCAAAATGAGATTACAAAAGCATGGCAGCCAGTTCTCAAGTTCAGCCAGAACTTTATCCACAATCTCCTTGAGAGATTAGGTGCACAGACACTCCTTCTCCGCTCCCATCTCCCCAAATTAACTAGGATGTCTGGCATACCATGTAGCAGGAATTCCAAGGAGTGAAGGTGAGACTCCAGCAAGGAAAGTGCTCGCTTGACTGACAGGATCTTTCCACTGCTTCATCCATTTTCTTTCGGAGATCTTGCAGTTCATCAGTGTGAACACCAAGGGTTTGTGCTAGGGAGCTGAGACTGTCTTTCACAACTTTGCTCACAATGGCAGCTATCATCTCAATACCTATAATATCGCCAGAACATGAGCCTGCTCACCAGCTAAACCACCATTGTGAACAAGGCTCCACCCCTGCTGTCTCCGGCCACCTTGATCAAACAAGGATTTTCTTGAATTTGAATGGCTCCCCGTCACCCAAACTTAACCAGGATCTTGCAGGGAACATGGCACGGAGTATACGCTCCAGAATTAGATCAGGATAAATGAAAGGATTAAAAGATGACTAGCATCAAAGCACATGAAAACGCAGCTGTTCCCCTGGTTATATCACATGAACCCTCGAGCTGACCTTTTTAAAACAGAGACTTTTTACAACAGAGATTAAGTGTGATTTGAGCTCAGAGCCAAAGCTGGCTGCACAATTTGTATCACTGTACCCTCTAAATTCCAATCCACTTAGATGGAGACATCACATCTACAAAAACCCATCAAGGACAGGCCTCAGGAGAATATGAACAATCCACTTATCCTCTCCCCATTAGCAAAATATAAAGGGATATTCAACAGGGCATTCCTGACACAAACTGATTAAGTTACAAGCGGGAATAAACTAGTAATGGCCATGTTTGAATTAAAGGGTGATAGTGAGGTGGTAGGCACACTCTTTCTGCGTTTAAGTTTCTGCTTTCTCTGCAGTAAGAGGACAAGAAACTGAGTTGCTAATGAGAGGAAACCAGAGTAAGATTATTTCTTTCTTCCTGTCTCTCCAACCCCAATTTACAAACCTCTGCACACTATTTGTTGACCAGGACCACCAAGGATGCCTGTGCTTCTTGAAGAGACTTCTTGAAGGAAATCAACCTTGCGCTACTGTCACCAGTAAACAGTCAAATCAGCCATCGACATATTTAAATCACCACAACACCAGAAACACTGGGACCACTGAGGGACAGTCGCAAAGCGATCAACTTCAGCATAAAGCGAGCCGTGTGTGTCTGTTTGTGTGTATGGGCATATTATATTATTTTACTTAGACCGGGTTAAATACAATAAAGACAACCTCTTTCTTAACTAAACTTCAGAAAACCTGTGCAATTGGTTATTTTATGGTCACCCTGTGTGATCAGAAAAACACTCATTGAAGTGGCAAACATATCCTTTACACAAAACCCTGTTAGAGTCAAACAAAAGGGGAGCCATTCAATCTCTCCTCATCTGATTGTAACAGTGTTTCGGGTTGTTACGGAGAGATTAAGGGCACACAAATGAAGGTGGGAGAGGGACTCCATCAGTGTCCTGTAGGCTGAAAGAGGAAATCTAATAAAGGGAGAGCATGATAAACCTTCTGTATTCCAAGATGAAATTCAGAATGAAAGTGAAAGTCAGAAAGCGAAAGGTTTGCCAGTATCACAGAATCCGCCGGAAGGTCAAAATGAAGCAGGGTCTTTAATTAATCCATCAGTGCCACAGTCCCAACCATTAAGTGGAGTAGGTAGAGTCAAAGTTCAGGTTTCACACAATCAGAGACATTAAGAAAGCACAGGCAAGCGAAGGGAAATGAAAGAATATATCCAAAATTAAAGAGAAAGGAATTTTCTGTCTTTTTTAAAATTAAGTGTCAACTCAGGTGGGAGAAGTGGCGTGTAGCCCACCAGCTCCACTGCTGGCTATACCCGCCATATTTTTGACACCTAGTGAAAAATAACCCTAGAAGTGGGCCCCATGCTGGCAGGTCTGACTCTGAATAAACCCACACCACCAGCAACATCAGTCTTCAAGAGATCAGGGGCCGATCTAAAAAAAATAAAAGTAAGAAAAAGGCTCCCCCCATGGGCATGGGAACCCCCAACCACCCCCCACCCCTCCACCGGGAAACTATGCAAATGAACCCATCTCCCCACCCCCCCCACCCCCCCCTCCTCCCCCCCCCATTGGAATCCCTCTCCACAGGCCACCTCTTCCCCATCAGAAGCCCCTCTCCCAGCAGGGTCAATGCCATAGGACAGTGCTAGGGCGCAGTGCTGGGATACTGCCCAGGCCTCAACCTCTCCTCACAGGGGCTGTACTGACCTGTCACCCCAGTAGGTTCTTTTCAGCAGGTCCTAGTTTTATAGACAGCAAAAACAGAAAATGTTGGAATATCTCAGCAAGTCTGACAGCATCTGTGGAGAGAGAATAGAGCCAACGTTTTGAGTCTGGATGACCCTTGGTCAGGGAAACAGTGTCTTGACGTTCGGTGGTGGGGTCATGGTCCAGGGTGAGGTAGGAGGAAGTGTCTGAGAGTTGACGCTCAGCCTCTGTATGCCAGACAACAACAGCACTGCCCTTGTCAGTGGGTTTGAGGACAAGATCAGGGTTGGACCTGAGAGAGCGAAGTGCAGCAAGTTCAGAAGGAGACAAAGTTAGGGAGCAGAAAAATTCAGACGGCCGATATCACGCCGACAGTTCTCTATGAAAAGATCAAGAGCAGATAAGAGGCTGAAGGGAGGGGTCAGGTGGAGGGGGAATGTTGGAGGTGGGTGAAAGGGTCTGCTGAACTGGGGGAGGGCTCCTGCCCTAAGAAGTGAGCACAGAGACGAAGGCAGCGGAAGAAGAGTTCAGCACCATGTTGAGCCTGAAATTCATTGAGGTGAGGACATAAGGGTACAAAACCGAGCCCTTTGCTGAGTACAGCACGCTCAGCCTCAGAGAGGGGAAGATTAGAGGGTATGGTGAATAAGCGGCAAAGACTGGGGTTAGAGGGGATGGGGTCTGAGGGACAGGAGGAGGTGGAGGGTCCTGACTGGGTTTTGGTACCGATGAGTTGTTGGAGCTTGCATTCCTTAACACCTAAAAGGAAGCGCAAAAGTTTCTTGTTAATGCGTCGGATGAGATGAAGAATGAAGTGAAACTGGGGACCAGGGTGGCTTTGAGATAGGGTAAGTTGGTGCTGCTGGAGAGAGGTATCGAGGGTGAGTATATAGCGGCACATAGCACTGAGTGTGGATCTCAGGATTTGGCGAGAACAGCAGTCCAAGGAGCGGTGTATGTCCTGGAGATATCTGTAATCCTGGGTGGATTTGAAAGATGAGGGGTGGAACTTAATTTGGAATCCACGTGGGATGAGTCGGAAATGGAGACAGTCGCTGAGAAAGGAAATATGGCTGTGAAAGTGAGTTTTGGTAAACACCTTGTCAAACACCAGGACGGAAATGGAAAGCAGTGACGGTGGACAGGGTGAAAGAGACAAATGGAAATTCTGTTGGAGAGGAGAGTGGTACGTCTTCAGGGAAGACATCTCTGGAAGAGAAGTGAGTTCAACATTAATATAAAAGCAAAGTGCTGTGGATGCTGGAATCCGAAACAAAAACAGAAAATGCTGGAAAATCTCAGCAGGTCTGACAACATCTGTGGAGAGATAATAGAGCCAACGTTTCGAGTCTGGATGACCCTTCGTCAGGGCCCGTTGAAGGGTCATCTACACTCGAGACATTGGCTCTAATATCTCCCCACAGATGCTGTCAGACCTGCCCAGTTTTATAGAACCTGTTGTAAACTCCGTTGTCATGACATCATGCCGACAGTGGGGAGGAACCCTAACTTGGGGAGGACAATACAGCGGGGAAGCCCACCAATGATATGTCAATGTATGGTATTGCTGTTCCTGACCTGTCATGACAGGAACCGCATTACATCATTGGCAGGGAGTGGGGAAAAAGCCATCTGGGGACTTCCATTGGATTCACCATCCCCACCAGCTTTCCAGTCCGCCAAAAACAGAGATGGAGAATCCTGGCCAAAGAAATCAGATGGCCAGAGCTGCGTGGTGGCAAAGTTAGCACTGCTACCTCAGAGCACCAGGGACCTGGGTTCAATTCTGGCCTTGGGAGACTGTCTGTGTAGAGTTTGTATGTTCTCCCTGTGACTGCGCGGGTTTCCTCCGGGTGCTCCGGTTTCCTCCTGCAATCCAAAAATATGCAGATTAGATGGATTAGCCATGCTAAATTGTCCGTTAGTATCTAAAGATGTATATGTTAGGGGAATTAGCAGGGTAAATATGTGGGGTTGCGGGCATGGGGCCTAGGTGAGATGCGCTGTTGCAGAGTCAGTGCAGACTTGAAGGGCTGAATGGCCTCTTTCAGCAATGTATGATTCTATGATAGGTTAATTGAAAGTGTGCAGGAAGGAAGAAGGAAACAGTTGTTCTTTTAATTACTTCTTGTGTTAACAAAATAAGTTCAATTATGGCTCCCTGCTGTAAGCCCCAGTATGAGTCTTTCCTCCATGCAATGTGTACAAGAGGGAGGCTGGACGTCTTCAGTTCCATTGTTACCTGGCCACTGCCTCATAATGTTCAATGGTGTTACCATCACTGAGTCCCCCACTGTCAACATCCTTGGGGTTACCACTGACCAGAAACTCAACTGGACTCGCCACGTAAACACAGTGGCTACAAGAGCAGAACAGAGACTAGGAATACTGCGGCGAGTAACTCACCTCCTGACTCCCCAAAGCCCGTCTACCATCTACAAGGCACCAGTCAGGAGTGTGACGGAATACACCCCACTTCCCTGGATGGATGCAGCTCCAACAACACTCAAGAAGCTTGACACCATCCAGGACAAAACAGCCTGCTTGATTAGAACCACATCCACAAACATCCATTCCCTCCATCACCGATGCTCAGTAGCAGCAGTGTGTGCTATTTGTAAGATGCACTGCAGAAATTCACCAAAAATCCTTAGACAGCACCTTTCAAACCCACGACCATTTCCATCCAGAAGGACAAGGGCAGCAGATACATAGGAACACCACCACCTGCAAATTCCCCTCCAAGCCACTCACCATCCTGACTTGGAAATATATCGCTGTTTCTTCGCAGTCATTGGGTCACCAGTGGTGGGACCATAATCAAGGGGGAGGTAGAAGGAAGTTCAGGGAGTTGGCGTTCTGCTCTGCCTAGAGGTTGGTACACCATGTACCAACCTCGGCAGCAGTTTGATGATAAAGGTAGGATTGAACCTGAGAGAATGGAGTGCTCTAGTTCAGAAGGAAACAGGAGGTTACAGTGAGTGAGGGGAGCAGAGAAGTTGAGATAGCTGATGTAATGCTGAGGTTTCTCAATGAAGAGTCATAGAGAGGGTAAGAGACAAAAGGGAGGACTCCAGGTATAGGGAGAGCACTTGAGACAGGTTGGTTCTGTGGGTCAAAGGCTCAGGGCCAAAGAAATGGGCACGGAAGCAAAGGCAATGGGAAAAGAATGTAGTGTCATGCCAATCTCGGAATTCATGGAGGTAGGGGCATGAAGCTGAGCACTCTACTGCGGACATATCATCCAGTGCCAGAGAGGGTAAGGTCAGATGATATTGGGAATACGTGGCAAGAGATGAGATTAGGAGAAGGGAAGATGAGAGATCCTATGTATGCTTAGCCCTGTTTGCTTCAGTCTATGTAAAGACTTTTTCCATGCAAAGACTTCATTTTAAGATATTTCTGCTAATGCAATTACATTTAAATGCTAAATTGTAGGGATTAACTAACAAAACTAACTTGACTACACTTTAAAACTCAGAAGGCATGCTGGGTTAGCTCAAAATTGACTGCATTCCTGAAGAGTACAAGTTTTTTTCATGACAACAGCTGCAAGACTTGTTTGCCAGTCAGAGACAGCATGTGAAGGACACTCACAATAATGAAATAAGGGTTGAGATATAGTTTGGATTTTACTGTGTGCTTGGGCAGTTTGTTTTCGAGATCAGTGTGTTCAAGTCTCAGTACAGGGCCTGACAGTAAAAGCCAGTCCCAAGTTTGCTTTTTCTTTTCACCTTGGTCATGTTAATTTTAAGTTCTGTTCAATAAAAGAAATTCATTTCAAAACCCGGAACCAGTGTTGGCTCCTCGTCTGTTCAAAGGAATGAATGGACCCAACAGAAGGGATCAGAGGGAAATGAAGGGGAAGAAGAATCCAATGTTGATACCTATGAATTGTTGAAGCCTGTGATCCTTCAAACCTGAAAGGAGGAAAAAAAGTTTTTTGTTGGAGTGCCAGATGAGATGAAGGATGAAATGAAACTGTGGACCAAGATTTCAGCATTTTCTCATTTTGCCATTCCTGCTCCTATATTTCTTTATTGTGTCCTTTGAACTGTAGCTGGACTGAGATATATTTGACTGGACAGTTACAAACGTACAGCATGAGGTATTTACATGATATCATTTACCCCTCATTTATTTTTCATTGTGCAATTGTTGACAGCGAGTAATCAGGAATTTATCTGTTCTCCGTGCCTGTGCTCAGTGATGGAACCGGGAGCGGTGCAGAATTCTAATTTTGCTCCATGAATTGTTCAAGTGAAGAGTTCATTGCAATATTTAACAATGTTTGCAATAAAATGTTCGACTCAGGCCTGACGTTGCGAATGTTTGCTGCTGAAACGTGTGGAGGTGGGAAACTAGCCAAATTCTTTGTGTTCACAGTAAACACAAAGCACTGAGATATTGAACTTCTGTGACCTCATTGTTTTATTTTGCGGTCCCATCAGGTACCGAGGTTGTGAAAAATTGTTCACATTATCTGAGAAAACTGTCGGGGCGGTTTAATGGCACAGTGGTTAGCACTGCTGCCTCACAGCACCAGAGACCCAGGTTCAATCTCCGGTTTGGGTTACTATCTGTGTGGATTCTGCACATTCTCCCTGTACCTGCGTGGGTTTCCTCCGGGTGCTCCGGTTTCCTCTCACAGTCTGAAAGACGTGCTGGTAAGGTGCAATGGCCATGCTAAATTCTCCCTCTGTGTACCCGAACAGGCGCCTGAGTGTGGGATTTTCACAGTAACTTCATTGCAGTGTTAATGTCAGCCTATTTGTGACACTAATTAATAAACTTTAAGCTATTGTGCTCAGATATGTTTCAAACCCGGAATATCTTGTTATTATTGTGCTTTTCCATATCCTAAATCTACCCTCGTCCAGAACGAAAAGGATACAATTCATATTCTGGAGATGGTATTTTTCAAAACCTTCTATTTGTTCTTGACCGTGATGGTAGCCTTTGTGAGTCACAGTGGGAAATTTCTGTTGGAATGGCACCTTTTGGCATGAGATATTAGTTGCAACCTTTGTTTTTCTAAGTGTGTTTACCTCTCCCAGAGCTTTAAATAGTTCTGTGCGCACATGGATTGGTACACCACACCAGCAATTTTTATCTGTAGGATTTCTATTGGTTTTATTTAGTATGTGCATATTTATTAACTCTTTTATTTACTGATGCTGTAACTTCAATGCATCTCTTGAATACATGATTCACCCATGCTGTTCTGTGTCTGTTTGAGCTTACCTTACCTATTTGAGGTTTTACTGTATTGACCGCTTTCCTAAATTACGTGTAAAAGGTTTCTTTTCACTTCCATTTAGCAGTGGTGCACAGGGTTATTGGTTTCTCATGTTCAAAATCAATTGAATGTCTGGTGTCAAATTTCTCAACATCCTGAATCTTTACAATGAGTCAGAGGCCAGTCACATTTTCCGGTCACTGTCCCTGAGAAATCTTATTTTTATTAAGACTTTCCACAGAATTAAACTGGGAATACATATCAAGAATTCCTTTCTTGAAACACTAGCATTTCATAATGCCAGACATGGTGAAAAGAAAATAATATGTTACCTGATATCATAATTGAGTCCAAAAGCTACAGTGCACATAATTATAGACAGACATCACAATGCTGTCTACTGAATGCTAAAATGCATTGAAATAAATCACCCCATAATTTGCAAAGTAGAGGTGGTTGGGTATCATTTTCAGAGCATCTAGGCAGAAGGTTGTAAAATAATTAATCTGCTCCAACATGAGTGGGGATCTACAAAGGAAGTGCAATCGCTCTAGACCCTTCATTCATTTGTAGAATTTGCAGAAGGATGAAAGGGAATGACAATACAATGGAAGTAAGATATTAACTGGCAGATCAACGTAATAGGTTATCTAGCGAATACTAATTCTTAATCAAACCCTGCTCAGTTTTTGAAAACATCTTGATGATCTTTCTCTTCACCAGAGGATCATGACTGTGATAGAAACAAATATTCTTTGTTTTATCACCCAGTGTCTTGATGCAGTGTCAAAGGAGTTAATGATCGAACCCATTGCCACATCATGCTATGGCCTGTGTTCTACTGTGTTCATTGTTGACTGAAAATGCTGATTTTTAATCACTGTTACAACAATAACTTGTATTTAACATCACCTTTAATATAGTGTTGTGGACAGGGGATGAGAGATAAAGAGAAACCGCAAATTCCTCCCCTTATGACTACAGTGTAGTTTATTTCTGAAAAGATAGATGGGTGTGTTTCTAAACTCCCATTAGTATGTGATAAATTTACAAATACCAGCAGCAGACCTTTGTGGGTTCAGACAAAGTGGAGTAGTTATTCACACACTCAGTCCAAAAATATCTAAATGCTATATCAGTCACACACCACAGATTCAAGAAAGAAAGAATTGAAGAATACTTCTACAAGTATTAAACCAAAAGAATAGTTAACTGTTTAAGTGCCTTTGTAGGCTCAGTAAAGAAATAAGCTTTTTGCCACTCTGAAATTGTGGTTTAGGCAAGTTCAGCTGGGGTTGGTGTCCCTATCTGCTTCAAGAAGACGACCATCATCCCGGTACCTAAGAAAAACCAGGCAGCGTGCCTTAATGACTATTGGCCGGTGGCTCTGACATCCATCATTATGAAGTGCTTCGAAAGGTTAGTCGTGGCACTCACAGACCACAATCAGTAAGGATAGGCAACAACACCTCCTCCACGATCATCCTCAACACTGGTGCCCCACAAGGCTGTGTTCTCAGCCCCCTACTATACACCTTATACACCTATGACTGTGCGGCCAAATTCCCCTCCAATTCGATTTTCAAGTTTGCTGACGACACCACCATAGTGGATCAGATCTCAAACAATGATGAGACAGAGTACAGGAATGAGATAGAGAATCTGGTGAACTGGTGCGGCAACAATAATCTCTCCCTCAATGTCAACAAAACCAAGGAGATTGTCGTTGAGTTCAGAAAGCATAAAGGAGAACATGCCCCTGTCTACATCAATGGGGACAAAGCAGAAAGGATTGAGAGCTTCAAGTTTTTAGGTGTCCAGATCACCAACAACCTGTCCTGGCCCCCCCTTGCAAACACTATAGTTACAAAAGCCCACCAACTCCTCAACTTTCTCAGAAGACTAAGGAAATGTGGCATGTCAGCCATGACTCTCACCAACTTTTACAGATGCACCATAGAGAGCATTCTTTCTGCTTGTATTACAGCTTGGTATGGCTCCTGCTCTGCCCAAGACCACAAGGAACTACAAAAGGTCGTGAATGTAGCCCAATCCATCACGCAAACCAGCTTCCCATCCACTGACTCTGTCTACACTTCCCGCTGCCTCGTCAAAGCAGCCAGCATAATTAGGGACCTCACACACCCGGACATTCTCTCTTCCACCTTCTTCCTTCGGGAAAAAGATACAAAAGTCTGAGGTCACGTACCAACCGACTCAAGAACAGCTTCTTCCCTGCTACTGTCAGACTTTTGAATGGACTTACCTTGCATTAAGTTGATCTTTCGCTACACCCTAGCTATGGTTGTAATGCTACATTCTGTACTCTCACGTTTCCTTCTCTATGATCGGTATGTTTTGTCTGACGAGCGTGCAAGAAACAATACTTTTCACTGCGTGTTAATACATGTGACAATAATAAATTAAATCAAATGAAATGTCAGGTTACCTCAGGATTCTTTTGAAGAAAAGAATGTTCAGCATATCATGATGTCAGACGCTTATGGCTGTTGTATCAAGGGGTCCAATTTCTTTACAGGAGAATTCAGAGTTTAAGAACCAGGCTGAGAGGTTTTATAACCATACCTTTAAGCCTCTCCATTCTTAAAAGGTACAGGTCACACAGCTTTAGCTGCAGCTGTTGACTTGTTGGTGTTATTCTGCAGATAGCCCCACGGCTGTTCTGAATTTTGGGATAAAAAGATTTCATAGAATCATAGAATCTCTACAGTACAGAAGGAGGCCATTTGGCCCATTGAGTCTCTACCGACCACAATCCCACCCAGGCCCTATCCCCGTAACCTCACATATTTACCCTGCTAATTCCCCTGACACTAGGGTCAATTTTAGCATGGTCAATCAACCTAACCCACACATCTTTGGGCTTTCAGTATCAGAGAACCAGTTTCAGTCACTTGGTCAATGGCCATTGATTTACAATAGAAGATAAATGGTAGGCTATCACATTTAACTTATGGATAACTGATCTTGTCAGCTTTCCTTTGTTGCATTTCAAACTTGGAGACATATGGAAGAATTCTCCCATCTGAGGATTAGGTCCCATTGGTGAGGCAAGAATGTGGAGTTTTCCCACATTGAAAACATGCCAAATCTTCAGACCCCAACCTCATTAATCATGCAACTAGGTGTTTTGTGCCATTTCCTGGGGTAGGGCAGGCTGATGGCTTGTAATCCACCTTTGTATCCGGGTGCCATATTGAAAAGGTGCCTAGCCTCACTGGCCCATTATCGAAGAATGAAAGTGGACCTCTTGAAAATTAAGATGGATCTCTGGAGCACCCTGATGTACCTCCTGAGAAAAAAGATGGGGTCTCCAGGAATGGAACACTCTGAGGTTGGAAGAGCCACCCTTCTCCAGGTCACCAAATCTGGAAGGTCCAGATGCAGATTCTCCCCCCCACCTACAGGTTGATGTTCCAGGATCCAGGGTTGCCAGCGGTCTCCATTCTGAACTCCGGAGGCAGTCCCAGGCATTGTTCAGGTGAATCGCGACACCTGCACTCCACATTGTTACAGAGATGTTTCACACCAGCGTGTCTTCCCACTGATGCTGTGGAGAATCAGACACGGGTTAGGCCTTCATCTGCTTCCCATTAGCAGGATGCAAATGAGTTTCACGCCAGCCTCCAGTGGTTTCTGATCTGCCATTGCAATCACTAGTGGAAGATCTCGCTGTAAATTAAGATCTGACGTGAAACCAAATTTTAGGCCTCCCACTGAATTCTCCCCCTCTGCCACCCACCGCTGAACCTGCCAACGGAAAGCTTGGGAGAATTCCGCCCATTGAATCTGGAGGGCAAATTTTACCATTCCATCCGCCACGGGAATCGAAGTGGGCGAGGGGCAGAACATGGAAAGGTTCGTTGACCATGGGCGAGATTTTCCTGTTTTGGGGCGAGCAAGGCCGGAAAACCCCACCCTAGGAGTCCATTGACTCTGTGTTTTGGAGTAAGTTTTGAAAAGGGGTGGCACAGTGGTTAGCATTGCAGCCTCACAGCGCCAGGGCCCCGGGTTAGATTCCCGGCTTGGGTCACTACCTGTATGGAGTTTGCACATTCTCCACGTGTCTGCGAGGGTTTCCTCCGGGTGCTCCGGCTTCCTCCCACAGTCCGAAGGTTAGGTTCATTGGCCACGCTAAATTGACCCTTAGTGTCAGAGGGTTAGCAGGGTGAATAAGTAGGGTTATGGGGATAGTGCCTGGGTGGGATTGCGGTCAGTGCAGACCCAGTGGGCCGAATAGCCTCCTTCTGCACTGTAGGGATTCTAGTCTATGAAACAATGTTTGGGCTTCACTAAGGAGTGCTGTACAGGCATGTCCATTCAAAGGGGAGATCCCATCCATTATGATCCAATTTGGCACTTGCCAGTAGCTTGATAGTCTAGGCTGAAGTTGCAGGGTCACCCGATGCCCTTGACAAACATTGTAACAGTTCATCAGTGTCCATTTTCAAATAAATAATGGAAGTTCCAAAGCTTCCACACTAGCACGGTCCATGTTTATTTGAAGTGATGAATATTTTACTGAGTATGACAATAGTAAAACATCTTAAAACATTTCACAGGAGAATTTGCAAGAATCAAGAATTTGCACGGAGAATCAAACAAAATTTGACACGAAGTCACATAAAGAAATATTAGGGCAGATGAGCAACAGTTAAATTAAAGTGTTAAGTTTTAAGAAATGTTTTAGAGAAAGAAATGTAGCTAAAGAGGTTTCAAGATGTTTACTTTGCGAAGGCATTTTCATAGGAAGAACAAGAAAGTCACTTGCTGCTGTGACAATAAGAACCTAACTGGAGCAAAGCAACAGAGGGATCTGGAAATACAGGCACACAAATCACTAAAAGTAGCAACATAACTCAATAAGGCCATAAAAAAGGCACACCAAACATTGGGCTTCATCCCTGGAGGGATAGAATTGAAAATAAGATAAATCATGTTAAACCTGTATCAAATTCTGATTAGATCTCACTCGGAATACTTTGCTCAGTTCTAGTCTCCATATTACAAAAGAGAGACAGAGGTACTAGAGAAGGCATACACAAAGATTTACAGGGATGCTACCAGAGCTGTAAGGCTATGCTGATCAGGAATGGCTAAACAGGCTGGAGTGCTTTCTCTTGAGAAAACAGACAACTGATTTTTATTTTGTTTGTGGGATATGGGTCTTTCTCACTGGACCAGCACTTATTGCTCACCCCTAATTGCTCTTGATTTGAGTGGCTTGCAGGCCATTTCATGGGCGCTTTATGAGTCAACCACACTGGAGTCACACATAGGCCAGACCAGGTAAGGGTGGCAGATTTGAACCAGATGGGTTTTTAACAACGATTGACAATTTCTTGGTTATCATAAGACTCTTAATTCCAGATTTTCATTGAATTCAAATTTCACCATCTGCCATGGTGGGATTTGAACCCGGGTCCCGAGAGCATTATCCTGGGTCTCTGGATTACCAGTCAAGTGACAAAACCACTATGCCATCACCTTCCCCAAGTTATGGAAGCATTACAGAGGGCTTTAAAATTCTGAAGGGGTTTGATAGGGTGGTCATAGAGAACATTTGTGGGGCAGACCAAAACTAGGAGCTATAAATATAAGATAATCACCAATAAATTCAATGCCGAGTTTAAGGGAAACTCCTTACCGATGAATTGTAAGAATGTGCTACAACAAGGAGCAGTCGAGGCAAACAGCATATACATTGCGTTAAGGAACCAACCAGAGAACAGACTATTCTAGACTGGATACTGTGCAATGAGAAAGGATTAATTAACAATATTGTTCTTTGGGGTCCCTTGGGGAAGTGTGATCAT
This sequence comes from Mustelus asterias, assembly GCF_964213995.1. Classification (NCBI taxonomy): domain Eukaryota; kingdom Metazoa; phylum Chordata; class Chondrichthyes; order Carcharhiniformes; family Triakidae; genus Mustelus; species Mustelus asterias. Next base: position 46,284,015 of record NC_135805.1, read on the forward strand.
AATATAATAGAATTCTTCATTAAGAAAAGCGAAGAAGTCGAATCTGAAACTAGGGTTCTGAATCTTAATGAAGGGAACTATGAAGGCATGAGGCGTGAATTGTCAAGGATTGATTGGGGAACTAAAAGGATTGGTGCTGGATAGGCAATAATTCATATTTAAAGAAGATGTGCATGAATTACAACAATTCATGGGCGGCATGGTGGCACAGTGGTTAGCACTGCTGCCTCACAGTGCAGGGTCCCAGGTTCAATTCCGGCCTCGGGTCAATGTCTGTGTGGAGTTTGCGCATTCACCCTGTGTCTGCGTGGGTTTCCTCCGGGTGCTCCAGTTTCCTCCCACAATCCAAAGATGTATGGGTTAGGTTGTTTGGCCATGCTAAATTGACCCTAGTGTCAGGGGGATTGGCAGGGTAAATGCATGGGGTTACGGGAGTGTAGGGCCAGGGTGGGATTGTGGTCGGTACAGACTGAATGAACCGAATGGCCTCCTTCTGTACCGTAGGGATTCTATGATTCTATTCTATAATTATTCTTTCGTGTCTGGTGCAAAATTAAAAGAGGAAACATGGTTCAACCATGGCTTACAAAATAAATTTAATTTGATTTGATTTATTATTGTCACATGCATTAGTATACAGTGAAAAGTATTATTTCTTGTGCACTATACAAAGCATACCGTACATAGAGAAGGATAGGAGAGAGTGGAGAATGTAGTGTTTCAGTCATAGCTCGGGTGCAGAGAAAGATCAACTTAAGGCAAGGTAGGTCCACTTGTAGTTTCTTGCGATCTTGGACAGAGCAGGAGCCATACCAAGCTGTGATACAACCAGAAATAATACTTTCTATGGTGTATCTGTGGAAGTTGGTGAGAGCCATAGTGGACACGCCAAATTTCCTTAATTAAATTCCTTAACTAAATTAGGGATAATGTTAAATCCAAAAAAAGGAGACATATAAAATTGCCAGAGAAAGCAGCAAGACTGAGGATTGAGAGCATTTTAAAATTCAGCAAAAGAGGGCAAAACATTTGAGTAAGAGGGGAAAAATAGAGGATGAGAGTAAAATTGCAGGGAATGTGGAAACTGACTGTAAAAGCTTCTATAAATAAATGAAGAGAAAAAGATTAGTCCCTTATAGTCAGAAGTCAAGGAAGTTATAATAGGGAACAAATAAATGGAAGAATTGGTTTTGTCTTCACAAAAGAGCACAAGTAACCTTCCAGAAATGTTAGAGAATCAAAGATCTAATGAGCGGGCGGAATTGGAGGAAATCAATATTAGTAAGAAAATGATGCTGGGGGAATAAGTTAAAGGCTGACAAATTGCCAGAGCCTGATACTCTACATTCCAAAGTATTAAAGGAAGTGGCCCTGGAAATATTGGATACACTGGTGGTCATCTTCCAAAATTCTGTAGATTCTGAAGTAGTTCCTACAGGTTGGAGGGTGGTAAATCTAACCTCACTATTTAAAAAGGGAGGTAGAAAAAAGGGAGAATTACAGACCAGTTAGCTTGACACGATAGTGCGGAAGATGTCTATTATAAAAAAACCTATAATAGACATTTATATTATAAGAGTCTATTATAGAAGATGTGGTAACAGACCATTTGGAATGCATTAATAGGATTGGACAAAGCCAGCATGGGGGGTTCATAAAGGGCAAATCATGCTTAAAAAATCTACAGTAGTTTTTTGAATGTTTAGCTAGTAGAATAGATAAAGGAGAACCAGTGGATATGGTGTATTTGGACTTTCAGAAGGCTTTTGATAAGATCCCTCATGAGAGGTTAGTGGGCAAAATTAAAGCACATGGGATAGGGAATAATGTACAGGCATGGATCAAGAAGTGGTTTAGACAGGAAACAGGGAATGGGAATAAATGGGTCTTGGAAAAAGACCCATTTATTCCCAGGTACCAGAGGGATCAGTGCTTGGGCCTCAGCTGTACACAATATATTAATGACCTGGATGAGAGGACCAAATGTAATATTTCTCAGTTAGCTAATGGCACAAAACTGGGTGGACATTTGGGTTGTGAGCAGGATGCAAGGAGGTTTCAAGATGATTTAGACAAGTTAAGTGAGTGGCAAGCACATGGCAGATGCAGTATAACATGGTTAAATGTGGTTATACACTTCGGTGTGAAAGACAGGAAGAAAGTATTATTTAAATGGTGATATATTAGGAAGTGTGGAAGTACAAAGGAATCTGGATGTCCTTGCACAACAGTCAATGAAAGTGGGGAGGCAGATGCAGCAAACTATGAGGAAGGCAAATGATATATAGGCCTTCATTGCAAGAGAATTTGAGTTCAGAAGTAGGGATATCTTACTGCAGTTATGCAGGGCCTTGGTGAAACCACACCTGAAATATTGTGTGCAGGTTTAAGATGTACTTGCCATAGAGGGAGTGCAGCAGAGGTTCAATAGGCTGATACCAGGGTTGGCAGGATGCTCCTATGAGGAGAGATTGGTTCGACTGGGCCTGTAGAAGAATGAGAGAAGATCTGATCCCAACAGGGCTGGATAAATTAGATGCAGGCAGGATGTTTTCCATAGCTGGGGAGTCTAAAACCAGGGGCACAGTCTCAGGATATGGGTAGACCATATGAGGATGAGATGAGGAAAAATTTCCTCACTCAAAGGGTTGTGAACCTGTGGAATTCAATATTACAGAAGGCTGTGGATGCCAAGTCACTGAATGCACTCAGGAAAAAGAGAGATACATTTTTAGAATTTAATGACATCAAGGGTTATGGGGATAAAGTTGGAATAACGCATCGACATTAGCCATGGTCAGAGTGAATGGCGGAGCTTGAAGGGTGAATGGCCTACTCCTGACCCTAGTTTCTATGTTTCTCAGCACATGAGGGAGAACAGGTTGGAATGATATGCATTAGGATTAGATGAGGAAGGACAGGAGGAGGGCTGTGTGCAACATAAGCCTGCAGAGATCAGTTGGGTTAAATGCCTGTTCCTGGGCTGTACACTTTATCCTGTGTAAAATACAATAGCCCAGATTTTAACATTTTAAAACAAGGATAGCAAATTAATCTCCCCTGATCCTACCCTGGCTTACTGCCATGTCGCATTTTTAACCTGCTCTTTCAAGCAAGCAGGCTGGACAACCACGGGAAGGCAGACTCTTTCTTTAAATATTCAGATTTGGAATTTTAATTCAGGGAACAATGGCAGTTTTCCTGTCAGTGCTGCTGTGCTGAGAGGTGGATCATGGGTCAGAAGAGGCCCAGAAAGTATATTTATAATTTTAGGCTGAGATATCCTTATGGGCCAGGAGGAGAAAGTGAAAATGTTGCAACTTGCTTAGTCTGCACTCATCTAGAGCCTTCCTCACCACTTGCTGGAGTGCTATGGGAGAGATCCCATAGGTCTCTGGTTGTAGCCTCCTCCGCTTAATTCCTGCTCCCGCTTGCACGCCAGGTAGTGGATCTGATGAGGTTTTGTTAGGTTATTGAGAAAATTTACCAAAATGATAGCCCAATCTTCAAAATCAGTCAAGTCTTCACGCCCATAGACTTTCTGGATTCACCACCTGTTTCAGCCCATGATACCCACTCTCCCTTCAAAACTGGGGTGACTGTCATCAAAAGCAAATTGTCATTATAAAAGGAAATTTCTTGCTTATTTCAGTCAAAGAAATGAGCAAAGGGGATGCTTATAAGGTAGGAAATTTCTAAAAACATAATTCTAATAGGTGAGTACATCATGATTGGAACTCCGTAACAATTACAATGATTTATTTGGAACTTCACATAATGTGACTGTTTCTTCTTCATTAAAGCTGCCACCGATTCTCATTAGTAAGATCAACCGTCTTGTTTTCTTCCCCCAAACACAGCATGTTTATGTCTACTTCTGATTCAAATGCGCACCCCTTGGAGCATTTAAACACAATTATATCCTAATGTCTGTCCCAGGGCCTGCAGGTGAGACTTCTTTTCTTGAACGAGGGATCTTAAGCTGATTAAAGCACTTGGAGATCAGTCTGTGTTACAACATTTCCTGGCCCTTCATCTTTCATGGAACTGATGCAATCATGAAATGTCACTGTAAGATTACCACCACTGAGCAATAATCTTTGCCAGCTCGAAGTATATACTCATGAATACATCAGGAGGCAGAAAGGTAAAGGGTTTATCTATTTTGATACCACTTCCGCTATTGCTATTGCAGTATGTCAGGAATAGGAGTTCTATGCAAATGTGTGGCAAGAAGTGTCACACTGATTAGCATGTCATAAAGCCATGTAAATCTATATTGTAATTGGGTGACGTTGATCAATCCCCATCAATTATTAAAATAACTAGAAGGCAAGGGTACAAATTTACCACGTTGCGGTGCTTTTCAGGCTCAGGTTTAGTGTGGTGCAGTTGTTTGATGCCCCAAATTGTTGTGTACTATTGTGTGCACCAACTGATTTTTTCTCAATGGCAGCACTGTTCCATCTGAGGGACAATGTCATGAGTTCAAGCTGCGCTCCACAGATTGTTTCATGTCCTACACTACTTCACCAACTACAAAGTGCATTATATCATAGAATCATCACAGCGCAGAAGGAAGCCATTTGGCCCATCATGTCTGCATCAGCTCTCTGAATGAGCACTTCACTTAGTGCCATCCTCCTGCCTTCTCCCTGTAACCTTGCAGATTGTTTTGAATGCCTCGATTGAAACTGCCTCCACCATATTCGCAGACCCTAGCCACTCACTATGTGAAAAAGCTTTTTCTCATATTGCTTTTGTTTCATTTTAAATCTTGTCCTCTCGTTCTTGATGCCTTCATGAATGGAAACAGTTTCTTCCTGCCGACTCTGCCATTGCTTCTCATGATTTTGAATATTTCTATCCAATCTCGTCTCAGCCTTCTTTTTTCCATGGGGAAAGAGCCCCAACTTCTCCAATTTATCTTCATAACTGAAGTTTCTCATCCCTGCAATCACTCTTGTAAACTTGTTCTGCGCTCTCTCCAATGCCTTCACATCCTTTCTAAAATGCAGCACCCAGAAACGAACGCAATATGGCTGCTGAGACCTAGCTGGTGTCTTACGCAAGTTCAACATAACCTCATTGCTCTTGTACTCTCTGCCCCGATTGTTACTTTTTATTTACTTATATGGTTGTTGCTGGCTGGGCCAGCATTTATTGCCCATTCCTAACTCCCTCATCAAGCCTCTCTGTTAGTATTACCTCTACAAAAAACTCCAGCATGTTAGGTATACACAATTTTCCCTTAAGAAATCCATGCTGCCTCTCTTTACTTAACCCATATTTGTCCATGTGATTATCAATTCTGACCTAAATTATAGTTTCCAGAAGTTTTCTCACCGCCCAAGTTAAACTGACTGCTCTGTAATTGCAGAGCTTATTCTTTTTTGAGCAAGGATGTACTGTTTGTAATTCTCCAGTCCTCTGGCACCAACCCCGAGTTTAAGAAAGACTGAAAAATTATGGTCAGTGTCTCCGCAATTGCCAGCCTCACTTCCCTCGGTATCTTTGGATGCATTACATCCGACCCCAGTGCCTTGTCAACTTCAATTACAGACAGGCAGCACAGTGGCACAATGGTTAGCATTGCTGCCTCACAGCATCAGGGACCAAGGTTCAATTCCCAGCTTGGGTCACTGCCTGTAAGGAGTCTGCACATTCTCCCCGTGTCTGCGTGGATATCCTCTGGGTGCTCCAGTTTCCCTCCACAGTCCGAAAGATGTGCTGGTCAGGTGTTTTGGCCATGCTAAATTACCCCTCAGTGTACTTTTCACATGGGATCGCATGGGATCAGAGGTGAGCTGGCAAGGTGGATGCAGAACTGGCTCGGTCAAAGAAGACAGAGGGTAGCAGTTGAAGAGTGCGTTTCTGAATGGAGGGGTGTGACAAGTGGTGTTCCTCAGGGATTAGTGCTGGGATCTTTGCTGTTTGTAATATATATAAATGATTTGGAGAAAAATATAACTGGTTTGATTAGTAAGTTTGCAGACAACACAAAGGTTGGTGGATTTGCGGATAGCAACGAGGACCATTGGAGGATACAGCAGGATATAGATCGGTTGGAGACTTGGGCGGAAAGAAGGCAGATGGAGTTTAATCTGGAACAATATGAGATATTGCATTTTGGAAGATCTAATACAGATAGGAAATATACAATAAATGGCAGAACCCTTAAGAATATTGATAGGCAGAGGGACCTGGGTGTACAGGTACACAGGTCACTGAAAGTGGCAACGCAGGTGGAGAAGGTAGTCAAGAAGACATATGGCATGCTTGCCTTCATCGGCTGGGACATTGAGTTTAAACATTGGCAAGTCATGTTGCAGCTTTATAGAACCTTAGTTAGGCTGCACTGGAGTATAGTGTTCAATTCTGGTTGCCACACTACCAGAAGGATGTGGAGGCTTTGGAGAGGGTACAGAAAAGATTTACCAGGATGTTGCCTGGTAAGGAGGGCATTAGCTATGAGGAGAGGTTGGAGAAACTTGGTTTGTTCTCACTGGAACGACAGAGGTTGAGGGGTGTGATGCGCGTTATCATACACGAGGCTTGATGCTCAGGAAATAAAGGCTTTTATTTGCTGTAACAAGGCAGCTCTAATTATATACATGATCCCAGACTGAGGGGTCCCAGACAGAGCAGAGACCTTTATACCTCTCCCAGGAGGCGGAGCCCGACTGGGATGTACCACAATAACTATAATACAAGGTGTAACAGCCCAACCCTAACCCCAACAGCAACAAGTAGAACAACCCATCCCTAACCCCAACAGCAACATATATACATACTTGTAGTACTGGCCAGACCCTGGCTCAGTACTATCTAGTGGGAACCAACTATGGTTCACCACATTCATCCCTCCTTTGAAGACCGGCGGGGTACAAAAAAACAGAATCATTTGTCATCAGTCTATAAGTTCAGACGGTCAGGGGGACCGCACCGTCGTTGTGACCTCCTCAATACCGGCGATGACACCGGAGTAGGCACTCGCGGTGGCGTTCTCCCCAAGGCGATGTCGAACTGTTCCTCCACAGACTCACGGGCCGGTTGACCCTGAGGTGATGGTAATCCATGGAGTTCCGACACGCCCTGAAGTGGCGACCATCCTCTGGACTCAGGCAAGCTGTACACGGGAGTAAAAGGGTTAAGTAATGGTCCCGATGCTGCCCGCGCCGTGTCCGGAGGGGAAATAAGAGTTATGGGGTTTGTAAAAGGGGGTATGGGAGCGACAGGGGTTCCTACGTCCCCTGCTGGCGCCAGGTCTCGGATCGAGACCGTGTCCTCTCGCCCGTCAGGGTATGCCACATAGGCATACTGAGGGTTGGCGTGGAGGAGATGGACCTGTTCGACCAACGGGTCGGACTTGCGGGCCCTTACATGTCGCCGCAGGAGGACAGGTCCTGAGTACGTCAACCAAGACGGTAATGAGGTCCCAGAGGAAGACTTCCGAGGGAATGAAAACATCCTCTCATGGGGAGTAGCGTTGGTTGCCGTACACAGGAGTGAGCGTATGGAATGGAGCGCATCAGGGAGCACCTCTTGCCAACGGGAGACTGGAAGGCTTTTTGACTTCAACACCAGTAAGACAGCCTTCCAGACTGTAGCATTCTCACGTTCCACCTGTCCGTTACCCCTAGGGTTGTAGCTCGTGGTTCTACTAGAGGCAATCCCGTATGAGAGCAAGTATTGCCTCAAGTCATCGCTCATGAACGACGAGCCCCTGTTGCTGTGAATGTAGCTGGGGTACCTGAACAGGGTAAAAAGATCACGGAATGCCTTGATAACCGTGGCAGCGGATGTATCAGAGCAGGGAATAACAAAAGGGAATCTCAAGTACTCGTCAATGATGTTGAGGAAGTACACATTCCGATCTGTTGAGGGAAGGGGGCCCTTAAAATCAACACTCAGTCTCTCGAAGGGACGAGTGGCCTTGACTAATTGTGCCCGGTCAGGTTGGAAAAAGTGCGGTTTGCATTCCGCGCATACCCGACAGCTTCTTTTTATGGACCTGACATCCTCCACCGAGTAGGGCAGGTTGCGGGCTTTTATAAAGTGGTAGAGCCGAGTGACCCCAGGATGGCATAGGCCATTATGGAGAGCCTGCAAACGGTCCTCCTGTATACTGGCGCATGTTCCACGCGAGAGGGCATCCGAGGGCTCATTAAGTTTCCCTGGACGATACATGATGTCATAATTATAGGTGGAGAGTTCGATTCTCCACCGCAAGATCTTGTCATTCTTGATCTTGCCCCTCAGCGTGTTATTAAACATGAACGCTGGTCCGTGATCAGGGTGAACCGTTTTCCCGCCAAGTAATGGCGCCAGTGCCTGACGGCCTCCACAATGGCCTGGGCCTCCTTTTCCACCGCTGAATGCCGAATTTCGGGGCCTTGGAGGGTGCGGGAAAAAAAGGCGACGGGCCTGCCCGCCTGATTAAGTGTGGCGGCCAGGGCGAAATCAGATGCATCGCTCTCCACCTGAAAGGGGATGGACTCATCAACAGCGTGCATCGTAGCTTTCGCGATGTCGGCTTTTAATTTATCAAAGGCCAATCGGGCCTCTGGTGTTAGGGGAAAATAAGTGGACTTAATGAGCGGACGGGCTTTGTCCGCGTAATTGGGAACCCACTGTGCATAATAAGAGAAGAAGCCTAAGCATCTTCTCAGTGTTTTTGCACTAGTGGGCAGGGGAAGTTCAGAAAGGGGGTGCATACGGTCTGGATCAGGGCCAATTACCCCGTTTTCCACCACGTATCCGAGGATGGCTAAACGGCGCGTACGAAACACACACTTCTCCCTGTTGTAGGTCAGGTTCAGGCGAGATGCAGTGCATAGGAAATTCAGGAGATTAGTGTCGTGGTCCTGCTGGTCATGGCCGCAGATGGTGACGTTATCCAGGTACGGGCAGGTGGCCCGCAGCCCGTTCTGGTCCACCATTCGGTCCATAGCACGCTGGAAGACCGAGACCCCATTGGTGACACCAAAGGGAACCCTGAGAAAGTGATATAAGCGACCATCCGCCTCAAAAGCCGTGTATTGTCGGTCCTCTGGGCGAATGGGGAGTTGGTGGAGGCAGACTTGAGGTCTATGGTGGAGAACACCCGGTACTGCGCAATCTGATTGACCATGTCAGATATGCGTGAGAGGGGATACGCCTCCAGCTGCGTGTATCTATTAATGGTCTGACTATAGTCAATGACCATCCGGGGTTTGTTCCCACTCTTGACCACCACGACCTGCGCTCTCCACGGACTAGCGCTAGGTTGTATGATCCTTTCCTTGAGGAGCCGCTGAACTTCAGATCGAATGAAGATCCGATCCTCAGCGCTGTAACGCCTACTCTTAGTAGCAATGGGCTTGCAGCCTGGCACAAGATTCTGGAACAAGGAGGGTGTGGTGATCTTCAGCGTCGAGAGGCTACAGGCGGGGCAATTTGGAGGCTGCTGTTCTCCCACTGAAAGCGAAGGGAGTGGCCCACCGTACTGTAGGGTTACACTCCTCAAGTGGACCATGAGGTTTAGTCCGAGAAGTATTGGCGCGCAAAGGAGCTTGAAACACTAGGAGCTTGAAACGCTCGTAACCTGTGCCTTGCACCGTTAAAGTTACCACGCAACTCCCTAGCACGGTGACAGACCGGGACCTTGATGCCATAGAAATTGTCTGTTTGACAGGTTGAATCCGGAGTCCACACCGCCTCACAGCGTCTGGGTGGATAAAGCTCTCAGTGCTCCCGCTGTCAAACAGACAATAAATCAAGTGGTCGTTTACCTGAATGTCCATCATAGACTTGTCAAGTCTATGAGGCTTGGCCTGGTCCAGGATGATCGACGCCACCGTTGGTTCATGAGCGCCACTGTAGGCAGCTGAGATTGACGAGGATGACCCCTGCTGGTCGTTCGCGGTTGGTGCCGACCAACATGGCCGCTCCCATAGGTCGCACGTGGGTGATGGCGCCAAACTCAGCGACCCCTGGTGGTCACACATCTCCGACTCCGTCGACTGTAATGGCGTCGTCCTGGCCTCGCACGTGGACGAAACCCTCGGCGATGTCGACGACGAAGAACTGGGCGCTGAGGAATCGCAGGCCGCACTGCTGTTCCGAGAAGCCGATTTAGAGTGGCACACTTTCGAATAGTGCCCTTTCTTACCGCAGGCGGAGCACAACACAGCTTTAGCGGGACACCGTTGCCGAGTATGCTTCGCTCCCCCACAGAAGTAACACCGCGGGCCGCCCGGAGCTGCTGCCATCGTCTGGCCCGAGTGTGAGTACGCCATCACGCAGCATTTCGAACCCGAGGGATGAGGAGGGATTGGCGACTGCTCCTGCCACGTTGTCTCCACGTGGTCTTCAGGATACAATACTAGGCTTTTGGAGGCCGTTTCCAGCATCTCCGCTAGTTCTATTGCCTGGGTGAGGTCAAGATTACCTTTCTCCAGTAGTCTGAGTCGGATGTAAGATGATCCGACTCCCGCCACAAACGCATCTCAAGCGAGGTCGTTCATATTCTGCTCTGCCGACACTGCTTTGCAGTTACAGCTCCTGGCTAGCTGTAAGAGCTCGTTCGCGTATTCCTCCATCGTTTCGCCGGACTGCCGTCGTCGAGTGGCTAAGAGGTAATGAGCGTGTATTTCGTTGGGCGGTTTAATATAACGCTTCTTAAGAAGCTCGAGGGCCTTTGTGTAGTCGGTGGCCGCACGGATCGCGAGGTAGACGGTGTCGCTTACCCTCACATGGAGGACCCGGAGTCTGTCATCATCTGTGGTGACCGCTGCGGAGGCTGCCAGGTAGTCTTCAAAACATTTCAACCAGTGGTCGAAGGTGTTAGAGGCGCCCACCGCATGTGGATCTAGTGTAAGGCGTTCAGGCTTCAGTATCTGCTCCATACTCTTTTTTTTTCGACAAGAGTTTATTTACAGCAAATAAAATTGATGCGCGTTATCACATACGAGGCTTGATGCTCAGGAAATAAAGGCTTTTATTTGCTGTAACAAGGCAGCTACTAATTATATACATGATCCCAGACTGAGGGGTCCCAGACAGAGCAGAGACCTTTATACCTCTCCCAGGAGGCGGAGCCCGACTGGGATGTACCACAATAACTATAATACAAGGTGTAACAACCCAACCCTAACCCCAACAGCAACAAGTAGAACAACCCATCCCTAACCCCAACAGCAACATATATACATACTTGTAGTACTGGCCAGACCCTGGCTCAGTACTATCTAGTGGGAACCAACGATGGTTCACCACAGGGTGGCCTGATAGAAGTCTACAAGATTATGAGAGGCATAGACAGAGTGGATAGTCAGAAGCTTTTTCCCAGGTTGGAAGAGTCAATTACTAGGGGACATAGGTTTAAGGTGCAAGGGGCAAGGTTTAAAGGAGATGTACGAGGCACATTTTTTTATACAGAGGGTGGTGAGTGCCTGGAACTCACTGCCGGGGGAGATAGTGGAAGCAGATACGATAGTGACTTTTAAGGGGTGTCTTGACAAAAACATGAATAGGATGGGAATAGAGGGATACGGTCTCCAGAAGGGTAGGGGGTTTTAGTTCAGTCGGGGCAGCGTGGTCAGTGCAGGCTTGGAGGGCCAAAGGGCCTCTTTCTGTGCTGTAATTTTCTTTGTTCTTTGCACCTGAACAGGCACTGGAGTGTTGTGGCGATGGGGGGATTTTCACAGTAACTTCACTGCAGTGTTAATGTAAGCCTGCTTGTGACACTAATAAATAAACTTAAAGACAACCTATCCAATACCTCCTCCTTATCAATTTTACACTCTTTAAGCATCTGAATGTCCTCTTTCATCGTGGCCTGGGTAGCATCTTCTTCCTTGGCAAAGACAGATACAAAGTACTCACTTAATTTTCTTCATTCATTTTGTAACACCATGAAATGCACTGTAAACAATGCAAGCCTTTCAACAGATTGTTCATTATTCTGACCGCTTAAATGAAATTATGGGAGAGAGAAAATTGATATTAATTTTCTTACGCTTTTGTTCATCTATCAGAGAAACAAAGTATTAAATGTTAAATGAAGCTGATAGATTTTTTAAAGCATCAAATCAAATAGAAATTTCAATGGGATTGCAATGGAAATGTGATGACAAAGTCATATATAGGAAATTAATCAGTAGTGAATACCACTGTTTGAAAATGCTGTCTATGTTCTAAAGATAAATCTGTAAAGGGGACACAATGCATTTTTGTTCATGACTTTCCACTTTGTAAATGGCCTTCATCTTCCTCTTCCTACAGCTTTGATTCAAAAGACAATTTTTCTCTGTAACAGCCTTTTTCACCATAATTTTGTAGGTGGTGGAACTCATTTATTATGCTTAACACCAAAGACTGAAATGCAGTAGTGGACAGTGATACACAGTGTCATACATGTCATTGCCCACCATTACATTTGATCGAGACCTAGGTGACGACTCTTATTCAATCCGTGTTTTCATCTACTTTATTTGTTATAAATGTTTTAGGGTCTTTCCAGTGTTCAGTTAACTTGGTCCAAGTACAACCATACAAAACATCAGCCAGCGATGAATAAGTAAAAAGGAGCTTCAGCTGTCAACCAGAGTTGGGAAAGATTCAACCAGGTTCAAATCAAAAAGAATGCATCTGGCATTGAACCAATTCCGGAAATAAAGGTAAATTGTATTGTGACAAAACCATACAGTCATACATGGCTAAGGGACAAAGCATAGAACTCAAGTTAAAAGTAGGACGATGCTTGGCACAAGCCCAGAAGAGGAAACAGAGTTCTTGGGAGGGAGCCAGGAAAGGAAACAGAGAGCTTGAAAGGTGTCAAGTGACATAGAATGGGAGAGGGCTTCGGCAGAGTGCGGAAGAGCCGGAAGGGTAATCCCGCATTCCTGCGAAGGAACTGAGAGAAAGTATGCAATTTAGAACAAGAGGAATGGGAGAGAGTATCCATAAATCAGACTAGAACTGAGAGGAAATACGCCAAGACATGAAGGAGAATAAAGCAAGATTGAGCCAGAAAATAAAGATAAATCTTGCCTAAACCAAATAGAAAATCGCAGACAGTATTTTGATAACTATTGTGTGATTAATAGGAATTGTACTGCTCATTATGGCTTCATGTCTACAGCTGCTTGGTTGGAAGTTTGCAATATTAGTTCTATTGCACAACTGTTTCATTCCTTTCATGTTTTGTTTTGATTGTATTCATTAGAGTTTATCATGGTAAATGGTTCTTAATGTACCATTGGTACAATTGTAGCATTCATTTTTGCCTTTATGTTTAATGCAGAATGTGAATCTGATGTGAAGAAAGGATGCTTATTATCAGGAATGTCACTTGTACTGAATGCATATTACTAGTAAGGCATTCAGTAAAGCTAAAAAGAAAATTGCTGAACATTTGGATGAGCTTTGTCCCATTTATTTTACATGGTTTGTTTTAATGAGAGCTATACTTGAAAACACTGAACAAATAAAGGGTAAGTGTTAAAAGTTCTGGGGGCAGATATTGGTCATAGCTGGCATCAATAGATCTTTGTGCGATTCCCCTGGATAAGTTACATTTCATTTTGGTAATGCAACATATGTTTAAAGTATTGATGTCTTGAAAGAGATATGTATCAGTTGATGAAATAGATGTCATAATGATATTAACTGGCCTAGAAATTCAGGTGCTCATTTTTTGTATCTCTAGGTGTGATGCAACACCGCCCACAAAGAATGTATGGACAATTGTGGGACGTTGGCTAGATCAAAAGACAGTGATGTGCAGATACCCATTCTGCAGGCCTTTCCCTCCTGTACACCCCTGAAGAAATCATAGAAACATTTGTTCACTAAGGATACACCAATCTCTCACTGTCTTTCCAGTGACTCAGCATTTTAAAACCTTGTCTTCCGGTATCTGTTGAGCACTATTAGATGTGACATCATCAAATATCAGTAAGCTTTGGTGAAAGTCTTCCATCACCCATGGCTTGGAACTTGGTTCATGAGTGTCAGGGCGTGTCCATATGCCAATGAGCCTGCACCCTGGCTGTCTGGGAGCCAAACACCATCCGAATAGTGCACAGTATTACAAAATCACAAGATCAGCAAGTAATCTTAATCAATCCAAGTTTCCGTAAAATGTCAAAAAAGGTACTCTGCAAGAGAACAACTCTCACAAAACAATCACCTAAATACAAATGAGTAAAGATAGTGAAGAGATCCTGTTGTATAAGGTGTGAAAATATTCAGTTTAGCAAGTTCTCAGCACATGACAAGCTCTCAGTTCCTGAGGTAGCTGAACAGATTGCATCTGTTATTCCAATCACTTCAAAGACAAGTGAAATTGTTAGAGTTCCTATTTATTTCACTCGTATTGTTCCATTGACTGGAGAAATTTATATGAATACATTTTGGGGGTAATTTTACAACATTTTCCCCTTAACGTGGGAGCTTGCTTAATGACAACACAGATCAAAGGTGATTCCGGCAAATGGCACTCACAGAATAAACATCTGTGGAAGTTGAGAACTTGCTAAGCTGAATATTTTCACACCTTATACAACAGGATCTCTTCACTATCTTTGCTCATTTGTATTTAGGTGATTGTTTTGGAGAGATGTTCTCTTGCAGAGTATCTTTTTAAATAAATGGAAGGATCATCCAGCAGGATGAGGCTATCGAGTTGGACGATCAGCCATGATCGTGATGAATGGCATAGCAGGCTCAAAGGGCTGAATGGCCTCCTCCTGCTCCTATCTTCTATGTTTCTATGAAAATCACATACTTGCCTGCAACGTCCCAAGGAATGCTCCCTGCCAGCACCAATCTTGATTGCAGAATAATCTGTTTCAGGAAATTGAACCATATCATTTACCACCCATCCCAGATGGTACATGATGGGCAGAGTTCCTGAAGTGTGTCCTGGAAGGTTAGGCATTGCACTGGGATTTTTTTAATGCAAATTGATAGAAGTACTTATTAGTTAGGTAAATAGGCCAGAACTGTTGCTGTAGATATAGCTGGCGCAATAGTATGAGATCAGCTATTTTTCAGAATAATATTTTGGGTGCAAGTTTCTCAAAGGAATAAGGGTGTGATCCCTGGGGCCTATAACTTTTAAAGGTCAGTTGGCCATCTTAAAACTGCACTGATATTGTTATAATTCAAGGTCAGAAACTCCAAAGTTCACCTGGATCATAAGTTTTTCAGTTTGAATTTGGCTAGGTTAAACATGACATGTTTCTCTTCAGGTATGATTCAAATGACCCACTTGGGAGCTTTTATCAATCAAAGTTTATTGAAGAATACAGTTAACATATAGCAATAACTTTTACCAATTACAAACAAGAAAAAAACCCATGATATTGTATAAACCTTAACAACTATATGAAATGTTCCAATCAAACAAACTTCCTTAAAACATATGCCCGCCACAGGTTTAATACAGAAAATCAGACTGCTCACGTGATGCTGGAACTTAGCCCTTTGGTTGGAGAATTGAAACTCTGACTTCTCAGCCTTGGAATTTCCAGCCGCCCTCGAGCTGGAGATAATGCCACTGCTGGCCTTTAACTTTTAGCCAGCAAACCACTGCAAGAGACAGCATTCTCACTCCAGGAAGGCAAGAAGACCTGCTTCCAGCTGGCCAGTAGAATCTATAATACCAGGGAGAGAGAGAGAGAGAAAACCTGCCTGCAAATTGAAAACCAGGATAGCATCTGACTCTGAACCAAAACTGAAAGTGGATCCTTAGAGTCTACTGTGGAGGAACCATCTGACTTTGACTTGTCAATCAATCTTCCCCCTAACAATTCAAAAGGTCGTAAAATCCCAGACACTGCATGAAGCCCAGAGTAAAAATCAACAAAACCCCATTTAAACCATTGCAGCAGCAATAAAAGGACTGCTAAGCAGACAGCTAGTGCCACAATAGAAGAAAACTGCTTACAATCTGCAGAGAACATGATTAATAAAAACATTTCTTAATGGCACACTAGTATCACACCTCCCCCCTTAAGAAAAAAAATGAACCATCAAGATTCAAAGATGGTTTCAGTTTTCAAAGCCTTTCAGTTTCACACTACTAGTACTCTACAATAAATATGCATACATTTTACAAAATCAAAACATGCAAACATAACAGTAATGCAGTCCTTGTTTTCCACCATCGAACACTCCTTCTTCCTGTATCACATTCGTGACAAAGCATCAGCAATCTCATTCTCTCTTCCCACCATATGTATAACTTTTAAATTAAATGGCTGCAATAACAGACTCCATTGAAAGAGCCTGGCATTTTTATTCTTAAATTTCACTAAAAATGTCAACGGATTGTGATCATTATACACAATTGTCTCAGATGAATTACTGGCAACATAAATGTTAAAATGTTGCAACGTCAGCACCAAACTCAAAGTCTCTTCCTCAATCGTTAGATACCTCTTCTGATGATCATTCAGGCAGCTCTATTCTTTTGTGATCTTCTTGTAATAGCATAACATCGGTGCCCCCATCACTCGCATCAATGGTCACCTTGAATGGCTTTGTGTAATTTGCTGTGGCCAACACAGGGGCAGTGGTTAACACAGCCTTCAGGCCATCAAATGCCTGTTGACACTCTGCCGTCCACTGCAATTTGCTATGTTTCTTCAGCAAGTCAATCAGTGAAGAGAACATGATTTTAAAAAAAACATTTCTTCAAAGCACACTAGCATCACAATACCAAAAGGTAGAAATAACTACAGCTGGATTATGATAACGAATGACATTCTGCAAAGTTATGGCGGTCTTGTTGCAGACCTTACTAGATGTGTTTTGTCACAGGGGATCAACCTCTCTGAAGAAGCAGAAAAGCAGCTTTATGAAGGCAGCAGTAAGAATGAATGCTGTCTCACCGGTTACCTGATCTGAGGAGCAGGTGAGAAATAAATTTGCTCATCTCAGCGAGGTTGCCAAAGCATGTGTGTTCACACTTTGCTTAATTTCATAATGTTGCCTTACAATGCATCTTAACAGCTTTCGACTGTGAGCTAGATGGAGAATCACAGAGGGAGAATGCACAGCATTCTGGCAACTGTTCACCTGATCTCCAAAAGCACAGGAAAGCCCCTGTGTTCGCCCTGTACTTTATCTTGTTGCCATGCCTTTGCTCTGCAACTTGTAAAATGTGACAAGAAATGAAGAAAACGTAAACACAAAGTAGCTCGCATGCTCAAGAACACACAAGAAATAGAAGCAGGAGTAGGCCACCAGGCCCTTCAATCCTGCAGATACCAAGATATGTCTACAATCTCTTTCATCCAATACTTAGAGCGGAAATTTCCTTTTTCTCTTCTATGTCCTGATTCAGGTTGACAAGGGGATTTAATGTGTTAATGTAAGCCTACTTGTGACACTAATAAATGAACTTTAAACTTTAACTTTAAAAGCAGAGTGCTGGCTGCACAGCATATGATCATGGTTGATTCATGCTGGTCTCAACTCTTTTTCTGTACTATTTTCCCATTGCTCTCGATCTATCAAATATTTATCCACCTCCACTTTGAATACTTCTAATGATCCAGCCTCCACTATCATTTGGGGCAGAGAATTCCAGAGATTCACCACCATCTGTGAGAAGAAATTTCTACGCACCTCAGTTTTAAATGACCGGCTCTTTATCTTGTAGCTCTGCCCCTTGTTCAAGACTCTCCCACTGGTGAAAACATCTCACCATCTACCCTGTGAAACCCCCTTAGGATCTTATATGATTGAATAAAGCCACCCTTCACTCTTCTAAGCTCCAAGGAATACAGACCCAGACTACTTAGTCTCTCCTGATAGGACAACTCTCTCATAGAAGCCCATAGAAACCCTACAGTGCAGAAGGAGGCCATTCAGCCCATCGAGTCTGCACCGACAACAATCCCACCCCAGGCCCTAAATCCACACATTTACCCTGCTAATCCCTCTAACCTACACATCCCCGGACACTGACGGGCAATTTAGCATAGCCAGTCAACCTAACCCGCACATCTTTGGACTGTAGAAGGAATTCGGAGCACCGGGAGGAAACTCACGCAGACACAGGGAGAACGTGCAAACTCCACACAGACAGTGACCCAAGCCAGGAATCAAACCCGGGTCCCTGGAGCTGTGAGGCAGCAGTGCTAACCACTGCGCCACCGTGCTGCCTCGGGATCCCAGGGATTAGCCTGGTGAATCTCCTTTGGACTGCCTCTAATGTTACTATATCCATTTTTAGGTAAGGGGACCAAAACTATACACAGTATTCCACAACTGCAACTAAATCTCCAGCATGCTTGAAGATGTATTGTTGGCTGGGGTCCTTTGCTAGCCCTAACTCTCTTCTCATTCTACTTGTTCCCTTACAGTGACCTTTGCAGGGCAAGGTGAAGTACGGCATTTCAGATTTCATTTACTGAGGATACCTACCAGCCTGTTATGCAGAGGCTCACCAGGTGGGGAGAGAAACCCACCTTGGCACGCCTCCCTGGCACTTCTCCTAGCACCCAGGCACTGCCCTCTGGCACTGCCTCCAGCGGCAGATCTCTGGAATTCCTGGCTTTTGCAGGCTCTGCCCACCAGAATGACAGTGTGGGGCATGCCTTGATGATTTTTCTTTTAAGTGCTGGACAATATGGTGAGAAAAGCTAGCTGTGCAGCCAGCACTCTACTTTTAAAGTTAAAGTTTAAAGTTCATTTATTAGTGTCACAAGTAGGCTTACATTAACACATTAAATCCCCTTGTCAACCTGAATCAGGACATAGAAGAGAAAAAGGAAATTTCCGCTCTAAGTATTGGATGAAAGAGATTGTAGACATATCTTGGTATCTGCTTAACCATGGTTTATTAGAACTACATCTAAACAGGTTACAGAGTCGACACGTTGCTATGAGGTATGATACCAAACTCTTTCTCTCTCTCTGAGAGAGAGAGTCTAACAGGTGACTGACTAATGCCAGTGGTACATAATCATCGATGTCAGACATTAGCATAGCCCATCTGTTAACCCTTTGTATGACACCGCCTCTGAAATATACAATCCTACATTTTAACAGCAATATGAATCTGAATCCACAGAGGGGCCAGCAGTGGGAGTTATGGCAAAGTCATTTTCTCAGGTACTGAGCAGTGGTAGGCTTTTCTGAGAAAGACTCAAAAGCTTCAAGTTGGTTCTTTTGTTTATGCAGCAACGGATGATGTTCCCCTAATTCAGGGCGTGCTGAAGTCCACCACAGACTTTGAGTCCATTATGTAAGCTTTTGACACCTATTTCTGTCCAAAGCAAAATTTAGTAATTGAAGGAGCACATTTTAACCAGTGCTCACAAGGATCTGGAGAATCGATTGAATTATTCCTAACCCACCCAAATCGCCAAACTGGTTGCTGAAGGATAAACTAATCCGTGATCACACCGTCATGGGTGTTCAGGCTCAGAAACTCTCTCCAACTTTCTGCAGACCAAAGGTGATCCTACTTTTGATCAAGCATTCCAGGCCAAGCTTAGAGTATTTAACCAGGCATAGTGTAGGACGACACTGAGGCTTCACATGACTCCATACCCTGGTGGGCCCATGTCAGCTGCCCCACCCCCCAGCTGAATAAATTGAAAGGGAGGAAAACTCCATACCGGCAGCCATTTTGTGATGCTTGTGTTGGGGCATCAAGGTCCGACAAAGACACCAAGACTTCCCAGCAGGGAATGTGGAATGCTTCCAGTGTGGCAAAACTGGACATTTCAAGTATTTCTGCAAATCCGGCAATTTTAATCAAAGTTGCAGAGCAGCATATGATTACAAAACACAAAATGGTAAGTCCAGAAAACAACGATTCTACAGAGTTCCTAGAGGAAGTAGATAGTCTTAACCCAGACTATTGATCAGTTATGGTACAAGTTCAAGGCTTCAATACTTCTTTTAAAATTGATACTGGAATAACTTATTAACAAATGACTTCCATTGACTTCAACTGATGACCCTTCACCCGTCAGTCATCAAGTTACAAGGTCCAGGAGCCACTGACCTTCCAATCATAGGCAGGATTATTGCCTCCCTTAGCTACAAAGAAAGGATTGTTAATTCTCTTTATGTTTTTCAGAGTTAACCTTGTTGAGTGGTGACATTGGCATGCCTCTAGGGAACATGGAAAAACTGGTTAAAGCTTATCATTTGAATGACTCACTGTCCTTCATGCAGCAATCTCCAAGCTTTTCTTTGTAAGCAGTGGAAATTCAACATTCAGAAAGTGAGGAAATTCATACACTCAGCAGTAATTTCCTTTCTTTCACAGAGACGCCATCCACTAGGCCCAGGGCAGCTAAAGAAGTTATGAATCTCTTAGCTCTTCATAAAGTAAGGCTGGAGGTGGATACAAAAGGCACTGCAGCAGACGGTGACCATACCTATGAAGACCTACCCGAATTGTAGTGAGGAAGAATAGTGAGGAAGAATCCCTTTCAGTGCCGAGTAATCTCTTGGAGGGGTTGCTGTTGTCTTTTTAGAAGATTCTGCTGTGCTTTTAGTGGTCGAGTAGAATTCCACTGAATCCACCAATGTATTGCTTACTATTTCTCCTGTTGTTCATGGAGAGTCTTCCACAAAGAATGCCTTGCTTGAGTCCAGGTTAGAGTCCATTGCGGATCACATTGCTAAAGAGCAAGGACCTTCCTAGGGTGAAAGTCAACTGGCACCCATATATCACTCCCAGATGAAAGTCTTCTCTTTAGAGCACAGAAGTTGCGGAAGAATCTTTAGCACTTCTGATGTTGCACAATTCTGTATAGCAATCTTGTCTCAGAGTTAATTGTCGACAGGAAATTTGTCTCATTACAGAAGATGAGGCTGTCTTGTCTCCATATTCCCAGCAGAATGAAGCAATCGCACACAGAGAGAAGTGTGCAGTTCATTGCCTGCAGAAGGTAAATGGTCCTCCTGGAAAATCACTGGAAAATCATCTCTTCTTCTTTTCCTTGACAGCCATATAGGAATTTGGTCAGTCTTTCCCTTTGTTGTTTAAGTTCTTTGAAATTTCAGATCCCCAAATTCTTTTTCAGCCTTTGATCCAGCAATTAATAATATAGCTGTGATATGCTTCACAAGAATTAAAGATCATTCCTCTTTTGAAGCTTCTTCCTAAATTCCTTTGAGGGAGCAACACTATCCTCAGATCATCCTGAGTTCTTCTTGTTTAGTCACAATATCTCACACAAGTGTGAGATATTGCTGCACTTTGGAAGGACAAACCAAAGAAGAACATACAGGGTAAATGGTAGGACTCTGAAGAGTGCAATTGAACAGAGGGATCTGGGAATACAGGTACAGAATTCCCTAAAAGTGACGTCACAGGTGGATAGGGTCGTAAAGAGTGCCTTTGGTACATTGGCCTTTATAAATCGGAGTATCGAGTATAAAAGTTGGAGTGTTATGGTAAGGTTATATAAGGCATTGGTGAGGCCGAATTTGGAGTATTGTGTACAGTTTTGGTCACCTAGTTACAGGAAGGATGTAAATAAGGTTGAAAGAGTGCAGAGAAGGTTCACAAGGATGTTGCCGGGACTTGAGAAGCTGAGTTACAGAGAGAGATTGAATAGGTTGGGACTTTATTCCCTGGAGCGTAGAAGATTGAGGGGAGATTTGATAGAGGTGTATAAGATTTTGATGGGTATAGATAGAGTGAATGCAAGCAGGCATTTTCCGCTGAGGCTAGGGGAGAAAAAAACCAGAGGGCATGGGTTAAGGGTGAAAGGAGAAAAGTTTAAAGAGAATATTAGGGGGGGCTTCTTCACGCAGAGAGTGGTGGGAGTGTGGAATGAGCTGCCAGATAAAATGGCACTTTTAACATTTAAGAAAAACTTGGAAGGGTTCATGGATGAGAGGGGTGTGGAGGGATATGGTCCAAGTGCAGGTCAGTGGGACTAGGCAAAAAATGGTTTGGCACAGACAAGAAGGGCCAAAAGGCCTGTTTCTGAGCCTTAATTTTCTATAGTTTTATGGTTCTATAGTCCCAGCGAGTCCAATAGTCGATTCTCTTCACTCTTCATTTTTGAATCCGTCTTTTCTTGAGAAACCTTCATTGTCCGACCAGTTCAGTCATCCTGCAGCCTACACTCAGCTTCCCAGTTATGTTCACTACAACATGTTCCCTGAGTTCCACTGGGTCATGCCCTAGGTCAAACCATCTTCGGCATTAATGACCTTCAAGCACTACATTTTGCTTCAGGCTAAAATAGGTGTCAAAGGAGTCAAAGTCTGCAGTGGATTCCTGCACACACTGACTTGGGAAAACTTTGTTTGCTACTGAACCTACTGCATAAAGAAAGGAATTAACTTGAAGCTTTGGCTCATTTTCATGAAGACCAACTCTGCTTGATATCAGAGGCAATAGCGTTTCCATAACTCCCACTGCTGGTCCCTCTGTGGGCCCTCAAGGCAGTCAAATGGGTGGGGCAAGGGCAGGACTGCAGTCATCTCTCCAGTATGCCTCCGTCTACTGACAATATTTCTTGAGGTGCTTTTCAACATTTCTTCACTCAGCAGATTCTTCGATAACACCAATGTGATTTTTACATCAACATCTCCACGGCTGCTAGGGTGTTCTGAGATTGGTCCTTCTGTCTTTGACTCTAGGTGTGTGACTTGGTTATTAGACAGACTGTAGACATACTGTGATATCTTCATAACACTTGTTTGTTAATACTACATTTTGAGGTAATATGACGAAGAAGCTTTAAATCACAATGGTGATTTGTTAAACCATAGTTCTAACTGTACACAAACAAGCTCAACTGTGCACAAACAAGATTGGTGGCATAGTGAACAGTGAAGAAGGTTATCTTGGATTGCAACGGGATCTTGATCAATTGGGCCAGTGGGCTGTCGAATGGCAGATGGAGTTTAATTTAGATAAATGCGAGGTGATGCATTTTGATAGATTGAACCAGGGCAGGACTTACTCAGTTAATGGTAGGGCATTGGGGAGAGTTACAGAGCAAAGAGATCTAGGGGTACATGTTCATAGCTCCTGAAAAGTGGAGTCACAGGTGGACAGAGTGATGAAGAAGGCATTCGGCATGCTTGGTTTCATTGGTCAGAACATTGAATATAGGAGTTGGGACGTCTTGTTGAAGTTGTACAAGACATTGGTAAGGCCACACTTGGAATACTGTCTACGGTTCTGGTCACCCTATTATAGAAAGGATATTATTAAACTAGAAAGAGTGCAGAAAAGATTTACTAGGACGCGACCAGGACTTGATGGATTGAGTTATATGGAGAGGCTGGATAGACTGGGACGTTTTTCTCTGGAGCGTAGAAGGCTGAGGGTGATCTTATAGAGGTCTATAAAATAATGAGGGGCACAGATCAGCTAGATAGTCAATATCTTTTCCCAAAGGGAGGGGAGTCTAAAACTAGAGGGCAAATGTTTAAGGTGAGAGGGGAGAGATACAAAAGTGTCCAGAGGGGCAATTTTTTCACACAGAGGGTGGTGAGTGCCTGGAACAAGCTGCCAGATGTAGTAGTAGAGGT
Organism: Mustelus asterias; assembly: GCF_964213995.1. Taxonomy (NCBI): domain Eukaryota; kingdom Metazoa; phylum Chordata; class Chondrichthyes; order Carcharhiniformes; family Triakidae; genus Mustelus; species Mustelus asterias. The sequence goes on from NC_135805.1 coordinate 46,307,532, forward strand.
GGGTACAATTTTGTCTTTTAAAAAGCATTTAGACAGTTACATGGGTAAGATGGGTATCGAGGGATATGGGCCAAATGTGGGCAATTGGGACTAGTTTCGGGGTATAAAAAAAAAGGGTGGCATGGACAAATTGGGCCAAAGGGCCTGTTTCCATGTTGTAAACCTCTATGACTCTACGACTCAATACAGATGCAAGTCTAGTCTCACCGACTTCCAGGCTCACACTGCAGGTTCCATCCACCTGGACCTGCGCTGAACGGCTGCGGTTCGTGTGCTCCATTCCAATAGTACCTGGAGGGTCATGTGACCCATAAACGATCGCCCCTTAAAGGGGCCATGCTATCACACTGCATCTAAACTGGTGACAGTGTAGGCATGTTGCTCCTCAGCGTGACTACGAGAGAGAGAGTATAACACATGAATGCCTGTTGTCAGTGGGACATCATCATCATGTTAGCACTCACCATCTGTTGACCATTTATGTTACAGCTACAACAGTAAAGATTTGTGCCTATATAGCTCTTTTAACACAGAAACATCATCAGACTGAAATCAGCATTAGGCAAGGAGGAAGCACAGAGATGTATACAGTTCACTTGGCCAATACCAATTGAAAGCAGATGGGATGCAGATTTCAAAAGGTAGGTAGGACACCATGAAATAGACGCTGAAACCCCTGAGTCAGCATGCAGCTAAGATGCAGCTACCAAGAAGACTCCTTTTAAAGTAAAATGAGCCAATATATCTCGATAGACTAACCTTGCAATACTGAGTTCATATGGGCACGGAGCTCCAGCTTTGGACTTCATTAATACATTTCTGAAGCCTTAATGAATGACAGACATGCCCTGGAATACAAACACCTACCATATCAACCCAAACTGTTAGCAGCAGATACATCCTATGACTCAGTGGTGCCTGATACACATCGGTGCTTTGAACATCATTTTTATATAGAAGTGCAAGCCTTTCAATTCAGTGTGAGCTCATTAGTGCAGCAGACTATTCAACAGTGGAGCCTTCACAGCCAAAACCAACCCTGCCCTCAACTACCATCCGCACAATCGAATAGTAGTTGGGTCAACCTTTGCCTTTCCAGCTTAGAGGCCTGGCTGCCACTGCTGAGATCAACTCACCACATGCTTGTGTCCTTCCCCATGATCATGAGCAATTCACTGAGCTACCAGGATGTTTGGAGCTTTTTTCTCATTTAATCCACATTGACTACAAAGATTTTCAACAAAGCATGACAATGGAACTTGCTTCAATCGGAATCTAGAAAGCCACCGCAATTTGCAAATGACTCATTAAAATGTACACTCAGTTGATCACAAAGTATAATGGTGAACCTTGGTAAACACAAGAGAGTGCATTTTATAGATAGAGCTACAGCAGTTTAGCTCTGACTCTCTAACCTGTGTTACCTTTAAATGCAGCTATCCTGCTGGTAGCATAGATCAATCAATACCATGATCGGGGTTAATAGTCAGACCTGAGCTGTGCCATGTTAGCTGAATATAATAGATGCAGGGAGGGTTTTTTTTCGATAGGAGATGTGATCCGCTTACAGAAACTGCTATCAAGTTGTTTGCACAAGATAAAGCTGTTAAAGAAAGCTTAAATCATAAGACTACCTTCATAGCTTTAGTTGTCTGTGCCCCTGGGAAATCAGGAAAACTAGAGATAAATTGAGAGATTTCATACCACCAACAAGATAAGAAACATAAATCTTCAAAAGATGACAGTTAAAAGCTTGCCTGTCAGTGAAATATTTGTCCCTGTGTTTCCAGCAATGTTTCTAAGCTGTGGTTTGCTCTGGTTTGCGACATGTGCTAATGGGTGCATTACCAGGGAAAGTCCAGGACGTGGAGTGGTCTAGATTCCCACCCCATTGCCCCCACCCTCAAAAAAAGGCTAAAGCTTTCTTTACAAAAATCTTGATTTTAGAAACAATAGGTGGAAAGTTGGGGTGTTAATGAGGGATAAACCCAGATACCCAATGTGATGGTGGGCAAGTGGAGCATTATTCAGCAAGGGGATGCCAGAGATGCACCCATATTTGTGCGAGTGTCCATCAACCTATTGCAAATTAGGTGCCCCCCTGCCGATTGTTGAAACCTGGGCCAGGCTGAATCAGAGGACACAGGGAAAGGCTATTTGACCCATTGTGGCTGAGCTAGTTCTTTGAAAAACTTTCCAATTAGTCACACTCTCCTGTTCTTTCCATGTAGCCCTGCAAATCTTTCCTTAATCAATATATATTCAATTTATTTCATGCATTCATGGGATGTGGACATCAGTGCCAATGCCAGCATTCATTGCCCATTCCTTGAGAAGTTGATAATTTGCCTTGTTGAACCATTGAGGTCTGTGTTGTGAAAGTACTTATGCAGTGCTGTTTGGTAGAGAATTCTTGGTTTGTGACCCAATGGTAATGAAAGAACAGCAATATATTTCCAAGACAGGATGGTGTGTCATTTGGAGGGGAACTTGGGAAGTGATGATGTTCCATCTGCGTCTTAGGATCATAAAATCTCTACAGTGCAAAAACAGTCCATCTGGTCGATTGAGTCTGTACCGACGCTCCAAAAGCATATCCTATTCAGGGCCTCCTCTCTGCCCTATCCCCATAGCCCTGCACAATTACAATGACTAATCTACCTAACCTACACACCTTTGAATACTAAGGGACAATTTAGCATGGCCAATTAACCCAACCCGCACATCTTTGGACTGTGAAAGGAAACCGGAGCACCCGGAGAAAACCCATGCAGACACGGGAAGAATGTGCAAACTCCGCACAGACAGTCACCCAAGGCCGGAATCGAATCCGAGTCCCTGGCGCTGTGAGGCAGCAGTGCTAACCACTGTGCTACTGTGCCATCGCCGTTCATCAAGCAGGGTTGTCTGCACTATGAGACAGTTAGGTAAGGGGAATGAGAATGTGGGAGTGGAGGAGCATCAGCCCTTGAAATTGAGAACAGCGAGGACTGCAGTGTGGATGAGCAGGCTGACTATGGCACCATGGTACAGGAATTGATTCAAATGGGGGTCTTAAATGAATGTAGTGGTAGTAGGGGACAGTATGGTCAGGGGGATAGACACTTCTCAGCAGCCAAGATGGAGGACCCAAAAGGCTATGTTGCTTGCCCTGTGCCAGAGTTCAGGATACCTGCTCAGGCCTAGAAAGGAACTTCCAGTGGGATGTGGAGGATCCAGCTGTCATGGTAGTACTAGCTAATACTAGGAAATGAGTTTTGCACAGAGGGAGTATGAGAAGTTAGGCACTGGACCAAAAAGCAAAACCTCAAAGGATGGAATCTCTGCATTATTAACTGGGCCATGAGCAAATTAGTGCAGGATAAATAAGATTAATGTGGGAGAAATGTGTTCCAGTTCACGGGGCACTGCCACCAGTACCGGGGAAAGTAGGGGTTGTTTCTTTGGGAAGGACCTAAACTATGCTGGAAGCAGTGTTCTAGTGAGTTGTATAATAAATGAAGTAGAGAGAGCTTTAAACTGAACAAAATGGGGAAGGGATCATGTAGGGGAAAATTAAGTAAAATACAGGAAAATGAGAGGCAATAGATTGAGGTAGCAATAAAGGTAATGATAATCAGAATATGGTTGGAAGGTACAGTGATTGCAAACTTAATAGTGTGTCAGCAGGTCGGACCAGAGTTTACAAAAAACAGTTAAAAAAGCTGAATTAAGGGTTCTGTATCTGAATTAAGAGCTCTGTATCTGCATAAGGTTGTAACAGTTTTAACAACACCAGGTTAAAGTCCAACAGGTTTATTTGGTAGCAAATACCATTAGCTTTCAGAGCGCTGCTCCTTCGTCAGGTGGAGTGGAAATTTCCACTCCATCTGACGAGGGAGCAGGGCTTCGAAAGCTAATGGTATTTGCTACCAAATAAACCTGTTGGACTTTAACCTGGTGTTGTTAAAACTGTTACTGTGTTTACCCCAGTCCAACGCCGGCATCTCCACATCATGACTACCATCTGCAGAAGGTTGCCAAACAGCACAGTGGCAGCAGTGTACCATCTACAACATGGACTGCTGGAACTCACCATGGCTCCTCAGGCAACATCTTCCAAACCCACGACCGCTACCATCTGAAAGGACAAGGGCAGCAGCTACATGGTAGCACCACCACCTGGAAGTTCCCCTCCAAGCCATTCACCATCCTGACTTCGAAATATATTGCGGTTCCTTCACTGTTGCTGGGTCAAAATTGTGGAACACCCTCCCTAACAGCACTGTGGGTGTACCTATACCACCGATTGCAGCGGTCCAAGAAGGCAGTTCAACACCACATCCTCAAGGGCAATTAGGAATGGGCAATAAATACTGGCATAGTCACCAAAGGCCACAACCCTTGAATCAATAAAAAAAGAAACATGCTAAGGGTGATGATTGGGATGCTCTCAGAATCCTGCAAAGGAAGCCAAAGAAGGATCAAGAGAAATAGAACATTAATGTGAACTTGCAAGAAACATTTAAACAGACTGTAAAAGCTTCGATAGGTTTGCAGAAAGGAAAAGATTAGCAAAAGTAAATGTGGGTTTGTTACAAGCAGAATCAGAAGTATTTATAATGAAAAATAAGGAAATGGCAGCAAAACTAAATTAATACTTTGGCCGAAATTTTCTGGTTCTTCCTGCCGGCGGTACCTTCCGTTCGTTCCGATGGCGAATATCCATGGCGCATTCCTCAGCGAGGCATGGAAAACGTGGAACCGGAAGATCCCACTACCGGCCAATGACGGGCCGTCTCTGCCACTGGAAAATAGGCCGCAGGGAATCAGGAAAATCCTGCCCGTCATGTCTGTCTTCGCGTGGAAAATACTACAAACCTCCCAGAAATAAAGGAGACTCAAGGGGCTACTGTAAATGAAGAACTGTAGGATTTTAATATTTAATATTTTTTAAAAAGTACTAGAGAAATTCTTGGGAGAGAGTAAATGAATAACTACAGACGTTTTAGCCTAACATCAGTTGTACGGTAAATGCTAGACTTTATAATAAAGGATGTGGTAATTGGACATTTAGGAAATAATGGTAGGATTCAGCAGAGCAAATATGGACTTATGAAAGGAAAATCATGCTTTAACAAATCTGTTCGAGCTTTTTGAGGATAAAACTAACAGAAAAGATAGAGGGGTATTGGTGAATGTTGCATATTTAGATTTTCAGAAAGCTTTTAATAAAGTCCCACAAGAGAGGTTAGTAAACAAAATTTGAGCATACTGGTTTGGCAGCAATATATTGGCATTGATTGATAACTGGTTAATGCACAGAAAACAGAGAGTAGGAATAAATGGGCCATTTTCAGAATGGCAGGGTGTGATTAGTGAGGTTTGGCAAGGATCAGTGCTTGGACCCCAGCTATTCACAATCTATATCAATGATTAGGATGTGGAGATTAAATGTAATATTTCCAAATCTGCAGATTAGACAAAATTAGGTGGGAATGTGTGTTATGAAGAGGATGCAAAGATGCTTCAATGGGATTTGGAGAGGCTCAGTGAGTGGGTGAAAATTTGGCAGATGGAATCAAGATGGAGATATGTAAGTTTATCCGTTTTGGTAGGAAAAGCAGAAATACATGGTATTTCTTAATGGTGAGAGGCTGGGAAGTGTTGAACTTCAAAGGAATTTAGGTGTCCTTGTTCATGAATCACTGAAAGCTAACATGCAGGTACAGCAAACAATTAAGAAGGCAAGTGGTATGTTGGTCTTTGTTACACGAGAATTTGAATATAGGAGTAAAGAAATCTTGCTGCAATTGTTTACAGCCTAGGTGAAACCACACCTGGATTATTGTATTGGTTTTGGTCTCCTTACCTAAAGAAAGATGTACTTGCCATAGAGGGAGAGCAACAAAGATTCAACAAACTAATTCCTGAGATGGAGGGATTGTCCTCTGAGGAAACATCAGATAGACTGGCCCTGTATCCTCTGGTGTTTAGAAGAATGAGAGGTCATATCATTAAAACATACAAAATGCTTACAGGGTTTGACAGAGTAAATGCAGAAGGGTGATTTCCCAGGCAGATGAGGGTCTAGATCCAGGGAATAGTTTCAGAATAAAGGGCTGGCCATTTAAGATTCGGATGGGGAGGAATTTCTCCACTCAGAGGGTGGTGAATCTTCGGAATTCTTTGCCCCAAAGGGCTATGGAGGCTCGGTCATTGAGAATGTTCAAGATTGAGATCAATAGATTTCTACATTTTTAAAACATCAAGGGATACAGGACTAGTGCAGGAAAATGGTCTTGAAGTTGAAGATCAGCCATGATTTTATTGAATGGTGGAGTGAGCCTGAAGAGCCAAATGGCCTCTTCATAACCTTATTTCTTACGTTCTTATGTTCTTGGCCTGGAAGAGGCCCTGGCTTAAGAAGGTGCTGACAAAGAAGTCTTTGCAAGTTGCTACATTGCATGATGTACATGATACGCACCACAGACACAATGCTGAAGGGAGTGAATATTTAAAGTGCTGGATAGTATACAGGTACAGCAAATAATTAGGAAAGTTAATAGAATGTTACATTCATTGTGAGGGGAAGTGATTATAAAAGTTAGGGAAGTTATGCTTTAGTAGTACAGGGCATTGGTAAGACAACATCTGAAGTATCGTGTGCAGTACTGGTCCTTATTTGAGGAAAGATGTGAAAACGTTAGTAGCAGCTCGGAAAAGGTTTGCTAAACTAATGCCAGGATTGGGTGGGTTGAATAATAAGGAAAGGCTGGAAGGATTAGGTTTATATCCACTAGAGTTTAGAAGAGTAAGAGGCGACTTGATCAAAATTCTTAAGATCCTAAGGGGTATCGACAGGGTGCATGTGGAGATAATTTTTCCCCTTGTCAGAGAATCTAGAACTATGGGTCATTCTTTAAAATGGAGATGAGAAATTTTTGCTCGCGGAGGGTTGTGAACTTCTAGAATTCTCTTCCACAAAAAGCAGCGGAAGCAGAGTCTTTGAATATTTTTAAGGCAGAGCTAGATAGATTCTTGATTAACAAGGGGATGAAAGGTTATCAGGCAGTATTCAGAAATGTGGGATTGAGGTTACAATGGGATTAGCATGGCGGAGCAGGCTCAAAGGGCCAAATGACCTACTTCTGCTCCTAATTTGTATGATCATATGTATGGAAGAATATGTATGGAAGAAGCCTGCCAATTAGGCAGGATTCATAGCCTTGGATGAAATCAAGCTCCTTGAGTGTTGATGGAGTTACACTCATGCAGGCAGGTGGAGAATATTCCATCACATTCCTGACTTGTGCCTTGTAGGTGGTGGAAAGGCGTTAGTGAGTCAGGACGTGAATCACTCACCACATAACTCCCAGCCTTTGACCTGCTCTTGCAGTCACAGTATTTATGTAGTTGATCCGGTTAAATTTCTCATCAATGGTGATCACATAGGATGCTGATGGTTGGAACTCAACAACGGTAATGCCATGGATGTCAAGAGGAGATGGTTAGGCCATTACTTGTTGGAGATAGTCACTGCCTGGCAGTTGAGTGGCATGAATGTTACTTGCCACTTGGAAGCCCAAACCTGAATGTCATATGGGTAGAACTTTGGTGCCATGGGCGTCACGGTGATTCAAGTTAGCACTGCTGCCTCACAGTGCCAGGGACCCGGATTTGACTTCTGGCTTGGGTCACTGTCTGTGCGGGGTCTGCAAGTTCTCCTCATGTCTGTGTGGGTTTCCTCCGGGCGCTCCAGCTTCCTCCTACAGTCTGAAAGACATGCTGGTGAGGTGCATTGGCCATGCTAAATTCTCCCTCAGTGTACCCGAACAGGCGGCACCAGAGTGTGGCGACTAGGGGATTTTCACAGGAACTTCATTGCAGTGTTAATGTAAGCCTACTTGTGACGCTAATAAAAAAATAAATAAATATACTACATTGGGCACTGAGTGCTTCATTCCTGTTTGAAAGTTCCTGTCGAATCTGCCTGTCCTGTGCTTTAAAGAAATGTTTTCCAGATCACAGCAGCTCACTGTATTTTGAAAAAAAATCTCATCCCCCTGTGGTTCTTTTGCCAATTATCCTAAATCTCTGCCCTCTGGTTAATAGTACCCTTACCAGTAGAAACAGTTACTTTTTATCTACTCTTATCAAATCCCTTCATAATCTCGAACACTACTATTAAACCGCCCCCATGGAGGGCGAGAGTGATAAGAAATATTTAATGAAACATGACAGGCAACATGAAGGTAAAGTACCATTAAGCTTCAGACAACTTAGGGCCCGATTTTACCATTGCGTTGTGCCCATTTTCGGGTGTGAAAACTTGGTAAAGTCGGGTGTGAGGCGAATAGTGCAATCCGCGCCCACATCCGCGCAGATTCCCACTTTACTAAGGCCCGAAAATGGCCGCGATCGGCACCATGCCCAAAACGGGCGTGACGTCAATTTAAATGCATTTGCATGCATTTAAATTGACTTAATGAGCTGGATGCCCAAACCTACCGGCATTTTTCCCTTTACCATCGCATTCGCCCGTCCAGATTCGGCACGAAACAGACATGCTCCGCAAAGGTCTGTTTCGGGCGCCCCAGCTTCTGAAGAGATATGTTCAGAGCTTCCAATGGCTCTCTGACTCAGATCAGTGGTGGGGGGGAGGGGGGGGTGGTGGGGGGTGGAGGAAGGCCAGATTATTCTCTGAGGGGGGGGGGCAGGGGGGGTGGGCAGGAGCAGGGCGGTCCACTGCCACTCTGCGTGCGATTGGTGTGGGAGAAGTGGGGCAGGGGGTCGCGATCAGTCTGGGTAGCGGGGGGGTGGGTGGATAGGGAGGACAGTTATATTGTGGGGGTGGGGTGATGTATGTGGGGGCCATCGCTCCCAGGCCGCTTTATGCGCTTTTTGCGGCCCGGGAACGATGTGACAGGGGTGCATTTTTCAAATTTCTTTTTACTGCACATGCTCAGTTGAAGGCTCTGATTGGAGCAGCAGCATTTTGGGCACGATAAGCCCCGCCTACAGTGCAATTCAGATTCGTGATTTATTTTTCAGGCTGAGTGCGTATGGGGGCGCCTGAGAACAGGTTTATAAGTTGAATCTGAATCATGCCCAGATTCAGCACTTACAATCAAAATGGCCTTTAGAATGCATTGCACATTCTTAACCAGAAGTAACCACAAAAAAAAAGAAAACTTGATAAATCATTCAGTTAGCCAGTTTGACATTTTAAAAATGTACACCTTATCAGTGCCCTGCTAAGTCCTCCTGGAGTTTTAATGAGGGCTCACAGACCTGAAACATTAACTTTGTTTTTACTTTCTACAGACGCTGCCTGGCCTGCTGAGCATTTCCAGCCTCTTCTGTTTTTAATTCAGATTTCCAGCACCTGCGGTATTTTGCTTTTGCCCTGTGCTTGCCTCATGGGCAGGATTTCCCACACAACCCACTGGGAGGCAGCCCACCATTGGCCGGTGGCGGGATTGTCTGGTCCCACCATTGTCAAGGGGCTTTCCTACTAAATGCACCCCTCGTTACCAGGAAGCCCACGGGGTGGGGCCCATGGCAGGATCGGAAGATCCCGCCGACTTGAGCGACTGGAAAGTTCTGGCCCTTGTCTCCGATCCCTCTTTTCCTCTGAGGTCCTTCGCAGCACCTGGACCCCGAAGAATCAGAAACCTCAGAGGAGGAACCTCCTCTGGGGGAAGTGCATTCATGCCTTCCATCTTTGCCTAACATCGGCAGAGAGATGGCACTCTGCATGGGCTACACAGGAAATTAGAGGGGTACACACATGCTGGGGAATTTCCCCGTCCCATCTGCCGTAGTGGGCGGGGACGGACTATGCATTGACCTTGGGGTGGAATTTTCCGGTTTTGGGATGAGCGCAGCCGGAAAATCCCACCCTTGGTCTGCAGATAGTCAATAAATAGTTTAGACTTGGTATAACCACTCAAAACTCTCTAACCTAGAGAGATGGCATGGATCCCAAAATAAACATTCCACCAGCATTGTTGAAGCCTCAGGGGGAACATCCCATCAGAGCATTAGAGTTAGTAAAGCTTCTTTTAAGAAAGGCGCTGTGGTTCGATATTTGGGTAAAAGATGAATTCAAGGCATTAAACTCATCATGCTCATTACATTTGGCATTTTGGTTGACAGTGTGGTTTTATAACAGCTTCTAATTATGCATCGTCAGAGCGTCATTCATATCAATGTTGGCCTGCACTCTGGTCTTCAGCATTCAATGGGCACTGCTGCTATTGCTTTACCTCATCCAAGTTTAAGCCTCTCTGCAGAGTATAAGGTTTCACACTGCTATGGTGCAAGATCCTCATTGTGAGGCGTTGTGTAGGAAACCTGAATCTTTCTTTGAGCGTCCTCTAGTCAGCTCAACCATGATCTTGCCCCCCTCTCCCCGCCAACCTCCCCCCCCCGCCCCCCCAGCCCCACCACCCCCCTCCCCCTCCACCACCCACCTAGCTTTGAATACACCTGGGATAAAAGCAAATTACTGCAGATGTTGGAACCTGAAACAAAAACAAAAAATGCTGGAAAATCTCAGCAAGTCTGACAGCATCTGTGGAGCGAGAGTAGAGTTAACAGAGTTCTGGGTGATCCAGACTCGAAATGTTAGCTATATTCTTTCTCTCTCCAGATGCTGTCAGATTTGCTGAGATTTTCCAGCATTTGCGGTACGCGACTGATGTCTCTTGAAAGGAGCCAGTGGCAAAGATGTTAAGGGTTGTGGTGAGTTTGACTGACTCTGGCACTCTTGCCTTTTGACCCAGAATATGCCTGTGATACTCAGGGAGAGCGGAATTGGAGGATGTTGTGAGCCTGTTGTGTAGGGGCGTTATCTCCCCTCCCCCAACCCCCAGCAGCCATTTCATCATATTCCAGGGAGGGTAGAATATTGGAAGGAAAGTTGAACCTTGCAGGTTAAAACCATTGTGACAGCTGCTGAAGAACATTGTATAAACCACATGGTAGCACCGTGGTTAACACTGCTGTCTCACAGAACCAGGGACCCGGGTTCAATTCCCAGCTTTCTGTCTGTGTGGAGTTTGTACGTTCTCCCCATGGGTTTCCTCCGGGTGCTCCGGTTTCCTCCCAGAGTCCGAAAGACGTGCTGGTTAGATGCATTGGCCATGCTAAATTCTCCCTCAGTGTACCTGAACAGGCACTGGAGTGTAGCGACAAGGGGATCTTCACAGTAACTTCATTGCAGTGTTAATGTAAGCCTTACTTGTGACACTAATAAATAAACTTTAAAGAAAAAACAGCATTACCCTATATCTGAGATCAGAGAGCTGGATGAACATTATTGGACGAGTAACTTTCTCTGTTCAGAAATACTGCTGGCTGGCATTCTGGTGTCCTGCAGGCAGCAAACAGGCATTCAATGAGATGCTGGCCATGAACAAAGCTGCAAATCCACAATCTGTCTTCCGATGGAGAAGTTGAAGTCCTGGTTCACTCTGACTAACAGGGCATTAGTGACCTACTTAGTACAGCTGTCTACTTGGGACTGCGGTACGCGACTGATGTCTCTTGAAAGGAGCCAGTGGCAAAGATGTTAAGGGCTGTGGTGAGTTTGACCGACTCTGGCACTCTTGCCTTTTGACCCAGAGACAGCAGCTCTTGTTGCAGAAGGAGGCAGCGGGTCTCCACAGCCTTTCTGGAGAAGGGCAGCCTCCTGATGCACTGCGCTCCGTGTAGATCCAAGAAAATTACTATGTGCCTGTACAGTCTGTTTGCTGGGTATGGCATCTTACAAGCAGCCCCCTCACCTGCTGCCTTCTAATAGACGCAGCTGCTGCTTAACCTCTTTTGCTAACTGTTCCTCACAAATCAAACTGGCAATGATAGCACCCGTGATAAGCCAATGAAGTTTATTGAGGGTAAGTAAGGTAAAGTACATCAGGAAGATTGGACCTGGAGCTTTGAAACTCACCTGACAATCCAAACAGCAGAGTGGAACCCGAGCAGCCATTTACCTGCAGATGTGAGACCCTTCAAATCGTGTATCTGAGAGACCAATCCCACTGCATGTTTCTCATGCAATGGCACACTGGGAAAGACTGCTGTGATTTTGAGTTAAAATGGGGTTGAGGCCCCAATTACATATTCATAGGGCTCATGTTTCATGTATGCACAAAGAAAACTGCTTGCCTGATCCAACTATCAAAAATTGCCTGGTTAACATGAAGTCAGTGGAAAGTTTACAGTAATTATCTGCAGTGATTTTATCCGCCTTTCCCTTTCTCACAAGTTGGAATGAGTTAAAATTGCTCCGAGTGAATGTGATGTGATTCTTGGACATTTGGTGATATATCTATATTTCTTTGCAGACTCTTCAGCCGGGAATTTCCAGCCATTCATTCCCCACTGATATTGCAAGCGGGGACGGAGAATTTGGCACTAAACCAAATCTCCATTCACTGCAGCGGGTCCAGAAAGTATCGCTGGTGTGAACGGCTGGAAAATTCCGCCCCTTATGTCCTCTTCACAGCTTAATTTTCATACTAAACTTTGTCTCTTCAGTAAATATAGCGATGATACTTTCGATCTCATCATCCAAGCCATTAATATAGATTGTAAGTAGTTGATGCTCCAATGCACAAGTGGACAGCAGCCAGGTCAGGGAAAGAGACTTTCAAAGGCTTGTGTAGATACTCTCCCAGGTCTCTCTACTCCTGCTTCCCCTTTAAATAGCATCAATTAATTTACACTGCCTCTCCTCATTCTTCCTATCAAAATGAATCACTTCACACTTCAGTGTTCAATTTCATCTGTCATGTGTCTGTCCACTTCAACGCTCTGTCTATGTCCTCTTGACATCTGTTACTAGCCTCTTCAATGTTTGCTACATTTCTAAAATTTATGTTAGTTGTAAAAATTGTAATTATATCCTGTATACCCAAGCAAAGATCATTAATGTACAACAGAATAAAAGGAGCCTTTATACCATTCTCTGGAGGGTGTCACGACACACTTCCCTCTAGTCTGAAAGACGACTGTTATCTTTGTTATATATCCTTCCCAATTTCAAATCCATGCAGCTGCTGCCCATTTAACCTCATGGCCTACAATCTTCCTAAAGGAAAACCTTATGATGTGTATATCAACAAACCTTCTTTTAAAGTCCACTCAGACAATATCAACCACCCCCTCGATTATTTCATCAAAGAATTGAATCAAGCTAGTCAAAAACAATTTGGTCTTAACAAATCCATGCTGACATTTATTATTTAACTCATTTTTTTCCAAGTGGCAATTCATTTTTTCCCATTTATTCTTGCTAAATGTTCCCCCCCACAGATGTTATGCTGACTGCTCTTGTGGTTGTCAAATTGCTCCATCTCTTCTGTTTGATAGATGTCTGACATTTGCAATGCTTCAGCTCTCTGGCATGACTCACATAGCAACTGAAAGATTATGGCCAGAGCCTATTACACCCTTACTTTTCTTAAAGTTTATTTATTAGTGTCACAAGTAGGCTTCCATTAACACTGCAATGAAGTTACTGTGAAAATCCCCCAGTCACCACACTCCGGCGCCTGTTCGGATACACTGAGGGAGAATTTAGCATGGCCAATGCACCTAACCAGTATGCCTTTCAGACTGTGGGAGGAAACCGGAGCACCTGAAGGAAAACCACGCAGACATGGGGAGAACGGGCAGACTCTGCACAGACAGTGACCCAAGCTGGGAATCGAACCGAGGTCCTTGGCGCTGTGAGGCAGCAGTGCTAACCACTGTGCCACCGTGCCGCCACTACTGCTCTCAGTAACCTTAGATAAATCCCTTCGGAACCGATGGCTTTTCTACTTTGAGTCTCCCAACCCTTTAAGTATTTCCTATTCATCCATTTTGTCCTGTACAATTTATCTATTATCACATCATCCACATTGACAGAATTCTCTCCTTTTATGAAGCCAGATGCCAAGAACCGATTTTGTATCTCAACAATGCCCCTTGCCTCCATTGGACTTAGATTGCTTTATGCGTACAGTCAGCCTGTATCTGTAGAAATCAAGCTTGAGAGGCTAATCCCAGTACCCTCTCTTTCTGGCTATGGTCATTATGGGGAAATATGCATAATTGTTGGCACTGGTGAACAGTAACTGGCCTTCTGGATGTAAGTGCAGCTGACAGGGAGGTCCTAGGCTTGCCTCTGGAAGGATTTAGCAGTGAAAAAGTTGAGGATATAGAGTTATGGACTCATACAGTGCAGAATATACCCTTCAGCCCATCGAGTTTGCACCAGACTATAACTACCACTAAATGTCCATTTTCTCCATTTGTCCCATATTGTTGAATATTATGATATTTTAAGTGCTCGACCAAATATTTTTTACAGGTTGTAAGGTTTCCGACCTTCTCTACCTTCCCGGGTAGTGCATTCCAGATTCCTACCACCCTCTGAGTGAAAAAGATTTTTCTCAAATCCCCTCTGAATCTCCTGCCTTTTACCCTAAAACTATGCCCTATCATTATTGGTCCCTCAACTAAAGGGAACAGCTGCTCTCTGCTCACCCTGCCCATACTCCCCATTATCCACCTCAATCAGGTCCCCACTTAATCTTCTCTGCTCTGAAGAAAACAATGCCAATAGTTCAAATGCTCCATCCCGGGCAACATCTTGGTGAATCTCCTCGGCATCACCTCTAGTGCTATCACATCCTCCCTATGGTGAGGTGACAAGAACTGCACACAGTACTCTAACTGTGACCTAACCAACACTCTGTACAACTCTAACATTACCTCCTTGCGCTTTACACTCTATACCATGGCTGATGAAAGAAAGTGTCCCATATGCCTTCTTAACTATCCTATTCACGCGCTCTGCCGACTTCAGAGATCTGTGAATAATTACCCCAAGATCGCTCTGTTCCTCTGAGCTTCCCAGTGTCCTGCCATTCATTAAATATTCCCTAATTTTGTTCCTTCTTCAAAAGTGCATCACCTTGCATTCATTAGGGTTAAATACCATCTGCCACTGCTGTACTAATCTGACCAACCCGTTTATATCTTCATCTAATCTACAACCATCTTCTTCACCATTAACCATCCTACCAATCTTGGTGTCATCTGCAAACTCGATTAATATTCCCCTCACATTTTCAAGTATATTATTTATGTATATAACAAACAATAAGGGCGCCAGTACTGATCATTGTGGTACACTGCTGGACACTGGCTCCCAGTAATTCGAACAGCCTTCTACCACTACCTTTTGTATCCTATTATTAAGCCAGTTTTTTGTCCATCTCACCAAGTTTCCCTGAATTCCATGTACCTTTTCAATCAGTCTCCCATGTGGGACCTTGTCAAAAACTTTGCTAAACTACATCAACTGAACTTCCCTCATCCACACACTTGATCACATTTTCAAAAAATTCTAACAATTTTGTTAGGCATGACCTTCCTCTGACAGAGCCATGCTGATTATTCCTAATCAATCCAGGTCTTTCCAAGTCAATATTAATTCTCTCCTTCAGAATTTTCTCCAATAGTTTCACTACCATTGACATGTGATTCACTGGTCTGTAATTCTCTACCACCCTTCTTGAAAAGTGTAACCACGTTAGCTGTCCTCCAGTGGTGGTCACTTTCACAGTTAATTATGATACTTGGTAACCAGCTTGATCAGAGAGCAGGTCTTCTTGTTGGAAGCTGCAGCATTTTCACCTGACAACCTCATCCTGCTGAAGCTCTGCTCTTCTAAGAGGTCAAGGAAGCTCTCTCTATCAACCCACTTTTCTGACCTCAATCCCTCTTCTTGTGCATCTCTGATGCACGACAATCGAGCACGAGACACAAGGCTTCGGTAATTGAAGGCTTTTATTGTCTAACAATGGAACTATTTAAACACGAGTACACCATTCCAGACTGGAGGGCTCCCGCCCGAGCAGAGGGTCTTATACCTCTCCCAGGAGGCGGGGCCCGACTGGGATGTGCCACAACAGCAACCACCACAGGTGTATTAATCCCACAGTGTGAACACCCTAGCCCAACAACAACATTAGAATAACTCCACAGTGGTAACCAACGATGGTTCACCACATTCACCCCTCCTTTGAGAACAAAGGCCGGCGGGGTGCGAATACAGACTATATATATACAAAAAAAAATCTACAAGTCCAGACGGTCTGGAGGACCGCACCGTCGTTGTGACCTCCTCAATACCGGCTGTGACACCGGAGCAGGTGCTTGCGGTGGCGTTCTCTCCAAAACAGCGTCCGGCTGTCCCCTCGAGGACTCACAGGCCGGTTGACCCTGATGAAGCGGTAGTGCAGGGGATCCCGGTACCTTCTGCGATGGCGCCGATCTCCGAGTCTCAGGCAAGCTGTACAGTGGAGTATAACTGTTATGCACTGGTCCCGGTGCTGACCGCGCCACGTCCGGGGGAGAAATAAGAGATAGGGGATTCGTGACTGGGGGTATGGGAGCGACAGGAGTTACTACGTCCCCTGCGGGCGCCAGGTCTCGGATCGAGACTGTGTCCTCTCGCCCGTCAGGATATGCCACATAGGCATACTGAGGGTTGGCGTGGAGGAGGTGGACCGGTTCGACCAAGGGGTCGGACTTGCGGGCCCTTACATGTCGCCGCAGAAGGACGGGTCCTGGGTACGTCAACCAGGCTGGTAAAGATATCCCCGAGGACGACTTCCGAGGGAATGAGAACATCCTCTCGTGGGGAGTAGCATTGGTTGCCGTACACAGGAGGGAGCGAATGGAGTGAAGCGCATTTGGGAGGACCTCCTGCCAATGGGAGACTGGAAGGCCTTTGGACTTCAGCGCCAATAGGACAGCCTTCCAGACTGTAGCATTCTCTCTCTCCACCTGTCCGTTGCCCCTAGGGTTGTAACTCGTGGTTCTACTAGAGGCAATCCCGTATGAGAGCAGGAATTGCCTCAAGTCGTTACTCATGAACGACGAGCCCCTGTCGCTATGTATATAGCAGGGGTACCCGAACAGGGTAAAAAGATCACGGAATGCCTTGATCACCGTGGCAGTCGACGTGTCCGCACAGGGGACAACAAACGGGAACCGGGAGTACTCGTCTATGATGTTAAGAAAGTACACGTTCCGGTCTGTTGAAGGAAGGGGGCCCTTAAAATCCACACTCAGCCTCTCGAAGGGGCGAGTGGCCTTGACCAAATGTGCCCGGTCAGGTCGGTAAAAGTGCGGTTTGCATTCCGCGCAAATCCGACAGCTCCTTGTCACTGACCTGACATCCTCCACCGAGTAAGGCAGATTGCGGGCTTTGATGAAGTGGTAGAGCCGAGTGACCCCAGGATGGCACAGGTCATTATGGAGGGCGTTCAAGCGGTCCTCCTGCATAGTAGCGCATGTTCCGCGCGAGAGGGCATCCGAGGGCTCATTGAGTTTCCCTGGACGATACATAATATCGTAATTATAGGTGGAGAGCTCAATTCTCCACCGCAAGATCTTGTCATTCTTGATCTTGCCCCTCTGCGTATTATTGAACATAAACGCCACGGACCACTGGTCCGTGATCAGGGTGAACCGCTTCCCCACCAGGTAATGGCGCCAGTGTCTGACGGCCTCCACAATAGCCTGGGCCTCCTTTTCCACCGCTGAATGCCGGATTTCGGGACCTTGAAGGGTGCGGGAAAAAAACGCGACGGGCCTGCCTGCCTGGTTTAGTGTGGCGGCCAGGGCGAAATCAGATGCATCACTTTCCACCTGAAAAGGGATGGATTCATCCACCGCGTGCATCGTGGCTTTCGCAATGTCGCTTTTCAATGCCTTGAAGGCCAATTGGGCCTCTGGCGTGAGTGGAAAAGTCGTGGACTTAATAAGCGGACGGGCTTTGTCCGCGTAGTTGGGGACCCACTGCGCATAATAGGAGCAGAAGTCTAGGCATCTCCTCAGTGCTTTTGCGCTAGCGGGCAAAGGAAGTTCAGCAAGGGGGCGCATACGGTTGGGATCGGGGCCAATGACCCCGTTTTCCACTACGTATCCCAGGATGGCTAACCGGCGCGTACGGAATACACACTTCTCCCTGTTGTAGGTCAGATTCAGGCGAGATGCAGTGCGCAAAAAGTTCTGGAGATTTGTGTCATGGTCCTGCTGATCATGGCCGCAGATGGTGACATTATCCAGGTACGGGAAGGTAGCCCGCAGCCCGTTCTGGTCCACCATTCGGTCCATAGCACGCTGAAAGACCGAGACCCCATTGGTGACACCAAATGGAACCCTAAGAAACTGATACAGACGACCATCCGCCTCAAAAGCCGTGTAATGTCGGTCCTCTGGGCGGTTGGGGAGTTGGTGGTAGGCGGACTTAAGGTCTATGGTGGAGAACACCCGGTACTGCGCAATCTGATTGACCATATCAGATATGCGCGGGAGAGGATACGCATCCAGCTGCGTATATCGATTAATGGTCTGACTGTAGTCAATGACCATCCGGGGTTTGTTCCCGCTCTTAACCACCACGACCTGTGCTCTCCACGGACTAACGCTGGGCTGTATGATCCCTTCTTTGAGGAGCCGCTGAACCTCAGATCTGATGAAGATCCGATCTTCAGCGCTGTAACGCCTACTTTTAGTAGCGATGGGCTTGCAGCCTGGTACCAGATTCTTAAATAAAGAGGGTGTGGTGATCTTTAGTGTGGAAAGATTGCATGCGGGGCGCTTTGGACAATTTGGAGGCTGCGGCTGATCCCCTACTGTCAGCGAAGGGAGTGGCCCACCGTACTGTAGGATCACACTCTTCATGTGGACCATAAAGTTTAGTCCGAGGAGAATTGGCGCGCAAAGATGCGGCAACACAAGGAGCCTGTATCGCTCGTAAATTGTGCCCTGCACTTCCAGAGTTACCACACAACGTCCTTGAATCGGTACAGACCGGGACCGTGATGCCATAGAAATTGTCTGTTTGGCAGGTAGAACCCGGAGTCCACACCTCTTTGCAGTGTCAGGGTGAATAAAGCTCTCAGTGCTCCCGCTGTCAAACAGACAATAAACAGTACGACCATTTACCTTAATGTTCATCATTGAACAGTCAAGCCTGTGGTGCTTAGCCTGGTCCAGGGTGATCGACGCCACCGTTGGCCCTTGGACGTCACTGCAGGCAGCCGAGGTTGATGCTGAGGACCCCTGCTGGTCGCTCCTGGTCGTCGTCGACCAAGATGGCCGCCCCCATGAATCGCACATGGTTGAGGGCGCCAAGCGTAGCGACTCCTGGTAGTCATCCTCCTCCGACTCCACCAACCACAATGGCGTCGTCCTGGGCTCGCACGTGGACGGACCTCGTGGGTACTGCGACGTCGATGGAGATGATCTCCGTTCTGGAGGGTCACAGGCTGCACTGCCGTTCTTGGGCTTCGATCTGCAGACTTTCGCGTAGTGCCCCTTTTTACCGCATTGATTACAGACCACCGCTTTAGCAGGACACTTTTGCCGTGGATGCTTGGCTCCTCCGCAGAAATAGCACCGCGGGCCGCCTGGGGCTGCCGCCGTCGTCGGGTCGATATGGGAGCGCGAGCCCGTGGGGCGAGGAGGGATTTGTGACTGCTCCTGCCACGTTGTCTCCACGTGGTCCTCCGGATACAGGGCCAAGCTCTTCGACGCCGCCTCCAGCATTTCAGCCATCTCCATAGCTTGGGTCAGGTTGAGATTCCCCTTCTCCAACAGCTTGAGCCGGATGTATGAAGACCCTACCCCTGCCACAAACGCATCTCGGGCGAGGTCATACATGTACTGCTCAGCCGACACAGCTTTGCAGTCACAGCCCCTGGCTAGCTGCAAGAGCTCATTGGCGTAATCCTCCATGGTTTCGCCCGACTGCCGACGTCGTGTAGCGAGGAGGTAACGAGCGTGGATCTCGTTGGGAGGTCTCGTGTAGCGCTTTTTCAAAAGCTCGAGGGCGCTCGGGTAAGTGGTGGCCGCACGAATCGCGAGGTAGACAGTGTCGCTTACCCTCGCATGGAGGACCTGGAGTCTGTCGTTATCCGTGGTGACTGCTGCAGAGGCTGCCAGGTAGTCCTCGAAACACTTCAGCCAGTGGTCGAAGGTGTTAGAGGCACCGACCGCACGTGGATCCAGCGTCAGACGCTCTGGCTTTAGCATTTGTTCCATACTCTCCTTTCTGTCGAGAGTTTCGTGTTAGACAATAAAATTGATGCACGACAATCGAGCACGAGACACAAGGCTTCAGTGATTGAAGGCTTTTATTGTCTAACAATGGAACTATTTAAACACGAGTACACCATTCCAGACTGGAGGGGTCCCGCCCGAGCAGAGGGTCTTATACCTCTCCCAGGAGGCGGGGCCCGACTGGGATGTGCCACAACAGCAACCACCACAGGTATATTAATCCCACAGTGTAAACACCCTAGCCCAACAACAACATTATAACAACCCCACAGTGTGAACACCCTAGCCCAACAACAACATTAGAATAACCCCACAGTGGTAACCAACGATGGTTCACCACAATCTCTCTCCACTGTATCTCCCTCCAGTGCACCTGCCTCTAGTACACCTATCTCCAATGCCCTGGATGGTAATCGTCTTCATAGTCTTGTGCTGTCAAACATATTGTTGACACTTCTTGTCTCTTGAGGGCATCAACTGTTTAGGTTTCTAATTATCATATTGGACAAATACTCCAGACTATAAATTGGTTCAACTTAGAGTTCTTTGGCAATATTTGAACACCCAAAATATACAAATACTCAATATACCTTCCTTCTTAAAGATCATTTGTTTAGCTCACTATTCGACTGAACATTTATCTATGACAGGCCGAAAGACGTGCTGGTTAGGTGCTTTGGCCACGCTAAATTCTCCCTCAGTGTGCCCCAACAGGCATTGGAGTGTGGCGACCAATGGGTTTTCACAGTGGCTTCATTCCAGTGTTAATGCAAGCCTACTTGCAACACTAATAAATAAACTTGAAACTTATAACAGGTCGCAAGACTCGCAACTTGGACTTAAGTACTACCCATGCATGATGAACTGTCCATGTTCGTCCTGCTGTGCTGTAGTCTTCTCTGAGTTCTGAACTCAGGGTCTTCCTTCGCGATGGTTTGTCCTGGGTTGTCGCTGCTAATACATTGAGTTTTTCATCTTTATACTGTTTCTGCCAGTCTTCAAAAAGGCTGAAGATGCTTGTCTGTCCAACACCCTTCTGTTGTTGAGATCATCCGTCCAAGAGTCATGAAAACAGGACACATCTGTTCAATTGTTCCCTTAATCTTTGTAATTGCAAAGGTCAAGCAACCCTTATTCCAAGGCCCTGCTCAGTCAGCTATTTGGATTTACTTCTTGTTTTCTCCTTGCTGTAGACTGAGTTGCTTTTTATAGTTCTGATGTTTGTGAGGTTGGCTATTTTCCCATCATGCTTTGAAGAAGTCTTGCTGTTAGTCATGCAGCTACAATATCCAAGTCATCACCCATCCTAAGCTGGTCAATTTAAATGACCTTATTAACATCCTCATCTTTTATGAATCAATCATAACCAAGGCCAGGATGTGATGTTGAAAGGAGGCTATTGATGAAGGCTGCCCCCAACCTCCACGTTCCTGTCTAAGGCTTCAGCAGAGTCACTTCCCATCCTCCCTCTGTGCTGCTGAACTCTTCCCACCAGCCTGAAATTTGAGCCTCAGTTGAGGCAAGGGTGGATGGTCGGCCTAGGCTTCATTCGTCCCAATGTAAAATTGGGGAGAGGTTGCACCGGGAAGGTCATCTGGGGTATTTTATAGCCTTCCCACCACCTGAAAACCTGTTAGGAGGAGAATGGGCAGCACGGTGGCACAGCGGTTAGCACTGCTGCCTCACAATGCCAAGGACCAGGTTCGCTTCCCTGCTTGGGTCACTGTCTCTGCGGATGTTGCGCATTCTCTCCGTGTCTGCGTGGGTTTTCTCTGGTGCTCCGGTTTCCTCCCACAATCTGAAAGATGTGCTGGTTAGGTGCATTGGCCATGCTAAATTCACCCTCTGTGTGCCTGAACAAGTGACAGAGTGTGGCAATTAGGGGATTTTCACAGTAACCTCATTGCAATGTTAATGTAAGCCGACTTGTGGCACTATTAAATAAATAATGTAAAATGCTACCCCTGAATTACACTGCTCATTTCTTCCCTTGTCTGAGCCAGATCTCTTTTGCTGCCATAGCATACCATAATTCCACATGGCTACTTGTGCCTGCAACTGCCCAGTCTGATTCCTTCTACTTTTAAACGACTCTGTTTTAGTGCCATTCGCCCCTCTCAGAGCATTAAAATGATGGCTGCAGGAAATAGCCCAAATGGGCACTTAACGGTGATTTCTATTTGAAAGATTTTTTTTTCCTCTTTGTTTCAGGTACCGATCAACCTGCTATGTATTTCCTGCATGTTTCAGAGTCATTAATCTTAGGCATTTTCTTCCCCAGAGAACAGTGGATGGTGATTGAATATTCAAGATTGCATTCGATTTTTGATCTACTTGGGAGTCAAGGGTTACGCGGGCAGACACGGAAAGTGGAGTCAAGACCACAGTCAGATCACTCATGATCTTATTGAATGGCGGAGCATGTTCGATTGGCCGAATGGCCTATTCCTTCTCTTTATTTTTTAAGATTTTCTTATGATTTTGCTCTATTGTGAATTTAGCTTCCTTCCCATTTCAGTATTTATTTATAATACGAGGAAGGGTGGTATGATGCTTAGGCCATGGAAGATTTTTGTACTAATTTCCTTTTTGCTATTTTTTTGCAGTCAGAAACAAATTTAACCATCTTATTGAATTAGCTATAAAAAAACACAATCGACGAAGGGCAATCATTGTGAGGAAATAATTCATTTGGAGGGTGATATTCATTTTCATCAAATTGACGAAGCGCAGTGACAGCTATAAATAATTCCATCTCCCTAATTGTTCCTATAATAGGGTTATAGCTCCAACCTGCCACTAACTATCCTCTCAGATCCCTTAATGTATCGTTCTTCAATATAAACAGAGGTCCCTCTACCATAGTGGACATTGCATGATTGCTTTCTTTCCCCTGTTGTCTGATTTTGATCAATAAGTTGATATATACCTGCTGACTGCACAATCAATAAAGGTAAACTATTCCTGTTTCGGATTACTTTCATTACACTGAATCACATTCCTTGGTTAATTCGATAGCAGACCTTCTAATGTAAATGTTTCCCTGCCTAAAAAAGTCTAACTTATTGCCCAGAAATAAAATGTACCTTTTCTTTCTTTTGGTTCTTCTCTAACAGGGGAAATGGCACAGTTGCAGCCAAACATATTTTTTGGTGCTTTTTCTGTTTGATATTCTCACATGCCAAGCACCACCCAGAAGGGCATTGCCACATAGTGGCATGTAGCATTCATAGACTGTAGATGTGACATTGATTGTCCACAAAGCCAAAGTTGACTCCAAAATGTGCTGCCGCCTGGATACATCTTTGAGCATGTGCTGATATGCAAAATATGGTTTTGTTTTGTTTGCTTGCATAAAATGAACAACACAGAAACAGGTCAGTGCTCCACGTGAGCCTCTCCTCACCCAACTTGATCTCACCCTATCCGCACAAACTTCTACTCCTTTCTCCCTCAAGTACTTCCAACCTCCCTCATGTACATCTGTGCTTCTCACCTCAACTACTTCCTATACTGGAACGTTCCACATTCCAGTCACTCTCAGGAAAAGCTATTTCTCCTGACTATCGTGTAGGATTTATTAACAACTATCCTTTAATTATGACTTCTGGTTTTTGATTCCTTAACATTTTTTTCTACATTCTCCTCCCCCTTCAAATCTTCTGTATCCACTGCTCACCTCAAAAAGCCTACTTTTGATCCCTCTGTCCTTGCTAACTATTTGCCCATCTCCAACCTCCCTTTTTTCATCAGAATCCTTGAAGATGTTCATGTTTCCCAAATATGTGTCCATCTTTGTATCCCTCCAAACAGGCATCGACTCCTACCACAGTACTGAAACAGCCCTTTATACAGTCAGAAACGTGGCCGTGACTGAGATAAACTATCCCTCCTCATCCTTTGCGACTGCACGCAGCCTTTGATAGAGTTGACTGCACCATCCTTCACCGTATACCTTTCTCCCATCATCCAGCTGGATGTGATTGCTCTCACCTGTTTTCATTCTTATATAGGGCGGCATGGAGGCACTGTGGTTGGCACTACTGCCTCACAGTGCCAGAGACCCGGGTTCGATTCCCGGCTTGGGTCACTGTCTGTGTGGAGTCTGCACGTTCTCCCATGTCTGTGTGGGTTTCCTCCGGGTGCCTTTGTTTCCTCCCACAGTCTGAAGGATGTGCTGGTTAGGTGCATTGGTCATGCTAAATTCTCCCTCAGTGTACTCAGTGGAGTGTGGTGACAGGAGATTTTCACAGTAACTTCATTGCATCGTTAATGTAGGCCTACTTGTGACACTAATAAATAAACTTAAAACTTATATCCAGTTATAGCCCCTGATTTCTCTTGCTGTTACCAGATACTTAATCCTTGGCCCCCTCATACCTGTCAGCAACACCACCCAGAAATATACTGGTCAGGATTTTACAGTCTCGCTCATAAAATCCCGCCCGAGGGCAACGGGCCTTTCTGTGGTCTGCCCCTTGCCCGCTCCAATCCCCGTGGTGGGCGGGGCAGTAAAATTCCAGCCACTATCTGATTCCACAGGGATGTTGACAATAGCCAACTCCATCTCACCACCACCCCACCCCTCAACTGTCTTTGATTTGTCAGACGGCTTGTCTGATATTCTGTACTGGATAAAAATAAATTTCCTCTATCCAAATATTAAGAAGGCCAAAGTCATTCTTATCAGTGCTTGCCACAAACTTCGATCATAGAAAATCATAGAAACCCTACAGTGCAGAAAGAGGCCATTCGGCCCATCGAGTCTGCACCGACCACAATCCCACCCAGGCCCTACCCCCATATCCCTACATATTTTACCCACTAATCCACGCATCCCAGGACACTAAAGGGCAATTTTTTAGCATGGCCAATCAACCTAACCCGCACATCATTGGACTGTGGGAGGAAACCGGAGCACCCGGAGGAAACCCACGCAGACACGAGGAGAATGTGCAGACTCCACACAGACAGTGACCCAAGCCGGGAATCGAACCCAGGTCCCTGGAGCTGTGAAGCAGCAGTGCTAACCACTGTGCTACCGTGCCGCCCATCATTAGCCGATCATTAGCCACCAACTTCATTCTTCATCCTGGCAAAGATCTGAGGCTGACCTAGACCACTCACAACCCTGAGATGACCTTCCAACCACATATCCACTCCACCATCCAGATCACCCACTTCCAAGATTACTAATATCTTCTTCCATTGTGTCAGTCTTCCTCCCTAATTTGATATCATCTGCAAATTTTAAACTTGTACTAGAAATTGCCAAATTCCAATTGTTTATGTAACTGGTGAACAAAAGCAGTCTCAGCACCAATCCCTGTGGAACACCTATTCCCACATTGAGCTAATCTGAGAGTCAATGCACTTAACCCTATTCTCTCGTTTCCATTTTGTAACCGGCTTGCTTTCTATTCTGCCCCACTTCATATCATTCGGGATTATTTGTTTTATTTTTGTCAAGCAGTTATCTACTGCTTCTGTACTGGATTATCACAAAAACCCATCTGGTTCACTAATGACCATCAGGAAAGGAAATCTGCTGTCCTCAACAGTCTGACCTCCATATGTTTCAGATGCACAGCAATGTGGTTGACTATTAACTGCCCTCTGAAATGGCCGAGCAAGACACTCAGTTTTTGTCACACCAAAACTCATCATTTGAATAAAAGTAACACCAGGCAGACCTCCACATTAAAAGTAGAAACTTGAAATTACAAAGGCACACCCTCCCCAGTCAATCCTGCAAAGTTCTCCTTATTAGCCTGTGGGGATTTGTGCCACAATTGGAAGAGGTGTCCCACAGAACAATCAAGCATATGTCAGACATAATCATACTCAAGAAGTCAATGAACCAGACCCCTCCATCATTATTCCCTGTCCCACTAACAGGACAGACTCACCAGAGGTGACAGCAGACAGTTGTGCAGGCCAGAATGAGTTGTATTGGGAGTCCTCAACGTTGACTACAGACCTCTTGAAGTCTCCTGCCATAAGGTCAAATGTAGACAAGAAAACCTCCTGCTGATTACTATTGGCCACCCTCCCTCAAATGATGAATCTTTACCTCTCCATGTTGAACACCACTTGGAAGAAGCACTGAGGGTAGCAAGAGGACAGAATGTAGTCTGAGTGGTGGACTTCAGTGGCCTTCACTGAGAGTGGCTGAATAGCACCACTACTGATCAAATCCTGATCGATATAGTTGCTAGACTGGTCTTGCAGCAAATGGTGAGGGAACCGATAAGAGGGAAAAGTCTATGCGATACTGTTCTCAACAAACTACTTTTCACGGGTACAACTGACAGTATTGATAAGAGCAATGACTGCACCACCCTGAGGAGATGAAGTCCTATTTTCACTCTGAGGACGTCATTCATTAAGCTGTATGGTATTATCCCTGTTCTAAATGAGAGAGATTCAGAATAGAAATCTCAGTTCAAAACTGGGTCATCATCCTCAGAAATAACTTCATGGCCATGCAAATCTCTCACTCTACCATTAACATCAAATTAGGGAGAAATAATGGTTCAGTGAGAAGTGCAGGACGCCATGAGCAGCACCAGACATATCTAAACATGAGATGCCAACCTGGTGAAGTTACAACACAGTACATGCATGTTAAACAGCAGAAGCAGCATGTTACGGGCAGAGCGAAGCAATCCCACAAAATAACTGATCAGTTCTCAAAGCTCTGCAGTCCAGCCACATCCAGTCATGGTAGTGGACAATTAAACAACTAACCAGAGGAAGAGACTCCACAAAAATCCCTGTCCTCAGTGATGGCAGAGCCATGCACTTCAGTGCGAAAGACGAGGCTGAAGTATTTGCGACAACGTTCAGCCGGAAGAGGAGAGTGGATGATCTATCTCAGTTTCCAGCTGAGGCCCCCGCCATCACAGATGCCAGTCTTCAACAAATTTAATTAACTGCATCCGATATTGAGAAATGGCTGAAGGCTCTGGATATAGAAAAGGCTATAGGTCCTGGCACCAACCAGAATGAATACTGAAGACTTGTACTGAAGACTCCCGAGCTAGCTGTCGCATAGCCAAGCTGTTCCAATACAGAAACAGCCCTGGCATCGACTAGACAATGTGGCAAATTGCCAAGGTGTGTCCAGCCCCACAAAAAAAACAGGAGAAATCCGATCCTGCCATTCACCAGCCCATCATTTTACTCTCAGCAGTGACAGGAACTGTTGTTGACAGTGCTATAAGGCAACACATACTCAGTAATCATCTGCTGAATGATATTCAGTTTGGGCTTCACAAAGGCTGCTCAGCTCCAGAGCATTGTCCAACCTTAGTCCAAATGTGGAGGAAACTGTTGGACTCAAGAGGGGAGGTGAGAGTGACTTCCTTTGAAATCTAGGCAGCATTTGATCGAGTGCGGCATCAAGGAGTGTATCGTCACCCCCAAAATGATCTTTTAATTTAATTTGATAAGTTTCCATTCAAGTTTTTGTTTTAAGTTACAGTAAAATTATATATTCCTTTAAAGGAGTTTATCATTAGTTAATGTGTTTATTTGTTAATTGGTACTCAAAGGCAAAAAAACACTGTGGCTACAAAAGCTGATCAAAGACTGGGAATTCTGTGGTGAGTAACTCATAGAAACATGGAAAGTAGGAGCAAATGTAGGCCATTCAGCCCTACAAGCCTGCTCCGCCATTCAGTAGGATCAGATTGATCATCCAACTCAACAGCCTGATCCCACCTTCCCTCCATATCCTTTGATCCCTTTTGCCCCAAGAGCTATATCTAACTCCTTCTTAAAAATATACCATGTCTGACCTCAACTGATTTCTGTGGTAATAAATTCCACAGGCTTACCACTCTCTGGGTGAAGAAATTACTCATCATCTCAGTCCCAAAAGGTTTATTCCTTATCCTTAGACTATGACCCCTGGTTCTCGACTCCCCCAGCATTGGAAACATCCTTCCTGCAGCTACCCTGTCTAATCCTGACTTCACAAAGCCTGTTCACAAGTCAGGAGTGTAATGGAATACTC
This sequence comes from Mustelus asterias, assembly GCF_964213995.1. Lineage (NCBI taxonomy): Eukaryota > Metazoa > Chordata > Chondrichthyes > Carcharhiniformes > Triakidae > Mustelus > Mustelus asterias. The sequence continues at coordinate 46,335,667 of NC_135805.1, forward strand.
TCCACTTGGCTCGATGAGTGCAGCTCCAACAACACTCAGGAAGCTCGACACCATCCAGGACAAAGCAACCCACTTGAGCATCATCTAATCCACCATATTAAACATGAATTCTCTCTACCACGAATGCAGATAAGCAATGAGTACCATCTACAAGATGCATTGTTGCAAAGGTGCTTCAGTAGCACCATCCAAACCGTGACCTCTACCACATAGAAGATCAAGATAGCAGGTGCATTGGAACATTGCACTGCGTTGTCACATGCCATCCTGTCTTGGAAATATATTACCGTTCCATCATTGTGACTGAGTCAAACTCCTGGAACTTCTCTGCTAACAGCACTGTGGGTGTATTTACATCAGATGGGCTGCAACAGTTCAAGAAGCCAGCTCACCACACACTCTCAATGGCAATTGGCGATTGGCAATAAATGTTGCTCTTGCCAGTGATACCCATCCCATGAACAAATGCTTAGGCCAGATGATCATATCAATTATTACACTGTCTGATGCAGGAAACCCCCCAGTCTCTACATATTAATCCTTAGCGTATGTTTAAGGCATTATTTTGTCAGTATGCAATCTCATTGTGCAATCCTTCAATGACTCATGTGATATCACCGTGCTCACAACCATAAGACCATAAGGCATAGGAGCAGAGGTAGGCCATTCAGCCCATCAAGTCTGCTCCGCCATTCAATGAGATCATGACTGATCTGATGTGATAATCCTCAACTCCACTTTCCCGCCTTATCCCCAAAACCCTTGATTCCCTTACTGATTAAAAATCTGTCTATCTCAGCCTTGAACATACTTAATGACCCAGCCTCTACGGCCCTCTGTGGTAAAGAATTCCACAGATTTACTACCCTCTAAGAGAAGAAATACTTCCTCATCACTGTCTTAAATGGGTGACCCCTTTGTTCTGAGATTATGGGCTGAATTTTCAGACGGGAAAATTGGTGCGATTCCCACCGCCTCGGGCAGTGCGATCCCAATCGCGACCTTCCAACACTTAGTGCAACAACTGATTCCCCACCGGAAATATGCCAAGCCAAAGTCCCCAGATGTCTGATTCACCCGACCCGGGGCTCTGCTCAGCACTGCACACAAGGGAAAGCTGCTTTTAAATGGTCCCTCTGCACTCACTCCCAGTCAAGCCAGGAGGATGGCTGTGAGAAGACCTACTGCATGTTTCTTGAAGGGCCAGGTTTTTGAATGAGGTGCAGGAGAGGCAGGGCACCATTTTGATTTGATTTGATTTGATTTATTATTGTCACATATATTAGTATACACTGAAAAGTATTGTTTCTTGCATGCTGTACAGACAAAGCATACCATTCATAGAGATGGAAAGGAGAGAGTGCAGAGTGTAGTGTTACAGTTATAGTTAGGGTGTAGAGAAAGATCAACTTAATGCGAGGTAGGTCCATTCAAAAGTCTGATGGCAGCAGGGAAGAAGCTGTTCTTGAGTAGGTTGGTACGTGACCTCAGACTTTTGTATCTTTTTCCCGGTGTAAGAAGGTGGAAGAGAGAAGGCCCGGGGTGCATGGGGTCCTTGATTATGCTGGCTGCTTTGCCGAGGCAGTGGGAAGTGTAGACAGAGTCAATGGATGGGAGGCTGGTTTGGGTGATGGATTGGGCTACATTCACGACCTTTTGTAGTTTCTTGTGGCCTTGGGCAGAGCAGGAGCCATACCAAGCTGTGATACAACCAGAAAGAATGCTCTCTATGGTGCATCTGTAAAAGTTGGTGAGAGTCGTAGCTGACATGCCAAATTTCCTTAGTCTCCAGAGAAAGTAGAGGCGTTGGTGGGCTTTCTTAACTATAGTGTTGGCATGGGGGTAGCAGGACGGGTTGTTGGTGATTCATCCTCTGCGTGGGTAGGAGACCCCCAAGAAACGTCACTAATCCTGCCTAGAAGGTAATGGCAGCCACTGCCAGCAGCATGGCCAGGAGGACAGGGGTCCAATGTTGTAAGAAGATGAATGACCTCCTACGTGCTGCAAGGGTGAGTGATCACCTGTCTCCCCGTCTCATCAGTCTCGTCAGCCAACCCTGGAATGTGACCCTTAATCCACTCGCTGCCGCCTCTCGGCTGCCCAACACCCAAGTTCCCAGCGCCTTCTTCAAAATTCCCCGGCACTGCAAATCACAACCCCTTTCAGACAAGCCCCCTTTTTCAGGGGGAGTCTTCCGTGGCACATGTAGGCGAATTTTCCCATTCTGTCCGCCACAGGAATTGGAGCGGGTGAGGGGCGGACCATGGAAAGTTCTGTTGACTTCAGGTGGGATTTTCCGGTTTCGGGGCGAGCACGGTTGGAAAACCCACCCATACAGCTCCTTGGAGTACATGCAGGTCTTGTACACCCGTCTTCTTCTTCTCCGGGTCGTCTGCCCCCCTCCTTGGCCTGATGGGCAGCCAGATCTTGAGCCAAGCCAGTGGCTCCCTGTTGCTCTGGCTCAGGCCTGTTCTCGGCAACATCTGTCTGCCTCCAGATCAATAATCAGGATGATCGCCGGTCCCACTAGCTCCATACCAATACTAGTCGGTAATCTAAGAGGAATGGGAGAAAGAGTGAGAGAGACATTCTGTTAGGTCATCCATCCCACGACCCTCAATCCCTCCTTGCATCCCTTGACTTCATGATCCTGGAGGCTGACAACCCTACAGCGTCTCCGGCAGCCAGTGTCACCTCAATTAACTGCTGCCCATCACACATCATTGCTACAACGACCATGGTACCGCTCATGCCCCTTCATAGTCATCACCCAGCTCCTCTTGTTGTTCCCTCCCCTCACATCAGCGGTAGTGGGGTCCATCATGTGTTTCTTGAAGGCTCCTGCAGCCCCCAGCACAGTTGGGTGGTTATTGCTGCAAGCCGCTAACCTAGCCTTCCGCATGCTCGGCACCCAACCTTCAACCCTTGGCACTTAAAGACCCAACCCCTCACCTTCACTTGGATAATGAGGGCGGCTGAGATTGGTGAACGATAAATGGTGATGGGAAATTGGTTAGATGAGCGTGACTTTCAGTTCAGCACTCTCTGAGGCAGAGATGGGAAAAACCAATAGGCACCATGAATACTCAGGCTTGATAATACTGTGATATAACTGCTGTCATGTCTTTGCACTGAGGATACCTGGACAGCCACTTAATGAACCTGTAACTTAAAGCCCAATGGCGTGTTAAAGCCCAATGGTGTGTTAAAGCCCAATGGTGCATCCCCATCCACTACCACCAACACCGAACACCCAGCCCACCGTCCTATCCCCCCCTCCCCCCCCGGCCTGAACATTGCTGTCCTGCCTTTTCTCTCTGACATGCAGCCAGCCCTTTAGATTGGCAATGTTCAGCCTTACTAATTCCTTACCCCCAAATCATGAGCCCAACTCCACCAGACCCCCAGGTCATTGGCAGCCAAAATCTGGGAGCATATTCTCAACTCTCTGGCGGACAGTCTGAAAACTCAACAATGGCTGTTCTTCATTCAAGAACCCTTCCACTCGAATGTCTGAGTGGAGCTAGACGCCTGGATGAAAAAAACTTTTCAGACAAGCCACAGTGTTCTGACATCATTCAGCTTAAAAGAAACCCATTCAAAAAATAGTGAGTTCAACCAGACCTCAGGTGTGCAATTGAAGAACTTCTTGAGAGTTAAAGAGGTGTGAAATGCTGTGTTAACAAACAAACTCAATAGGTTGTATGAAGCTGGCTAACCGTAGAGCCTCATAAAAGTTAATGGGGTGTGAAATTGAATATAATCAAACAACTGCAACAGATCAATGCCGGCAGACTGCCTCAGGGAAACCACAAAGCCTCATAAATGTTAAAAGGGTGTAATACCAATATAAACAAACAACTTCAATAGGATCAATGTAGGCAAACCGCCTCAGTGAAACCCCAGAGCCTGGCAAGAGTTAATGTCCAACGCCGGCATCTCCACATCAAGAGTTAATGAAGCATGAAATCAGATATAAACAAACAACTACAATAGGATCAATGCAGGCAAACTGCCTCAGTGAAACCACAGAGCCTATTCAAAGTTCAAGGTGTGTGAGATACTTCTCCAAGAAACAAGCCGCTTGCTGGATCTGTCCCGTGAGGAAATTTTACGACAAAGACGCTGCAGCTGTGGTGTGCATTGTTAAAGGGTGTTAAACCTGAAAGAAAGCAGGCCTCAAGGTTGCACAGACCCACCATGACCCCATCCCAGGGAGACCCTGACTTTGCTCCCCCCAGTCCAGCCCAACCCCGCCAATCCCCAGCTCCCTTGAAGGATCCTCCTGACAGCACCTCATCAGCAATTGCTTTGCCCTTGTGCACCCTGGTACTAAGTGTGAGCGGTACTCACCTCCTTTCTCTCTCTTGGAGTCCACTGCGCCTGGTCCCCATTTGTACAGACCAGTAGTAATTGGTGCCCATATGACATTCCGCTGGTGGACAGAAAGATTCACTGAGGCCAGAACATCTGACTTCAATCTCGTTAATGAGACTGAAATGCATTCAAATGGATTCAAATCAGGTTCTTGCCCTTTCTGGGCGAGATCGTGGTCATACCAGCAGGAAGGGTCCAGGAAGGTTGCAATCTGAGTATCCACCAGCGCAAATCCTGTCTTTGGCCTCTTGCCAGATTTAGCAGCCAAACATGATTTACACCCATGACAAATGGGGCTGGAAAATTACCCTCTGTGTCCTCTTGTCCTAGACATTCCCACAATGGGAAACTATCTCTCAGTATCAACCCTGTCAAGCTCCCCGAGAATCCTCAATGTCTCAATAAGGTCACCTCTCATTCGTCTAAACTTCAATGAGTACAGACCCAATCTACTCAACCTCTCCTCATAAGAAAATCTCTCCAGACCCAGGATTAATCTAGTGAACCTTCTCTGGACTGCCTCCAATGCCAATATATCTTTCCTTAGATAAGGGGACTAAAATTGTTCACAGTATGCCAGGTGTGGTCTCACGAGTGTCTTGTACAGTTTTAGCAAGATTTCCTCATTTTTAAACTCCATTCCCTTTGCAATAAAGGCCAATCTTCCCAATTTCCTGCTGAACTTTTATGCTAGCTTCTTATGATTTATGCATGAGAACCCCCAAATCCCCCTATGCTGCAGCTTTCTGCAGTCTTCCTCCATTTAAATAATATTCATCGTGGCTCGTGGAAATTAAACCAGTTATTTTGACAAAGTGGCCAGAACAACTCTTTGAGTCTTGGGACTTGATTGACTGGGGAAAGATATAAAACCAAAGTTAGAATTTCAGACGATATTAGTCAGAAGTAACATTGGAGAGAGCAAATTTAATTTTTAAAAAAATTATAAAGTAAGTAAATGGGGAAAAGAGAATATGAAAATTGTATTTATTTGTACAGGTTTAATATTCAAGTAACATGGCTATATCTTCCATCCAAGAAACATTCATAGAAATGGAATCATAGAATCCCTACAGTGCAGGAGAAGGCCATTCGGCCCATCGAGTCTGCACCCACCACAATCCCACCCAGGCCCTATTCCCGTAACCCCACATATTTACCCTGCTAATCCCCTGACACTGGGGTCAATTTAGCATGGTCAATCCACCTAACCCACACACCTTTGGAGTGTGGGAGGAAACCGGAGCACCTGGAGGAAACCCACGCAGACACGGGGAGAATGTGCAAACTCCACACAAGCAGTGACCCAAGGCCAGGAATTGAACCTGGGTCCCTGGCGCTGTGAGGCAGCAGTGCTAACCACTGTGCCACCGTGCCACCCGATTTATTATTAATTATTTTTACAGCCCCGCTTGAGCAGGACTGGAAATTCCCACCCGAGGTCAACGGACATTTCCGTTGTCTGCCCCTCACCCCTTCCGACTCCATGGTCGGAGAGGCGGTAGAATTTGGGTGCATGACTGTAATATTAGACTTTGTTTAAATGTAAACTAAAATTGTAAAAAAATCTGGCTTGCCTAGGAAAATAACATTTCCTGAATGGTTAGCCATCTAGGGGTTAAGCAAGGTTTACCATCCAATTTCTGTGTTTACTGATCATTTCTTTCCCATCTGTGATTTAACCTCTTTCATTTTGGATGCTTAATATTCAATAATATAAAAGACCTTTTGATTGTTTCTCCCTTTTGTGTTCTGTCTCTGCACACCCAGTTGGTAGTACCCTCATTAAGATAAATCATTATGATAAATCGTGAATTAATGCCCCCTCCTCTTTTCTGAGCAGTGGGGTTTATCCCTTCCCATTGAGTTGCCAAGAGAGGCTGCCGCTTCAGATCTCTGATGCTCTTATTTGCATCAACCCTTTTCATATTTTATCCATTGAATAGTATTCACATTAATAATGCATCACACATAAACAGTTTTGTCACGTTTAAGCCACTTCTGGGTTTCTTCAATTCTCTATGTATATCCATCACCATAAATTTCCATTTGATCATACTGTTCACAAGTTGTAAATAGTATTCCCACAGTGATTTTACGCTTAGATAAGATGAACAATTGTAAAACCACCACATCCATAAATATTTGTTATACTTCAGTTGAATTTGATTACTAATTGATTGCTCTTTTCCTCTCTTTTGCAATGGCCAATGTTCCTTCGTTTTTTCCCTGTCTACTCTTCCATCTTGTTTCTCTCTCTCTTTCTTCCACATACTGACCCTCCCTTAATGGTTAGTCAAATGTCATCATAGAATCTCCACAGTGCAGAAGGAGGCCATTTGGCCCATCAGGCCTGCACTGACAACAATCCCACCCAGGCCTTATCCCCATAACCCCACGTATTTCCCACACCAATCCTCCCCCCCCGCCCCACCCCCCCTCCCCCCCCCCCCCGCACACCCCCGCCGTCACAAAGGAGCCATTTAGCATGGCCAATCCACCTAACCTGCACAACTTTGGACTGTGGGAGGAAACCGGAGCACCCAGAGGAAACCCATGCAGATACAGGGAGGGCATGCAAACTCCGCGCAGACAGATACCCAAGGCCAGAATTGAACCCGGGTCCCTGGCGCTTTGAGGCAGCAGTGCGAACCACTGTGCCACCGTGCTGTCCATAATTCATTCTTCCAGAATTCTATCTTTGTTTACTTGCTAGTTCTTATTTATCCATTCCTTTGCAGAAGCCTCTTGAATTTAAGAATTGTTTATTCACATGACAGTCTCCTTTCATTATTTCACAGTTAATTTGTCATTATGGGTGGGCTTTTGTGGCCTCACTCGTCCCGAAGCCATAAAATCCCGCCCAAGATCAACGAATGTTTCCATTGTCCACCCCTCGCCTGCTCTGATTCCCGTGGTGGGCGGGGTGGTAAAATTCCAGCCTATATTTGTTGAACCAGATTGGACCCGCTTCACATATCAGGTACATTCCACCTTTGCTGCTCAAGATCTATCTGCATCATCAAGTCGCAAGACAGAATCCCTAACATTGAACCTCTTGCAAGGTTCTGCAAGCCCTTTAACAAGAACACACACATCAGAGCTCATTTTTGCTGGATGGGCCATGTATTTTACTTGGAGGATTCTGCATACCAATGGTGGTATTCTACAGCCAGCTGAGCACAGAAACCTGCACCATAGGATGTCCCAAACTTAGATACAAAGACATTTCCCTCCCTGTGCGTGTACCTATAGCTCAGGGACTGCAGCAGTTCAAGAAGACAGCTCACTGCCACCTTCTGAAGGGCAACAAGGGATGGGTAATAAATGCTGGCCTAGCCAGTCGCACCCACATCCCATAAATGAATTTAAAAATATATTCCAAAAGCCAATGTCAGAGCTTGTCAGCAGGACCCCACTATATGGGAGAAAAGCAACTGCGGACATATCCAAACGGAAAAGTCTCGGTCATCAAGCATCCTCAACATTTAACAAGAACAGAGTCTGGTCCATACAGAACAAGGGAGCTCTTGGCAAAAACCATGACTTCATCAACCCTCCAGCATATACTACTTGCAATCAGATCTGAAAATCAAGATTTGGTTTAAGATCACATATGAGATAACACCAACTTAGGTAGTGAACAATTGGTCTCCTTGCTGAACATTCATCCTTTGAAGCAACAGAAGAATATTTTCGCCTGTATCTCATATTTTTCCTTTTCGGTGGCATTCATAGTACATTTCTTCCTGCTTTCATTTTCATTATTGAAAGATTCCTTTGACTACTCTAATCTTGGCCTCCATGAAATTATACTAACCGGCAGCATTGGGATGACACAGTGGCAGAGTGGTTAGCAGTGCTGCCTCACAGTGCTAGGAACCCAGGTTCAACTCCAGCCTCGGGTGACTATGCGGAGTTTGCACATTTTCCCAGTGTCTGTGTGGGTTTCCTCTGGGTGCTCCAGTTTCAAAGGCACCTTTCCAAAGGTGTGCAGATTATGTGGATTGGCCATGCTAAATTGCCCCTTAGTGTCAGAGGGTAAATACTTGGGGTTATGGGGATAGGGCCTGATGAGATTGTTGTTGGTGCAGGCTCGATGGGCTGAATGGCCTCCTTCTGCATTGCAGGGATTCAATTTTGGAATCTCTTCAAGAATTCTTCTGGACGACAATTTTTTATAAAGATTTCATTAAAATTCAATCAGTTGCAATCATGTACTTTTTAATCAGAGCACCACCCACATTTGCACCATCAGCCAGAAGTTAAGCACCAGCCTATTTTTTGTGGGGTGCATGAAAGTGAGCAGCTAATGACTTGGTGAATAGTCTACGTCTTCCTTCGGATTATTTCTGCCTCACTTGCACCAGTTCCTGTTCTCACTGTGTAAAGCCAGTTTTCAGAGTTGCAGTCCAGAAGGCAGAAGTGAAGTTAAGGAAGCAAGAGGCAATGTTTGGAAGACTATCAACAGACTTTCTGGCTTGTTATTGCTTTGCTCGTTTCAGTCATTTGCTATTAGCAATGATTTCCCAATCTGCCTTTGTGACATTCTTCCAGCAATTTCAGATAGAGCATCATGAGTTCTCTTGCAAATTCTTCTCTACCAGGAAGATAGTAGGTGGCACTAGAGGTTCATGGGGCCCACCTAGCAACACCTCCATATTAGAATCTACAGACAGGGGCACGGTGGCACAATGGTTAACACTGCTGCCTCACAGCGCCAGAGACCTGGGTTCAACCTGGCCTCAGGTGACAGTGTGGAGTTTGCACATTCTCCCCGTGTTTCTGTATGGGTTTCCTCTGGGCGCTCCGGTTACCTTCCACACTCCAAAGATGTGTGGGTTAGGTTGATTGGCCATACTAAATTGCCCCCTAGTGTCAGAGGGATTAGCACACTAAATACACAGGGTTATGGGGATAAGGGCTGGGTGGGATTGTTGGCAGTGCAGGCTCAATGGACCAAATGGCCTCCTTCTGCACTGCAGGGATTTTATGATTTTACTTCTGGTTGTCCCAGGCAGCGTTTGCACGGACTGCACTTTAAAAAAGAAGCTGTCACTGAGTGCAACCCAATCTAAGTGCCACTTCCAGCCTAGGCCCTTTATTGCTGCCATTGGCTGTAAAGACCATAATTCCCTTAGGTTTTACACCACTGAGTTATTTCAAGCTCCGAGCTTGCCACAGGGGAGATTACAAGCATTTGCCAATCAACTGTGTACATAGAACATAGAACAGTACAGCACAGAACAGGCCCTTCGGCCCACAATGTTGTGCCGAGCTTTATCTGAAAATGTACGGATGCATTAGGTAAGTTGCAGATGCATTGGTTTTCTTGCACAAGTAATTTAATCGCCATCTCCATGGTAGCAGCATAACAGGTCACTACAATCATTTTTCAGGGGGTGCAGTGGTGGATTTTCCTGCTGTCACATATGGAACATTGCACCCATATCCATCTTTTCTTGCAACTACTGTCTATGTCAACAGGAAAGAATTCCACACTCTCAATTGATGTCCACTTTGCTTGCAATTTGCAGAATAGCATCAGTACAAATTTACTGCAGAGATCATCTGCCTTCATTTTAACATAATTCCTATTTTTAACTCACATTGACCAGGCTTTGGGTAACCCAACATATTGAGAAGGACCAGGTGCAACAAAATGCCTTTATTGCCCAGCTTGTAGGCGAGGAGGAGCAGCAGTCTTTCCTCATGACTCCTCAGGCTATCCTTAAGAGCATCCATTGCCAACCCACCCTCACAAACCTCCATTAACTCTATTATGTCCTCCCCACCCCTTTAATCCCCCATCACTGACCATCCACACCTCCAACTTTGTCATCCCCTGTAGCGCTGACTCTCCCCCAATCCCCTGCCCCCCAATCCCCCAATCTCCAAATCCCCACCACTCACTGGCCCTACTCTCCCCACTCCCCCCACCCGCACCGACTACTTCCCCCCATTCTGGACTGCCATCCTCTGCTGCATTATTTCCTCGCCTGACAGGCAACCAAGCCTGTCCATCAGATTTGCTTGCAGGTAGGGAATCTGTATAAAAACTCTCATGATATGGAGATAAAACATACTCTCCCCAAGCAAAGATAACCAAAGTCAAAGCAAAGCAAAACACTTGCCTCTTGATACCTCGATTGAACCTGCCTCCACCTCACTTTCAAGCAGTGCATTCCAGATCCCAACACACATTGTGTGAAAAAGCTTCTCCTCATGTCACCAATCCCTCAATTGCCAATTAAATCTGTGCTCTTGGGTTCTTCATCTTTCCACTAATGGGAACAGTTTCACTCTCTCTACTCTGTGATTTTGAATATTATTGATTGCATCTCAACCTTCTCTCCTCCAAGGAAAACAGTCCCAACATAGAACCATAGAATCCCTACAGTGCAGAAGGAGGCCATTTGGCCCATCAAGCCCGCACCGACCACAATACCACCCGGGCCCTATCCCTGTAACCCACATATTTACTCTGCTAATCCCCCTGACACTAAGGGGCAATTTAGCATGGCCAATGAACCTAACCTGCACATCTTTGGAGTGTGGGAGGAAACCGGAAAATGGGAGAATGTGCAGGCTCCACACAGACAGTGACCCGAGGCCGGAATTGAATCCGGGCCCCTGGCACTGTGAAGCAGCAGTGCTAACCACTGTGCCACCCTTAAACACCCTTAAACATCTCCAATCCATCTCATAACTGAATTTTCTCATCTCTGGAACCATTCTGATTAATCTTTCGTGTACCCTTTCTAATGTCTCCATATCCTTCAGCCCCCAGGACTGCATGCAGTACTCCTGTTGAAGCCAAATCAGGTATAGCATAACTTCTTTGCTTTTGTAGTCTATGCCCCTATTGATAATTGATAAAGTCCAGGACACTGAATGCTTTATTAGCCACTATTTTCTTTTTCTTTTGTTTATGGGATGTGGGCATTGCTGGCTGGGCCAGCATTTATTGCCCATCCCTTGGAGCATTTTTTTAAGAGTCAACCACATTGCTGTGGATCTGGAGTCACATATATGAGTCACATTCCTTCCCTAAAGGACATTAGTGAACGTGATGGGTTTTTATGACAATCGACAATGGTTTCATAATCATCATTAGACATTGGATTCCAGATTTTTTTTATTGAATTTATATTTCACCATCTGCCATGGTGGGATTTGAATGCAGGTTCCCCAGAGCATTACCCTGGGTTCTGGATGACCAGTCCAGTGACAATACCACTACACCACTGCCTCCCTACCTGTTCTGTCACTTTCGATGACTTATGCACATTTCCAGTTCAGTTCCACTGCTCCTGCACCCCCTTTAGAATTGTGCCCTTTATTTTGTTTCTCTGCGTTCTTCCTACCAAAGTGAGTCACTTTGCACTTCTCTGCATTAAACCTCACCTGCCACTTGTCCACCCATTTCACCAAACTATGTCCTTCTGAAGTTCTACACTATCCTCCTCACAGTTCACATTACTTTCAACTTTTGTATTGTTATAACGTTATCCCTGTTTCTCTCACCGTAGCTGCTGCCAGGCTTGCTGAGTGCTTTTGGCATTTCCTGTATTTATAACAAATGCAAACTTCTTTATTCTCATATAAATGTGATGGAAATCCTCGCAGGTTAAAAGGGCTCAAAACAAATAAATCACTGCAGGTAGGTGATATTTATTTGAACATTGAAAGCGATTAGGGAGGAGCTGTCAGAAGAATTGACAACATTTTGGGTGTTAGGAAGGTGCTGGATGATTAAAAACTGTAGTGTTCACATTGCAAAACAGTGACAAAGCAGACACACTAAACTACCAACCCATAACTCTCAGTTCCAGTCAATGTAAAATAATGAAACCAATTATAAGGATTAAAGATAAGGGTTATCTGCACAACTCAGACATCCTGGAGCATGCTAATTTCATCAGCATACATTTATTGCTGAGCCAATGACGTCTGTGCTGGCTCAGCTATATCCGTCGGAGAGATGATGACCAAGTACCTAAAGACCTTCTGTACAGTAAACTGACCTCTGGGTCACAATCTCCCACGCATCCATACGTCCGCTACAGGAACACCTGCAAGCGAGATATGAAGGTGGTGGACATTGGCACTGACAACTGGGGAGATAGTCGCTGGCGGCCATGAGTTGTGGAGGCAGACTGTTTGGAAAGGCATTGAAAGAGGTGAGAAGATGTGAAAATCACAGCTGGCCAAGAAAAAAGCCCAAAGAAAACACAGGCCAGCAAACTGTGCACTTTCTCAGCCTGCTGTCTTTCTCTGCAGCATAGGAGCTGAGACTGTCATTCAAGAGTGAGGCTTCGAGCCACACCAGGCGATGCCCAATGCAGTATTTACAACCACAATGCAAAGAATTGTTTTAGAAGGTGGAAGAATGCCACCAGCATTTTGCAGCCTTCTGGACTTTACAGTGAGTTCAAAAACTTCAGACCATGAATGCTGTCCTTCGTTTTGATTTTTTCTCTTCAACAGCATAAAATCCATCAAATGACTCTTCCCCCTTTAGCTTCAAAGAGGAGTCATATGGACTTGAAATGTTAATTCTGTTTCTCTCTCCATTGATGCTGCCGGACCTGCTGAGTTTTTCCAGGATTTCCTGTTTTTATTTCAGAATTCCAGTATCCACAGTATTTTTTCTTTTATTCTATTTGACCAAATTCCTTGAGTCGTTGGAGCCGGTTACATCTCCATCTCCTTGATGGAGCGACCATCCCAGATCTCCGAAGCGGTTCGATTGTTTGCCAGTTTGAAAAGTTATTCGTTAAATTCAAAGCGGTGAGAATTCAAGGTAAGAAACTCACTGAAAATGAAAGCAAACACAAGTATTCTCAGTCGGTAAGTAATTGCATGTTGGGGATAAGCACTGAGTGGGTGCCCATAGCTCAGTGCTGGAATCAGCGCTATTTCTTATTCACATACCAGATTCAAAAGGTCAGTACAAATTTGTAGAAAGCTTCAAACTGGAAGAGGCCACACAAAAGAGGCACACAAAGGCATTGGAAGAGGCCACACAAAAATTACAAAATGAACTGCACAAAATGGCTACGTAGACTGATAATTGGCAGATGAAATTTATTGCATGTAAGTACAAAGTATTGCACATAGGAAGGAGAGGTCGATAAGATCCATACTCAATGAATGACAATGGAATAGCTAACAAAGAAGCTGAAAAGAGAAGCATGTGTCCTTGAGTCCTAGTAGGTGCTAAGAATGTCAAAGCGTACAGAGCAGTAATCAACACACTCAATGCAACGTTGAGCTAGTGTCAAAACAATGACATTGAAGTTAGATGAAGTAACAGTTCTCAGTCAAACCGAACGTTGATTGCTGCTTAGTTCAGGATCCTTGACACAAAGAATAAACCAGAAGCAGTAGAGAGACAGCCACATGGCTAACCTCTAGCGTCAAAGAATTGAATTATGAGGAAAAACTAGAGCAATTTTTGTTTATCAGCCTGGCTGGAGGCCCCTGAGCCGATCTACTGGAAGATATATTCAGAATATTAGTTTAAATTAAATTGTAAGGGTAGCACAACTGAATAGTGGATTAAACTAATGAAATGTAATTTAAGACTGATATCGAGAAGATCTTCATCCACCGAGCTAAATCAACATACATAAGAAACTTCTGGAGCAAAGCAAAAACCCCCGAAGGCTATTGGAAACAATGATACAATGGATGGCACAATGGAAAGAGTTTAGGATCTTTCTGGATGAATTAATTCAGATGAGAAGAAGATGGGTAGATCCATAATTATTCTACAAGTATTATTAAAGCTGACCTCCTGTTTCTCCTAGATATTACTTGAATTGTAGGAGTTCATAAGTCTGACGTCTGTATTCCAATTGTATTCCTTATCCTGTTGTAGATAAGTCCTGAAATGAACCCGCTATAGGCTGCTGCACTTTTGTCTTTTTTCTACATGCGTTGACATGGTGGAGTTTGATCAGAGGTCCCACATTTCATGCTACCCTGATAGCCAATGTCATGGTGTCTGTGCATTCCTGGCACAAGCACTAGACACTGACTCAGTTTGGCCACTAATAGGTGGGAAAAATAGACCGAATGGTCCCAAGGGGAGCAACATAGCTCTGCCTCACAGTTGTCTGTAACCAGTTGCCAAGACTGCCAAAGCATGGGAGTCAGAGTTGGTTAACAAAAATCAGCACAGGCTGGACTGCTCATGAATTCCTTGTGTTCAGAGTCAGACTTGTTGCTGTACTGGACCAAGTCCTTTTCTATGCCCAGCACTAATAGCAGCATCGTTACAGCGAGAAACTCACATTCATGTGACATTTCCTCGCCACACTATACAGAGGTCAGAGCTCTAGTCACCAGCACTGGAAGTAAAGCTTAGAGAGGACCCCATATGGTACATTAGCAGCTGAACTTAGCTATAAGAGGGAGTGAGTAGACAGTGAAAATTTTTTAAGGTAAAGTTAATTTATTAGTCACAAATGGGCTTACATTCACACTGCAAAGAAGTCACTGTGAAGATCCCCTAGTCGCCACACTCCAGCGCCTGTTCGGGTGCACTGAGGGAGAATTTAGTATTGGCCAATTCACCTAACCTGCACATCTTTGGACTGTGGGAGGAAACTGGAGTACCCAGAGAAAACCCATGCAGACATGGGGAGAATGTGCAAACTCCATATAGGCAGCGACCCAAGCCGGGAATCGAACACAGGTCCCTGGCACTGTGAGCCACTGTGCTGCCGAGCCGCCCCATGGGTGGGAAATGGTTGGCAATAACAGGTAGCAAATAAATAACAATGAAAGAGGGAAGTAGATGGCAAATGAAGGGGAGAGGAAAGGGGGTAACTGAAGCCGTGCAGCAAAGTGGGAAACGCATGATAATGAAGCGAAAAGGGGAAGGAAGGAGAAGTGAGTAATGTTACTTTGAAAAGGAGAGAAGATGCTGGAAGCAGCACTTTGGGGAGGGAGAAGGAAGGGGAGTTCCGATATTAACTGAGTTGGAGAGTATCAGCATGAAATTTAGAGGAATGGATGAAAAGTAACAGCTTAACCAGATTGGAGAGAAATGGAGAATATAAAGTCAAATTGAAAAGTGAGAGAGAAAAAGTGCCAGTATTTACCATGCATCATATAGCAAGGACATCAGTTCTTTTCAGGCATTGAGTGTCTGAATAATAAATGTTGGAGTAAGAGCCCTCTGCCCTAGTTTCTTTTTTCTACTGCATTGATCTCTTTGGGCATCTACACTGCTGCATTTCAAACAGAGCTTGCCTTATTTGTGAGACTTCCTCCAGCAGCACTTCTATGCTGTATACCAGAAGCTGGGGCTGTTTTTATTATAGTTAAGTACATATTGGGCAACACGAGTCAGCTCCAGCTCACCATGTGGGTCCAAAAATGTGCACAACTGATGGCACTGAAATTCAAAATGCACCCATTGCAGATCTGAATTCCTAGTGTTTCCTACAGCACAGAACAAGTCACTCCTCCCAGCTTGTCTTGTCGGTGTTTGTGCTCCATATGAGCTTCCTCTCACTCTCCAATATCTAAGTCTATCAACATATCCTTCTATTGCCTTTTCCCACTTTGTATCTATCTGGTATTCTCTGAACTGTACCTATGGTATTTACATCAGTTACTCCATGTGGGAGTGAGTTCCATATTGTAACTATTCACTGCCGAAGATATTTCTCGCTAGTTCTTCATTGAATTTATTAGTCACTATCTTATCATTATGATCCATAGTTTTATCAATCTCACATAGGGGGCTTTGTTGAATGCTTTTGAAAATCTGGGTAAATTATATGTACTGAATTACCTTGTTCTTAGGTAAATTTCCTTTGTACTAAAAATTTTCATCATCTGATAAGAGATTTTGAATTGTATGCAAAAAATATGAAACAAAAAAGGTTTGCCTACATTACAACATTGACTACAACCCAAATGTACAACCCTTCATTAGCAGTGAAGCACTTTCAACATCCTGAGGATGTGAAAGGTACATATGAACATACAAACATATCATTTAGGAGTAGGCCATTCGGCCCCTTGACACTGCTCTGCCATTCATTAAGGTCATGGTTGCTCTGATTGTGACCTCAACTCCACACTTCGCTAGCACCAATCTGCTTTCACTCCCTCATTAAAGTTAAAGTTTATTTCATAGTCACAAGTAGGCTTACATTAACACTGCAATGAAGTTTCTGTGAGCATCCCCTAGTCGCCACACTCCGGTGCCTATTTGGGTACACCGAGGGAGAATTGAGTGTGGCCAATGAACCTAACCAGCACATCTTCCAGACTGTGGGAGGAAACTGGAGCACCCGGAGGAAACTCACGCAGACACAGGAAGAACGTGCAGACTCCGCACAGATAGTGACCCAAGCTGGGAATCAAACACGGGTCCCTGGTGCTGTGAGGAATTAGTCAAGAACCTATCTACCTCTGCCTTAGAAATATGCAATGGCCGTGCCTCCAACATTCTCTGGGGAAAAGAGTTCCAAAGGCTCACGATCCTCAGAGAGAAAAGTTTTTTTCCAATCCCTGATTTAAATGAGAGAGCCCTTATTTTTAAACTGTGTCCCCGAGTTCTAGTGTCTCCCACAAGAAGAAGCATCTTTTCAGCCTTCTATCGGCTCAGTCCACTCTGGATCTTCTATGCTTCAATAAGGTAAAGGTGCATTGTATATACAAGTTCTTTTTTTTTTAAATCAGAAAAGTGTTGGAATAACGACATCTGAAAGACAAGGACAAGCCAATGGCTTGAATGTAGCTTTTCGGCATTATTATTCATGGAATCATTTTTTGCCTCTCCAATTTATTTGCATATTTCTAAATACCAAAAGTTGGTCAAAATTGCTCAAAACTGAAAATACTACCAGCTAGAATTCATAGAATCCCTAAAGTGCAGAAGTAGGCCATTCGGCCCATCGAGTCTGTATCGACTCTTCAACTGACCATCAGCGCAGACCATATCCCTGTAACCCCATGTATTTACCCCACTAATCCTCCTAACCTACACATCTTGGGACACTAAGGGGCAATTTAACTTGGCCAATCCACTGAGCTTGCATATCTTTGGACTGTGTGAGGAAACTGGAGCACCCAGAGAAAACCCACGCAGACACGGGGAGAAGATGCAAACTCCACACAGACAGTGATCCAAGGCCGGAATTGAACCCAAGTCCCTGGCGCTATGAGGCAGCATTGCTAATCACTTGTTACAAGCTTGTTTATTCACAAGATCCACCAAGATGACAAATGAAAGGTAGACACCAGGAAGATCAGCCTGGATTATGAGGGAGGCAGCAAAGGAACAACATTCTCCCATTAATTAGGTTTAGAATTACAGACTTTGTGCAGACTTTTGATTGGCAATTTTGTAGCTGGAGATCCTTTCAGCCTGTGCCTCATACAGGGATCTGTGGCGAATGTGAATAGGAAAGCAACAGTGTATTTATTCAGCAAATCACTTTAAAGAATCCTGACTGAGGTGCTCAGGGGTACAAATTCATCGCAGACAGTGACATCAAATGGACGATACTGAATCAACCGGATCACTATTATCGTAAAATCTGAGCCAATCACTTGTCTTTACTCTTTACATATGGAGATAAAAAATAAGAAATAGACCCTTTGAGGGTGCTCTAACATTCATTAAGCTCATGGCCGATCTTCTATCTTAAATCCACCTTTTTTAAAGTTTAAAGTTTATTTATTAGTGTCACAAGTAGGCTTATGTTAACTCTGCAATAAAGTTACTGTGAAAATCCCCTAGTCGCCACACTCTGGTGCCTGTTCGGGTACACTGAGGGAGAATTTAGCATGGCCAATGCACCTAACCAACACATCTTTCGGACTGTGGGAGGAAACCAGAGCACCCGGAGGAAACCCACGCAGACAGGAGGAGAACATGCAGACTCTGCACAGACAGTATCCCAAGCCAGGAATTGAATCCAGGTCCCTGGCACTGTGAGGCCAACCACTGTGCCACCGTGTGCCCTCTATCCCGATCCCCATATCCTTTAATTCCCTTGGTACCAAAGATCCAACAACCACGGTCCTGAGTATAACCAATTAAGTCATAGAATCCCACAGTGCAGAAAGAGGCCATTCGGCCCATCGAGTCTGCACCAACCACAATCCCACCCAGGCCCTATCCCCATATATTTACCCACTAATCCCTCTAACCTATGCACCCCGGGACATTAAGGGGCAATTTAGAATGGCCAATCAACCTTGCCCGCACATCTTTGGACTGTGGGAGGAAACCAGAGCACCCGGAGGAAACCCACGCAGACACAGGGAGAATGTGCAAACTCCACACAGACAGTGACCCGAGCTGGGATTCGAACCCAGGTCCCTGGAGCTGTGAAGCAGCAGTGCTAACCACTGTGCTACCGTGCCGCCCTTCTCAGCTCTTTGGGGTTGAAAACTCTCACCACTCTGTGTGAAGAAATTTCTCCTCAGTGCTCAGGTGCAACATTTCCTAACTTTCTTTTAGATTTTCAACACTTCTGGCTTTATTTTTCTGTGTCCTTTTAAATTATGTATTGAAAAGATGGAAAAATCACAATGGGCATTTGATGTTCTGTTTTACATTGTCACTTTAATTGAAGAGTTGTGCAAACTCAAGGTGTTGGATACACTTACATTCCTGACATTGCAATAAATTTAAGTCATTTTGGCAGTTTGCAACTGCCCACAACTTCGTTATCTGCCCAGTGGTTACTAACATTTAACCATTGTGCTAACCCTGTAGTCATCTCTCTTGCTTTCAGTCTGTTCTAATAGCTATCCCCGCATTCATGCCGTTATCTCTACATGGCTATAGTTTAGTAGGAATCCAAATTGTCCTGTAAGGATTCTTGCCCTTTGTTGTATTGGGACTGCAGTTTAAGATCTTTTAAAAAAATATTTGGGGGATTGCAAATTGTGAAGGCAGTTTTAATTATGCAAGGAATTGCACCCACAGGGAACTAGTTTATCTTACTCGCCTAAGCTAATTATATTTGAAACCCATTGCATCTGTTAAAGATAGAGGGGATTCTCACCCCATCTGTCTGAGTTGGATTAAAATCCCGGTCCCTGAGGTAAATGGACAGTCTCCTAATCCGTGGCGCCGGCTGGTACCTTTGGGTTAGATTGGAAACGACTGAGCACTAGCGACAAAAACACAGAGAGAGAGAAAAAAATGTTTCGTGGATCCTTTTGTGAGGCAGGCACAGCCACAAAGCAGCAATTTCCCTGCAGCTACCCGGCAGTGCTGCTGTGTGATCTGCTGATATGAAGTGAATGTGCAGTGCGACTGGACAAGATGAGGCTGGCCCCTCTCCCGAGGTGCACGGTGCAATGAGATGGTCCAACAAGCACAGTTCTGGCTGAGTAAACTTTTTTCCGATGGTGACAGGTAGATACTGACAAGGCAGCCCCTGGGATTCAAACCTAGAACCATCTGGATAGGAGCCTCGTGCCGGAACTATTAGATAGCTGCCTTTTCAAAAAGAGATTTATAATGGGAGCATTCATTCATCATTATTATGAACTTTAAAAAGTGACAACTTTAAAAAGGGTTTGATTTAAGAGAGAGCGGCTGGATTTCTATAATGACCATTTCCAGGTATAGCTTCACCCTCTTTTTAAAGAAAAACAAGTCAATTTTTTGACTCCTCGGTCACTCCGGCAATAAATCAAATTAACCCCCTTGACACATGCTAACCCAGAAAGTAATGCAATCAAGTTGCCAAAAATCACCGGACATACACAACGCAGAATGACATGGATAATACTATTCCAATTTGGGGGATAGTATTTGAATGGTTAACTAAAGAAGCTTACTGCCCAGTGTTTCCATTCAACTTTGACCCAATATACTCAACGATTGAGCTGATCGAGCTTACCAAATCATAACTTTGCTACATGGCTATATTCCAGCAGATTTAGAAATAAATGCATTCGCCAATTTATGCTAAGAAAAAATGCTGGGGGAAGTTATATTTTCTAAGTATTGTCATAAAATGGTCATCAAATCCTGAACTGAGCAGAGGCAAATACAAACACCACGCTGACCCAATAAGGACAGCATTTGTGCAGTTTGCCTTCATACTACCCGGGTAGTT
Organism: Mustelus asterias; assembly: GCF_964213995.1. Lineage (NCBI taxonomy): Eukaryota > Metazoa > Chordata > Chondrichthyes > Carcharhiniformes > Triakidae > Mustelus > Mustelus asterias. The sequence goes on from NC_135805.1 coordinate 46,356,156, forward strand.
TTATAGCAGAAAGTTGGGAGGTAATCCAACTGAGAATCCAGATATGTCACCTGATCTTCTCATTGTCTGGCTTTTAAATTCTCTGTAAGAAGTCTCACAACACCAGGTTAAAGTCCAACAGGTTTATTTGGTAGCAAATACCATAAGCTTTCGGAGCACAGCTCCTTCGTCAGATGGAGTGGAATTAAGTGAAATTCTCTGCCCAATCCCACTTTATCCCTATTTTAAAGACAGCAGCTCTTGTGATACCTCTTTACACTTCCGCTAAACTCATCTTGTTTTTTACTTAGACCATACGGCCAGGAGAAGAGGTGAGCCATTTGGTCCATCGAGTCATGACTGATCTGATATGATAATCTTCGACTCCACTTTCCCACTTAATCCCCATAACTCTCGATTCCCTGCCATTCACACATTCTGATCACTTAGTGGATACTTTTAGCACTTTCCTCGGCCTTCATTCTCATTTACATTCCCTTTGTCCAATTACAGCTTCCCCACCCTCATCGTGTAAATCTCTTCTGATTATTTTTGCTCTTAACTCTGACGAAGGGTCAGCTCGATTTGAGTTATTGGCTCTATTCTCTCTCCACAGATGCTGTCAGATCTGCTGAGATTTTCCAGCGTTTTCTGTTTTTGTTTCAGATTCCAGCATCCGCAGTATTTTGTTTTTACCCTCGATTCCCTTCCTCACTTATCTCATTACCATCTCCTGTTGCCTTGTACCTGTCTTCCACTCTTTCACAGACCTTACCCTTTATTCTTTTATCGTCTTCCTCCTTTCACTGCCTCTGTTTAAAATCTGTTACATCCATAACTTTCTCCAACTTTGATAAAATGTCTCTGAATTGAAATGTGGGACGGGATTTTATGGCCTCACTCATCCCAAAACTATAAAATCCTGCCTGAGGTCAATGGACCTTTTCATAGTCCGCCCCTTGCTCGCTCTGATTCCCGTGGTAGGGGCCCGACGGTAAAATTCCAGCCATTAACTCTGTTTCTCTCTGCACAGATGCTGCCATACCTGCTGAGTATTTCCAACATTTTCTGTTTTAATTTCAGATTTCTAGCATCTGTAGTATTTTGCTTTTGCTGCAGTTGGCAGGATAATTTTGTAGAGGAGAAGTGATCATTGTCAGATTGTTTCCAAGAGGAGATTTGGATGAATTATTGAGCCATACTGTACTAAAGCTGAGGTATACACTTGGGCCACTGTAAAGTTAAGATGAGATGCACACTTTGGTATTTCTATAATAAAACTTAACAGTTTGGTGTTTCTATAATAAAGTCTAAGTACACAGTTGGATTCTGTAATGGAGAATTAAGATCCATAATAAAAATTATTGTGGGGTGATTGTGCAGAGAGTTGAGGTCTAATAAATTTTATTTGTTAAATCATTTTTAAAAATCAAATTGATTGATTTCCTTTTAATCAAGTGACCTGTTTATAATGGTTAAAGGTGAACCATCTCAAATTTGTCACGATAATCAAAGTCTAGAGAGTCTTATTTTAATACTTAAAATTGTTGTCTTGGGTTAATGCTGTCAAATAAATTATTGAGAATTGAACTGTGGGCATTTAATGTTAACTTATTATCACATCAGATCCTTTCTATATGGAGGCTAACTGATCCACATCTTACTAAAATCCTGGATTTCATCTCGATGCATCACTTTCCTTGTGGATTGCTTCCCTTCAATGTCTGTTTTTTTCTGCTCTTCTGTATAAAAATCAGGTTATCTTTTATCCTGAGGGATTTGAATGAAAATGTTTCAGATGAACAAGGTTTTGCCGGAGAGATCTACCATTTACATTACAGTGTGTAATATTTGCCTTTCTGTATTCATTTTCAAATGAGATACAAACTCTGGTTTACAGTTCCTTTAGGGCTGGCTTTAACATTTTAGTTGCAGAGAGGAGGAAACCATTCAATCTTCATCTTAAATCGATTACTCTGTGAATTAATGGTAACAATCAGGGGTTTGCAAAAAGTATAGTGAAGTTCAATCATGCTCATCCATTTGAGAAGGCTTGCATTTGATTATTACAGTCTACTGCTCATTGGATCACAAGAATTTGTTGCTAATGCTTCATGGTGTTATAACTAAAATGACAGCAAACGAGAAAACATAAGTGGTTTGAAAATAGTGTAATATTACAGTTTCGCTCACTAATATGACCTGTGGCACAATAATCTATTGCTGCATTCAGCAATAAGTCATACTCAATGCACAGTTACAAAGTTCACCATTAATTTTTTCTTCCATAAGGCTGTAAATTTGACTTGGCAGTCTGAGAGATATTTTTTTCTCTCTCTCCGTGGCTTCTGCAGAATGACGAACAAACCTCTGTAAATGGTAAAGTGAGCACCAGCTGGCTCTGTCAATAGGCCGCTTCCCAATTGGCTTCATCACCGTCTCTTGCAGAATGTCAGCATCCCTCGAGCCCCACCTGCCGTGTTGTACTCGGCGCACAGCAGGTAAGGAGAGAAATAAGAAGCTGGATAAAACAGTTAAAGCCTATTGTGGGTCGATTGTAAGCTGATTATAGTTTAAAGAGCTGTAGTATTCTTCACAAGATCACAAGTTAACTATGCATGAGGAAGATCATTCAATCCATATTAGTTCATCCATCTGGAAGTATCAGACAATGCCCCATTGCAATATCTAATTGTTTCTTAAATGATTCAAAGGTGTTTCCCTCCACCACTCTGCCCACAAATCTGTTCCAAGTGTTCCTCCAAGTGTAACAAATAACTTTCCCGTATGCATCCTGAAGTTACCCCCTATCACTAATTTGAACCCAGGTTAACTTATTTCATTTTCACAAACTAATTTCAAGTATTATCCAGATTTTATTCTTTCTGCACCACTTACTATTTTATATTTCTTTCTCAGACACCTAGCGGTATAGGTTTTGACCTTTTGTGATAATGCTCAGATAGCGAATCGGCCAATTCATTGTACACTAGTGCACAAAGACAAAATCAACCCCCAACTTTCTGGACAGAAAACCCTGGGATTCTCCAGCTTTTCCTGATATCTCAGACTCCCGATGCCTGGGATTGGCCTCAGCCCTCTCTTCGCTAACTGAGTTATTGTTAACTTTAAGTTACCGTTTTATTTAATATGTGCTAAATTCTTAATATGGGGACAAAACATATTTCTGCCAACTCAAATGAAGTTGGCCACAATGATTTTTTTACATCATTCATTTAAGATTACAAAGACAGGGCTGGTCGGTTTTATTTAATGTAAAAGCTCATCAGTTTTATTGCGAGGGTCTAATTTGGACACACGAGTTAGGAGCGAGCAGGACATTTGACCCCTCGAGCCTACACTGCCATTCAATAAGATCATGTCTGATCTAATTTCTCCACATTCCCGCCTGCCTCTGACAGCATTTCACCTCCTTACTTATCAAGAATTCATCTACCTCTGCCCTAAAATAATAGGACTTTGTTTCCACTGGCTTTTGTGTTCCAAATACTCATGACCCTCTGAGAAACGATGTGCCGATTAGGTGGATTGGCCACGCTACATTGCCCCTTAAATGCCCCAAGATATGTAGGTTGGGGGGATTAGTGGGGTAAATATGTATGGTTACGGAGTTGGACCTGGATGGATGCTCTGTCGGAGAGTTGGTGCAGACTCGATGGGCCGAATGGCCTCTTTCTGCACTGTGGGGATTCTATGATTCTATGAAAAAGAAGTTCTCCACATTGCTGTTTTAAACGGGTGATCCCTCGTTCAAGAGGAAACATCCTTTCCAAATCTACCCTAACAAGTCCCCTCAGGTTCTTAAATGTATTCAAAGGAACATCAGAAGGAACATAGGAGCAGAAGTAGGCCATTCAGCTCCTTGCTCTGCTTCTCCATTCAAATAGATCATGGCTGGTCCATTTTCCCACACTACCCCCATAATCCCTTAATGTGATTAATATCTAGAAATCTGTCAATCTCTGTCTTGAACATACTCAATGACTGACCTTAGAATCATGGAATCAAGGAATCATAGAATCATACAGCGCAGAAGAGGCCCTTCAGCCCGTCAGGTCCACACCGACACATTAGAAACACCTGAACTCTCTCCTAATCCCATCTGCCAACATTTGGCCCATAGCCCTAAATGTTATAATGTGCCAAGTGCTCATCCAGATACTTTTTAAAGGATGTGAGGCAACTCGCCTACGCCACCCTCCCAGGCAGCGCATTCCAGACCGTCACCACCCTCTGGATAAAAAGGTTTTTCCTCACATCCCCCCTTAACCTCCTGCCTCTCACCTTGAACCCTATGTTCCCTCATGACTCACCCTTCAACTAAGGGGAACAGCTGCTCCTTATCCACTCTGTCCACAACCCTCATAAGAACAACAAAGAACAAAGAACAGTACAGCACAGGAAACAGGCCCTTCGGCCCTCCAAGCCTGTGCCACTCATTGGTCCAACTAGACCATTCGTTTGTATCCCTCCATTCCCAGACTGCTCATGTGACTATCCAGGTAAGTCTTAAACGATGCCAGCGTGTCTGCCTCCACCACCCTACTTGGCAGCGCATTCCAGACCCCCACCACTCTCTGTGTAAAAAATGTCCCTCTGATATCTGAGTTATACCTCGCCCCTCTCACCTTGAGCTCGTGACCCCTCATGATCGTCACCTCCGACCTGGGAAAAAGCTTCCCACTGTTCACCCTATCTATCCCCTTCATAATTTTGTACACCTCTATTAGGTCTCCCCTCATTCTCTGCCTTTCCAGGGAGAACAAGCCCAGTTTACCCAATCTCTCCTCATAGCTAAGACCCTCCATACCAGGCAACATCCTGGTAAACCTTCTCTGCACTCTCTCTAAAGCCTCCACGTCCTTCTGGTAGTGCGGCGACCAGAACTGGACGCAGTACTCCAAATGTGGTCTAACCAGCATTCTATACAGCTGCAACATCAGACTCCAGCTTTTATACTCTATACCCCATCCTATAAAGGCAAGCATGCCATATGCCTTCTTCACCACCTTCTCCACCTGTGCTGCCACCTTCAAGGATTTGTGGACTTGCACACCTAGGTCCCTCTGTGTTTCTATACTCTTGATGGCTCTGCCATTTATTGTATAACTCCCCCCTACATTAGTTCTTCCAAAATGCATCACTTCGCATTTATCCGGATTAAATTCCATCTGCCATTTATCCGCCGAATTTTCCAGCCTATCTATATCCTGCTGTATTGTCCGACAATGTTCATCGCTATCCGCAAGTCCAGCCATCTTCATGTCATCTGCAAACTTGCTGATTACACCAGTTACACCTTCTTCCAAATCATTTATATATATCACAAATAGCAGAGGTCCCAGTACAGAGCCCTGCGGAACTCCACTGGTCACAGACCTCCAGCCGGAAAAAGACCCTTCGACTGTTACCCTCTGTCTCCTGTGGCCAAGCCAGTTTTCTACCCATCTAGCCACCTCTCCTTGTATCCCATGAGCCTTAACCTTCTTAACCAACCTGCCATGAGGGACTTTGTCAAATGCCTTACTGAAATCCATATAGACGACATCCACGGCCCTTCCTTCGTCAACCGTTTTTGTCACTTCCTCAAAAAACTCCACCAAATTTGTAAGGCGCGACCTCCCTCTTACAAAACCATGCTGTCTGTCACTAATGAGATTGTTCCATTCTAAATGCGCATACATCCTGTCTCTAAGAATGCTCTCCAACAACTTTCCTACCACGGGCGTCAAGCTCACTGGCCTATAATTACCCGGGTTATCCCTGCTACCCTTCTTAAATAACGGTACCACATTCGTTATCCTCCAATCCTCAGGGACCTCACCTGTGTCCAATGAAGAGACAAAGATTTCCGTCAGAGGCCCAGCAATTACATCTCTTGTACCACTGAGCAGTCTAGGATAGATGCCATCAGGCCCTGGGGATTTGTCAGTTTTAATGTTACCTAAAAAACCTAACACTTCCTCCCCGAAACTTTGATGACCTGACCGGGCTCATTTCCCAGAACTGGATCCAGTATAGCCCCCTCTCTAGTTGGGCTATCTACATACTGTTCCAAAGAACCTTCCACCTTGTACACCTCGATCAGGTTGCCCCTCAGTCTTCTTTGCTCCAATGAAAACAACCCAAGCCTATCCAACCTCCATTCATAACTTAACTGTTCCATCCTAGGCAGCATCCTGGTGAATCTCCTCTGCACCCCCTCCAGTGCAATCACATGCTTCCGATAATGTGGCGACCAGAACTGCACACAATACTCTAGCTGTGGCCTCACCAAACTTTTATACAACTCCAACATGACTTCCCTGCTTTTGTAATCTATGCCCCGATTGATAAAGGCAAGTGTCCCATTTATCTTTTTCACCGGCCTACTAACATGCCCTTCCACTTTCAGAGATCTGTGGACAAACACGCTAAGGTCCCTTTGTTCCACAGGATTTCTTCGTGTCATACCATTCATTGAATACCTTCTTGTCAAATTACTCCTTCCAAAGCGTATCACCTCACACTTTTCAGGGTTAAATTCCATCTGCCACTTATCTGCCCATTTGACCATTCCATCTATATCTTCTTGTAACTCAAGTCACTCCGCCTCACTGTTAACCACCCGTCCAATTTTTGTGTCATCTGCAAACTTACTAATTCTATCCCCCACATAGTCATAAATGTCATTTATATAGATGATGAATAATAGGGGACCCAAAACAGATCCCTGTGGTACGCCACTGGACACTGGCTTCTAGTCACTAATATGTCTCTGTATGCCTTGTTTATGAGCAGATATCCATTCCATCTGACGAAGGAGCAGCGCTCCGAAAACTAATGGCATTTGCTACCAAATAAACCTGTTGGACTTTAACCTGGTGTTGTTAAAACTCTTATGGTGCTATTGTGTCATTATCTTACTGTGTTCCAGTCACTAAAGCAGTCTTCTGTCATCACTCTCCTACAACTGAGCCAATTTTGAATCCATTTTATCAAATTACACTGTATCCCATGTGAATTTATCTTCTTTATAAGTCTCCCATGTGGGACCTTGTCAAAGGTTTTGCTGAAATCCATATAAACCACATCGACTGCACTACCCTCATCTACATACCTGGTCACCTCAAAAAATTCAATTAAATTTGTTAGGCATGGCCTCCCTCTGATAAAGCCATGCTGACTATCCCTGATCAAGCTTTGCCTCCCCCAAATGGAGATAGATGCTGTCTTTCAGACGTTTCTCTAATAGTTTCCCTACCCTGACGTGAGACTCACTGGTCTGTAGTTCCCTGATTTATCTCTATAAGCTTTCTTAAATAACGAAACCACATTAGCTGTTCTCCAGTCGTCAGGCACCACCCCCGTGGCCAGAGAGAAATTGAAAATTTGTGTCAGGGCCCTCCAATCTCCTCCCTTGCCTCCCACAGCAGCCAAGGGCACAATTCATCTGAACCGGGGGATTTATCCACTTTTAAGGCTGCAAAAACCTCCAATAGCTTGTCCTTCCACAACCTCTCTGGGTAAAGAATTCCAAATTCCCTCTGAGTAAAAAGAATCCTCCGCATTTCAGTCCTCAGTGGTTTGCCCCTTATTCTGAGATTATGTTCCCCTGTTCTAGACCCCCTAGCTCAGGGGGAATATGTCCTTTCTGTATCTCCCCTATCTAGCCCCTTAAGAATTTTGTAAGCTTCAATGAGACCATCACTCATTCTTCTAAACTCAGGCCAGTCTCCTTGATCTCCTCTCATAGGACAGACCTGCCACTCAGGAATTAGTCTGATGAACCTCTGTTGCACTCTCTCCAAGTATATTCTTCTTTTGTTAAAGGGACCAAAACTGCACACAATATTCCAGGTGCAGTCTCATCAAGGTTCTGAACAATTGAAGCAAGACATCCTGCAGGTTTTTCAGTCAACTTTTCTCAGATCTAGGAACAAAAGGGTTGTCAGGGAAAAAATCGGACCTCTCAGGGACAAAAGTGGGGAATTATGCTTGGAGCCCAAAGAAGTAGGGGAGATCCTAAATGAATACTTTGCGTCGGTATTCACAAAGGAGAGGGATGTGTTGACTGGGAGTGTCTCGGAGGGGAGTGTTAGGTTTGTTAGAGAATTTAAAGACTGACAAATCCCCAGGGCCTGATGGAATCTATCCAAGGCTGCTCAGGGAGACGAGAGATGAAATCGCTGGGCCTCTGACTCAAATCTTTGTCTCGTCACTGGACGCAGGTGAGGTCCCAGAGGATTGGAGGATAGCTAATGTGGTCCCGTTATTTAAGAAGGGTAGGAAGGATAACCCGGGTAATTATAGGCTGGTGAGCTTGACGTCCGTGGTGGGGAAGTTGTTGGAGAAGATTCTTAGAGATAGGATGTATGCGCATTTAGAAAGGAATAAACTCATTAACGATAGTCAGCATGGTTTTGTGAGAGGGAGGTCATGCCTCACTAACCTGGTGGAGTTTTTTGAAGAAGTGACCAAAATGGTTGACGAGGGAAGGGCCGTGGATGTCGTCTATATGGACTTTAGTAAAGCGTTTGACAAAGTCCCTCATGGTAGGCTGGTGAAAAAGGTTGGATCTCATGGGATAAAGGGGGAGGTGGCTAGATGGGTGGAGAACTGGCTTGGTCACAGAAGACAGAGGGTGGTAGTGGAAGGGTCTTTTTCCGGCTGGAGGCCTGTGACTAGTGGTGTTCCGCAGGGCTCTGTATTGGGACCTCTGCTGTTTGTGATTTATATAAATGATCTGGAAGAAGGTGTAACTGGGGTGATCAGTAAGTTTGCGGACGACACAAAATTGGCAGGACTTGCAGATAGTGAGGAGCATTGTCAGAAGCTACAGAAGGATATAGATAGGCTGGAAAGTTTAATTTAAGGACTCCCATCCACCCTCCCCCAACAACACGGGCATCAGAACCTCCCAGGAGATAAGGGGAACCCACCCACATGTTGCTCCTCCACCCCATGGGTAAGGAGAATCCCCCACTCACAGGAGTGGGGAAGGCGATTTAGGATTGAGATGCGGAGAAAATTGTTCACTCAAAGGATGGTGAACTTTTGGAATTCTCTACCAGAAAAGGCTGTGGAGGTCAAGTCACTGAATATACTTAAGAATGAAATAGATAGATTTCTAGACTCTAAAGGTGTCATGGCATATGGTGGAGCATGTGAGTATGGTGTTGAGATAGTGGATCAGCCATAATCGTATTGAATGACAGAGCAGCCTGGAAGGGCAGAATGGCCTACTCCTGCTCCTGGTTTCTATGTTTCTATATAAGACTGTCTTACCAGTGGATCAAATAGACACACATTGCCAGCAGTGGTCAGCAAGGTTCCTATCTATCTCTGCCTCTCATCATAGAGTCATAGAGGTTTACAGCATGGAAACAGGCCCTCTTTGTTCTGTAACTCTCCCCAACGCCCTACCATTAACTAAGTAAGTCCTGCCCTGGTTCAATCTACCAAAATGCATCACCTCACATTTGTCGAAATTAAACTCCATCTGCCATTCGTCAGCCCACTGGCCCAATTGATCAAGATCCCGTTACAATCGGAGATAACTCTCTTCACTGTCCACTATGCCACCAATCCTGGTGTCATCTGCAAACTTACTAACCATGCCCCCTATATTCTCATCCAAATCATTAATATAAATGACAAATAACACTGGGCCCAGCACTGATCCCTGAGGCACACCGCTGGTCACAGGCCTCCAGTTTGAAAAACAACTCTCTACATCCACCCTCTGGCTTCTGTCAAGAAGCCAATTTTGTAACCATTTAGATACCTCATCCTGAATCCCGTGAGATTTAACTTTATGCAACAACTTACCATGTGGTACCTTGTCAAAGGCCTTGCTAAAGTCCACAACATCAACTGCACTGCCCTCATCTACCTTCTTGGTTACCCCTTCAAAAAACTCAATTAAATTTGTGAGACATGTTCTTCCTCTCACAAAGCCATGCTGACTGTCCCTAATCAGTCCTTGCATCTCTAAATGTCTGTAGATCCTGTCTCTCAAAATACCTTCCAACAATTTACCCACCACAGATGTGAGGCTCACTGGCCTGTAGTCCCCAGGCTTTTCCCTGCAGTCGTTTTTAAACAAAGGCACAACATTTGCCACTCTCCAATCTTCAGGCACCTCACCCATGACTATCCATGATTCAAATCATGTTTTGTGTCTCTTCCCCTGTAAGGAAAGAAAGCAGAGAGATGTGAATCTTTGTAATGGCTTGTGTGGCAAGGAGGGTAAGAGGAATTTGTGGAGGTCACTGTGAACCATGGGTGTAAGGGGCAATAGGCTGACTGAGTGTGCAGATGGGATTGAGGTGCTTACAGAGAAAGGAGTGAGTGCAGCTGCAATGTGTATGTGTGTGCAGAGAGCTGTGTAGGTGAATGCTGAGCAAGTTAGAATATGGGACCTAGCAGCTGGACATCTTATGCCACATGGGGAGGTGATGGCCTCGTGGTATTATCACTAGACTATTAATCCAGAAATTTAGCTAATGTTCTGGGGACCTGCATTCGAATCCCACCACGGCAGATAGTGGAGTTTGAATTCAATTTTTAAAAATCTGGAATTAAGCATCTACTGATGACCATGAAACCATTGTTGATTGTCGGAAAAACCCATCTGGTTCACTCATGCCCTTTAGGGAAGGAAAGCTGCCGTCCTTACCTGGTCTGGCCTACTTGTGACACTGGAGCCACAGCAATGTGTTTGACTCTAAACTGCCCTGGGGCAACTAGGGATGGGCAATAAATGCTGGCCAGCCAGCGACGCCCATGTCCCACGAGTGAATAAAAAAAACCTGTCATCCACTCCTGTGGTCCTGGATCCCCTTGATGTGCTGTCACCAGGTTAGAGGGACTATATTCTGGCTGCTGACTCCCTCGCTCACTGTCATCCATGCCTGTTTGCTTTGAGAGGTTGTCTTCTTCCTCTCACCTTTGAGGGAACTCACCTCAATGCAGCTCCTCAGATCCCACAGCAGGACATCCAACTAAAAATGTGAGACCTGGGAAGCAGCCATCCCAGATCACTCCATTTCCCATGGTCACTGCAGCCTCAAAAGTCCAAGTGCTGGTGAGCCATTGTAACCCACACCATGGTCCCTTTATTTGGAAACCCTTCCAATGATAGAATACATGAGTAATCCTGTTTGCCCTCTCTAATTGCTCGAGCAACCTGGAGCTGGGCTGTTGACACTGGCTGAGTTACAAGTTGCACAAATGAGTTAATCCAGTTCCTGACTGGAAACTTATGGACTAAGTCCACGAGACACCAACATGTATTATAACTTCAGCCACAGAAACATTGATTTAACAACAAAGCCTAAATATTCTTGCAGGAGAGGAGAAAATATGGTCCGGAGTACGCTTGACATGATTCTCATACTGTTATTATTTCATTTCCCATTACTGCCTTCTTTCATTTTGATGATAAGAAATATTATTGTCACCTAAAAATCAATCGTCTTTCTTCAACTGCACGTTGAAGGTTATTGCTTCATATTAGATGAATCGGTAAGGTTGGTCTATTGGCAAGCTCTATTCATTGTAATATCCTTGGGTGAAGATGTTCTCAATCGAGTGGGTTCTGAAGAATTGACTGCACTCCCCCACACACAACGCCCAGTTTCAGCTATTCCCAGATACAAAACATGTTTATTACAGAGATCTAAGCTAATTGTTCAATGCTTTCAAAGCATTGAGAATTCTTCTTTAAATGATCTGGAATTGTTTTCTGAATAAGCAACCATACCTTAGATTAATTGATGATGTTGTATGTATTTGTTAGTCTTTTTGTTGTTCTCCAAGTATTTACATAATGAAGAATATGTGATAACGAAGGCAGGGTGCAGATGGCTGAAGGAGTTCAGTTGAAAATTCTAACAGTATCTTTGGAGGAGCTGATCTTGTTAGGAATTACCTTGTCAACACAGTTTTGAAAATTAATGGCAACAATTATAGTGATAAATGATTTTGCAAAGTACTCCTGAAAGGGAAAGCATGAAAACGGAGATAAAGACAAAGGAATTCTACATCTAATGTGATACCTGACAAGTGGTGTTTAAATGTTCATCATACACAATAAGACACATCAGCACGTAAAAAATGTACTTTGGCCACACTTGTTATTTAGAAAAGGAGGTTTGCCCTCAGATTTTCTTAACAGTATGGTTAGTGGCACCGTATGCGTAGCGAGAACCCTTATTTATCCTTGATACTGCTGTTTGAGAGTAAAGCATGTCATTATTACTTCCATCACTGTAATTTGTTCTAATCTGAGAGAAGGGTAATGCAGAACAATTATGAATAATCAGTTAAAATATGCTGCATCGCATTCCACAAGGCATGTCATTCATTATCTCCGCTGACACCTTTTGTTGTTCCAACGCTGGACCGGTGTTCCGAATATTTACCTCAGGAAGCAAAACATAATTAATGTTAGGATTTCCACGCAAGCAACTGATTGTCCAGGGATCAATTCTCAAAAGAATTAGCCACAGTAAAAGACTCAGGGAAAAAGAATCACCCAGGGAGTAGAGGTTGCGGGTGGTTGGGGAGGTGAGGAAATTTGCCAGTTTAATTCTGAATCACCATGTTTGTGAATCAGAGAAAAAAGTTAAAGTTTATTTATTCGCCACAAGCAGGCTTACATTAACACTGTAATGAAGTTACTGTGAAAATCCCCGAGTCGCCACACTCCAGCACCTGTTCGGGGACACTGGGGGAGAATTTAGCACGGTCAGTCCGCCTAACCAGCATATTTTTCGGATTGTGGGAGGAAACCTGAGCACCCAGAGGAAACCCATGCAGACATGGGGAGAATATGCAAACTCCACACACACAGTGACCCAAGCCAGGAATCGAACCCAGGACCCTGGGCGTTGTGAGGCAGCAGGGCTAACCACTGTGCCGCCCAAATGGGGAGCTCTGAGCCCACCCAGTTACACAGCAGAACACAGTTTCCCCCCTTTATTCTTCCATTGAGTTCTACACTTGTGTTTAAACAAGGGCTTAAGGATAAGCCCATCAACTAAAGACAAATCAATTCAACCTTGATGGAGGAAAAAAATTAAAAATAACAATCTAGAACCAAATTACCAGTTGTTTGGAACAATCATCAACTAATTAAAGAAAGCCAGCATGGACGGTAAGGTAAGGACGGCAGATTTCTTTCCTTAAAGGACATTAGTGAACCAGATGGGTTTTTCCAACAATCGACAATGGTTTCATGGTCATCAGTAGATTCTTAATTCCAGTTTTTTTTGTTGAATCCAAATTTCACCATCTGCCGTGGTGGGATTCGAACCCGGGTCCCCAAAGCATTACCCTGGTGAGGTAACAGAGAAGGTTGACGAGAGTAATGCAGTTGGTGCGGTGTACATGGACTTATAAATGGCATTTGCCACAGTACCACATAATAAACACAATTGTTTCCACGGATGAGGAACTTTAGTTACGTGGATACGTGTGGAGGCAGGGCACAATGGTAATATTGCTGGATCAGTAATCCAGGAACCCACAGTAATGCTCTGGGGACCTGGGTTCAAATCCCACCCCGGCAGATGGTGGAATTAAACTAAATAAAACATCTAAATTAAAAGTCTAATGATGATAGCCGATTGTCATAAAAACTCATCTGGTTCACTAATGTGCTTTAGGGAAGGAATACTGCCCTCCTTATCTGGTCTGGCCTACACGTGACTCCAGACCCACAGAAATGTGGTTGACTTTTAAATGCCCTCTGAAATGGCCCAGCAAGCCACTCATAGAGTCATAGAGGTTTAAAGCATGGAAACAGGCCCTTCGGCCCAACTTGTCCATGCCACCCTTTTCTTTAAACCCCTAAACTAATCCCAATGGCCCGCATTTGGCCCATATCCCTCTATACCCATCTTACTGATGTGACTGTCTAAATGCTTTTTAAAAGACAAAATTGTACCCGTCTCTACTACTACCTCTGGCAGCTTGTTGCAGACACTCACCACCATCTGTGTGAAACAATTGCCCCTCTGGACACTTTTGTATCTCTCCCCTCTCACCTTAAACCTATGCCCTCTAGTTTTAGACTCCCCTGCCTTTGGGAAAAGATATTGACTATCTAGCTGATCTATGCCCCTAATTATTTTATAGACCTCTATAAGATCACCCCTCAGCCTTCTACGCTCCAGAGAAAAAAGTCCCAGTCTATCCAGCCTCTCCTTATAACTCAAACCATCAAGTCCCAGTAGCATCCTAGTAAATCTTCTCTGCACTCTTTCTAGTTTAATAATATCCTTTCTATAATAGGGTGGCCAGAACTGTACACAGTATTCCAAGTGTGGCCTTACCAATGTCTTGTACAACTTCAACAAGACATTCCAACTCCTGTATTCAATGTTCTGACCAATGAAACCAAGCATGCCGAATGCCTTCTTCAGCACTCTGTCCACCTGTGACTCCACTTTCAAGGAGCTATGAACATTTACCCCGAGATCTCTTTGTTCTGTAACTCTCCCCAACACCCTACCATTAACTGAGTAAGTCCTGCCCAAGTTCAATCTACTAAAATGCATCACCTCGCATTTGTCTAAAGTAAACTCCATCTGCCATTCGTCAGCCCACTGACCCAATTGGCCCACTCAGTTGTATTCAACTACTACAAAGACAATTAAAAAGAAATTAAACCATTAGGTTTCTAAACCATAATTCTGCTGTGCAATTCATGCACCTTTGCCACCCGACACCAACCTAGGCATCAGAAATGACAATGGCAAATCCAAAACATCGCCGCCTGGAGGTTACCCATATATCACCATTTCTTCACTGTCGTTGGGCCAAATTCCTGGATTTCCTTCTCTAACAGTGCTGTGAATGGTACCAGCACCTCAGGGACTGCAATAGTACAAGAAGGCAGCTCACTGCCACCTTCTCAAGGACAGGTCGAGATGGGCCTGGCAACAATGTCCATTTCCGGTAAGTGAATTAAAAAAAAACAATGCTGGAGCTAAGGTTGTTTTCCTTGGAGAAGAGAAGGTTGAGAGGAGACAGATGGGAGCGTTCAAAATCATGAGCTGTTTAGAGTGTAGATGGGGAGAAAATGTTCCCATTGGCAAAAGGATCGAAAAACAGAAGACACCAATTTAAGGTGATTAGTGGAAGAACCAATTGCAACACGAGGAAAAGCTTTTCTACGGGGTTAGGATCTGGAATCCACTGCCTGAGAGTCTGGTGGAAGCAAATTCAATCACGGCTTTCAAAAAGAATCTGGATAAACACCTGAAGGAAAGATTTTCAGGGCTATGGGTAAAAGGAGGATTATTAGAGCTGCCCTTTCAGAGAGTTGGCATGGACATGATGGGCTGAATAGCTTCCTTCTGTCCTGCTATTATTCATTCATGTGATGTGGGCTTTGCTAGCAAGGCCAGCATTAATCATTAGCGTTCCCTAATTACCCTTGAGAAGATGGTGGCGAACTGCCCACTTGAACTGTTGCTGTTCCAAGGATTTCAACTCAGCAATGATAAAGGAATGGCAACACATTTCCAAGTCAGGATAGCATGTATCTTGTAGAGGTTGCAATGTTCCCATACACCTGCTGCCTTTGTCTTTCTATGTGTTAGAAGTCATGGGTTTGGGTGGTGATATTGAAGGAACAATACAAGTTCTTGCTGCACTGAACTAATTAATATTTGGTTTTCCTGTTTTGTGCTTTATTCTAAAATCAATTACAGTGCACCAGTTAAATAAATTAGCTAAATCAGTTATTAATATAAGTTTCTGACATAGCTTCCATGTGGCATTTAACATAAACCCTCTTGTTGTCATATACTTGTCCCAAGTTCAAAACATACACAGTGCATGGACTGTACAGCAGAATTAAGGTTCAGAAAAAGGTGGGAATGTCAGTGCCTATAATAGTCACAAAAATGAAACAGTGAATCTGATATTTTGGTGCATCTTAATGTGTGTCATAAACGCTAGCACTTGGTGCATGACGAGGAACGGCACAGGATTTGGAGGAGACAGGTTATTGTGTACCATCAACCATTAAATGGAGAACAGCCTAATTGGTAGATTAGCCGAGAAACAAGGGGAGCCTAGAATAAAAGGATGGAAATGGAAGACCATCTAGAAAAAAGGAATAGCTCAATTGTCCACATCTTCCCCTATCTGGAATCCCTTATCTGTGCTTTTCAGCTTTTCAGGCGCTATGGGGCGGCACAGTGGCACAGTGGTTAGCACTGCTGCCTAATTGTGCCAGGGACCCGGGCTCCATTCCCGGCTTGGGTCACTGTCTGTGAGGAGTCTGCACGTTCTCCCTGTGTCTGTATGGGTTTCCTCCGGGTGCTCTGGTTTCCTCCCACAGTCCAAAAGACGTGCTGGTTAGATGCATTGACCCGAACAGGCACCGGAGTGTGGCGACTAGGAGATTTTCACAGTAACTTTATTGCAGTGTTAATGAAAGTCTACTTGTGACACTAATAAATAAACTTTACAGTCACATTATGGGCCACTCCATTCCAGATGTTTAACAAGTCTGCATAGAGTGATGCCCAATGATCTTCGCTGGTGCTGTGTTCTTCACAAGCCAACTCAGCACCTGTGCTTGGGTCACCAAATGAAACTGCACTTTGATCACGCCGACTGTATTATAAACCAATGGAAATGGAAACCTTACTTTATATGATTTCTCCGTTGTTTGGTTTAAAGACTAGAAAACAAAGTGACAGGTTTGTACACATGTCAGATCATCAGCGGAGCCAATAGAAATCCTTTTGTGCTTCTGCTGAAGAAAATTGCAGTGCAGAATCCAAATGGCTAGAATTAATAGTCACGCTCCTTAACATAATGAAAGCCCTGTATAGTCCTGTACAATGCATTTACTCACATGTCATAGAAGAAATCATAGAAGCCCTACAGTGCAGAAGGAGGCCATTCGGCCCATCGAGTCTGCACCGACCACAATCCCACCCAGGCCCTACCCCCACATATTTACCCGCTAACCTACACATCTCAGGACTCTAAGGGGCAATTTTTAACCTGGCCAATCAACCTAACCCGCACATCTTTGGACTGTGGGAGGAAACCGGAGCACCCGGAGGAAACCCACGCAGACACGAGGAGAATGTGCAAACTACATGACACACAGAAGAGAACAGGAGCATGTTTGATAAGGTAAGTGAAATCTTTCTATTGAACAATGGAGGTAAGAGTTGCTGCCATTTACTAATTCACTGTTCACTGTATTCTGTAAAGGAGCATTGCTGTCATGAATGGAGCATTTGCAAATGCTTTAAAATTGCATTTTTTCTGCAAACCTCCACAGAAAGTGAAATATAGAAACATAGAAACTAGAAGCAGGAGTAGGTCATTCGGCCCTTTGCTCCTGCTCCATCATTCATTTTAATGTCGGCTGATCATCGAATTCAATATCCTGATCCCCCCTCCCCCCATATCCCTTGATCCCTTTAGCCCCAAGAGCAGTATCTAACTTCTTCTTGAAATCAGACAACACTTTGGCCACAACTACATTCTGTGGTAGTGAATTCCACACATTCACCACCTTCTGGGTGAAGAAATTTCTCCTCCCCTCAGTTCTAAAAGGTTTACCCCTTATCCTCAAACTATGACCCCTACTTCTGGACTCCCCCACCATTGGGAACATTCTTTCTTAATCTACCCCGTCTAACACTGTTAGAATTTTATAAGTTTCTATGAGATCCCCTCTCACTCTTCTAAACTCCAGCAAATATAACCCTAACTGACTTAATCTCTCCTCATATGACAGACCTGCCATCCCATGAATCAGTTTGGTAAACCTTCCCTGTACTGCCTCTATAGCAAGGACATCCTTCCTCAGATAAGATCACCAAAACTGCACACAATACTCCAGGTATGGCCTCACCAACGCCCTATACAATTGCAGCAAAACAGCCCTATCCCTATTCTCAAATCCTCTCGCTCTGAAGGCCAACATACCATTTGCCTTCTTTACTGCCTGCTGTACCTGGGCGCTTACTTTCAGCAACTGATGCACAAGAACACCAAGGTCTCTCTCAATTTACACCCATTCAAGTAATATGTCTTCCCATTATTGCTACCAAAGTGGAGAACCTCACATTTATCCACATTATACTGCATCTGCCATGCATATGCCCATACACTCAGCCTGTTCAAATCATGCTGAAGCATCTCTGCATCCCCCTCACAGCTCATCTTCCCACCCAACTTTGTATCATCTGCAAATTTGGAGATAATACATTCAGTTCCCGTTTCCAAATCATTAATATATAATGTGAACAGTTGGAGTCCTAGCACAGATCCCTGCGGAACCCCACTGACTGCCAATTAGAAAAAGACTCATTTATGCCAACTCTTTGCTTCCTATCGGCTCACCAGCTTTCTATCCATCTCAAGACATCATCAGCAATCCCATGTGCTTTAACTTTACATAGTAGTCTGTAATGTGAGACTTTGTTGAAAGCCTTCTGAAAGTCTAAATAAACCACATCCACTGGTTCTCCTCTGTCAACTCTACAAGTTATATCCTCAAAAAATTCCAATAGATTCATCAAGCATGATTTCCCTTTTGTAAATTCATGCTGACCTTGTGTGATTATACCACTGCCTTCCAAATGCTGAGCGATGAAATCCTTGATAATGGACTCTAGCAACTTCCCCAGTACTGACGTTAGGCTCACAATCTATAGTTCCCTGTTTTCTCTCTGCCTCCCTTTTTGAATAGCGGGCCTACATTAGCTACCCTCCAATCTGTAGGAACTATTCCAGAGTTCAAAGAATTTTGGAAAATGACCACCAATGGATCTATGATTCCCAGGGCCACTTCCTTAAGTACTCTAGGATGAAGATTATCAGGACCTGGAGATTTATCCACCTTCAATCCCATCAATTTCCCCAAAACCATTTCTCTACTAATACTGATTTCCTTCAGTTCCTCACTGAAACATGTTTCTCTCAGCACTTCTGGTACATTATTCATGTCTTCCTTTGTGAAGAATGAAGCAAAGTACAAATTTAATTCCTCAGCCATTTCTTTATTCCCCATTATAAATTCTCCTGTTTCTGACTGTAAGGGGCCAAGATTCATTTTTCTCTTTCCATCTCTAATTTTCCCTTCTTAATCAATCCGCTGGTCCTCCTTTGCTGAATTTTAAACTGCTCCAAATCCTCAGGGCTATTGCTTTTTCTTGTCAATTTTTTATGCTTCTTCCTTGAATCTGATACTATCTCTAATTTCCCTTGTAAGCCATGGTTTGGCCACAATTCCCTTACCATTCTTGCACCAAACAGAAATAAAGAACTTCTGGAATTCATCTATTCGTTCTTTAAATGCCTGCCATTGCCTGTCCACTGTCTTCCCTTTCAGTAATGTTTCCCAGTCCATCATGGCCAATTCATACCTTATACCATCATAGTTACCTTTATTGAGATTCAGGACCCTGGTCTCAGAATCAACTATGTCATTATCCACCTTGACAAAGAATTTTACCATATTATGGTCACTCATCCCCAAGGGTTTTCTCACAACTAGATTGCCAACTAACCCTTTCTCATTGCACAACACCCAGTCCAAGATGGCCTGCTCCCTTGCTGGTTCCTCAATGTATTGCTCCAGAAAATCATCCCATATACACTCCAGAAATTCCTCACCTATTGTACTGTGACTAATTAGACTCTCCCAATCTATATGCAGATTAAAGTCGCCCATAATCACAGATGTTCCTTTAACACATGCATCTCTGATTTCCTATCTAATGCTTTTCCCACTACAGTTTGGTGGTCTGCATACCATACCAACAATATTTTTTACCCATTGTTGTTTCTTAACTCGACCCATACAGATTCCACATCATCTATGCTAATATCTTTCCTCAATATCATATCATATCATCTTTAATCAACAATACAATTCCACGATCTTTTCCTTTCCATCTGTCCTTGCTAACCATTGAATAGCCCTCAATGTATAGTTCCCATCCTTATTCACCTTGGAGCAATATCTCCATAATGCTAACTATATGATTCCCCTTTACATCTATTTGTGCAACTAATTCATCCATTTTGTTTCAAATGCTCCAAGCATTCCGATACAAAATCTTAAGGTGGGCACTTTTACCATTTCTTTTCCTTTTCCTACTATTTTTTACTCAGCCCTTATCTGACTCTGGCCCTTGATTTCTCTGCTACCCTCCTTACTTATTCTCCTTACTCTCTTTTCCTCTTGTTCTTAATTCCCCCTGCTCTGAATCAAAGTCATAGAGGTTTACAGCATGGAAACAGGCCCTTCGGCCCAACTTGTCCATGCCGCCCTTTTTTTTTTAAACCCCTAAGCTAATCCCAATTGCCCGCATTTGGCCCATATCCCTCTATACCCATCGTACCCATCTAAATATCTAAATGCTTTTTAAAAGATAAAATTGTACCCGATTGTACCCGCCTCTACTACTACCTCTGGCAGCTTGTTGCAGACACTCACCATCCTCTGTGTGAAAAAATTGCCCCTCTGGACACTTTTGTATTTCTCCCCTCTCACCTTAAACCTATGCCCTCTCGTTTTAGACTCCCCTACCTTTGGGAAAAAATATTGACTATTGACCTTGTCTAAGCCCCTCATTATTTTATAGACCTCCATAAGGGTCACCCCTCAGCTTCCTACGCTCCAGAGAAAAAAGTCCCAGTCTATCCAGCCTCTCCTTATAATTCAACCTATCAAGTCCCGGTAGCATCCTAGTAAATCTTTTCTGCACTCTTTCTAGTTTAATAATATCCTTTCTATAATATGGTGACCAGAATTGCACACAGTATTCCAAGTCTGGCCTTACCAATGTCATTGTACAACTTCAACAAGATGTCCCAACTCCTGTATTCAATGTTCTAACCGATGAAACCAAGCGTGCCGAATGCCTTCTTCCACCTGTGACTCCACTTTCAAGGAGCTATGAACATGTACCTCTAGATCTCTTTGTTCTGTAACTCTCCCCAACGCCCTACCATTAACTGAGTAAGCCCTGCCCTGGTTCAATCTACCAAAATGCATCACCTCGCATTTGACTAAATTAAACTCCATCTGCCATTCGTCAGCCCACTGGCCCAATTGATCAAGATCCCGTTGCAATCGGAGATAACTTTCTTCACTGTCCACTATGCCACCAATCTTGGTGTCATCTGCAAACTTCCTAACCATGCCCCCTATATTCTCATCCAAATCATTAATATAAATGACAAATAACAGTGGGCCCAGCACTGATCCCTGAGGCACACCGCTGGTCACAGACCTCCAGTTTGAAAAACAACTCTCTACAACCACCCTCTGGCTTCTGTCGAGAAGCCAATTTTGTATCCATTTAGATACCTCACCCTGGATCCCGTGAGATTTAACTTTATGCAACAACCTACCATGCGGTACCTTGTCAAAGGCCTTGCTAAGGTCCATGTAGACAACATCAACTGCATTGCCCTCATCTACCTTCTTGGTTACCCCTTCAAAAAACTCAATTAAATCTGTGAGACATGATTTTCCACTCACAAAGCCATGCTGACTGTCCCTAATCAGTCCTTGCATCTCTAAATGCCTGTAGATCCTGTCTCTCAAAATACCTTCCAATAATTTACCTACCACAGATGTGAGGCTCAGTGGCCTGTAGTTCCCAGGCTTTTCCCTGCAGCCCTTTTTAAACAAAGGCACAACATTTGCCACTCTCCAATCTTCAGGCACCTCACCAGTGACTATCAATGATTCAAATATCTCGGCTAGGGGACCCGCAATTTCTTCCCTAGCCTCCCACAATGTCCTGGGATACACTTCATCAGGTCCCAGGGATTTATCTACCTTGATGTGTTTTAAGACTTCCAGCACCTCCTTCTCTGTAATATGTACACTCCTCAAGACATCACTATTTATTACCCCAAGTTCCCTAACATCCATGCTTTTCTCAACAGTAAATACTGATGAGAAATATTCATTTAGGATCTCACCCATCTCTTGTGGATCTGCACATAGATGACCTTGTTGATCCTTAAGAGGCCCTACTCTCTCCCTTGTTACTCTTTGGCCCTTTATGTATCCTTGCAAAGGTTCCCATCCCCCTGCCATATTAGTTTAAACCATCCCCAACCACTCTAGCAAGTACCCCTCCAAGGACATCAGTCCCGATCCTGCCCAGGTGTAACCTGTCCAGTTTGTACAGGTCCCACCTCCCCCAGAACCGATCCCAATGACCTAGGAATCTGAAACCCTCCCCCTCACACCATCTTTTTAGCCATGTATTCACCTTATGTATCCTGCTGTTTCTACTCTGACTAGCATGTGGCACAGATATTAATCCTGGGATCACTACCTTTGAGGTCTACTTTTCAGCATGCTTGTAGGACCTCGTCCTTTTTTTACCGATGTTGTTTGTACCAATGTGTAACTACGACCACTGGCTGTTCACCCTCCCCCTTCAGAATGTCCTGAAGCTGCTCCAAGACATCCTTGACTCTAGCACCAGAGAGGCAACATACCATGTTGGAGTCTCGTTTGCGGCCACAGAAACACCTATCTATTCTCCTTACAATAGAATCCCCTATAATTATTGCATTCCCACACTTTTTACTCCTCCCCTCTGCAGCAGAACCAACCATAGTGCACAGCTAGCTCAGCCAGTAGAGCATGAGACTCTTAATCTCAGTGTCGTGGGTTTGAGCCCTCTGATGGGTGCTGTTATTGTTTGGACATATTAGCGAGAGGCAACATGGTTTTCTGAAGGGAAGGTCGTGTCTCACTAACCTGACTGAGTTTTTTGAGGAAGTGACGAAGATGATTGATAAGGATAGGGGAGTGGATGTTGTCTATATGGACTTCAGTAAGGCCTCTAACAAGATCTCTCATGGCAGACTGGTACAGAAGGTGAAGTTGTACGGGATCAGAGATGAGCTGGCAAGCTGAATAAGAACTGGCTCGGTCATAGAAGACAGAGGGTACCAGTGGAAGGGTGTGTTTCTGAATGGAGGGCTGTGACTAGTGGCATTCCTCAGGGATCAGTGCCAGGACCTTTGCTGTTTGTAATATATATAAATGATTTGGAGCAAAATGTAACTGGTTTGATTAGTAAATTTGCCAACGACACGAAGATTGGTGGAATTGCAGATAGCGATGAGGACCATCAGAGGATACAGCAGGAAATAGATCGGTTGGAGATTTGGGCAGAGAGATGGCAGGTGGAGTTTAATCCAGACAAATGTGAGATAATGCATTTTGGAAGTCTAGTACAGATGGGAAATATACAGTAAATAGCAGAACCCTTAAGATTATTAATATGCAGAGGGATCTGGTCGTACAGGTAAGCAGGTCACTGAAAGTGGCAATGCAAGTGGAGAAGGTAGTCAAGAAGATGTACAGCATGCTTGCCTTCATCGGCCGGGGCATTGAGTTTAAAAATTGGCAAGCCTTGTTGCAGCTTTATAGAACCTTCGTTAGGCCGCACTTGGAATATAGTGTTCAATTCTGGTCGCCACACTACCAGAAGGATGTGGAGGCTTTGGTGAGGATACAGAAAAGATTTACCAGGATGTTGCCTGGTATGGAGGGCATTAGCTATGAGGAGAGGTTGGAGAAATTTGGTTTGTTCTCACTGGAGTGACGGAGGTTGAGGGGGCGATCTGATAGAAGTCTACAAGATTATGAGGGGCATGGACAGAGTGGATAGTCAGGAGCTTTTTCCCAGGGTGGAAGAGTCAATTACTAGGGGGCACAGGTTTAAGGTGCAAGGAGCAAGGTTTAAAGGAGATGTACAAGGCAAGCTTTTCACACAGAGGGTGGTGGGTAGTGGAAGCAGATACGAGAGTGAGGTTTAAGGGGCGTCTGGACAAATACATAAATAGGATGGGGATAGACAGATATGGTCCCGGGAAGGGTAGAGGGTTTTAGTTCAGTCGGACAGCATGGTCGGTGCAGGCTTGGAGGGTCGGAGGGCCTGTTCCTGTGCTCTAATTTTCTTTGTTCTTCTTTGGATTTGGCTGTTGCTGTTTTCTCCTGAAAGGCCATTCCCCTCAAATGTGCGTCCTGTTACAATTTACATAATGGCATCGGAGAGAAATATTATGAGTTTGTGTTCCAGGTACACAGCATCAGATACCTGAAGCACATATTGGAAATTCAGTTACCCATTCTCCACAGGTTTTTTTCACCTGCTCATTTTATTTTTTATGTTTTTCTAAACAAATCAATAAGGCTCGCCAAGAGTTATTCACAAAAGCATTATTCCATTAAGAATTTCTGTTTTTAAATGGAAATACATCACCGTTCCTTCACTGTCGCTGGGTCAAAATCCTTGAAGTCCCTCATTAACAGCACTGTAGGTGCACCTGCAGCACATGGACTGCAGCGATTCAAGAAGGCAGCTCATCACCACCTTCTCAAAGGCAATTAGGAATGGGAAATAAATGCTGAATTAGCCGATGAAACCCACGTCTCTTGAATGAATAAAAAGAAAGATTACTGTCATAGGAAAGGCGTGAACGGGTGCAGTAAGATCGCTCATTCAGATCTGAATGTAACCTGTTAAATTTCCATTTCCACTGCCATATAAAACACTTGCAAAAGCACTGCCAGCAAACCTGGGCTTCATAAGAGAGACATCCAAATGAAAATGATTGCACTTCTCAAGACACACTCGTCAAACTTGTCTCACTAAAGCGTCCCTGGAGGACTGAACGATTTCTTGATTTAAAAGCAAAAGAACAAAACATTCAGTGGTTTTGATGTGAAGCACTTGTCACAATTAACTTGAGTTCTAAATAATGGTACTTGCAGCTCTTTTCACTGATCTGGTGAAGCAAATTATTTTATGTGGTAGCTTGCATTTTTTGATCCCTTGGTAAAGATGTTTGAATCCGTTATTAATATAATGTGAGATTCTGTTTTGAGATTCATTATAAATTAGTTTGCATTTGGTGAAGGGAGACAGCCATCTCCATGAAACTCTCAGGGGTGCTCTGCTTGACAATAATGTATTGCATCAATATTTTCAGGTTGCATATCCTAAATGAATAGTTAGTAATGAAGGTCTGCAACCACTGGAATTTCATATCCTTCTACTCTTTAAATATTCTTACTAATCCTGGACACTCTATCAATGTCATGCATCAAAAAATACAAGGCTCCACAATAGAAGATTATCACTTTTTATTAGCATAGTCAAATTCAGAACACAACAAAAACTCTGGCAATAATACTTTATTTTAAATACCGAGTGGAAAATCATGTTTTTGCTTTTCAAAGAGTGGAGAAAAATCCATTTGCACTCTTCAAATTCACAAAATTATTGACCAGCAGTGAATTTTAATGGGGTCCTTGATCAAGTTGAAATGAAGGCTATGCAATGGACCTTCTGCAGCGACCGGCGGAGAATTAAACACTGATGCCCCATGGTTTCTATAGCTTTCTTTCATTATTGCTACAGTAATCAGGATACGGACAAGATTTGACAGATTGGATGATTGCGAGATGACCAATAACTTTATAACATCATTGTCATGTTATCTCCCTACAATGTCTCCTCTTCTGAAATCCCTGACCTCTGCTGCATGAGAATTCAGTAAACCCGCAGCCTCATGGTGATTCTAAACAACACACATGAGCAGGCTTTAGCAGCGATGGGGCCTTGAGAACTGGCCTTGAATCTGTCTTTTTCTGATGTCCACACCAATTTATTTTCCATCAGGGCTCTGTCAGTGACTGGGGCAGAACTGCTAAACCCAATTTTAGCTCAATCCCAGGTTATTTTGGGCAACTGCGATAATTTGGAGCCCTTCTGATCTATTTAAATTAAGACCATCCAGTCAATACTTTGAGCGAGAGTAATGTTAAAAATAATCAGATACATTTTCCTCTGTTCTATTTGAGTCTAAGTTATAGCTTGGGTGGCGTAGAAAAATAAAGATAGATAAGAGGGGATGATTTGCCCACAGTGGCCCACAGGCCAAATCCGTCATTTTCTTGCTCTTAATGTATTGGTAAAACACCTGAGGATTTTCTTTGATCTTACCTGCCAATATTTTTTCTTATCCTCTCTTTGCTTTCCTAATTTCCAATTTTACATCACCCTGTACTTTCTCTACTCCCCTCAGTTCTAGAATCATCATAGAATCATACAAAAGGAGGCCATTCGGCCCATCATGTCTGCACCGACCACGATCCCACCCAGGCCCTATCCCCATAACCCCCATGCATTTACCCTAGCTAGTCCCCCTGAAACAAAAGGGCAATTTAGCATGGCCAAGAACATAAGAACTAGGAGCAGTACTAGGCCATCTTGTCCCTCGAGCTGACTCCGCCATTCAATAAGATCATAATGACTCCATGGTCGGACGGGTATCAGGTGACACCCTGGTAACACAGAGAAGTGTCAGCAACATGACAGTAAATGATAGCTTTAATCTCCCGGCATCCACTCAAAGATTAGCCTCTCTGAGGTAAAACAGTATGGGCGGTGTAGTTTGCCTTAAAATGAAGGTGTTAGCAGAGCTGGCAAGAAAGCAAGGTAAGTCCCAGTGGTTAGAAATGAACTGGACATTGCCAGAGTGAAATCCTTCCCCATTGATGTAAATGATAAGACCAATCATGAGAACACACATCAACATGTGGCTGCAACCAATGAAACCTCTGC
Source organism: Mustelus asterias (assembly GCF_964213995.1). NCBI lineage: Eukaryota > Metazoa > Chordata > Chondrichthyes > Carcharhiniformes > Triakidae > Mustelus > Mustelus asterias. The sequence continues at coordinate 46,382,798 of NC_135805.1, forward strand.
CTTTATGGGAATCCGACCTTTCTTTAAAAAATAGGTCTCCCTAACATGCTGTTTCCAGTTGCCTGTAAGGAAGTGGGTGAAATGGTTTGATTTTTTTAAAAATAACATATCCATGACTCCCTTTATGTATTTTATAATGTTATTGCTGTTACCAGTAGCAACCTATGATGACCAGGTAATATACGTTTAAGACAATTACGACGTCCGCATTTACTAGCTTTCGTTATGAAACACAAGCACCTAATTCTGTTGGAGACATAGCTATCTTGTAGAGAGGATGCCTCAGGATATGTGCTACTAAATCCTATGGTGTTTGACAGCTCAGCCACCCTCAATGTTTGTACTCCCCTTTAAATAAAATGTAGGGATGCTTACAAAAGGCGAGTGAAAAATGGCAGCCCCATAGCACAAAAGGTAGGTGGCAAAAATGTTGTCAGCAGCAATAAAAAAACAAAAAAATCATAAATTGCTGAGGAATACCCCTCAGTGAAAGGTATCTAGACCCTTAAAATTCATTCTTTGCCTTTACAAAACAATTTGTTTTATGCAGACATAAACTGAGCAACAATTAGCAAAAAATGGGCTGTATGACAGCATATCATAACTGCTTCATCTAAGTACATCTGCCAGTTTTAATGTGGGCACTGTTGCCAGCATGTAAAAGGTTAACAAGGTACTGGACACACAAAGTAAATGGGGATCCCACATAACAGAAAGGGCTGGGCAGTCATCGTACAAAACAAAGCAAGATAAAAGCAAAATGCTGCAGGAGCTGGAAATTTAAAATAAAAACAGAAAATGCTGGAAAAATTCAGCAGGTCAGGCAGCATCTGTGGAAAGGGAAACACAGTCAATGATTCGAATCCGTACGACTCTTCTTCAGAGCATAGTATAAGATTTTTTGGATAAAAAAATAAAATCTGACATTTGCAATAGGTTCTGAATATTTTCTGCTACGTATATTGGAACAGCCCTTTATCATGGGCAGCACAGTGGTTAGCACTGCTGCCTCACAGTGCCAGGGATCCGGGTTTGATTGCAACTTGGATGACTGCACGTCCTCCCCATGTCTGCATGGGTTTCCTCCGGGTGTTCCAGTTTCTGCCCACAGTCCAAAGATGTGTAGGTTAGTTGGATTGGCCATGCTACATTGCTCCTTAGTATCCCAAGATGTGTAGGTTAGGGGAATTAGTGGGATAAATGTGTGGGGTTATAGGGACAGGCAGGGTGGGATGCTCTGTCGGAGAGTTGGTCCAGACTTGATGAGCCGAATGGCCTCCTTCTGCACTATAGGGATTCTATGACCTCACAACTATCGTCAACAACAAGAAACTACTTATGTGAGGACATCTGCACTGTTTGGGTTGTCTGAGACCGTGAGAATGTGCGGGTTAGGTTGATTGGCCATGCTAAAATTGCCCCTCAATGTCCTGGGATGCGTAGATTAGAGGGATTAGCGGGTAAAATATGTAAGGATATGGGGGTAGGGCCTGGGTGGGATTGTGGTCGGTGCAGACTCGATGGGCCGAATGGCCTCTTTCTGTACTGTAGGGTTTCTATGATTTCTATGATTTCTATGAATACTAGTTAAAACCACAGTGTGCATACTGACCTACTTGGCAGGTTTAATTACAACTGAAATAATCCACAGCAACAACAATTATAGGCAAAACGCCCATAGGAGAGAATTGGAACAAGGTGCTTTATGCAATCTCAATACAATCTCCAGAAATGCACCTGAGCACCTGCATGACCCAGAAGCCAAAAACAAACCAATGCAAGACTGGCAGGGTGAAATACATGGACTGATTGTAAACTGCACATATTTCGTACATTTTGTTTGCTTAAAAAACCCCTTTACATATTCCATTACTTACAAATTTTTGCAGTAATTCTATATAGGATGAAACTAAAAACATTTCACACATGTTAATCATAGCTGCATCTGCCACTAAAGAAACGATGATCGGTTATACTCTTCATTAAGATTGTGAGCAGATAAAATACACAGAAAAGCGCATTAGCCTAGATCACAATTAAAGTGACAGCGAAACTGCCAAGCAGTACAATCTCATCTGTTAATCCTCTGAAAAACTACGCAAACTTTTTCTTTTTAAAAATGCATTATGCAATCATTGGCTTTATAAAGATAATTTACCAAAGCATACCTTGCAGACAGTCTCAGTATCCCAAGGCAGAGTGGTTTTCAGATCAATTACTTCACAAGAGATTCCCAACTTCTCCTGAGATATGCTGGCCACTTCTCTCATAACATGAACCTGAGTTCCCCAGGCAGTTCTCTACAATATTAAAAGCTTTCTTTTTCTGCTTTTCGGCTCCCTAATATCTGCTTTCAGGACCTCATCCCCTTTCCTACCTAAGGCATTGGTACCAAAGTAGACCACGACATCTGACTGATCACTTTCCCCAGAAGAATGTCCCTCAACCATTCTGTGACACTATTGACCCTGACACCAGGGAGGCAACATATCATCCTGGAGTCACGTCTCCAGCCACAGAAAAACCTGTCTGTTCCTCTAACTAATGAATATCCTCTCACTACTGCTTTTCCCTTTCTTTCTCCCCTCCTGTACTGCACTGTGGTGCCATAAAATTGGCTCTCTTTACACTCCTCTGAGGAACCAATGCCCTCACCAGTATCCGAAATGGAAAGCCCATTGGTGAGCGGGAGCCCAGGGGAACTCCTGCACTACCTGCTTAGTTTTCTTGAAGTGCCTGGTGGCCACCTATTTCCTTTCTGCAACCAGGCTCCTAGGCTGCGATGTGACCACTTCTCTGAACAGGCTATCCACATAGCTCTCAGTCTCACAGATGTACCACAGTGACTCCAGCCGCCGCTTGAGTTCCGAAACCCGGAGCTCAAGTTTCTGTAGCTTGGGACACTTCTTACACGTGTGGCTGTCTAGGACACCAGGAGCATCCACAACCTCCAATGCACTGCAAGATCTCAGATTTAGGGGTTGCCCATTTAAAACAGAGATGAGGAGGAATTTCTATCCCCAGAGGGCAGTGAATCTGTGGAATTCTTTACTGCCGAGGGTTGTGGAGGTTGGGTTGTTAAGTATGTTCAAGGCTGAGATAGACAGATTTTTTTAGTCAGTAAGGGAATCAAGAGTTATGAGGATAAGGCAGGAAAGGGGAGTTGAGGATTATATCAGATCAGCCATAGTCTCATTGAATGGCGGAGCAGATGAGCCAAATGGCCTACTTCTGCTCCTACGTCTTATGGTCTTATGGTGTAAGATATGCATTCTACATGACCAAGCTGTCTTGTCATGGCTTCAGTGTGCTTCCCTTACATTAACTTCATTTTGCCTGGCCTTGACTTTATTTCCCTATTGCTTGTGTTTCTTACTTCAATGTTAAGTAGCCACTTCTTTTCAAAAGAGTGTATTTTTCTAATTCTCAGCTATTTAATAAATCTCCCTAACAGCAGTTTCTCATCAACCAATGAACTTATGTTTCTCTTGTGATGTTAGGGTTTAGGCGCTACTGACTGCCTGTCTCAATGTCCTCTACTCACACTCTTAATAATATATAATAAGAACATAAGAACTAGGAGCAGGAGTAGGCCATCTAGCCCCTCGAGCCTGCCCCGCAATTCAATAAGATCATGGCTGATCTGAAGTGAATCAGTTCCACTTACCCGCCTGCTCCCCATAACCCCTAATTCCCTTACCGATCAGAAATCCATCTATCCGTGACTTAAACATATTCAACGAGGAAATATATATATAAGAAGAAAAAGGCCCAGGAGACAAGAAGACAACAAACCACAAGATAAGGGCAAGGCATCACAGGGAGCAACAAGGGTTAGACGTGAGCCGAAAGAAAAGTGGCTGAGCACGAAGACAAGGGGACATGTCCTCTCTTTGTCTGACCCCAAAAATCTCCTACCAGTGCTACTGACTGCCTGTCCCAGGGTCCTCCGTTTGCACTTCCCTCTAGGTGCTGCTGGCTGCCTCGTTCATTGTCCTCCTTTCACACACTCCTCGAGGAGCTGCTGACTGCCTGACCCAGGGCACTCTGCTGTGACTCTCCTCTCTTTCCTTTCAAATTTGTACTTTACATCTTTCCCAGTAGTTGTTGGCTTGTAGGCTACACCGAGTAAGGTAATTGAACCTTTTTTGTTCCTTATCTCTTGACGTATAGATTCTGTCCTTGACCCCTCTGGTTCATCTCTCTCTCTCACCCTCTCTCCAGCGCTGCCATGCTCTCCTTTATCAATATTCCCATCCATCCCCTTTTCCTTCCTTTTCTGAACACTTTTTGTGCAGGAATTTTTAATACTATACCCTGCCCTTCTTTGAACCAGGTCTCCATTACAGCCACAACATCATAATTCCACATGGTTGTCTGAGCCTGCAGCTCACTAATGTTATTTACTACGCTCCATGCATTCACATATGCACACAGAAATCCTCATTTAGACTTTATTGCTTTCCCCTTACTCTGGAGCCACATAATAACTTACGATATTATTTCCTAGCCTAGTTCAAACTGTCTCTCCCAATATTCTGTGCACACTGGTATTCCTCATATTACCTCCTGGTTCCCACATCCCTGCCACGTTTGTTTTAATCCTCCCCAATAAGACTAGCATTGAGATGGAATTTACCACAAAGAAAGTGTAAAATGATTCATTTTGGTAGCAAGAATGTGGAGTAAAGATGAAATATGAGAAGTTCATAGAATAGAATCCCTACAGTGCAGAAGGAGGACATTCGGCCCATTGCATCTGCACCGACCACGATCCCACCCAGGCCCTATTCCCGTAACCCCACATATTTACCCTGTTAATCCCCTGACACTCGGGTCAATTTTAACAACACCAGGTTAAAGTCCAGCAGGTTTAAACCTGTTGGGCTTTAACCTGGTGTTGTTAAAACTCTTACTATGTTCACCCCAGTCCAATGCCGGCATCTCCACATCATGACTAGGGTCAATTTAGCATGGCCGATCAACCTAACCTGCACATCTTTGGACTGTGGGAGGAAACCGGAGCAAACCCACGCGGACACGGGGAAAATGTGCAGACTCCACACAGACAGTGACCCGAGGCTGGTATCGAGCCCGGGTCCCTGATGCTGTGAGGCAGCAGTGCTAACCACTGTGCCACCATGTCATTGAAAGTATCATGCATGTCATATTCATAACTTTAAGCATGAACTGTGCTCTTTTAGAAGCTTCTGGAACTGCCTTTATGTATTTAAAAATGGACACTGGTGAACTATTGAGATGGCTGCCAAGGGTTCCCCTCTTTGAACAGACGTGCCGAGCAAATGTAATATGCTGTTTAATGACTGAATAAAGGAGGAATCTGGACCCAGATAAGGTTGGTTTATTCACAAAATGTCGAGAACACAGGCACACACTTCCCTTCCCTTCCCCCACACAGGTCTTATATTTACTAAAAAATAATGTCCTAATCTTTTCCCAATTAGTAACAGCTGCTCTAACTTACAAATAGAGCATATACTTCTTTGTAACAGGGCTGTAACATTAACAGACAATACTCCTTGGTGGAATTCATGTCTGCTATTGTTCAAAGCTTATTTCAAAACACAAAGTCAATGGTCTGTAACTGAGTGGGAGGGACTCCCATGACTGAAACCAAGGAGCTGGTTGTATGTCACTGAGAGAAAGAAGGGGAACAGGCATCCTGGGGGGCAGTGAATGGGGGTGGGGGTGGGGGGCGCTAACAACTGATGTCCCATTGGGCTCTAAGTCACAGTTCATGCACTGACTGGCCAGGTTACCTGAGTATGATAGCATGACAGCACTAAGATCGCGAGATAGAACCCATAGAATCCCTACAGTGCAGAAAGAGGCCATTCGGCTCATCGAGTCTGCACCGACCATGATCCCACCCAGGCCCTATTCCCGTAACCTCACATATTTACGCTGCTAATCCCTTGGCACTGGGGTCAATTTACCATGGTTAATCAACCTAACCCGCACATCTTTGGACAATGGGAGGAAACCGGAGCACCGAAGAAAACCCATGCAGACACGGGGAGAATGTGCAAACTCCACACAGATAGTGATCTGAGGCCGGAATTGAATCTGGGTCCCTGGCGCTGGGAGGAAGCAGTGCTAACCACTGTGCCATTTTGCTGCCCAAATGTGCAGATGTGCAATCCTGACTGTCCACGTTGCATGTTGGTGTGGCCCTCTCACAATCCAGCGAGTTATGCCGTCCAAAGAATTGGCCATTCTTATCTAACCTTCACCATTCTCAGCTGCCTCAGTTTCCAAGTCAGACTGAGTGTCAGAATCCTTCATGGGGCAAGTGTTTAAGGTTAGGGGTTGGCCATCTGGAGGGGCAGCTTTGTGCCGCACGCCAGCAACCACACAACTGCACTGCAGGTGCAGACAGCATCATGCCCCATCATGTGCAGGGAGGGTACAGCCGTGTGGGAGGCTATTGGCAACCATGAGGGGGCATGGGCAGTTCCCGTGGCTGCTGAGGTGATGATATGATAATGGTCGGCAGCCAATTGAGGTGGCACACAGCGCCATGGATGGTGCAGAGTTGTCAACTTTCAGAATCATGAGGACACGCGGTGCTGGGAGGGATTGAGGGGCCTGGATTGATAACCTTGCCGATTGTCTCTCTCTTTCTCTCTCCTTTTCCCACTCCCAGAGGAAGTGTGAATGTTGGGATTGAGCAGGCAGAGCTGGCAGTAATCCTCATTACTGCTGTGGCAGCTGGAGGTCACATCAGAACAACAGGGCGCCATTAATCAGGGTGAGGACCCAGCCACCCATCAGCCTGAGGAGAGGGCCCGAAGACAGCAGAGGAGGAGACTTCGGCTGTACAGGACTCGCATGTCCTACAAGAAGCTGCTGGACATCATGTGCCATGGAAGATTCCGCCTGAACACAGAGACAGGGCGGCACCATTGATTTGATTTATTATTGCCACATGTATTAGCATACAGTGAAAAGTATGATTTTCTTGCACACTATACAGACAAAGCATACCGTTCGTAGAGAAGGAAAGGAGAAAGTGCAGAATGTAGTGTTACAGTCATAGCTAGGGTGTAGAGAAAGATCAACTTAGTGCGAAGTAGGTCCATTCAAAACTCTGTTGGCAGCAGGGAAGAAGCTGTTCTTGAGTTAGTTGATACATGACCTCAGACTTTTCTATCTTTTTCCCGACGGAAGAAGGTGGAAGAGAGAATGTCCGGGGTGCATGGGGTCCTTGATTATGCTGGCTGCTTTGCCGAGGCAGCGGGAAGTGTAGACAGAGTCAATGGAAGGGAGGCTGGTTTGCGTGATGGGTTGGGCTACGTTCACGACCTTTTGTAATTTCTTGCAGCAGAGCAGGAGCCATACCAAGCTGTGATACAACCAGAAAGAATGTTTTCTAACGTGCATCTGTAAAAGTTGGTGAGAGTCATAGCGGACATGCCAAATTTCCTGTGCCATGTCCTCACCGACTTGGTACCTCTAGGAGAGGGAGGGTACCTGCACGGCGGCCCTGAACTATTTTCCACCAGATCATTCCAGGGCTTGAGCAGGGGCGTGTGTGGCATCTCCCAGTCATAAGTCCACAAGTACATCCAGGAGGTCAGGCATCCCACAACATCCATTTTGACCTGGGCCAAACCCAACAAGGTGCCCAGGCTGTAGGCTTCAGCACCATCGTCAGTATGGCTCATGTGCAGGGGGCTGTAAACGGCATGCATATCACATTGCGAGCACCGCGGCATATGGGAGTGCCCTTCATCAACTGTAAGCGACCACAAGCTCAACATCATGCACATGTGTGCACGCTACCCGGAGATCATGCATGACAGCTTCATCCTGGGGCACTCAGAGATCACCGAGGTCTTTGAAGACCTGCCCAAGCTGGCAGGATGGCTCATGGGGGACAAGGCTACCCACTGAAGTCATGGCTGATGACGCCAATGCAGAGACCTGAGACTGAGGCAGAGACCCGTTATAATGAGGCCCATGCTGCCATCTGCTCTGACACTGAGCGGTGCATTGGCCTGCTGAACTTGCGGTTCTGCAGCCTGGGCCTCTCTGAACATGCTCTGCAGTACAGCCCCCAGAGGGTCTCTCGCATCGCGGAGGTCTGCTGTGCTCACCGCAACCTCGCGGAGAATGGGGTGGCACTGGGGGCGAGGAGGCAGACCAGGTGGATTTCTCTAAGTAGGAGGCAAACAAGGAGGGAGGATGAGCCTGAAGAGGACCCGGAGGATGGAGAATAGGTGGCCAGCACAAGTGCCCAAAATGCCAGGAGGACCGAGGAGACCCTCATTATTGCAAGATTCTCCAATTAAAAGGCTAGGTGTCTGGCAGCTCTAACACCACCCCCCCCCCCCCCCCCCCCCCCCGCTCCGCCACCCAACACCACCCCCCCCACCACACCTGCCCCCACTACCCCCACGCACCGTGCCTGGACAGGGAGGAATTGTGAAGAGGAGTGCCAGAGGGATTTGAGGAAGATGCTGGGAGGTCAGGTGCTGGAAGGCATGAGGTGTCAGGGAATGAATTAATGTGGACATTCCAGGGTGTGACAGATAGGACTGATGCCAGGATGTGACATATGGACACTCACCCTTGCAGCTTGAATGAAGTCATTCATTATCTTCCAGCATTGGGTGCCAGTCCTCAGTGTCAGGCCTCGGGCACTGACTGCCGCAGCCACTGCATCCCAGACCGCATCTGTTTTCCTGCTCCTGGGTCATCTACCCGCTCAGGGTACAGGGTGGCCCACCTCTCCTCCAGTGCATCCAGAAACCTTGTGAGATCTGCCCCCGTGAAGTGTGGAGCTGCTCTCCACACTGCCATCTTCCTGGTCTAACTAGGCTGTGAATGCAGAGGGAGCGTTTCAATACAGCTCCCTCTTGTTAACAGTGCACAGCTGCAAGCCAGTTCAGGTGAATCAGATGTCGGGGGACTCCAAACCGGCGTGTTTTATGTGGGGGTTCTTTTAGTGCACTAAGTATGGGACTATTTTGATCTGATTCAGTTTTCTCATCCAAAATGGCATATTTGATTTGATTTGATTTATTATTGTCACATGTATTAACATACAGTGAAAAGTATTGTTTCTTGCGCGCTATACAGACAAAACATACCGTTCATAGAGAAGGAAATGAAAAAGTACAGAATTTAGTGTTACACTCATAGTTAGGATGTAGAGAAAGATCAACTTAATGCGAGGTAGGTCCATTCAAAAGTCTGATGGCAGCAGGGAAGAAGCTGTTCTTGAGTCGGTTGGTATGTGACCTCAGATTTTTGTACCTTTTTCCCGAAGGAAGAAGGTGGAAGAGAGAATGTCCGGGGTGCGTGGGGTCCTTAATTATGCTGGCTGCTTTGCCGAGGCAGCGGGAAGTGTAGACAGAGTCAATGGAAGGGAGGCTGATTTGCGTGATGGATTGGGCTACATTCACGACCATTTGTAATTTCTTGCGGTCTTGGGCAGAGCAGGAGCCATACCAAGCTGTGATACAACCAGAAAGCACGCTTTCTATGGTGCATCTGTAAACGTTGGTGAGAGTCATAGCTGACATGCCAAATTTCCTTAGTCTTCTGTAAAAGTAGAGACGATGGTGGGCTTTCTTAACTATAGTGTCAGCACAGGGGGACCAGGACAGGTTGTTGGTGATCTGGACACCTAAAAACTTGAAGCTTTTGACCATTTCTACTTTGTCCCCATTGATGTAGACAGGGGCATGTTCTCCACTACGCTTCCTGAAGCCGATGACAATCTCCTTCATTTTGTTGACATTGAGAGAGCGTTTATTGTTGTTGCACCAGTTCACCAGATCCTCTATTTCATTCCTGTACTCTGTCTCGTCATTGTTTGAGATCTGACCCACTACGGTGGTGTCATCAGCAAACTTGAAAATCGAGTTGGAGGGGAATTTGGCCACACAGTCATAGGTGTATAAGGAGTGTAGTAGGGAGCTGAGAACACAGCCTTCTGGGGCACCGGTGTTGAGGATGATCGTGGAGGAGGTGTTGTTGCCTATCCTTACTGATTGTGGTCTGTGGGTTAGGAAGTTCAGGATCCAGTTGCAGAAGAAGGAGCCGAGGCCCAGGCCATGGAGTTTGGAGATGAGTTTTGTGGGAATAATGGTGTTGAAGGCTGAGCTGTAGTCAATAAATAGGAGCCTGACATAGGTGGCTTTGTTATCTAGGTATTTCAGGGTTGAGTGCAGGGCCAGGGAGATGGCATCTGCTGTGAACCTGCTGCAGCAGTAGGTGAACAGTAGTGGATCTAGGTAGTCCAGGAGGCTGGAATTGATTCGTGCCATGGCTAGCCTTTCGAAGCATTTCATAATGATGGATGTTAGAGCATCGGACAATAGTCATTAAGACACGCTGCCTGGCTTTTCTTTGGTACTGGGGTGATGGTCGTCTTCTTGAAGCAGATAGGGATCTCAGATTGTTGTGAAGAGATAGTTATTTTTCGGAAAAATTCCACTCTTTCTTTCCAGATTTGACATGTAACAAAGGAAAGCCGATGAGACCAGTTATCCACAATGTGGTGAACCACTGTTACTACAAGTATGTACCTGCACACACCCATGCTGCACCTGGCCCGAGACTCCTCCCTTTCCACCCAGAGTGGGGTATAAAGGTGATGGTCCCTCCTCCTTGCCTCAGTTCAGACCAGGTCAGCTACAAGGGTGTGCTCCTGTTCTCAGTGAATAAAAGCCTATTAGTTTTCCCTCACTCTCAGAAGTCTCCACGTCATAATTGATAGTGCATCACACAAGTTAAGTGTGAATGAACACCACCCACCTTTCATTGTATATCAATGACCATTGACCAAGTGACTGAAACTAGTTCTCTGATATGGAAAACATTTTATCCCAAAATTCAGAGGAGACTGGGGGCAGGTTGCAGAATAACACTGACAAAAGTGCAGCCGCAGAAAAAGATTGTTCCAGCTTTGTCTTTTAAGAACTTGAACATTTTAAAAAATGCATCCAACCCTGAATCCAAAGCTTGGGTTCACCTGTAAAAAAAACTGGACCCCCTTGATTTGATAGTCACGAGTGCCTGACTTTATGACCTGCCTAACTATCTTCTTTTTGAAATAATCCTGATATCCAAAACCCAGCCATTTGAACTTAGCTGACCTATAATTCAAGAGGGGAGAAAGCTTCTTTCTTCACTGGATTCATAAAGACACGTGAACTGTTAAATTTTCTTTTGGTTTATACTTGTACCTTCTTTAACTGTATCTTTCTGGAGCAGGTGGTGTGTGAATGATGACAAGTTTAGATCTTTCGTGATGTGTAAATAAATAATCCTCTTTGTTTAAACCCATAAAATTCTGCTACTGGTACTTTTAAATTGACCGCACACTAATGGGGGTTTTTGAAACACACACATCATAAATAAACCACCCACTGATTATGGAGAGAAGGGAAGGGAATTGAAGATTTCAGTTTATCTCTCCTCCCCTGTCCTTAACAGAAGCAACTAGCAGCTAATATTAAAGAAAATCAAAAGCCACTCAGCTGTATAAATAGTAAAAGGTGCAACCCATCCAATCTGTATGAATTCCATCTCCTCCAGAACTGGTCTCAGGGTCCCAGGAATCTAAAGCCCTCCCCACTGCATCATCTTTCCAGCCATGCATTAATTTGTTTCATTCTTCTACTTTCATGCTCACTAAGTTTATCTATTAGTGTCACAAGTAGGCTTACATTAGGCAATGAAGTTACTGTGAAAATGCCCTAGTCGCCACACTCTGGCACCTGTTCGGTTACACTGATGGAGAATTTAGCATGGCCAATGCACCTAACCAGCATGTCTCTTGAACTATGGAAGGAAACTGGAGCATGCAGAGGAAACCCACGCAGACGCGGGGAGAACGTGCAGATTCCACACAGACAGTGACCCAAGCCGGGAACTGAACCCGGGTCCCTGATGCTATGAGGCAGCAGTGCTAACCACTGTGTCACAGTGCTGCCCTTGTGCTTGATATCAGGCGTAATATAAAACTACCACTTTTGAGATCCAGCTTGCTAATTTCCTACTTAGCTCCCTCAATTATTATTGCAGGACTACATCACTCTTTCTACGTATGTCATCGGTACTGAGGTGGAGCACGATTGCTGGCTGTTTACCCTCCTCCCTAAGGTTTCTCGGCAGTCGGTCAGTGACAACCTTGACTCCTGGTTCCAGGGAGGCAACGTTGCATGCTGTATTCACATTTGCGGTCACACAAATGCCTGCTATGCTCACATTTCTTGCAAAACTCACTAGAAGATGCTTGAATGTAAAATGGTTGCAAGTTGGCATGAACAATTGGGATCAAAGAAACGCACACCCCATATAGTGCTTCTTTAAGCATGGAGATTTAAGTGCCAACTCATTTCACCATCTTCCATGCACAGTGGTCACAGTCTATTTGCGAAGCTACAATTGAGGAAGCTTTTCAACATCGAACACTAATGCCATAAAAATCAATGAAAAACAGAAAATATAGTTCGGCAGCATCGAGAATAACTTTTCCCAAAACGTTTTAGAAAATTGCAAGAAAATACCAGAAAGATGACTTTAGGCTAAATTTTGCCAAGCTGGAAGATAGGAGGGCTGGTTAAATGGCTGAGGAAAGCATCAGGAGGCGAACTCAAAACTCTCCATATTGGATTGGCAGCTCTGAGAGGTATGCTGCACTTCTCGTTTGGACAGGAGTCAGAGCAGCATCCTGATCCATCACTAGAGTCCATCACTAACAAAAAATGCTAACCCAAAGTCCCACTGCCTGCTGAAGTGGGGTTGGCTCTATTTCCGGACCTGTTCACCCCAGCACTGGGATGTCTTCAGTGCTGCACCTTACTGGTGCACCTCAAAGGGAGACCCTGGTGGTGGGATTTTATGATCTCGCTCAGGTGAGGCTCGTAAAATCCCGCCCGAGGCCAACAGAGAATTCCGTTCTGCGTTGCTCACCCGCCCTGTGTGTAAGTAAGATTGCATTAAACTTGCATAAAAAGCCCTATTACTTTTGGCAGGGCCAAAATTGCAGAGATGCATTCTGGCAAAGGATTAATAGATGATCATTGTGGTACCTGGACTGTTTAAGGGGCGATTGGCCGATAGGCTCACATAACCCAGGAAAACATGGGACCAGGGTGGGGGGGTTTAGGGTGGGGTGTTCATCCTAGCAACCGTGGGCTTTTACCTCAGATCGATTTCAGATACTGACTAGCAGTCACAAAGCTGCAAGGCTCTGCAAGATATTATGTTGTAAATAAACATTAGTGCCAGAATCCCACTGCCCCTCCCGGCACGGAATCGGAGCAGACGAGGGGTGGACAAAGGAAATGTCCGTTGACCTCAGGTGGGAATTTCCCCAGATATTCCAGCAAATAAGTCTTCAATCAGCGGCAGTGGATACTAATCAGTGCACAACACCGGATTAATAGTCATTTTGAGATTCAAAGCAACGCCGTAAAATCCCGCCCTAGGTATTTCATACTCAGCTGGTGCCAAAGTTATTACAATCATAAAAGACTGAAGAAATCTGGGCGTGCTTAATTTGCACATCTAACTAACTTATGCCGACAATGTCATCGCCTTTTAGGCAGCATACATGATCTGTGCCTGCACGTGGGTGAAAACATACAGTAAAATCCAGGCCAATCTAGGGTCAAGTAAGTGTTAAAGACACTTACTTCATCACAAAATACATTTAAATCATGTGGTTTTAGAAATCGAGAATGACAGAAATCATTATTATAATTTCAGTGCAGCTGATTCTCTCCAAGCCAGGGAAACAAGTTGCGGCATCGATCTATTTAAGTCACATCTGAAGTAAACATGTTCAATTACACATATTGAACTAACCATAATGAGATTTCTATTGCAAGTACGTGCTGTCAGCAGTCTGGCCTCTTCATTGGTAGCTTGGACTTGTAAAATAACCCAATGTCACCTCCTGAAGAAGTGTTCAATTGCTACAAAGGGAGAACTCTATTCACCTAAATTGCCACTGCACTCTGTTATATTGAAGGGTCGCTACACTTAAATTTAGTATAGCTTAGTCATCCCCTGTGTGCTTTACTTTGAAAATGCTTGTCTGATATTAATTTTGCTTGCATTACCTTATGAACAGGAGAAAATAGGTGGTTCTTCTCGGTGCTGGATTCACTCATTGTATGTTCCAGTAATCAAAGCAAACTCCCTATGAAAGATAATGCCAACGGTAATAATGCAAATGCTGAAGATATTTTTTTGTACTGTAATATCACGGAGAAGAAAGAGCAGCTTGTTCTGATCAGGAAGAATTAAAAAGATAATTTGAACTAGAGTCCTGTGGGAATTGACTAATTCAGGAACCATTACAGAGTGAGCAACCTAAACAGACATAAGCATTGATAGAATAAAGGGTGGGGGTGCAGGGGGGTGCAGGGGGGTGGGGGGTGCAGGGGGGCAGGGGGGTGCAGGGGGGCGGGGGGGTGCAGGGGGGCGGTTATGGTGAAAAATCGGTTATCGCTGAGGCAAGTTGACCATGATGTGCCATTTATTTTTGCCTTTATGTCAAACAAAAGTAAAATGCAGATGTTGGAAATCAGAAGTAAAAGCAGAAGCTGCTGGAAGTACTCAGTAGGTCAGGCAACATCTATAGAGAGAGGAGCAGAGTTAATGGGCGGAATTTTGGAGATGTGTGTGCATGTGTGCATTCGTGCGTGCATAAGTGTGTGCACAAAATGCAATTTCTATTGTTGGTCCAACACTGCGACATGTTTTCGCTTCCTTGTTCATTTCCCAGAGGTGGGATACCAACACCAGTGGCCATTTGGGGCACTTAATGGGGAAATTAGTCCCAACTGTGGAATTGGACTGCAAGCGACTGGAAATTGCGGGAAGGCATCTTCACGGCAGGTGTCCTAGTCACGAGCCACGTGAGGCCTTTTATTAAGTTATTAAAATCATAATGTTCAAGTCTCCCTAAGAAAAAGACATGTAATAAGGAAGGCAATGGAATCTTGGCATTTATTGCGAAAGAAATAGAATAATAAAGTATTGAAGTGTTGCTGCTATTGTATAAAGCATTACTGAGACCGCACTTAGAATATTGTGTACAGTTTTGGTCCCCTTATTTGAGGAGGAATGTAGTTGCATTGAAGGCATTTCAGAGAGGGGTCACCAGATTGATTCCAGAGATGAGGGGTTTGACTTATGAAGTGAGATTGGGCAATTTAGTCCTATACTCCCTGGAGTTTAGAAGAATGAGGGGAGATCTACCGAGGTGTACAAGATGATAAGGGGGATTGACATAGTAGATGTGGAGAGGATGTTTCCTCTTCCAGGGCAATCTAGAACAAGAGGTCATAGTTTTAGGATTAGGGGGAGCAGACTTACAGCAGAGACGACGAGAAGTTACTTCACTCAAAGGGTCATGAGTCTGTGAAATTCACTATCCCAGAGTGTGGTGGATGCCAGGACATTGGGTAAATTAAGGAAGAGATGGACAGATTTTTAATTAGTTAGGGTTTGAAGGGTGAGCGGGCTGGAAATGGGGTTGAGGCCGAGATGTGATCTCAAAATGACTATTAATCTGGTGTTGTGCACTGATCAGTATCCACTGGGCTTTACTGGGCTATCTGGGGGCCAGAAATTCAGTAAAATAGATCTATTGCGAGCGTACTTACAAATGAATGTAGCTGCAAGATCACAACCATTACTCACTATCGTATCACACAAAAGGTCTGTTCCGATTCCAGAGACAACCATTTAGGATAACATCCCTACCTGCTCTATTCCAGAAATCCATCGATCAAATTGTAAGTGGACTAAATGGTGTACAGTGTTATCTAGATGGTATTCTCAACACAGGTTTAAGTGAACAAGAGCATTTGAAGAACTTCAAAGCTACACTGGAAAATCTACAAAATGAAAAGTGTAACTTTTTCAAAACATCCATAAATTACTTGGGTCATATCATTGATAAAGATTGCTTGTATAAGGAACTGCAAAAGATGTTTGCAATTTTAGAAGCACCACATCCTCAAAATTTGGTGCAACTGAGATCATTTCTAGTACTGATTAACTATCATGGTAAATTTGTTCCAAATCTAGCAACACTACTGAAGCCAAGTAGGCATGGCACTGGATAGAAGAATGTGAAAAAGGGTATGAAGAGACAAAAGAAGCCTTAAAGAAGTTGGAACAATTGGTTCACTTCAATCCCGAGCTGAAGTAACGATTCGCTTGTGACGAAACTCCCAATGGAGTAGGTGCAGTCATCTGGCACGTCATTCCCTCAGGTGAAGAATCGAAAGCCTTTGCTTCATGAACTCTTACTCGTGCAGAAACAAATTATACTCAGCTGGAAAAAGAACCTTTGAGTATATTCAGAATAAGAAGATTTCATCACTACCTTTATGGGCATCATTTTACACTTCTGACACTTGATGACAGTCTTCGGGCCGTATAAAGGTACTTCTGCTTTAGCAACTAGTAGGTTACAGAAATGGTCTGTGATATTAATAGCACACACCTACGGTATTAGATATCATCAATTGGAGCAACATGCGAATGCTGATGCTTTGTCAAGATTGCCGTTACAAATCAAGCAAGAACCTGAAGAAAGTTTACATAAGAACATTAGAACTAGGAGCAGGAGTAGTCCATCTGGCCCCTCGAGCCTGCTCCGCCATTCAATAGGATCATTGCTGATCTTTTCATGGACTCAGCTCCACTTACCCGCCCGCTCACCATAACCCTTAATTCCTTTACTGTTCAAAACTTTATCTATCCTTGCCTTAAAAATATTCAATGAAGTAGCCTCAACTGCTTCACTGGGCAGGAAATTCCACAGATTCACAACCCTTTGTGTGAAGAAGTTCCTCCTCAACTCAGTCCTAAATCTGCTCCCCCTTATTTTGAGGCCATGGTTCTAGTTTCACCCGCCAGTGGAAACAACTTCCCTGCTTCTATCTTATCTGTTCCCTTCATAGTCTTATATATTTCTATAAGATCTCCCCTCATTCTTCTGAATTCCAAAGAGTATAGCCCCAGTCTACTCAGTCTCTCTACATAAGCTAACCCTCTCAACTCCGGAATCAACCTAGTGAATCTCCTCTGCACCCCCCCAGTGCCTGTATATCCTTTCTCAAGTAAGCAGACCAAAACTGTACACAGTACTCCAGGTGTGGCCTCACCAGCACCTTATACAGCTGCAACATAACCTCGCTGTTTTTAAACTACATCCCTCTAGCAATGAAGAACAAAATTCCATTTGCCTTCTTAATTACCTGCTGCACCTGCAAACCAACTCCTTGAGATTCCTGCACAAGGACACCCAGGTCCCTCTGCACAGCAGCATGCTGTAATTTTTTACCATTTAAATAATAGTCCATTTTGCTGTTATTCCTACCAAAATGGATGACCTCACATTTACCAACATTGTACTCCATCTGCCAGACCCTCGCCCACTCACTTAGACTATCTATATCCCTTTGCAGACTTTCAGCACACTTTGCTCTGCCTCGCATCTTAGTGTCATCTGCGAATTTTGACACACTACACTTGGTCCCCAACTCCAAATCATCTATGTAAATCGTAAACAATTGCGGTCCCAACACTGATCCCTGAGGCACACCACTAGTCACTGATTGCCTACCAGAAAAACACCCATTTACCCCCACTCTTTGCTTCCTGTTAGTTAACCAATCCTCTATCCATGCTAATACATTACCCGTAACATCGTGCACCTTTATCTTATGCAGCAGTCTTTGGTGCGGCACCTTGTCAAATGCCTTCTGGAAATATATCACATCCACAGGTTCCCATTGTCCACTGCGCATGTAATGTTCTCAAAGAATTCCATCAAATTAGTCAAATATGACTTGCCCTTCATGAACCCATGCTGCGCCTGGTGTCTCGCTATTTCTTCCTTGATGATAGATTCAAGCATTTTCCCTACTACAGAAGTTAAGCTAACCGGCCTATAGTTACCTGCCTTTTGTCTACCTCCTTTTTTAAACAGTGGCGTCACATTTGCTGTTTTCCAATCTGCGGAAACCACCCCAGAGTCCAGCGAATTTTGGTAAATTACCACTAGTGCATTTGCTATTTCCCCCGCCCTCTCTTTTAACACCCTGGGATGCATTCCATCAGGACCAGGAGACTTGTCTACCTTTAGCCTCATGAACTTGCCCAACACTACCTCTTTCATGATAATGATAGTTTCTAGGTCCTCACCTGCCATAACCTTCCTGTCATCAATTTTTGGCATGTTATTTGTGTCTTCCACTGTAAAGACCGACACAAAATACCTGTTCAATGCCTCAGCCATTTTCTCATTTCCAGTTATGACAACCCCCTTCTCATCCTCTAAAGGACCAATGTTTACTTTAGCCACTCTTTTTCATTTTTATATATTTGTAGAAACGTTTGCTATCTGTTTTTATATTCTGAGCTAGTTTACTCTCATAATCCATCTTACTTTTCTTTGTAGCTTTTTTCCTGGTTTTCTGTTGCCCTTTAAAGATTTCCCAATCCTCTAGTTTCCCATCAATCTTTGCCACTTTGAATGCATTTTCTTTCAATTTGATACCCTCCTTTATTTCCTTAGATATCCATGGCGGATTATCTCTTTCTCTGCAGTCCTTTCTCATCACTTTTGCTGAGCACTGTGAAAGATCACTTTAAAAGTCCTCCACTGTTCCTCAATTGTCCCACCATAAAGTTTTTGCTCCAAGTCTACCTTAGCCAACTCCTCCCTCATCCCTTTGTAGTCTCCTTGTAGTCTTGTAGCACAAGAGACTGGTGTTGGATTTTACCTTCTCACGCTCCATCTGTATTTTCAATTCAACCATATTGTGATCGCTCCTTCCGAGAGGATCCCTAACTGTGAGGTCATTAATTATTCCTGTCTCATTACACAGGGTAACAACACCAGGTTAAAGTCCAACAGGTTTATTTGGTAGCAAATACCATTAGCTTTCGGAGCACTGCTCCTTTGTCAGATGGAGTGGAAACCTGCTCTCAAACAGGGCACAGAGACACAAAATCAAGTTACAGAATACTGATTAGAATGCAAATCTCTACAGCCAACCAGTTCTTAAATCAGCGGTCACGGGCATTTGGCTTCTGATCTTCTGGTAAGCGTTCTCCAAGGCGGCCTTCACGACACAAGACAGCGCAAAGTCGCTGAGCAGAAACTGATAGCCAAGTTCCGCACACATGAGGACGGCCTAAACCGAGATGTTGGCTTTATGTCACACTATCAGTAACCCCCACAGCTTGCCTCCTGTCCTGTCTGGAGACAATACACATCTCTTTAACCTGTGCTTAATGCTCCCTCCTCCACTCACATTGTCTGTATCTTTAAGAACTGGTTGGCTGTAGAGATTTGCATTCTAATCAGTATTCTGTAACTTGATTTTGTGTCTCTGTGCCCTGTTTGAGAGCAGGTTTCCACTCCATCTGACGAAGGAGCAGCGCTCCGAAAGCTAATGGTATTTGCTACCAAATAAACCTGTTGGACTTTAACCTGGTGTTGTTAAAACTGTTACTGTGTTTACCCCAGTCCAACGCCGGCATCTCCACATCATCATTACACAGGATCAGGTCTAGTATAGCTTGGTCCCTCGTAGGTTCCATTACACACAGTTCAAGGAAGCTATCGCGGATACATTCTATGAACTCCTCCCCAAGGCTGCCTTGACCGATCTGGTTTGACCAATTGATACGTAAATTAAAATCCCCCATGTTAATTGTTGTACCATTTTTACATGCATCAGTTGTTTCTTTATTTATTTCTCGCCCCCCCATGATGTCATTATTTGGTGGCCTACAGACTATGCCTATTAGTGACTTTTTCTCCTTACTAGTTCTAATTTCCACCCAAATGGATTCAACCTTTTTTTCCATAGAACCTATATCATCTCTCACTACCGGCCTGATATCATCCTTAAATATCAGAGCTACACTACCTCCCTTACCTTCCTGTCGGTCCCTCCAAACAGTCTGATATTCCTGAATATTTAACTCCCAGTCATGACCATCCTGCAACCATGTCTCTGTAATGGCCACCAAATCATACTCGTTCGCAATGATTTGTGCCGTCAACTCATATTCCTTGTTTCGAATGCTATGAGCATTCAGATAAAGTGCCCTTATGCTAGTTTTGTACCTTATTTTTGAATTCTAACACTTCCATTAATAACATCTCCTGAGTTCTCCTTCCTTTTAACTTTTTTCCTGATTTTTGATGCAATTGGAAACTTCTCCCCACATTTTGTCCTTGCTCCCTCCTTCTCAGACTCCTTACATAGGTTCCCATCCCCCTGACATATTAGTTTAAACCCTCCCCAACCGCTCTAGCAAACACTCCCCCTAGGAATACAAAATGAATACAAATGAATACAAAATTGGCTTGATGACAGAAGACAGAGGGTGGTTGTAGAGGGTTGTTTTTCAAACTGGAGACCTGTGACCAGCGGTGTGCCTCAGGGATCAGTGCTGGGCCCACTGTTATTTGTCATTTATATTAATGATTTGGAAGAGAATATAGGAGGCATGATTAGTAAGTTTGCAGATGACACCAAGATTAGTGGCATAGTGGACAGTGAAGAAGGTTATCTCGGATTGCAACGGGATCTTGATCAATTGGGCCAGTGGGCTGATGAATGGCAGAGGGAGTTTAATTTAGATAAATGCGAGGTGATGCATTTTGGTAGATTGAACCAGGACAGGACTTAGTTAATGGTAAGGCGTTGGGGAGAGTTACAGAACAAAGAGATCTAGGGGTCTATGTTCATAGCTCCTTGAAAGTGGAGTCACAGGTGGACAGAGTGGTGAAGAAGGCATTCAGCATGTTTGGTTTCATTGGTCAGAACATTGAATACAGGAGTTGGGACGTCTTGTTGAAGTTGTACAAGACATTGGTAAGGCCTCACTTGGAATACTGTGTACAGTTCTGGTCACCCTATTATAGAAAGGATATTATTAAACGAGAAAGAGTGCAGAAAAGATTTGCTAGGATGCTACCGGGACTTGATGGTTTGAGTTATAAGGAGAAGTTGGATAGACTGGGACTTTTTTCTCTGGGGCGTAGAAGGCTGAGAGATCCATAAAATAATGAGGGACATAGATCAGCTGGATAGTCAATATCTTTTCCCAAAGGTAGGGGAGTCTAAAACTAGATGGCATAGGTTTAAGGTGAGAGGGGAGAGATACAAAAGTGTCCAGAGGGGCAATTTTCTCACACAGAGGGTGGTGAGTGTCTGGAACAAGCTGCCGAGATAGTAGTAGAGGCGGGTACAATTTTGTCTTTTAAAAAGCATTTAGACAGTTACATGGGTAAGATGGGTATAGAGGGATATGGGCCAAATGCGAGCAACTGGGACTAGCTTCGAGGTTTAAAAAAAAAGGGCGGCATGGACATGTTCGGCCGAAGGGCCTGTTTCCGTGCTATAAACCTCTATGATTCCATGCCTCTATGACATCAGTCCCAGTCTTTGCCACTTTGTATGCATTTTCTTTCAATTTGATACCCTCCTTTATTTCCTTAGCTATCCATGGCTGATTATCTCTTTTTCTGCAGTCCTTCCTCATCACTGGTATATACTTTTGCTGAGCACTGTGAAAGATCGCTTTGAAAGTCCTCCACTGTTCAATAGGATGGTCAAAATCCTAAATTTCTCACAAGCAGTTGGTGTACCTATGACTGCAGCTTAATTTCAGAGACACACAAGAGCCAATCCAGTGATGGGAAAGGTTATGGATATGGTCCTAAAAGGAAAGGTGACAGAAGTACATTGTAAAAACTCAGACCTCCCATCACAAGAAGATGAGTTTATATTCTAGAATGGGGAATGCAAGTGATTATTTCTCCGTGCTTGTGTGGAAGAAGCCACACAAAGGACATCCACGTGCAGTGAGAATGGAGGAATTGGCAAGTCATATTTTTGGTGGCCAGGACGAGTTGCACAAATCGAAGAGAAAGTGGGGCAATGTCAACCCTGTGCAAAACTAAAACTCCACCGCTATAATTCCGTGAGAATGGCCGCAGCAGCCATGGCAGAGAGTACACATAGATTAGACTGTTCCAATAGCGGGACACATGCTCCTAATGATTGTTGATGCACATCCAAAATGGCTGGATGCAGTGATCATGAAATCTATGACAGCAGAACAGACTATTGAGAAGCTGGACGAAATATTTGCTGGATTTTGCAGAAGAGAGCAAATCATAAGTGACAACATGACACAGTTCATTTCCAAGGAGTTTGAAGATTACTTGAAGGGAAATGGTATGCAACACATCAAGTTAGCTCAGCACCACCCATCCACAAATGGATTGGCTAAATGATTCGAACAGTTACTCAGACATTCAATTGAGGCATCAAAGGACCAAGGGACATTGTCAGGACGAGTAAATAACTTCTTGATATCATTTGGAACACCGCACACGCAACAGCACAGAGTTCACCAGCAATGCTGCTTTTAAAAAGAAAACTAAGAACAAAGTCTGACCTTTTGGTGCCACGTGATACTTCAGAGAATCTTGAATGACAACAAAAAGCACAGGTTGCTTGAGAGGAGCATCTGTTCCAGCTAGAATTCACCTCCCTTTTAAGAGGTGCATGCTGGCTTTACTTAGTGCTGGGTAGCTTTAAGTGATGTAAGCCTCTCATGACCTTGAACTCCTGCTGAACTCAATAATGTTCAGTGAGCACTGGAGGTGATGGTGAGAATAATAGAGTTCTCAATGGGCTCATGGTTACAGAGAATGGAGAAGTTTAAGTCTAAGTTTTAAGTTCAATTATTATTGTCACAAATAGGTTTACATTAACTCTAGATTGAAGTTACTGTGAAAATCCCCTAGTCGCCACACTCCGGCACCTGTTCGGGTACACTGAGGGAGAATTTAGCATGGCCAATGCACCTTTTTAAAAGTTTATTTATTAATCACAAGTAAGGCTTACATTAACATTGCAATGAAGTTACTGTGAAAATCCCCTAGTCGCCACACTCCAGCGCCTGTTTGGGTACACTGAGGGAGAATTTAGCATGGCCAATGCACCTAACCAGCACATCTTTCAGACTGTGGGAGGAAACCGGAGCACCCAGAGGAAACCCATGCAGACACAGGGAGAACATGCAAACTCCACACAGACAGTGACCCATTTGAAATTGAACCCGGGTCCCTGGGGCTGTGAGGCAGCAGTGCTAACTACTGTGAAAAGCCAATAAGGAAAGCATGTCTGGCGGTGGCAAAGACACGGAAAATAATTTTATGGAAGTGAATGGGCTGAGATGGTGACATTACAGAGCTGGAGATCATCAGCCTTGGTGATGGAGAGGGCAGCGACAGAAACTCCGCATCAAAGCTGAGTTTGTGAAACAATCGGCTTCAACCTGAGACATTGAGCAAGAAAGAGGCTGCATTAGAGAAGAAGATAACACAAGAACTAGAGCTTGGGGTTGGAACTGAACTGAATTAACAGCCTGAATTTTGTGATTCTCCTGGCAGCATTCACTATTATTATCCTTTGAAACTGACAGCAACTTCTGACATCTACCTTTATGGTTAAACAGGAAAATCCACATGTTGATCTCAGAGATACCCAGGGCGTAGTAGTTAATTATTCTCAGATGGAAATCATAGAAATGATTTAATTTGACAAGAAAATTCCACTCTTTACAGGATTAATCTCACGGTAAAAACCCTTGAGACAGTACTCCTTTTTGAATGACGTGTTTTAAGGCATACTGAATCCTAATTATTGTTGAACACCTCCTCTGGCCATGAAAATCCCATTTGAGATGTGGAATGTCAAATATTTTCATTATCATTTAAAGATTTTCTTCAACTCTTTCATCAATGATCATCCTTCCATCATCAGGTCAGAAGTGGAGATGTGCACTGATGATTGCACGATTTCAACATTACTCACAAATCCTCAGAAACCGAAGCAATCCATGTCCAAATGCAGTAGGACCTGGACAATATTCAGGCTTGTGCTGATAAGTGGCAACTTTCATTTACAAGTGCCAAACATTGACCATCTCCAATGAGAAAGATTCTAATCATGCCCCCATGACATTGAATGGTATTACCATCATTGAATTGCCTACTATCAACATCCTGGGGGCTTGCCATTAATCAGAAACTGAACTGGACTAGCTATATAAATATTTTGGCTACAAGAGCAGGTCAGAGGCTGGAAATTCCATAGTGAGCAACTTATCACCTGATTCCCAAAGCCTGTCCACAATCTAAAAGACACAAGTCAAGAGTGTGATAGAATACTCTCCATTTGACTGGTTGAGCACAGCTCCAACAACACTCAAGATGCTCAAAACCATCTAGAACAAAGCAGCCTGTATGATTGGCATCCCATCCATCAGTTTTCAATATTCACTCCCTTCACCACCAATGCAGAGTGGCAGTATTATGTACCATCTACAAGATGCATTGCAGTAACTCACCCAAGATCCTTCAACAGCACCTTCCAAGCCTGCGGCCTCTACCATCAAGAAGGACAAGGGCACCAGATGCATGGGAACCACCTGCAAGTTCCCCTCCAAGTCACAGACCATCCTGACTTGGCACTTTATCATCATTCCTACAGACAAAATCCTGGAACTTCCTTCAAAACAGCACTGTGGATATGGATATGGGTATATCCATATATATATACAGCATATGGATAGCAGCGGTTCATGAGGTAGCATACCATCACCTTCTCAAGAGCAATTGATTGAGCAATGAATGCTGGCCTAGCCAACAATGCCCACATCCTGTGAATGAATAAAAAAAATAACAATTTTTAAAATGTACAATATTTCCACTTCCACATTAATCCTCTGTGCATGTTCCAATCTTAATTTTGCTCTCTGCAAGATGATTAAAAAATGAAGCATAAGCGTGCTTTTTCTGTCCTGACCTGCTGTGATAATTCCTCAATGATTGGTTGTTTTGTCTGCTGGATGATAGCAATGTTGTTGGTTGCTTGAGATTGTCTATAGTTGGCCCTGGAATTAAATTGATGTCACTAAAGTTGGAAGCCATGCCACAGAGATCGTTATATATTTGTGGGCAGATTTCTTTGAGGTCAGCAGTGAGCCCCATCGCTTCACTGCTGATGCCAAAATCCAGGTCAAAGGTTGAAAACTCATCCAGTACTGGATATTGAACAATCAGATTGATAAGACAGTGGATGTGTTATGAGAGGTAGCTGGTGTCTTCAGTGTCAAATGATGACATTGCTCAGGTGCAGCAAGTAGATGAGTAAGAGGATGAGGATTGAAGGATTCCAGGGGTAACGCTGGTGAGTAAGATGGAGATCCTGGCTACAATTTGATGGGCCAGGATGGAGCACTGAGCTTGAGGGTATACGAACTGGAGGAAGGTAATGTGATCAACCATGACAAACGCTGTAAGAGGTGGAGAAAGGATAGTGCCCATGGTCACAATCACATTGGATGTGACTTTGACTAAGGTTATTTCAATGTTATGGTGGGGTGGAAACCTGATTGAAGAAAACTGCCAGGGAAAATGTGCATGGATTTGGAAGGCCACAGTACATGCAGGACTTTGGAGACGAAAGAGCAGTTGCAGATGGGTAGTAGTTTATAAGGACAGAGGGATTGAAGATTGTTTTTTGAAGAGAGAGTGGTGACTGCAGTTTTGGAAGGAAGTGAATGACAGCATCTGAGAGGAGGCAACTATATACAGCTTCTGCTGAAATGGGGATCACAAAGGGCATAGAATCCCTACAGTGCAGAAGGAGGCCGTTCAGCCCATCGAGTCTGCGCCGATCACAATCTTACCCAGGCCTTATTCCCGCAACCCCACATATTTACCCTGCTAATCTCCTGACATTAGGGCCAATTTAGCATGGCCAATCAACCTAACAAGCACATCTTTGGACTGTGAGAGGAAACCGGAGCACTCGGAGGAAACCCACGCAGACACGGGGAGAATGTGCAAACTCCACACAGACAGTGACCTAAGCTGGGAATCGAACTCAGGTCCCTGGTGCTGTGAGGCTGTGAGGCAGCAGTGTTAACCACTGTGCCACCGTTCCGCCCATCTGGGTGATTGGCAGTTTAATTGGAATTGAGTGAACAGGAGGTGGGTCGTGTGAACAAAATGGGTGGAGAAGGCAAGAGGTGAACTGGTAGAGAAACTAGCTCAACAAGTGTTTATTTTGAGGATGAAATTAAAAACTCTCAGATCCAGAGGACAAGTCTAGAATCAGAGGTTCCGATGAGTTAATGCAGACAAACATAAGACTGAAACATTAAAATGAGTGTGCAAGGGGCCACGTCAGCTTTCTTGCAGCTGCTAATCAAATTTGCCGGTTTTCTCGGCTTTTTAGACTGGGATATGTTTTCTCAACAGTGTTAAACGTTAAAAATATTGAAAGCACAGGATGCATGTCTGAATTCTCAACGCACCTACGTAAATACTAAACAAATCATGCTTCAAATATTGAACTGTCCAGATCCATTGAGGACTTTTGAAAGTAGGCTTGCCACCACACTGATGTTACAGTGTAGCATCCGGCTATCTCTGCCAGCAACACCTGCGCACCAGAGTCTGGTCCTGGTCCTAATCCTTTACTCCGGACTGACTGAACTCAGCTGGTTCTTGCTACAAAACAGAAATGCTTCACAGCAATGCACACATGCCAGCATAACTGTAGTCTGAGAGACAATGATAACTGCGAAGATATTCTGCACTGTACGGATTCTATATCTCCCTCTATCTCATTTAGGATCATAAGGTTATTCAAATGAATACATCACTTTAATGATAAGAATACTGCTTTTTTAATGATTAGTTACTACGTTATGACTAAGGTATCACAGCTAACACAATGGAACACCTCTATAATTTCCATGTTGTAACCTCTATGTGGGACTGGAAAACACTAGGGGTGATCCGCCCTAATTAATTTACCAACCTGCTTTCCTATAATTCATCTGTGCCCCAGGAATGATCACATCATGCTCACAAAAATATATTTGTGGGTAAAAAAAAATCCATTTTAATACTAAGTTACCGTCAGGAACTCAATTTGTTTCCAGACAAAACAGCAAGATTGCAACAAAGATAATAGAAACATTTTCAGAATAAAGTTATCTTTAATAGTGAAATTGTGCATTTTGAAGTGTGTTCTTTATGAGAATTTCACCCATTTGAAAATGCTTTGTGCAATTATTACTTTGTAGTTACTATGACAACATGTACCTTAGCAACAATAAATCATGTTGTGAATTGGTTAACGGTTTCCTTTCACAGTGCAATTCAGCCCTACTCCAATTCCTAATGGCTTAAAATCATTGGTACCCATGTATACCATGACTGCTGACTGTTCACCTTCCTTCGTCAGGGTACTCTGCAGCCACTCAATGACATCCTTGTTCCTGGCATCAGGGAGGCAACATGCCATCCTGGACTCACATCTGCAGCCACAGAAACACTCGTCCATTCCCTCAACTGTCAAACCTCCCCCTATCTCTATTGCTTTTCCAATTTTTCCCATACTCCCCTGTACAGCTGAGGCGGTCATGATGCCATGAACTGCACTCCTTAGGTGAACCATTACTTTCACCAATATTCAGAACTGAGCAATGGTTTGAGAGTGTGATGCACTCCTGCGCTACCTGTCTGGTCGTTCTTGACACTCTGGTCACCCATTCCCTCTCTCCCTGCACGCTCTTAACTGTGGGATGACTACATCCATTAACTATTCACAAAGCTCTCAGCCTCACGGATGCACCACAATGACGCAAGCCGCTGCTCAAGTTTCAAAACCCAGAGCTCAAGCCGCTTTTGTTGAAGAGACTTTATGGTTATCCTGAGGCTTCCATATGGAACCGGGCACACTGCCACCTCCCACCATTTCCTGCTTTTGTTTCGTATACTGTTTGGTATACTGTCACCAATATACTGGCACCATATAGTGTTTTATTTCATATACTGATTACTGTTTCAACATATAAGATTATGAAGGGAATAGATAAGAAAGAAGTAGGGAGGTTGTTTCCACTGGCGGGTGAAACTAGAACTAGGGGGCATGGCCTCAAAATAAGGGAGAGCAGATTTAGGACTGAGTTGAGGAGGAACTTCTTCACACAAAGGGTTGTGAATCAGTGGAATTCCCTGCCCAGTGAAGTAGTTGAGGCTACCTCATTGAATGTTTTTAAGGTAAGGATAGATAAATTTTTGAACAGTAAAGATATTAAGGATTATGGTGAGTGGGTGGGTAAGTGGAGCTGAGTCCATGATCAGCCATGATCTTATTGAATGGCGGAGCAGGCTCGAGGGGCCAGATGACCTACTCCTGCTCCTAGTTCTTATGTTCTTATGTTCTTTACCTCATGCTGCCCCCACCATAAAACAGGTAACTCCATTTAGAAATTGTGCTGTTAGGACGTGCAACATCATCAGTGAATCATGCTCTTCAAATTTTAGACTGTGCTATTATATGTTCTTACAAGATATAAAAAGGTTTTGCGCTCTCCACAGCTGGGTAAATTAAATGATAATCATTTGGACCCGTTAGCAGCTCAGTTGGCAGGTTCAGATGTCTGAAATGAGCATTATTATGTGTCAGGATTGGCTGATTTTCCCTCACAGCTGTTAATAACTTCACATTGCGTAAATCAGCTGCAGCAAAAATTGTGGCCGCTATCATTTTTATTACTGGTCCTATGTTTTGGAGGTTTTAGTGCATCTATTACTTTTAATGAGGCTATCCATAAACTATTGCTTAGCTGTGATTGAATCAGATTCAATGCAGCCTTTGCGAAAAAAACACCCAAGACTTAATTCCAAACTTCATTGAAGAATTCCCAGAATAAAACTAATTTAAAACTGTGTTTTATACCACTGTATAGTGGTAGTGTCCCTTCCTCTGGGCCAGAAGTATTGGGTTCAAGTCTCACCTGAAGATTTGATGGCCACAGAAGACGCAATCATCATTTGGCCAAACAGGTTGATTATCAGCCTGTAAATCCTTCCAATACACCTGATGGCTGGCGTCAAGAGCAGGGGGGGTTTCCTGCTCAGCCACACGGCAGAAGGCAGCAGCAGTACTTTGCCAAGTACTTTGCCAAGCTTAATCATTAGACAAATCCTATGGATGTCCATGGTTACCAATGTCCTCTTCGGACATCATAACTGGAGGAGGATGGGACTTGTTACGTATTGGGAGACGTTTGCAAAGGAGGACAGACACAAGAGGACCAGTTCATGTGTTTAATTATGTCATTCCCCATGCTCATAACATATTAACTGCTTTCCCCGCTTTTAAAAAGTGATTAGTGAGAGAGGAAATAGTATATTTTAAAATAACTATGCAGCTGCAATGGTGAAAATAAAACAATCACATCTTTGTGAATATGCACACTTGACATGATTGCAACTGGCTTGTTTTTTTTTAGACTACATCTAGAAACCAAGTTTAGTAACTGGTTTCCAAAGACTTCCTGATCTCTTTACAGGTTTTGGTATCATGTCACGTTGTGGATTGCTTTGTTTTGCTTCAGTACGCACAGAAGATCCTGCTTCTTTCTCAGAAGTTAATACTTCAGACACTGAAGGGGAATCGTAGCGGGTGGTGAGGGGGCGGAGGGGGGGGGAGGGGGGGTGGACCACGCAAAGATCCATTGACCTCGGGCAGGATTTTCTTATTTTGGGGTGAGCCTGGCCAGAAACTCCCGCCCTGAAGTTTCAATGGTTCACACTCTGACATGAGCTCATGATCACATAGGTCTTGTTTTGCTTCATTCCTTGCTGGGACCTTGTGATCTGGATGGACCTTTCTCACCATGCAGTCAATTTCAACCAACTACCTTTTAGGTCCACGTCTTTCCCACATACTACTTGACTTCTGAGACAGGCTGGTGGGGGATGACAGGGCTGGGGGGTTGTGGGGTGGGGGGGGGTCAAGATAAAATGTGCTAATTTCCTGAAACTACATTGTCTTTTGTTTGTGTCATCAAATCATAGAATCCCTACAGTGCAGAAGGAGGCCATTCGGCCCATCGAGCCTGCACTGACAACAATCCCACCCAGGCCCTATCCCCTTAACACCACGTGTTTAACCTGCTAGTTCCTCTGAGACTAATGGTCAATTTTAGCATGGCCAATCCACCTAACCCGCACATCTTTGGACTGTGGGACGAAACCGGAGCACCCGGAGGAAACCCACGCAGACACAGGGAGAATGTGCAGACTCCACACAGGCAGTGACCTGAGATTGGAATCAAACCTGGGCACCTGATGCCGTGAGGTAGCAGTGCTAACCACCGTGCCACTGTGATACTGACACTTTGGACTGGACTGTTTGTGTTCAACTTTTAACAGTCCGGTTTGGTGGAAGCAGACTCAAGCACATCCTTAACTTTCTCTTCATCAGAAGCTCAGTGGGTGGATACAGTGTCGGGTTGTTCTATACTTCAGAAGGATATTAGCCAGCTGATTTTTCTTAGTGAAATTTGAACAGCCTGCAGCACTTGTTTCTCGAGTGTTCTTCAACCGTCGCAATGGATCTTTCAGTTTCTCCATTTGATACCGGGTAGTAAGAAAGAGTGAAGCTGTGTTTGATACTGCTTTGTTTAATTAAATTTTGGAATGAAACAGAATGAAATTCAGGATGGTTATCTGACACACAAACTCCTCCGGTAATCCGTGACAAGCAAAAATAGATTGTAACTCATCTATTGTTTGTTTATCATTAAAAACAGAAAATGCTGGAAAAATTTAGCTCTGCCAGCATCCATGGAGAGAGTTAATGTTTTGAGTCCAATATGATTTTTCTCCGGAATTGAAGAGAGGTGAAAATGTGGTAGGTTTTATGCTGTTGATAAAGGGAGGAGGGTTGGATGGAGCAAATGAAAAGGTCAGGGATAGATTAGAGGGTGGGGAAGATTAAATGATGAAGATGCCATGAAACACAAGTAAAAGGGAGTGGTAATGGTGGTATAAAAACATAAAGAATTGGTCCAGAGTAGGGATTATTACAGAAGAAAGGTCAGCTCTGTCTAAAGCCAAAAACATGAGAGTAAGACACAGACTGAAACTTAAGGGAAATACACTTAAAATGGAGGACAAAGTCCTAATCATAGAGTCATACAGTAGAGAAGAGGCCCTTCAGCCCATCAGGTCTGCACCAAATGACACTAAATCTACATTAATCCTACTTCTCAGCACTTGGCCCATAGCCTTGAATGTTATAAACATTTCAAGTGCTCATCCAACCAAATTATGAGGTTTCCCACATCTACTACCCTCCCAGGGAGTGCATTCCAGATTCTCACCACCCTCTGGGTGAAAAGAAATTTCCTCAAATCCCCTCTAAACCTCCTGCCCTACGCCTTGCGGGATCGCGAGGGGAAAATATGTTTGGTGTTGGCATCAAGCTGGATTTGGATAACATGGCGGAGGATGAGCCTTTTGTTAAAGTTCCTTTATTAGTGTTACAAGTAGGCTTACATTAACACTGCAGTGAAGTTACTGCAAAAATTCCCTAGTTGCCACACTCCGGTGCCTGTTCAGGTACACTGAGGGTGAATTTAGCATGGCCAATGCACCTAACCCGCACATCTTTGGAGTGTGGAAGACCAGAGCACCCGGAGAAGAACGTGCAAACTCCACACAGACAGTGACCCAAGCTGAGAATTGAACCCAGGTCCCTGACACTGTGAGGCAGCAGTGTTAACCACTGTGCCACCGTGCTGCCCTTCAAATGCAGAGGTAGACTGTCAAAGTCTACTGCATATTGGGAGGTACTTGCAAAGAAAGACAGACACCAAGATGGTCAGTTCACGTGTTTACTTGCACTATTGTGCAGTGCGCATGCTCATAGCACATTAATGCATCACAGGTCTAAATGCTGCACAGTTACTTAACTCTCTTGCAGACATGTGACAAGAAGGGTGCAGAATGCCTTGTTGGGAAGGGGGTTTGGGCGTGCATCTAACAAGAAGAAGGCAGAACAGAAAAATTATGACATGAATCAGTGTGCAAAGGTTTTGATGCCAATGCTGCCTTTTTCCAACTGCAGATTCAAACCAACACTCTAACTTAACTGTTCACAGCTGAACACAACATTAAACAAATGAAGGAACCCACAACAACACTTTTTAAAGTGTTTAGAAATAACATCCAGGTTTAGTTTCTGAATTTTCTTTTGATTCTGGTACAACAGTATGCATTTTTTGACTTTTCCTGTGCTTGGCTAATGTTGTTATAGTCTACAGTGGGGAGGCAGTAGCCCAGTGGTATTAACACTAGACTCTTAATCCAGAAACTCAGCTAATGTTCTGGGGACCCGGATTCAATAAAAAAAAATCTGGAATTAAGAATCTGCTGATGACCATGAAATCATTGGGGATTGTCAAAAAAACCCATCTGGTTCATTGATGTACTTTAGGGAAGGAAATCTGCCGTCCTTACCCAGTCTGGCCTACATGTGACTCCAGAGCCACAGCAATGTGGTTGACTCGCAAATGTCTTCTGAAATGGAGGGCAGTTAGGAACAAACAATAAATGCTGGCCCAGCCAGTGACACTCACATCCCATAAAATGAATTAAAAACAAAATTGTCCCCCACTCAATGCGCTGAAAGAACCTCCACATGAAACATGCCGGTTTGGAGTCCCTGACTCACCTGAACTAGCTCACAGTTCTGCACCATTAACAAGGGAGAGCTGCATTTAAATGCTCCCTCTGCATTCACACCAGTCAAACCAGGAGAATGGCAGCGTGAAGAGCAGCTGTAAGTCTGATCTGATTTGGTTATGTAAACACAGCCCACCAAAGTTCTCACCTGATACTGTGCGACTTTACCCTCCATTGAGGTGATGCTTGCACTAACCGTTCCCTCAACACTGGCTCCTGCATATTTGTTCCTCATGTCTCATCACATCGGGATCCCACCTCTAACCTACCTCTAAAATACACGCATAGTCAGTACCTAACCTAATGGCTGTGAGTGTAAGATTTTAGTAACTGTGCATCTTCATCATCACTGTTTCCTTCCCCATGTCCTCAGACTGAGAAGACTCTAGTTTTTGGGTATCCAAAATGAGAAATGGATGGGAATTTGATTGTGGTGAGGGGAGAGGAGAAAGTAAGGAGTGTATGCTTACACTATCTGAATCTTCGGAGTAAAGAAGATTGTAGGGTGCAGGAGAGGTAGGATGAGAGAAGAAGGATTAGATATACAGATGCTGCCACCATTGACCCCTTTATCCAATGTTCACCGGCTCAGTGATGCCCTTTCCATGTCTCTTCCATGGGGGTTAAAGCATGGTGACGGCCTGTACTGCTCCAGCTCTTTGCTATTGCTTGTTGTTATATGTTAACTTCTTCCTGCAAAAAATAAGCATGTCAGTGAGTGTCACAGAATCATAAAAATTTACAGTACAGAAGGCAGCCATTCAGCCCATAAAGTCCATACCAGCCAACAAGTAACTGTTGTGTTATTAACTCTTCCCACAAATGTACCAAATACTATGAGACTGTTTAATCTGTTTAATGAGAGGTTCTTTATTGAAGAATGGCAGGTTTTCAGGAGAAGTCTTCAGACATGTTACTGGCACAACGATATTACATCAATTACAACATCACATGTAACTTGCATCACTTCCTGTGAAATTATCAATTCCAAAATGTTTACATATTCTGCAGTGTGTAAATCAATACATTAAACTACATGCACTACAAAGCAATATTACATCCTACTTAATCTCACTTTCCAACTTGGTCTGTAGTCATGTAGGTTCAAGCACTTCAAGTATGTATCCAAGAATGCTTTAAATATTATGAGGGTTTCTGCCTCCGCCACCCTTTCCTCAGGAAGGGAAGGGAAGCTTGAATTAAGAAGCACTTAAATTATAATACGCTTTTCATCTTTTTTTACTTTCAAAGTGGTGTAGTCACTATTGAAATGTGGGAAGCATAAGAATTGAAGGATTGAGTACTGATTGATAGAGACTGTTGAGGCGTGTTTCTCCCCAAAAAAACTAAGCGCCCAACAGGTGGGAAAACGGGGGTTTTCCTGCCCGTTCTTTGGGTGAGCTGAGTGGAATGAATCTCCAGCACTCTGTGCATCACAATTCAATTCTGGCCTTGGGTGACTGTCTGTGTGGAGTTTGCACGTTCGCCCCATGTCTGCATGGGTTTCCTCCGGGTGCTCCGGTTTCCTTCCATACTCCAGAGATGCGCAGGTTAGGTGGATGGCCATGCTAAATTAATCCTTAGTGTCAGGGGGTTAGCAGGGTAAATAAGTGGGGATAGGGTCTGGGTGGAATTGTGATCAATTCAGACTCGATGGGTCGAATGGCCTCTTTGTGCACTGTAGGGATTCTATGATTCTATGATTCTAGGAAAGAAAGATGGTTGTGGTGATTGGAGGTCAATCATCTCAGCTCCAGGACATCACTGCAGGAGTTCCTCAGAGTGGTGTCCGAGCCCCAATGACCTTCAGCTGCTTCATCAATGACCTTCCTTCCATCATATAGTCTGAAGTGGAGATGTTCGCTGATGATTGCATAGTGTTCAGTATCATTCGGACTCATCACATACTGAAACCATCCATGTCCAAATGCAACAAGACCTGGACAATATCCAGGCTTGGGCTGATAAGTGGCAAGTAACATTCACATCACACAAGTGCCAGGCAATGACAATCTCCAACAAGAGAGGATCTAACCATTGTCCCTTGACATTCAATGGCATAACCATTGCTGAATCCCCCACTATCAACATCCCGGGGGTTACCATTCACCAGAACTGAACTGTACTAGCTATATAAATAATATATAGCTACCAGAGGCAATCACAGGCTAGGAATCCTATGGCAAGTAACTCACTTCCTGACTCCCCAAAGACTATCCATCATCTACAAGGCACAAGTCAGGAGTGTAATTGAATACTACCCACTTGCCTGGATGAGTGCATCTCCAACAACACTCAAGAAGTTTGACACTGTCCAGGCCAAAGCAGCCCACTTGATTGGTATACCTTCCACAAGCATTCAATCCCTCTACCACTGAAAAACAGTCACAGCCGTGTGTACCATCGACAAGATTCACTGCAGGAACTCACCAAGGTTCCTTAGACAACACCTTCCAAACCAAGACCACTACGATCTAGAAGGACAAGAGCAGCAGATACCTGGGAACATTACCACCTGTAGAGTCCCCTCCGAGTCACTCACCACACTGAATTGGAAATGTGTCGCTGTTACTTCAAAGTCGCTGAGTCAAATTCCTGAAACTCCCACCGTAATAGTACTGTGGGTGTACCTACATCTGATGGACTGCAGTGGTTCAAGAAGGCTGCTCATCACCACCTTCTTAAGGGCAACTAGGAATCAGCAATAAATGCTGGTCTAGCCAGCAACACCCACATCCCATAAATTAATTTTAAAAAGTGGGGGATGAGGTATAGCGAATAAGGCTACCAGTGTAGTTGGTAGTCACTCACTGTAGTATAAGGGTCTGGCACATATAGGGTTGATGTTGCACTAAGTGCAGTGCGGCCGCCCACACAGTGATGTAAGAGAGCACATGACCCGCTCCCAGGGTCAGTCTTATGTTGGGTAGAGCCATGTGTACCAGTAAGCATGGAGACATCTCCTAACTTGTACTATTTACTGTATATTTGTAAATAGCTTGAAAAGTCAGTAAGGACTTACAATTAACCTGCGTGAAACTACAAAGAATTAAGATCTATCAAACTGTATCAACTCCCTCTACCATGGTGGCAGCAAGCAGAAAAACACAAAGCCCTGCAGAAAATGCAAAGAAAAATTCAAATGCTGGAAGACTTGAGAAAAAATTCAGCAAAGCAATCCGACCTGAAATGAAGCTCCAGAAACAGAGGCACAGAGAAAAATCATCAGGAAAATGCTTCAAAGAGAGGTTTGGAAGTTGAAGGTAGAGATTTTAAAAATTCTCACTACAGCAGAAGACGCCACAGGATTTCTTGGAAGTCCAGTTTAAAATCCCAAAGTGCAGAATCAGCAGACCTAGCAGGGGTGAGCTAAATCATTTAAATTCCAGGATACAGCAAATCCTGAGATACTTTTAAATTGTTCAGTGATTAGACATTAATTAATTCAGAAGAATCATGACTGGAGAATCAGCTTTAAAAGCCAGGATTCGATATTTTCGTGACCTGAAAGTCTAGTGTTGGAACAGAGGTGTCTGCAGCCAATCGATCCAATCAGCCATGCTTTAAAATGTTTACAAGCTGAGCAGGTCGGGAGATGCGGGTGTCGGCCATTTTGCGGGTTTCCCGCGAGTGTTTACAGTCTACGCGCATCTACCGACTGGAAGAAAATGGCGCCGTCGGGAACACGCAGAAAACCGGCAGAAAGTGAGGTAAATCATTTGAATATGTTTTACATATATTTTAAATGTGATTATTGGGCCAGGCACAGAACTTGCCGGGCCCAATAGCATCTCCCACCCCGCTAGGGGTACTTCACTCTGGTGAGGTTTAGAGTGGCTCCCCACATACGGCAAACTAGCGGGAGACCCCACTGAAGTGAAGGGGGGCAATTGGGGCCCACAGGGGGTCGGGCGGCAGTGGGGTGGTGCCCCCTGGGCATGGGCACGCTGGCAATGCAAGGCTGTGCCCCTGGCACTTCCCAGGGGGCAAAGTGCCCATTCCAAGGGGGCACCTTGGCACTGCCCCCCAAGGGGGCGGGGCCTATTGTGTTGGTGCCTAGGGGTGATTGGTGGGGGCTGGGGGCGGGGGGGTGGTGGTGGTCTGCCGGGGGGGGGTCCTGCCTCCCGGGAGGGGTCTGACCCCGGGGGGGTCAGCAGGGGCGGGGTCTGCCAGGTGAGGGGGTGGGGGGATCGCCACTGCTGGGGGAGGGGTGGGCTGGACATGGGGGCGTTCCAGGGCAGGGGGGGTGGTCAGGGGTGGTCAGGGCTGGCCCGGGAATTGTTGTGGGTGCCGCCATGGGAGGGGGGTGGAGGGGCAGCGCTGTGGGGGTCCTGGGCTGGCCAGTGATCGAGCTGGCCAGCAAACTGGGAGACTGACAGATCGGGACCACTGCGCATGCACAGAGTTCCAGAACTGTCAGACTCCGGCTCAAATAGGCCCCGCCTCCCAGGTTTTTAATGATATTCACGATTGTGACCTCTGCATTGCACAGATGGGGAGATTCGGGTCTGAAGTTGCTCTGAAAAAAACAGTTGTGATCTAGAACACCTTTCCCACCAATTCAGCACTTCTGGGAGAATTGCCCCCTAAATTCCAAGTTAATTCAGACTAATCCAAGGCCCAGATCAATCACATAACTGGAGACTTTGGAGAAACAGATTCCTAAGATACAGCATCGCTTCGAGTTTAGACAAAAAGTCAGAAGCCAAGCAGGTTAATTACACTGCTTTACTTGGTGGGCACGATTGCAGATGACATTTTTGCAAGACAAAATGAGTCATCTGCTAAGTTTGAAGAAGTATTAAAATCATTCAATGTTTAATCTAATCAAAGAAGCAATAAAATATTTAAAAGTGCTAAATTTAACAAGCGAGTTCAGCAACCAGGAGAACCTATTGATACACTCATCAATGTACAGGATGGCTGAACGTTGAGAATATAGAGACTTAAAATCTAAACTCATCAGGGACAGAGTAGTGGTGGGAATGGCAGATGACACACTCTCTTACCTCATGCAAGCAAATGCAGATTTAACCCTGGAAAGGGTAATCCATATGGTTAGGCAGCTAGAACTCCATGAGAAGCACAGAACTATGCTAAGGGGGAAGTTAAACCTCATACAGAGACCAACCCACAATCCAGCTAGTTCAGCACCAAAGGCAGAGAGACACTTCAGGCCAGAGAAAGCAACACCCAGACCAGCCAGCATACTGACCATGCCAACACTGTGGAGATGTAGAAATGCCAGCGTTGGACTGAGGTAAACACAGTAAGGAGTCTAACAACACCAGGTTAAAGTCCAACAGGTTTATTTGGTAGCAAACGCCACTAGCTTTCGGAGTGCTGCCCCTTCGTCAGGTGGAGTGGAAATCTGCTCTCAAACAGGGCACAGAGAGCACAGCTCCCCCACAGTTGAGACCAATGTCCTGCAATTGCAGTCATGACGTGGAGATGCCGGCGTTGGACTGGGGTAAACACAGTAAGAAGTCTCACAACACCAGGTTAAAGTCCAACAGGTTTATTTGGTAGCAAAAGCCACTAGCTTTCGGAGTTCTTGCTGCCCCTTCGTCAGGTGAGTGGGAGTTCTGTTCTCCAGACAGGACAGTTAGTGAGATTTTACAAGTCCAGGCAAGTCGTAGGGGTTACAGATAGTGTGACATGAACCCAAGATCCCGGTTGAGGCTGTCCTCGTGTGCGGAACTTGGACTTGCAAAATCTCACTAACTGTCCTGTCTGGAGACGATACACACCTCTTTAACCCGTGCTTAACCCTCTCTCCACTCATATTGTCTGTACCTTTAAGACTTGATTACCTGTAAAGATTCTCATTCCAACCATTATTTTGTAAATTGAGTTTGTGTCTTTATATGCCCTGTTTGTGAACAGAACTCCCACTCACCTGACGAAGGAGCAGCACTCCGAAAGCTAGTGGCATTTGCTACCAAATAAACCTGTTGGACTTTAACCTGGTGTTGTGAGACTTCTTACTCTGCAATTGCAGCCCAATGTTTTGATTGCAACAGAACAGTTTAGTATTGGACAGCGCCATGTGTACCAGCAAGTATCAAGACAACTCTGAGCTTGTACCCTTCACTCTACATTTTTAAATAGCTTTAAGAGTCAATAAAGACTTGCAGTTACCTATGTAAGACCACAAAGACTTCATTAAGGCCTACTGAACAATATCTAACACCCGGCAACAATCAGATTGGC
This sequence comes from Mustelus asterias, assembly GCF_964213995.1. NCBI lineage: Eukaryota > Metazoa > Chordata > Chondrichthyes > Carcharhiniformes > Triakidae > Mustelus > Mustelus asterias. The sequence goes on from NC_135805.1 coordinate 46,421,670, forward strand.
AACTTGTGTCAGATTGCACTGCATGCTATGCTCTTTCAGCAACATCTCTGACAATGACTTCTGTTGTTACTTCTTCCTACAAGTCTGGATGACATTTTGTCCTCCCTCCCTCCATCCCCACTCCACTGCTGAGATAGAGGGGGGATTTTCCATCTGCCACGGGAATAGTAGCGGGTGGGGGGCAGATCATGCAAAGGTCCGTTGACTTCGGGTGGGATTTTCCGGTTTTGGGGCAAGCGCGGCCAGAGAATCCCGCCCAGAATATCTCTCCTCCCCTCCACTTTGGGCATTAAGACATCCAGTTCATTGTCAGAAAACCTTGGTGCATGCTCTCTCTCACCATCAGCAATTCCTCAAAGTATCACAGCCCAGATTCACTCTTCAAAATCACTCCCATCACTTCTTGCAGCCTTTAAAAGATGCAGTAGTGCTGGTTGCACACATTTCAAACAGCTGGCAACACAATGTTAAGGTGTTGTCTGCAATGCAATGAACAGGCATGGGTCAGTGCTGGTATTCAGATGGTCCAGGGTATCTTTGCACACATGTCACTGAAAGTTAACAGCAAGCAAGGAAAGCAAGTGTAGATGCTTAGATGCCGACTATATTCAAGACAGAGACTGCTAGATTTTTAGATACTAAGGGAATCAAGGGTTATGGGGATAATGCAAGAAGGTGGGGTTGATTTGATTTGATTTATTATTGTCACATGTATTAACATACAGTGAAACGTATTGTTTCTTGTGTACTATACAGACAAAACATACCGTTCATAGAGAAGGAAACGAGAGAGTGTAGAATGTAGTGTTACAGTCATAGCTAGGGTGCAGAGAAAGATCAACTTAATGCAAGGTAAGTCCATTCAAAAGTCTGACAGCAGCACGGAAGAAGCTGTTCTTGAGTCAGTTGGTACGTGACCTCAGACTTTTGTATCTTTTTTCCGAAGGAAGAAGGTAGAAGAGGGAATGTCCAGAATGCGTGGGGTCCTTAATTATGCTGGCTGCTTTGCTGAGGCAGCGGGAAGTGTAGACAGAGTCAATGGATGGGAGGCTGGTTTGTGTGATGGGTTGGGATACATTCACGATCTTTTGTAGTTCCTTGCAGTCTTGGACAGAGCTGGAGCCATACCAAGCTGTGATACAACCAGAAAGAATGCTTTCTATGGTGCATCTGTAAAGGTTGGTGAGAGTCGTAGCTGACATGCCAAATTCCCCTCCAATTCGATTTTCAAGTTTGCTGACAACACCACCATAGTGGATCAGATCTCAAACAATGACGAGACAGAGTACAGGAATGAGATAGCGAATCTGGTGAACTGGTGTGGCAACAATAATCTCTCCCTCAATGTCAACAAAACCACGGAGATTGTCATAGACTTTAGGAAGCGTAAAGGAGAACATGCCCCTATCTACATCAATGGGGACAAAGTAGAAAGGGTCGAGAGCTTCAAGTTTTTAGGTGTTCAGATCACCAACAACCTGTCCTGGTCCCCCCCATGCCGACACTATAGTTAAGAAAGCCCACCAATGCCTCTACTTTCTCAGTTGTTGGCAAAATTCTAGAATCCATCGTTAAGGATGAGATTTTTAAATTCTTGGAAGTGCAGGGTCGGATTAGGACAAGTCAGCATGGATTTAGTAAGGGGAGGTCGTGCCTGACAAACCTGTTAGAGTTCTCTGAAGAGATAACAAATAGGTTAGACCAAGGAGAGCCAATGGATGTTATCTATCTTGACTTCCAAAAGGCCTTTGACAAGGTGCCTCACGGGAGACTGCTGAGTAAAATAAGGGCCCATGGTATTCGAGGCAAGGTACTAACATGGATTGACGATTGGCTGTCAGACAGAAGGCAGAGAGTTGGGATAAAAGGTTCTTTCTCAGAATGGCAACCGGTGACAAGTGGTGTCCCGCAGGGTTCAGTGTTGGGGCCACAGCTGTTCTCTTTATATATTAACGATCTAGATGACGGGACTGGGGGCATTCTGGCCAAGTTTGCCGATGATACAAAGATAGGTGGAGGGGCAGGTAGTATTGAGGAGGTGGGGAGGCTGCAGAAAGATTTAGACAGTTTAGGAGAGTGGTCCAAGAAGTGGCTGATGAAATTCAACGTGGGCAAGTGCGAGGTCTTGCACTTTGGAAAAAAGAATAGAGGCATGGACTATTTTCTAAACGGTGACAAAATTCATAATGCTAAAGTGCAAAGGGACTTGGGAGTCCTAGTCCAGGATTCTCTAAAGGTAAACTTGCAGGTTGAGTCCGTAATTAAGAAAGCAAATGTAATGTTGTCACTTATCTCAAGACGCTTGGAATACAAAAGCAGGGATGTACTTCTGAGGCTTTATAAAGCACTGGTTAGGCCCCATTTGGAGTACTGTGAGCAATTTTGGGCCCCACACCTCAGGAAGGACATACTGGCACTGGAGCGGGTCCAGCGGAGATTCACACGGATGATCCCGGGAATGGTAGGCCTGACATACGATGAACGTCTGAGGATCGTGGGATTGTATTCATTGGAGTTTAGGAGGTTGAGGGGAGATCTAATAGAAACTTACAAGATAATGAACGGCTTAGATAGGATGGACGTAGGGAAGTTGTTTCCATTAGCAGGGGAGACTAGGACGCGGGGGCACAGCCTTAGAATAAAAGGGAGTCACTTTAGAACAGAGATGAGGAGAAATTTCTTCAGCCAGAGAGTGGTGGGTCTGTGGAATTCATTGCCACAGAGGGCTGTGGAGGCCGAGACGTTAAGCGTCTTCAAGACAGAAATTGATAAATTCTTGATTTCTCGAGGAATTAAGGGCTATGGGGAGAGAGCGGGTAAATGGAGTTGAAATCAACCATGATTGAATGGTGGAGTAGACTCGATGGGCCGAATGGCCTTACTTCCGCTCCTATGTCTTATGGTCTTATGGTCTTACTCCAGCTCCTATTATTTATGTGATACCAAACCCCGTTCATTGGCATTAGCCTCCTGTTTCTCCATTTGATGGTCACTCATCAGTTTATTCATTTTGGTGTCACAGGTTGCTTCTGTTAGCAGTCCTCTCCCATGGTTCACAATATACCTTTACTTACCCAGCATCCAGGTAAATATAACAAGAACCAGAAGTCAAACTGCAAACCACATACTGGAATTGTTTCCTTAAGTGGCCTGTTCACTGAAGTGAATCATCACACAGAGTTAGTGAGGGGGCAAAGTGGAGCTCAGCAATAATGTTTAGATAAGTAGAGATAAAAATAGACATTATGTGATGAAATACTTTGCAGAACACTGTGGTTCCAGTCCTGCTGGGACCACGGAAATGTCAGCTGTGGAGCGTAGGCTAGTCAGCAGTTTAATAACTTAAATTGTAATGTTACATTGATAATCTGGAACTGTTGTTCAATCTCCTTTGAGGTTCGGGGGAAATTTCACCAACTGTAGAGTTTACCTGCAGTATTCGACTGCCTCAGCACTTTGAAAACACTGGGGCCTCATGAAAAGCCCATTGAAAGGAGTAGGTTTGATAACTAGAGTAAGGTTCTCTTGACCCATTTTGTTTCTTAAATTGGCTGGAGATTAGAAGCAAGTTCTTCTGGTTGATTAGAGGAAGCATCGTTTACTTCAATATATTACACGATGCCATTAAACTTCAGGCTAAAGGAACACCAGAGAATCTAGAAATAGGGGTCATTGTTTAAAAATAAGGGATACTCGTTTAAGATTGAGAATTACGATTGAAAATTTTTTTCTCAGAATGTCGTGAATCTCTGGAACCCTCTTCCTCAAAAGGCAATGGAAGCAGAGTATTTGCAGATTTTTATGGCAGAGCTAGATGGATTTTTGATTAACAAGGGAGTAAAAGGTTACTGGGGGTAGGCAGGGATGTGGGGTTGAGGTTACAATTAGATCAGCCATTGAATGGCGGAGCAGGTTCAGGGGGCCTACTCCTGCTCCTACTTTGTATGTTCATACATCAATGCCTGTTATTTCCCAAGGTCCATATCATTTCAGATATTGTTTCTTCTTGAAGCTAGAAGTTCAATTAAATCCCAAACATTAACTTGGAACCATAGCATCACAATTGAACCAGTTGTCAGATTATCAAACTATACTGTGCTCTGGTCAGACCACACCTTGAATACTATACTAGCCATCAGGACACTTGGAAGATATTCAAATACTGAAGACAGTGCAGAGAAGAGGCATGAAGTTGATCCCTGGTGTCAGACATCTGAAATTTGAAAAGAGGCAAGTGTTTTCCAGCCCGGAATGGCATTTCTGGGAGTTAATTTATGGAAGTGCGCAAGTTAGTAAATTAACTTTGGATTATTAAAAACAGGAGTCGAACAGGAGACAGAATAAATCAAATAAATGGTAACTTTAGGACTGATATCGGGAAGTTTTTCTTCAAATAGCGAGTGATTAATACTATGATAAACAAAAACAGAAATACTGGAAAACTCAACAGGTCTGGTAGCATCTGCCAGCATATTTTAGTGATTAATACTATGGCTAAACATCCAGATGAAATGACAGAGATTATACCAGTGATTGTATTTAAGAACAGCTAAATAGTAAGTTTTTTAAAATTTTGATTTGATTTATTATTGTCACATGTATTTGCATAGAGTGAAAAGTATTGTTTCTTGCGCGCTATACAGACAAAGCATACCATTCATAGAGAAGAAAACGAGAGAGTGCAGGATGTAGTGTTACAGTCATAGCTAGGGTGAGGAGAAAGATCAACTTAATGCAAGGTAGGTCCATTCAAAAGTCTGATGGCAGCAGGGAAGAAGCTATTTCTGGGTGGGTGACGTAATATTTACAGAACGGCCATCCTTATCTATAATTATCTTGCGGCCTTATGAAATAAATCAGTGCTCAAATGATTCCAGTCGATGCTCTCTATCTCAGATGGGACTGGCTGACAGAGGTCTCTTCTGGAGGTGGTGACTCTGGTTAACGTGTATCTACAGGTGTCTGAGTGGGCTTCCTCCGGGTGCTCTGGTTTCCTTCCACAGTACACGGATGTGCAAGTTAGGTGGATTGGCCATGCTAAATTGCCCCTTATTGTCCAAAGATGTGTAGGTTAGGGGGATTAGCCATTGTAAATGCATGGCATTACGGAAATTTGGCCTGGGTAGGATGCTCTTTTGAAGAGTCAGTACAAACTCGATGGGCCGGATGGCCTCCTGCTGCATTGTAGGGATTCTATAGTTCCATTAGACCACTGAAGGAGCAGCATATGGGAAGTTAAAGGAAACAAGGTAATATAGGTGGAAACAAGGTAATATCAGAGGAAATTATGGAAATCTACATAAACAAAGTTGTCACTCATCACTCACCAATTCACATACAGCCATCCAGAAAGTACTGGGTTTCTCTTGCTGCCAATTTTGCAATTGTGAACAGCCACGTATGTCAGAAAAATATTCCCAAGCAGTAAAGATAGGCTGCATCGTCCAAACATTTCTCTAATAATGGAATGCTGTCCATTATTACAAAAGAAATTGAACATAAAAGTAAGGACATTATGCTCCAGTTATGCAGGGCATTGGTGACACAAAGGGCGGGATTTTATGGCCTCGCTCAAGTGAGACCGAAAAATCCCACCCGAGGACAACGGATATTTCCGCCCCTCAGCCCCAGGGCAGTAGAATTGCGGCGCAAATCTTGAATACTGTGGGCAGGATTTTCTGGCCATGCTCGTCCCAAGCCGGAAAATCCCGCCCGAGGTCAACTTTCGTATGGTTCCCCCATCCCCCCTCACTATGATTCCTGTGGCGGGCAGGACGGGAAAATTCCCCCCTGTTTTAGCCTCCTTATTTAAGGAAGGATGTAAGTGTATCAGCAGTATTTCAGAGGAGGTTTACTAGTTTGATACCTGGAATGAGTGGGTTGTCTCATAAGGAAAGGTTGGACAAGCTGGACTTCGTGTAAGGGGTGACTTGATTGAATTATATAAGATCCTGAATAGTCTTGACCAGGTCAATGTGGAAATTAGGTATCCTCTTCCGAGTAAGTCCAGAACTGGGGGGCACTATTTTAAAATTAGGGATTGCCCTTTCAGAACAGAAATGAAGAGAATTTTTTTCTCAACTTTGGAAATTTTCCTCAGGAAGTAGTGGACATGGGGTCACTGAATATTTTAAGTCATAGATTCATGTTAGGCAGGGGAATCAAAGGTTATCGGGGGTAGATGGGACACAAACAGATCAGATACGATCTTGTTGCATGGCAGAGTAGGATTGAAGGGCTACTTCTGTTCCTATTTAGTATGGTTCATATGTAATATTCTGTTCAACGACTGACTCCTGGATAGATATAGACAGAACCCAAATGCAAGAAAAACATTATTAGAGGTAGCCTTTTTCTTACTGATTAAAGTTAAACTAAAGTACTGTTTTTTGTCTTTCTTCAATCAGCAGTCTCATTGCAAAACAGGACAGTGTTGTCTTCTGTTGGAAGTTAAGCTGAAAACAATAAGTTTGAAAGAAGTAGAGATTTGCATCCAGCAGTCATTCATGGTCCTTCATCATCTATTCAAATATGTCAGTGTTCTGAAATAATTAAAACAGGGATCATACATAACATTACAGGTTATTGTCTGCACAAGGTCTGTCTACACCTAAGACATGGTCGGTTAATGTGTGCAATAAGGATTCAGTGGCCATTATTGCAAGGGGGATGGAATATAAAAGTAGCAGAATCTTGCTACAACTGAACTGGGCATTGGTGAAATCTCATGTAGAGTACTGTGCACAGATTTGGTCACCTTACTTATGGAAGGATGTGCTTAGAATGGAAGCAGTTCAGAGAAGATTCACTGTGCTGATTCCTGGGATGAGGAATTTGTCTTATGAGGAAAAGCTGAGCAGATTGAGCCTATGTGAATCTAGAAGAATGAGAACATAGAACATAGAACAGTACAGCACAGAACAGGCCCTTCGGCCCACGATGTTGTGCCGAGCATTATCTGAAACCAAGATCAAGCTATCCCATTCCCTATCATCCTGGTGTGCTCCATGTGCCTATCCAATAACCGCTTAAATGTTCCTAAAGTGTCTGACTTCACTATCACTGCAGGCAGTCCATTCCACACCCCAACCACTCTCTGCGTAAAGAACCTACCTCTGATATCCTTCCTGTATCTCCCACCACGAACCCTATAGTTATGCCCCCTTGTAATGGCTCCATCCACCCGAGGAAATAGTCTTTGAATGTTCACTCTATCTATCCCCATCATCATTTTATAAACCTCTATTAAGTCTCCCCTCAGTCTCCTCCGCTCCAGAGAGAACAGCCCTAGCTCCCTCAACCTTTCCTCATAAGACCTACCCTCCAAACCAGGCAGCATCCTGGTAAATCTCCTCTGCACTCTTTCCAGCGCTTCCACATCCTTCTTATAGTTAGGTGACCAGAACTGCACACAATATTCCAAATGTGGTCTCACCAAGGTCCTGTACAGTTGCAGCATAACCCCACGGCTCTTAAACTCCAACCCCCTGTTAATAAAAGCTAACACACTATAGGCCTTCTTCACAGCTCTATCCACTTGAGTGGCAACCTTTAGAGATCTGTGGATATGGACCCCAAGATCTCTCTGTTCCTCCACAGTCTTCAGAACCCTACCTTTGACCCTGTAATCCACATTTAAATTAGTCCTACCAAAATGAATCACCTCACATTTATCAGGGTTAAACTCCATTTGCCATTTTTCAGCCCAGAGAGGTCAACTTATTGAAACAAATCAGATTCTAAAATGCTCCAAATCCTCGGGTTTGTACTTTCTGACAACCCTATAAACCTTTGCTCTCATACAATCTTTAACTTACACTGTTAACCACAATTGACTACATTTTCCTGTTGGGTTTTGTGCCTTAAATGAGTGTATATTTGTTGTAAACTATGTATTAATTATTTAAATACTAGTCATTGCTTGTCTACTGTCATATCTTTTAATGTATTTTCCCAATCCGCCACAGCCAACTTTCCCCTCATGCCTTCATAGTTTCCATTGTTTAGATTTAAGACCATGGTTTCGGATTGAACTACATCGATTTAAAACATAATGTAAAATTCCACCATATTATGGTCACGCTTCCCCAAAGGTTATTTTACAATAAGATTATTAATTAGACTTTTCTCAGGAGTCTGGGCCCATAGTTCTCTAAAGTTTAAAATAATGAGGTAATCTCATTGACGTGTATAAAATTCTTAAGGGGCTAAACAGAGAAAATGCAGAAAGGATCTGCATTACATGAACCTCTAATTCCCTGATTTATACTGTGCCCTACATTATCAATACTGTTTGGTGGCCTATAAACAATTTCTACCAATGTTTGATGCCCCTTGCTGTTTCTTAGCTGTATCAGATTTGACATCTTGTTCCTCCGATATATGATCCTTTCTCACTGATGTACTGATCTTATCCCCCCTTACTATCAGCGCTACCCTGTCTCCTTTTCATTTGTGCCCGTCCTTCCCAAATGTTGAATACCCTTGAATATTCAGTTCCCAGCTTGGGTCACCTTGGTCTTGGTAGACAGCTTTTTGATTGACAATGGAGTCAAGGGTTATGTCGACAGGCAGGAACATGGAGTTGAGGCTGCAAACAGATCAGCCATGATCTTATTGCCTGGTGGAGCAGGCTCAATGGGCTGAATGGCCTTTGCCTGCTGATGTTTCTTATGATCTTATATACTTATCTACACCACATTTACCAGCTTTCAGAAATTGGAGATTCAAAGTTAGCTGGACCGACTCTGCTTTGAAATCTGCAAAGTGTTGAATTAAACTTGTCAGTTACCAACCATCAGAAAGGAATGAAGGGTTACGGAGAAAGGACCGGAAAGTGGACGTGTGAAATGTATGATCAGTCATGATCTTCTTGAATGGCGGAGCAGGCTCAAGGGGCCGAATGGCCTACTCTTGTTCCTATTTCTAATGGCTTTATGGTCTTATCCCCATTGTACATCTATTGTACATTGTATCTGACCAAGTCAAAGAGTCAAAGAGGTTTACAGCATGGAAACAGGCCCTTCAGCCCAACTTGTCCATACGGCCCAGCTTTTACCACTAAGCTAGTCCCAATTGCCCACATTTGGTCCATATCCCTCTATACTCATCGTACCCATGTATCTGTCTAAATGCATTTTAAAAGACAAAATTGTACCCGCCTCTACTACTGCCTCTGGCAGTTCGTTCCAGACACTCACCCCTTCTGTGTGAAAGAAATTGCCCCTCTGGACCCTTTTGTATCTCTCCCTTCTCACCTTAAGTGCACAGCTTCATTTCCCAGTTTTGAAAAAGTTAACATTTTTTTCCAACTTCACATCAAAAGTCATTATACCATCAACTGCAATAATCCTTGTCTATTCCCTAAAGCTTTGGTATTCAATCCATTTTCCTTTCTGTAAAGCACTCAGCAATATCCTACTGACACCACATGAGCCAGTTAAAATGAAAGGTGTTATTAATATTTGTTAAGGCTAGCCAAGGAAAGCCAATCTACAACAAGTGCAGGATGCCTGTGTCCCTGTTTAAAGGAAATGGAATAATGTCTGTATGGAAGAAAGAAGCATTGTTTCAACACTTTGCTGGGAAAAATTAAACATCTGAATATTTGTTCCCCATTCCTTCAATGAAAGGACCAAACTGATGATGCATTAAACCATGGCCATGCATTACGAAAATAATTTTTTTTTTAAGTGCCAGATGCTACTGACTGATATTTATTTGGCAGCTCCAGAGTATACAATGCTTCTGATGTATGGTGTGGCAATGATGAATCATCACATTGTTCTTGCAGCTACTTCACAAGCATAGCTCTCATTATTAGGCTTACTCTTACTGCAGTTTATCAAGTGATATTTTAGCTCCTTCTTTGCTTTAAGTTTATTTATTTGTGTCACAAGTAGGCCTACATTAACACTGCAATGAAGTTACTGTGAAAATCCCCTAGTCACCACACTCTAGTACCTGTTCGGGTACACTGAGGGAGAATTCAACATGGCCAATGCACCTAACCAGCACATCTTTCGGACTGTGTGAGGAAGCCAGAGCGCCCAGAGGAAACCCACGCAGACACGGGGAGAATGTGCAAACACCACATAGACACTGTCCCAAGCTGGGAATCAAACCCAGGTCCCTGGCGCAGTGAGGCAGCAGTGCTAACCACTGTGTCACCGTGTTCATGTGCACTAGCTTTTTCCTGATTAGTTATTAGTCCTTACTCATATTGTCTTCAATACCACTCCCTCTGCACATGGCAATTGCTCAAGTTTTTGCTCCTGGCTCAAAGCCTCATCTGCTTGTGATGTCCTTTGGAAAGTTGGGTGCACCTCTAATGGTTTTCTGTCCCATCACTTTGAATGAAAGGAGACCAGTAGAAGCACTGCATTTAAAAATGTGTTGGAATGGATTCAGTCGATTATCCACTCTGCAGACACACCAGAGAGTTCACAATGAGGAGAGGCCATTCATCTGCTCTCAGTGTGGGAAGGGATTCAAGCAGTCATCCACCCTACGGACACACCAGAGAGTTCACACTAGGGAGAGGCCGTTCACCTGCTCTCAGTGCAGGAAGGGATTCACTCAGTTATCCCACCTGCAGACACACCAATGGTTTCACACTGGGGAAAGGCCGTTCACCTGCTCTCAGTGCGAGAAGGGATGTGCTCAGTTATCCACATTTGCGGGCAACACTTCATGATGGAATCCACAGCTGTTGGAGATCCCATTCTGTGTCAAGTCAATGTTAAACTGCACATTGTTGACTCACAAGAAAATGTTTAGCTAACTATTTGCTCAGCTTCTGTCTTTTTACCAAAGGTTATATAGATAAAGGAAAATGTACATTTCTTATTTTGATTGCTCCTGGGCATCGCCTACATAAATTGACATTGCAATTACAACACAGCAATTGGCCAATCGTCTAGTCCATATTGGTATTTATCTTCATGGTGGCAGAGCGGATAGCACTGTTGCCTCACAGCGCCAGTGACCCTAGTTCAATTCCAGTCTCGGGTGACTGTCTGTGTGGAATTTGCACATTCTCCCTGTGTCTGCGTGGGTTTCCTCTGGGTGCTCGGGTTTACTCCCACAGTCCATAAGACGTGCAGGTTAGGCAGATTGGCCATGCTAAATTGCCCATTAGTGTCAGGGAGATTAGCAGGGTAAAAACAATATTACATTAGATTTTTTTTACGAGCCTCATCGACTTGAGTTGTTCCTTTTGAGGTATTGTGAACTTGAACCTGATGAGTACAAGGGGCAAAGCTTCAACATGTGTCTTTTTTCAGCAATACCCAAGCTCTGTTCTGCCAATAGACCAGTTGTTACATGAGCACTTGCTCTGCAATATGAACAGGGTATGGCAGGTGGAAATGGGAAGTTGGGCGACGGGGGAAGAGAAGGAATGCTCTTCATTGCAGGTATGACTCACAAAGGGTGTTCCGTCATCCCACCATAAAAGCCCGAGAGCCTTCAATGAAAGCCACAAAATGATCCGCAACATTGTGGAACACCAGCCTCCCTGAGAAACAGTCTTCAGGGAAGGAGGGGGCATGACGCAGACCACATCCATCACATGCAATTAGACAGAGAGAAGAACCGTATTATGAGGCTTGACTTCAGTTAAAAGGAATTTCCCCACTCCAACATGAACCCATAAGTCCCTGATTTGATTAGACTCTCCATTAAAAAGTTCCCTCGGCCAACATTATCCAATGTTAAGCCGCTCTGCTGAAGGTTCATCCTGACTCGAAACGTTGATTCTATTCTCTCTCCAAGATGCTGTCAGACCTGCTGAGATTTACCAGCATTTTCTGTTTTTGTTTCAGATTTCGGCATCCGCAGTATTTTGCCTTTGTCTTAGGAAAGGAGAGGGGGCTAACGAGGAAAGCAGCAGTTACACAATCATGAGATCATAATATCACAAGATATAGTAGCAGAAATAGGCCATTCAGTCCATCGAGGCTCTACCGCCATTTAATCTTGGCTGAGAAGTTTCTCAACTGCCTTTTCCCCGTAACCTTTGATTCCCTTACCAATCAAGAACCTATCTATCTCTGCATTAAATACACTCAATGATTTGGCCTCCACAGCCTTCTGTGGCAATGAATTCCATAGATCCACCACCTTCTGGCTGAAGAAATTCCTCCTCAACTCTGTTCTAAAGGGTCGCCCCTTTACTCTGAGGCTGTACTCTCGGATCCTAGTCTCTCCTACTAATGGAAGTATCTTCCCCACGTCCACTCTATCTAGATCTTTCAATACCCTGTAAGTTTCAATGAGATCCCCTCTCATCCTTCTAAACTCCATCAAGTACATACCCAGAGTCCTCAAATGCTCCTCACACTTCATGCTTTTCATTCCCGGGATCATGCTCATGAACCTCATCTGGACCCTCTCCAAGGCCAGCATATCCTTCCTTAGATACAGCGCCCAAAATTGCTCACAATATTCTAAATGTGGTCTCATCAGACCTTATAAAGCCTCAGCAGTACATCCCTGCTTTTGTATTCTAGTCCTCTCAAAATAAATGCTAACATTGCACTTGCCTTCCTAACTACCAACCCATCCTATAAGTTAATCTGAAGAGAATCCTGAACTAGAATCCCCAAGTCCCTTAATGCTTCCAATTTCTGAATTCTCTCCCCATTTAGAAAATAGTCTATACACCTCTATTCTTCCCACCAAAATACATAACCTCACACTTTCCCATGTTGTATTCCATCTGCCACTTCTTTGCCCACTCTCCTAACCTGTCCAAGTCCTTCTGCAGCCTCCCTGTATCCTCAATACTACCTGTCCCTCCAACCATCTTTGTATCATCTGCAAACCGAGCCACAATGCCCTCAGTTCCTTCATCTAGATCATAGCCAATCCTCTACACATGCTAGTACCTTGCCTCTAACACTTATCTTACTCAGCAGCCTTCTGTGCGGCACCTTGTCAAAGGCCAAAGTAGAATTCTAATAGATTGATCTGGCATGGCCTCCCCTTGATGAAACCATGCTGACTTTGTCCTATTTTACCATTCACTTCCAAGTATTCCGAAATCTCTTCCATAATAATGGACTCTAAAATTTTACCAAACACCGAGGTCAGGCTAACCGCACCCCATCCCCGCCCCCCCCCCTCCTCCCGCTCCCCCCCTTGTAATTTCCCATCTTTTGCCCCCCTACCTCCTTCAACGGGGTGTTACATTAGCAATTTTCCAGCCTCTGGGATCCTCCCTGACTGCAGTGATTCCTGAAAGATCACTAGTTCCTCCACCATCTCTTCAGCTATCTCCTTCAGAACTCTGGGGTGTAGTCCATCTGGTCCAGGTGGTTTATCCACCTTCTGACCTTTCAGCTTCTCTTCCACCTTCCCCTTAGTGATAGTCACTATACTCGCCTGTGTTCCCTGACTTCCAAAGTCCGTAACACTCGGTCGGGGGACAACTCCTTGCACTGGAAAACCAACAGGTTTCGGGCAAGCCAAAGAGCGTCTTTCACTGAATTAATGCTCCTCCAGCAACATCTGATGTTTGTCTCAGAGAGCGTCCCTGGGAATGGCCCTTGGAGCACAGAGTCCTGTGTCAAGGAGCTGCTTGGGATGAAGCTTGACAAAAACCATCGCATCTCTCTCCAGACCTTCTGTGTAAAGGCACATTCCACAAGTAGGTGAATAATGGTCTTCTGTGCACTGCAATTACCTCGAGGGCAATGTGCAGATGGGGTGAGACTCCAGGCATGAAGGAAGGGTCTGACAGGGAGGGCCTTTCTCACCACAAACCAAGCTAGGTCTTGGTGCTTGTTTGAAAGTTCTGGTGATGAGACATTTTGCCAAATGATTTTGACAGCCTGCTCAGGAATCCATCTGACAGGGTCCACCTGCTCCTTTTCCGGTAGACCCTCCAGGACGCTATGTGTGGACCACTTCCTAATGGACTTGTGGTCAAAAATGTTTCTCTGCATAAGTTTCTCCACGAAGGACTGGTGGTACAGAATGGTCTAACTATGTGGAGTTTTCCACGGCAACTTGGTCAAACCCATCCTTCCCAACACTGGGAACAAATAGAATCTCAGCACCTAGTGACATTTGGTATATCCTTGGTACCAAGGGTCTACGCACAGCTTGATTCAGCCACACACAAAGATGGTCATCAGGATTAGGGCAATGTTGGGGACGTTTATTCCCCTTTATCTCACTCATTTAAACTGTCTATATTCTTTGCAGCCTCTCTGTATCATAGAAACCCTATTGTGCAGAAGGAGGCCATTTAGCCCATCGAGTCTGCACCGACAACAATATCACCCAGTCCTTGTCCCCGTAACCCCACATATTTACCCCACTAATCCTCTAACATACTCATCCTGGGACAGTATGGGGCAATTTTAGAATGGCCAATGCACTTAACCCACACATCTTTGGACTGTGGGAGGAGACCGGAGCACCCGGAGGAAACCCACGCAGACACGGGGAGAATGTGCAAACTCCACACAGACAGTGACCCAAGCTAGGAATCGAACCCAGGTCCCTGGAGCTGTGAGGCAGCAGTGCTAACCACTGTGCCACTGTGCCTCCCTGGAGATTATCTCGAAGTTTGTACATTGCATCCTTACAAACGTGGTCCATTTTTGACCCCGAGTTGAAGCGGAAAATGGCTCAGGTGATTGCCACAATGCAGGAGTGAGGAATGGGCCAGACCTGCGCTATGTACAGCAACATTGAGAGTGCCTTAAATCTGATGACCAGTTCTTAACTGCGATGGAGTCGGAGCGTTGCTCCCACATGCCCAGGTTTTGGTTCATTATAGTTACTTGTTTCCACCAGTTTCTAATGCATGCCCCGGTTCCTCTGAGCTATATTCTCTAGCATCTTCAGGTCATCTGACCTGACAGTGAAATGCACAAGGGGGTTGGTCAGCCCAGTTCCCAAAGGACATGGCCTCACTCTTACCACGCTTTACCTCTGCACCCAAGGCCTGCTGTAAAGCAATTAGCACTGCTCCCGGTGTTAAATTGCTGCAGGGCAGCCACTGGGATTGTAGCTGGGTTCACCCTCACCTCACCCCCAACGTTTTAGTGGGCAGGGACTGCTTTACCCGTAAAACGCAGCTCCAAAAGTCTCCTGTGTGGTAGTTGTCAAAGGGTTATTGAAAGATGATTATCAGCACATACACGACGTCCTCCTCACTCACTATAATAGCCCATCCACAATATGTGTCACACCCTCAAAGAATTCCGGGGATGGCGGGACTGATATACGAGGAGAGATTGACTAGGTTAGAATTGTTTTCGCTGGAGTTCAGACGAATGATGGGAGATCTCATAGAGACTTACAAAATTCTAACAGGATTAGACAGGGTAGATGCAGGAAGGATGTTCCTGATGATGGGAGCCCAGAACCAGGGTGACAGTCTGAGGACACAGGGTAGACCATTTAGGACAGAGATGAGGAGACATTTCTTCACCCAAAGAGTGGTGAGCCTGTGGAATTCATTACCACAGGAAATAGTTGATGCCAAAGCATTGAATGTATTCAAGAGGCGGCTGGATATAGCACTTGGGGCGAATGGGATCAAAGGTTATGGAGAGAAAGCAGGATTAGGCTATTGAGTTGGACGATCAGCCATGATCGTAATGAATGGCAGAGCAGGCTCAAAGGGCCGAATGGCCTCCTCCTGCTCCTATCTTCTTTGTTTCTATGTTTCTAATTCTATCAGCTTTGCCACCTATGATCTTCTTTTCGGAAATTCACGCTGGTTGGCTCTAATTGTTAGCATCTCTGTCTGCACGCTATCCATTTTGCTAAACTCATTTTATATTTGTTATTTCAACCTTCTCTACTTTCTGATTCTTTTGATTTTCCCCAGCTCCTTGTTCTTGCCTGGTTTAAATTGCTTTTCATCTCTCCGGTGAACCATTTTGCCAGTCCCTTTCTGTTCAGATGCAACCCCCCGCACCCCTTGCAGCATAGCTTCCATCTTTCCCAGAGATTATGCTAATAAAATGGAAACCCTCGGTTGCCTTGTCTCAGCTTCTCTCCTGAGCTGTATTCTGCCTTAGGCTGACAGAATTACATTGTGAGATATCCCTCGGGTGCAGGTTATTGACCACATGAAACAAATGTTCCTTGACAAAGCCTCCATCACTAAATGGTTTGCACTGTTGCAGAATTTGATAAACATCGCCATAACTGGATTTATTTCGGTTTGATTTGCAGCCCGTGAAATGGTGACTGTCTGCTGCTATTTCCCGAACTAACTGCCCTGCTCAGCTTTTGTCTCTGAAACAATATAATCTGCTCTCATCTAGTCTCTCACCACATGGCAATTCACTCGCCTTCTTCAGCAAGGCAACAGGCAAGACGCACCAGGAAGCCACCCTGATGCATTAAGACACTTTCCAAGGAGTGAGCCTCCTCACAAAAATATAGTAAGAGGTCTCACAACACTAGGTTAAAGTTCAACAGGTTTATTTGGATTTTAACCTGGTGTTGTGAGACTTCTTACTGTGCCCACCCCAGTCCACATCATTAAAAAAAAGGGCTTTGACAAAGGCTCATCTGGACTCGAAACATCAGCTCTTTTCTCTCCTTACAGATGCTGCCAGACCTGTTGAAATTTTCCAGCATTTTCTCTTTTGGGATCAAATTTGACAGCTGCAGAGTCATTGCTTCCCAGTCACGATAGGTTCCAAGTCATTCTCTCCTGCTCACACTGGAGTTGCCTGTTCAAACCCCTCATTCTCCAGGCTGCCTGAATCATACCATCCGCAGGCTGTGTGCCTACCCTCCATTAGCCAAATATCAGTGTGATGGAATAATGCCCAATTGCCTGGGTGAGTGCAGCTTCAATAACACCCAAAGGACAAAGCAGCCCACTTGATCGGCACCCAATTCACCATTTTATGAGTATTTACTTCCTCCACCACTGGCACATTGCGGAAGTAGCGTGTGCAATACAAGATGTTGTACAACAACCCGCCAAATCTCCTTCAATAGCACCTTGCAGACCCAAAACCTTTACCATCTGGAAGAACAAAGGCGGCAGAGAACCACCTGAAACTTCCCCTCCAAGTCGCACACCATCCTGACTTAGAAATATATCACTGTTCCTTAACTGTGGCTGGGTCAAAATCCTGGGACTCCCTCTCTAACAGCACTATGGGTGTATCAACACCCTGCAGCGGTTCAAGATGGCAGCTCAGTACAACTCAAGGGCAATTAGGGATGGTCAATGAATCATGACTCAGCCAGCCTCATCCACCTCCTGTGAACAAATCAGAAATAACCTCACTCTTCCTATTTTTGACTGATTGGTCATTGCTTGTTCACATGCTCTCCTTGTTACTGCAGATATTTAACAATTATTTTTTAAAATTCATTTATGGGATGTTGGTGTCGCCGGCTTGGCCAGCATTTATTCCCCAACTGAGTCAACAACATTCCTGTGGGCCTGGAGTCACATGTAGGCCAGGCCAGCTAAGGATGACAGATTTCCTTCCATAAAGGACATTAGTGAACCAGATGGGTTTTTACAACATTTGACAATGGTTTCATGGTCATCATTAGATTTTTAAGTCCAGATTTTTATGAGATTCAAATTTTGCCATCTGCCATGGTGGGATTCGAACCCGGCTCCCCAGAGCATTAACCCTGAGTCTCTGGATTACTAGTTCAGTTACAACACCGTCACCTTCCCAGTGGTGATCTGAGCAAAAGCTATTTCATACAGTGAGTGATTGGGATCTGAAGTGTACTGCCTGAGGGTGAGGCGGAGGCAGATTCAACTGAGACTTTCATGGGGGAATTGGGTTATTAACTAAAAAGGAAGAACATACCGGACTACGAGAAAAGGCTGGGGAATGACACTCAGCGAATTACTCCTTCAGAAAGCCCCCTGGCACAGACATAATGGGCAAATAGCTCCCTTTTGTGCTGTAACTATTTTATGTTTCTATAATGGTGAAAGGACATCTTGTCCCATAACGTTGTATTTGTCATCAGCACTGCAAGCTGTGAGGAATGTCATTATTCTATTGGCATCCAGTGTTGCTTGGTGAGGAGGAACACTAAGTAAAACATTAAAAGATATAAAGAAGGCACATCTTTGGTCCAGGGTCTGGCTTCTTACCAATTCTTTAGCAGAAGCAGCTTGTGTTCTTTAACAGTGATGATGCTGCCGATTCCCCATCCCTTGCACTGAATACCTCCCATCTTAGGAGAAGCCCCACCAGGTAATATAATATGACCTTGGAAGCTTTCCATGCAACAAGACACAGATCAGCTGCCAACAACAAAGCTCCATCATTCCAATGGCAATGATATTTAATTAATCACAACATGATAAATCCTGCCCCAGACAATGCACATTAGACTAACCTTAACAATTGCTTCACCTCTGACCCTGTAATCATCAATAATTGTCAATAATTTCCTGGCTATATACCAGTGAAATATTTAGGGAACGGCTGAAACATGTGCATTTTAAAATTACTCTTTACCGTCATCCTCACATGACATGGAGTTTGGGACATGGGCATCTGCAAACCTGGAAGTCAGTGGTGATCGGAAAGAAGATGGGGGATGGAAGCATTTGGAAGGCTGGAGATCAAGGCCAGAAAAGGTAGGGAGTATTGGAGCTTTGGCCTCTGGGAGTATAGGCAATCGAGAATAAGTGACTTACCTCTATTCTATAGCTGCGCTCCAGGTATGCTTTCTCCAAGTGTGGCAGGCAATTGTGCTGACTGCCTCAGAGTAAACCAACATCGCAATGGGGACATAAGTCAGGTGTTAGAACATGGAAAAGAACGAACACCAGTTTTAGGTGTGGGTAACGGACGTGTTTGATTTGTCTTTACCCAACATGGCAGAAGTAGAAATGGTCGAAAGCTTCACGTTTTTAGGTGCCCAGGTCACCAACAACCTGTCCAGGTCCCTCCCTGCGGATGTTATAGTTAAGAAAGCCCACCAATATCTCTACTTTCTCAGGAGGCGAAGGAAATTTGGCATGTCAGCTACAACTCTCACCAACTTCTACAGATGCACCATAGAAATCATTCTTTCTGGTTGTATCTCAGCTTGGTATGGCTCCTGCTCTGCCCAACACCGCAAGAAACTACAAAGGGTTGTGAACGAAGCCCAGTCCATCATGCAAACCAGTCTCCCATTCATTGACTCTGTCTACACTTCCCGCTGCCTCGGGAAAGCAGCCAGCATAATTAAAGACCCCACGCACCCCGGGCATACATTCTTCCATCTGTCAGGAAAAAGATACAAAAGTCTGTGGACGCGTACCAACCGACTCAAGAACAGCTTCTTCCCTGCTGCCATCAGACTTTTCAATACTTTGCATTAAGTTGATTTTTCTCTACACCCGAGCTATGACTGTAACACTACATTCTGCACTCTCTCCTTTCCTTCCTCATCTAAGGTATGCTTTGTCTGTATAGCGCAAGAAACAATACTTTTCACCGTATATTAATACATGTGACAATAATAAATCAAATCAAATAAATCAAATCAATGATGGCAGCATCCAGTTGGGAATGTGCACATGCGTCCAGCCAGTCATTCAGTTGCCTTAGTAGATTGGGTACAGCCTGAAAACAGGTGTTATATGATCCAATTTCTTGACTAATAAACTAAACACTTTCAAATGTTACAGAGTACGGTGTTACAGTGGTTAGCACTGCTGCCTCACAGCCCCAGGGACCTGGGTTAGATTCCTGGCTTGGGTCACTGATGGTTTGGGATTTACATGTTCTCCTGTATCTGCGTGGGTTTCCTCCAGGTGCTCCAGTTTCCTCCCACAGTCTGAAAGACATGCTGGTTAGGTTCATTGACCCAAGCAGGCATCGGAGTATGGCGACTAGGGGAATTCCACAGTACTTTACTTTTAACTTGTCTTCTTAAAATCTCTAAAGTTTCCTCTTCAAACATCTGTCTGTCAATCACCCTTTTACTGTGGAAATTTCAATCCAAATTGCCTGTTAGTTCCTTTTCTTGAAACTAGGACCCTTGATTCTAGATTTCGGTATATGGCTGGAAAACTTGCATAATCTTAAAACTTCTTTACTGCTCTTCAGTTTTTGTTTTATCATTCAGTCCTAAAGATTGGTGGCAGGATAAGTGGTATAGATGGAAGCATGGAATTGCACAGAGAAACTACTATGTGAGTGGGCAAAATTGTGGCAGATGATTTCAACACAAGCAAGGTTAAGAGGTGATTAAATTGTGTGTTTTTTGAGTGTTTGAAAGACATAGATTGAGAAAAATGCTTTCTGCTGATGGGGGAATCTGGGATCAGTGGATTGAACCTTGAAATCAGAGCTAAATTTTCTGGGGAATTTTTTTTCTCAAAGGGTTGTAGAATTTGTAGAACTCGCTCCCACAAAAAATCCTAACTCAATTAACAATTTTAATCTGAGATCAAACAGACTTTTCTTGCCAAGCATATTAAGGGATATGGAGCAGGTGGATGGAGTTAGGATACAGGTCAGTCATGGTCATAGTGAAAAGCAGAAAACTCTCAAAACACTAAATTTCCCCTCCCTGTTCCAAGGTTCAGAGAGAAGTCTCATAACACCAGGTTAAAGTCCAACAGGTTTATTTGGGCTCCACTCACCTGATGAAGGAGCACTGCTCCGAAAGCTCATGATTCCAACTAAACATGTTGGACTTTAACCTGGTGTTGTGAGACTTCTTACTGTGCCCCCCAGTCCAACGCCGGCATCTCCACATCATGTGCAGAAAAGTCTGATATTAAAAATTCCCCTGTCCTTCCAGAAGTATGAGTGATGTGAAATCAAAATGCCTAAAGTTGTTCCACTGACTGCTTCGATCTTTCTTTTATCATCTTCATCTTTACGATCCAAGCCCACTTAATTTTCACCAAACACCAGCTTATCTGCTGATTCCCATCAACTATTTGTCTATTTCTTCCTCAAAAACTTAGGGTTTGGCTCCAGGTGCTATATTAGTTCAACACATTTCAACACATTTACCCCTCTTACAACAGAGACCACAATTACAACTGTTTGCCTTGGTTTTTGGCCCAACTTTACCCTGGCCTCCACATTGAATTTCCCAAATCTCGTCCTTACCCTGCTTGCTTTGTTTGTGCAGTCAATTATCAATGTCGCTGCTTATTTATTGATCTCTCACTTCCCTGCTTCTCACCATTCTCTTGCAGCACAGTCTATCTGTTTTTGGTATCCATGGTAACCGATTCGCACGTAAGGCTTGTTTTTTTTTGTTCCCCTTGTTATTGCTACCACACTTTTGACAGCAACGGAGCAAAATACAGATTCATCAAATTCTCACCCTGGCCTTCCCAGTTTCAACTCTTTCCAATTCCTCACATTTGTTACATGTAAAGCACCTCGCAATTTTATTTCTTCCTTAGTTATTCCTGTCCCCCCCCTACCCTTTTCTAACTCTGCACCCCTCATCTGTATTATTAATGGCCCCTCTGTTGATGCTGGAAATATGAAACAAAAACAGGACCATCTGTGGAGAGAAAGGGCAAATGAACCACTTAAGGTGTGGGCGCTTCATCAGTGCTGGAAGATATTACAGATAAGTAGCATTTAAAAGGGGAACAAAGGGTGGAGGGAGAGGGATGGGTTAAATAAAGGACACATGCATGGCTTCACAGGCCATTCCATTTCTTTCCCAAGATGTTTCTATGTCTTCCACAATCCTGCTTCTGCATCGCCATGCCTGTTTTAATTCTCTGCCCTTTCAGTGAAATATTTTTTCCTCCCGTAATATCTTCTTGTTCCAGCGAAGTGTCTCCTCTGCAAGGTTAGCTTGACTGGTTTCTCCATGGATCTTTTGCTGGGCTGCAGAGTGTTTCCATAACCCACTGTTTTCATTTGTTATTTATGATCTGAGTCGGACCATCCACGACGAGCGTTTGAAAGGATTTCAGCTCCTTTTTATCAGCTCGGAATTTATTTTACAGCTGCTTGCAGTCAGACGATAAAACCTAAAACAAGTTGAAATGTTGAACGTAATAAGTTTATCTACTTTTGGCTTACTTGCCAAGTGTCAAAGTCAAGGCATTAAAAAACAATCTCATACCCTGAGATCCTCAGCCGCTTCGCATTATGATCACATCGCAATATACCATTAGCAGTTTCTTCAAAATCAATTCAATGTTCCATCCGGTGAGGGAAATAAATTACTAGACAAAGTTCACTAATAATGGAAGGTGTGTAAAATGTGTAGTGTGCCAGTAAATAAAAGTTTGACATTTTGCTCCTGCATTAAGCAGTGAAATAGGATTCCGTGACTACATTACAGATCATGTGGTACATAAAGAGTTGTGGGGGAGGCGGGGGGGGGGGGGAGGAGATGTTATGAAGCCACTTGTTGTGTTTATTTATTAGTATCACAAGTAGGCTTATATTAACAATGCAATGAAGTTACTGTGAAAATCTCCTAGTCACCACACTCCAACGCCTGTTCGGGTACACTGAGGGAGAATTTAGCATGGCCAATGCACCGAACCAGCACATCTTTCAGACTGTGGGAGGAAACCGGAGCACCCGAAGGAAGACCACGCAGACAGAGGGAGAATGTGCAGACTCCACACAGGCAGTGACCCAAACTGGGAATCGAACCCGTGTTCCTGGCGCTGTGAGGCAGCAGTGCTGACCACTGTGCCACCGTGCCACCCATGTGCTCTGGTATACCTCACCTGAAAGGATGGTGGAAACAAATTCAATGGTGACATTCAAAAGGGAATTGAATAATGCCTGAAGTGAAAGTACAAGGAAGAGTGGCAGAGCAAGACTGTCACTGTCGCCAATGCCCTTATTGATGTTCCTCAGCCAGTCGACCTCGACTGTTATCATCCATGCAGAGGTGGCGTAAAGCCGGGCCCTCAAGACCCAGAGCGACTCAAGGCCTTGCTCCAAGGTCTTCTACAGTTTCTACCCAGGAAAGTCAGCTGCTTTCCGCTAGCTGTGCTGCAGCTATTGAGGCAAGGGCAATCCGAAAAGACGCACGAAGAGAGTGCACAAGGGCGATCAGTTTTATTTTCTGTATTATGTATATTTGCTGGATAAAGTTGTGTGTGAAGATTACTGCTATTGACTTTTACACCATGATGTAGGTTAAGGGAATGTATCATGAAGAATCTGACATGAATATATCATAAGGGGATGGTGTGATGGTGTTTGGGGTGAAGATGTTCCGTTCAACTAATCCCATGATGTGGTCCCTCTCAATCTGCCCAAATGCAGTTGGTCTCTTCCCTTCTTCTGTTTCCTCCTCCTCCCCAGGTAGTTTCCAGATTGAAAGAGGCAGTGGCTGGGCCCTCACTGCACAATTGTGGAGTAAAAGCATCGTGGGTGCTGTCAAATTTGCAGCATTCACCAATATGAATTTCTTGATGTGGTTACACATCAACTGCACATGCGTTGCTTCATAGACATATGTCATAGAGTCATTTATTGCACAGAAGGAGGTCATTTGGCCCAGCTAGTTCATGCCACTCTCTGCATAATGATCCATTCAATCTCATTGGCCCATTCTATCCTTTTCCTTAAGTGCCTATGTAATTTCCTTTTAAGGTCATTCACCATCTCTGTTTCCACCATTCTCGCAGATAGCAGGTGCCAGCTCATTCCCACACACTGTGTAAAAAACCTCTTCCTCACATTCCCCCTTCATCACTTGCCCAAAACCTTAAATCTATGATTCCCAATCATAGAGGTTTACAGCATGTAAACAGGCCCTTCAGCCCAACTTGTTCATGCCGCCCCCTTTATTTTAACCAATAAGCTAGTCCCAATTGCCCACATTTGGCCCACATCCCTTTATGCCCATCTTGCCCATGTAACTGTCTAAACACTTTTTAAAAGACAAAATTGTATCTGCCTCTACTACTACCAGGAGGGAGGGTTTCAGATATCTGAACCATTGGGATCTCTTCCGGGGCAGGTCCTGTACAAGAAGGACGGGTTGCATCTAAGCTGGAGGGCATAAATAAGGAAGGAAAGGAGAGAGTGCAGAATGCAGTGTTATAGTCATAAATAGGTGAAGAGAAAGATCAACTTAATGCGAGGTAGGTCCATTCAAAAGTCTGATGGCAACAGGGAAGAAGCTGTTTTTGAGTTGGTTGGTACGTGTCCTCAGATTTTTGTATCTTTTTCCTGTTGGAAGAAGGTGGGAGAGAGTATGTCTGGGGTGCGTGGGGTTCTTAATTATGCTGGCTGCTTTTCTGAGGCAGCAGGAAGTGTAGACAGTGTCAATGGGCTGGTTTGAATGATGGACTGGGCTTTGTTCACAATGCTTTGTAGTTTCTTGTCATCTTGGGCAGAGCAGGAGGCATTTCAACCTGTGATGCAACCAGAAAGAATGCTTTCTATGGTGCATCTGTAAAAGTTGGTGAGATTCGTAGTGGCTGGAATTGTTATTGGTGCGGGCACAACGGGCTGAATGGCCTCCTTATGCATTGTAGGGATTCTATGACACTAAGTATTCTAACCTTGCCCTGCGCCTCCACGTATAAATCACCTTTGTCTCTAATAAGTCCCAGCCTGCCTCTTAATATCCCCTTACTATTTACACAACAGTCGCAGATTTTTGAGTTCCCTTTTATATTGGCTGTTATTCTATTCTGATATTCTTTCTCAGGAGTATTTTACTTCCCTTTACTTCCCTTCTCAGTTTTTTGTATTTGGCCTGCGACCCGCTTGAAGAATTCACCAGACATACTTCATACACTCTCTTTTTTGTGTTTCATCATATTCCCTATCTCTCTCTTCATCTCTCTTTGATGCCCTTACCTTTTACTCTTACTGGAATGTATCCAACTGATTTCTGAAACATCTCTTCCTTAGGGATCACACTTTCTTCCATTGGTTTTCTGCCAAATTTTGGTTTAACTTTGACTTGGCTAGATCCTCTCTCATTCTATGAAGTTCGCCCTCTTCTAATTTACATTCTACTTTAGCTTGTTCCTTGCTCTTCATTGCTCATCTAAAACTTGTGAAATGATGATCATTCTTACCCAAGTGTTTTCCCTCAGATGACTGGTTCACTTGGTCCATCTCAGCACCAAGTCCAGCAATGCCTCCTTCCCACTTGGACTAAAAACATACTAGACAAGGAAGTTCTCCCGAACACATTTCAGAAATTCCTCCCCCTTTTGGGACAGTAAATAGAACAAGAGGTCACAGAATCCTACAATGCAGAAGGAGACCATTCGGCCCATCAAGTCTGCACCAACCATAATCCCACCCAGGTCTTATCCCCATAACCCCACGCATTTATCCTAGCTAGTCCTCCTGACACCAAGGGACAATTTAGCATGGCCAATCCACCCACCCCGCACATTTTTGGACTGTGGGGGGAAATCAGAGCACCCAGAGGAAACCCATGCAGACACAGGGAGAATGTGCAAACTTCACACAGACAGTGACCCAAGCCGGGAATCGAGCCCGGGTCCCTGGTGCTGTGAGGCAGTAGTACTAACCACATGCCGCCCTGGTCATAGATATAGAGTGAGAGGAGGTAGATTCAAAACTGAGATGAGAAGAATCTACTTCTCCCAGAGAGTTGTGAATCTGTGGAACGCACTGCTCCAGAGGGCAGTGGAAGCAGAATCAGTCAACAGATTCAAGAAAGAAATAGTTATGCTTCCGATGAAAAGCAGGATAAAGGACTATGGGGAGCAGACAGGAAAGTGGTGTTGAGACCAGGATAAGATCAGCCATGATCATGTTAAATGGCGGAGCGGGCTGGAAGGGATGAATTGCCTACTCCACTCCTGAGTCCTATGTTCTTTATTACCCTTTCCCCTATCATTATCCTAAACGATATTTGGGTAATTATCACAGCTCTATACTTCTTGCATCATCTTGTGATTTCACTGCAGATTTGCTCCTCTAAGCTGTCTCTCATTATTTGGTAGTCCTCACAGTTGTGAGATATTGTTTCCTGTGGAAGTGGAGAACCTGCAGAGCTATGTTTGTGCGACCAATGGTACCTTGTCTTAATATTTTGTCAATTACACTGTTAAGGTAAAAAGAAATGGGTAATGGATATTAGTTGTCTGAGCATTTATAAATGGGGACAGCTGGGATGGTGAGTTGAGTTGGATGAGAGTCGTGAGACTGAACAAGTCAATAAACCCTCTCAATAAAGAAAAGCTTGGATACTACTGGCTTGACACAACTGGCTTGGATACTATTAACACCCTGCACCTTCGGGAAGCCTGCTATCCTGGAGATTTTATGTATCCCTCAGCCTGGTCTTTCCTCCACAAAAGAAGACAAGGAAATCTCCTCTTCTCCTTTCATCTCTGAGATACTTCCAACTGAGATGTGACAATTCTGTCATCTGAAAGGAATAGGTTGTGAAGAAGGAAGGGGCATTGGTGGTTTTCACTGGCACTGGGAAAGTTATCCTCACCCTGGTTTGAGGCTCAAGGTCTTCTTGATTGCAACATCATGACCTTGCTACTTTAAGCCCTTCAGACACACTCAGGGGATACACACACCTGCACCACACCAGTCATCTCACATTGCACGGGTTGTTAAGGAAGCAACAAGCGGTAGGGACCTTTGGCCAGAGACCAGACCCTGGTAGCACCATTAGAATGGGCGCTATGCGAATGAGCTTCGTGGTCTAAGTCCCAGAATGTTGCTAAAGGAAAGCCCTAATTCTGGGGGCTAGGAGTTTAAACTATAGCAGAACAGATTGCAAAAAAAACCCCCAATAATAGCAGGACTGAATGCTAGAGTTATTGTTATAAAGAGAAACACAGGGGGTGTGGGGGGAACAATATTTCAAAAAAGAAAATACATAAATATCAGGAAAGAATTAAAAGAAAGACACACATACCAGGAAAGGAACAACAAAAAACCCTGAGGAGACGAGAGAAACTTAGATGAGGAAAGGGAGTTATAAGGTTATTATGGCTTGGTGAATGGATTCAGATTGCCATCAATCTGACAGGGTGGAGGTAATAGCAAAACTATATTATTAAATCAAGAACTCTGAAGAAATAGGTTTTAACTTCCACCTACACACAGCTGAAAGTTCACCCAACAGTGCATAATGCTATGCTGTTTGGGAAAGTATAACAACATTAGTTGTTTGGAACAAGAGGATCAGTGAGAAAAATTCTTGGGCTAATATTTCACATTCATATGAAGAAAGAATGCAAATGAATAGCGGTTGATATAATTAGATAATGGAGTAAAAAGGCTGATTTCTTGGAGAAGTGCGGGCAACATGCTTCAATGGATCACTTCATTAAACTAGAAAAGGGAACCTTTTAATAAAGCAAAGTGTTCTGGTTATGGCTGAGGTCCTGAAGTGGTGTTTGAGATTAAGAGCCAGAAAGTACAGGCAACTTTGTCCCAGAGGACCCTCAAAGCCTCATTCTCAATATAACTTATTCACTTTCTGAAAATTAATGAGTTTACATTTCTCATCTTCGGGTACTATGTGGAAAGAATGATAAAGTTTTGAAGCAAAGAGTTTCAAAAAGGTAACTGGCCTGAAACATTAACTCTGGGTTCAATTTTCCACTCTCGCCAGTGGTGGGTTCTGTGGCAGGCAGGAGTGGAAAATTCGGAGTGAGGCCAAAAGCTGGATTCCCACTGGTGGAGAAACGGTCAGAAATTTCTTCCCACCGCATTCATTGAATCCGAGAATCCTAAGGTACAGAAGGAGGCCACCCAGCCCATTGAATCTGCACCAACCACAATCCCACCCAGGTCCTATCCCCATAACCCCATGCATTTACCCTTGCTAGTCCCCTGACATTAAGGGGCAATTTAGCATGGGCAATCCACCTAACCTGCACATCTTTGGACTGTGGGAGGAAACCGGAGCACTGGAGAAAACCCACGCAGACACGGGGAGATCGTGCAAACTCCACACAGATACTGACCCAAGATGGGAATCGAACCCGGGTCCCTGGCGTTGTGAGGCAGAAGTGCTAACCACTGTGCCACAGTGGTGGGGTGACGATGGGTTGACTTTTCCATTGATCCATATCGGGAATGCCATTTATATGCGTTAGCGTGTCATGAACAATCATTGAAAAGACAGCTCGCTGGAATCTCTTTCCACCTTTCAATTCTGTGCCACGACAGCAGGAAATAAGACCAGTCTAAATCATAACCAGATATAAGTGGCATGCAGTTATCATGACTTTGCGGTGAGGACAACATTCAAAGCCTACCTGCAATAGCACTGCTCTAGTTCCTCAGCAATTAGCTTTCGGAGCGGTGCTCTTTCATCAGGTGACTGGGCCACTCACCTGATGAAGGGGCAGTGCTCCGAAAGCTAATGGCTTGTGCTACCAAATAAACCTGTTGGACTTTAACCTGGTGTTGTGAGACTTCTCACTGTATTTACCCCAATCCAACGCCGGCATCTCCACATCCTCAGCCATGCCAGTGTTAGCCCACCCTGGTGGGGGTGTAACAGTGGGGCTGCTCACTGCTCTCTTCTCTACTCCAGCAGAATAGCACATTGTCTCAGGCAAGGCTGAACTCTGAAACAGAGACCAGCATGTTGACCAGAGGGGGTTGGGGGCTATTGGTGGGGTGGGGTGGGCCGGTGGGGGGCGCACAGAATGGACAGATATCAGAGAGATGAGGGTGAAGTGAGGTTGGTGGGATTATGGGTTTGAGGAGAGAGAACAATGGCAGGCGGAGGGATAACTAGGTGTGTTCTCAGCCCCTTACTATATTCCTTATATACCCATGACTGTGTGGCCAAATTCCCCTCCAACTCGATTTTCAAGTTTGCTGATGACATCATCATAGTGGGTCGGGTCTCGAACAGAGTACAGACAACAGATAGAGAATCTGGTGAACTGATGCAACGACAAAAAACTCTCCCTCAATGTTAGTAAAACAAAGGAGATAGTCATCGACTTCAGGAAGCGTAGTGGAGGACATGCTCCCGTCTATATCAATAGGGACGAAGTGTAAATGGTCAAGAGCTTCAAGGTTCCAGATGCCCAGATCACCAACAACCTGTCCTGGTCCCTCCATGTTATAGTGAAGAAAGCCCACCAATGTCTCTACTTTCTCAGTAGGCTAAAGGAAATCAGCATTTCTGCTATGACTCTCATCACGTTTTACAGATGCATTATAGAAAGCATCCTTTCCAGATGTATCACAACTTGGTATGGCTCCTGCTCTGACCAAGACCGTAGGCAGGTTGTGAACATAGCCCAATCCATCACACAAGCCAGCTTCCCATCCATTGACTCTGTCTACACTTCCTGCTGCCACGAAAAAGCAGCCAGCATAATCAAGGACCCCACGCACTCTGGACATTCTGTCTTCCACCTTCTTCCGTCGGGAAAAAGATACAAAGGTCTGAGATCACATACCAACTGACTCAAGAACAGCTTTTTCCCTGCTGCCATCAGACCTTTGAATGGACATACCATAAATTAAGATGATCTTTCTCTTCACCCTAGCTATGACTGTAACACTATATTCGGCACTGAATCCTTTCCTTCTCCCCTATGTACTCTATGAACGGTATGCTTTGTCTGTATAGCACGCAAGAAACAATATTTTCCACTGCATCCCAATACATGACAATAATAAATCAACTCAAATCAAATCAGATCATAGATTCTAGAGAACAAATGAGGGCTTAGCATGGCACAAGAGGGAAGGATTGTACAGAAACCCATGTGTGGGCTGTGGGAAAAAGACTTGCACAAGAGGGACAATTTGCACAGAGATCCATGGGGCAGGGGCAGTGAAGGGAAACATTATTTATTAATGAGATGGGTGAGCTGAGTGAAAGATAGTCATAATCCCTGGATTGATGCTAAGAGATCAAGGTGAGAGATTAAAGGCAGTCCTGAGGAAGGAGAAGGGCCAGGCATCACCTAGCCCAGCTTCGAGAAGAGGCCCAATCTTGAAGACCATGATCCCCTCCATGGGAACCCCAGAAAGACCCAGAGGATGAGGAGGTCAGAGCCATCTCAAAGAGGTCAGAGCCATCTCAAAGAGACCAAGGGTCTTTCCAATCTGGAGATGAATGAGAGACAATGCCATGCACATCTGCACTTGTCAAGTGATGTAGTGGCTCATATCTGTCACATTCTGTGGAAGGATGTAATGCCTCATAGACTTGGAGGACATTCTCTGCCTGTGTCCCTGAAGGTCACTGCTGCACTCAGTTTTTTTACCAGCGATCCACGGAGAATTTGTGTGACATCTATCTGTCCTCAACACTTAAATGTATCAAGGAGGTGACGAATGCCCTCTACAGTAAGGTTCATTATTAGGTAAAGTTCCTACTGAATGAAGCTAGCCAGGCTGCTGGATTCCTGGGTTTTGCTTCTGAAGAGAACAGGGGACAATCGATTACACAAATGTGGCTTTGAGAGCTCCATGGCAGCATCCCCTGATCTTCATTAACAAGAAAAGCTTCACTCCATAAATGTTCAGCTGATGTGTAACCATGAGAAGTATATCATGCATGTTTGTGGCAGGTACCCTGGGAGTTCCCTCATGACTCATGTATCCTGAGGCACTCCTAGGTGCGTCAGATATTTGTAGGATGCAACACATACACAATAGGCTGCTTGGCCACTGAAACAATGGTTCATGACACTTATATGTCATCCCCAAAGTGCCTCAGAGGAAAGATGAAACACAAAGCATAGCTCAACCAGACCCATCATAGAGCAGACCACTGGCATGCTGAAGATACGCTTCTGTTCAGGTGGGGCTGTGCAAAACTCTCCACAAAGGGTGTCCTGCATCAGAGGGTGCTCCACCATAGCCTGCCTTTATATCTCCAGCTTTCAATGCCCAGAAGCTCATCATTTGACTCAGATTCAGTAGTTCGCTGTTCTCCAGCAGTCCTCTCAGTGCCAGGGGCCTGGGCTGTCAATGCCCTCAACTCATGCAGAGACATGTTAGCGAAGTGTTCCCCAGAATGTGACCTTGAACCTACTCTAGATATGTGACCCACAGCAGGGTGTGTGACTCTGCACTGGTAGAGGGTGCAGGTGAACACACTGATGGGCCTTCTTCAAACGGATCCTCAGCATCCTTCTCTGAGGTGGCCGGGGCTTATGGTGCTTGTGCTGGTCTGTGTAGATCTGCTGTTGCCTGTAGGAGAGAGAAGATAGATTTAATTCATGAGCACTCTAAATATTGCATTGTATGTAACTCACTGGGAATGTCAGGATGTGATCAACTCATGGACTTCTCATCTGTACTGCCTTGCTGGAAGAAACCGATTTCACCTTCCCCACAGAAGGTGCCCGAGTGAGTGACTTATTTCAGGATGGGCGGCCTGTGAATTTTCAGACCCACAAACACTTCAGCAGCAGTCCTTGGAGAGTGAGCAGTGCCAGAAACCAAGCCTGCTGTTTTGTTCCATTCCTGCCACGATGATACCAGAGATCAACTGCAGTGTCCTATTCCCCAAAGATGCACTGGATGAATTTAGTTGCTTTAGTACACATCAGTAACCTGGGACCTTCTTGTGCAGTTTAGTGCCAGACCATGCACTGCATTTACCCACTGATTCATCAGGGGAATAGCTGCTTTCACTTCTAATTAGTTAAAATGATGTATTTCTGCATGATTGCAATTCAGTTTTATTTTGCTATGGCTATAGAATGAATTATGATCTAAGCAGGACTGGAAGAAAAATAACCGTTTAGTAGAGTAATACAATTAATGCGATACATTCATGAAAGATGTAACTGACCTTACTATATCTGTTAATTAATTTGATTAGAATTATGTCTCCTGATTAAACTGAGTGCTTAAATAATAGTCAAAAACAATTAAACTCTGCGGTATTACATTTTATGCTTGAACTATTGTATTTAATAAATCATTGCAGAAATAACAGGGAAGGAAAAAGGTTGGCCAACAAACAAATGGAACTCTGAAAATAAAAGATACGCTTTGTTGGAAGACAGGATTAGATCTTGGGGGTAGAAGGTGTCTACAATTGGTTCATCATCTGCACTCCTTCCACTGTACACACTTAATAACCTCATAGACCTTTACGTGTTTCATGTTGTCCATTGGCATTATTGCTCAGATCAGTGGCAATACAACTCATTCAGCCTTATGCTTCTGTGTTTTTTTATCAGTTCATCACTTTATCTTTTTACTTTTAGTGGCCATCCTTGCTTTTTTTCTTAAAGGAAAATTTACAATTAGTTGGCATCTTTGTCAGGGTTTTAATAACCAGGTAAATGTTAATCTAACTTGGCTGTCACTTTAAGAAAGCATTTTTGAACAGAACATTTGCATCGTCATTCAATAACTAGAACTATAAATTATTATAAAGAGATATGAAAGAATATCAGATCAGCCCTCTGAGCATGAATATACTTTTACAGCGTTGTCATTACCGAAATGGGAAGTGATGTCTCCTCATTGTAATCATATTTCCTGCTTCAGTACCAGTGAACATTACCATGCATTAATCATTCTTAAGTCCCATCTGTCATTGCTCTGCCCAGTGAAGTCTCTGCAAATTATTCTGAACTTTATCAACTTGCTCAAACATCCTGCTTTTCAATACGACTTGGTATCATCTGCCAACGAGATGTCAGTACTTTCATCAAGATAAGTAAAGAGCACAGACCCTAGGGCCAAACCCAAGGATACTCTGCTAGTCACAGCTGTCTAATTAGATCGACTACCATTGATTATTGCTTTTTGTCCCATTATTTTACCAATTTATTCTCCAGTTTACAACACCTCCCTCTTTCAAGAGCTTTTATTTAATCAAAGTACGCAATACCCACTACATCATCTTAATCCGTCAATTATGTCACAGCCTCAAAACATTCCAATAAATTCGTTAGCCACAATTTACTTTCCTTAGGTCTACGTTACCAAGGGAATGTTGGTAATACTGTCGTTAATTACACATTAATTGATTCCTTTGCAATAGGCTCCGATATTTTCCCCACCAATTTTTTCAAACCAATCGGACAATATTTCACAGCTTTCTGCTCATAATGTTTTATTTAAATTAGAACATTAGCTATTTTCCACTCTTCTGGAACCGCCACCCACGTGCTCAATGAGCTGTGAGAATGTTCAGCCACAGCTCCTTCCAGTTCTGCCCTCATTTCCTTAAGTAGTTTAGCAAGCACTCCATCTGGTCGGATCACTCATGAATATTCAAGACCTACAGCTTTTTAATGACCATCTTATCATTTCCATTTTCTCTGCAAACTCGGACACATCCCCCATCCTACGCAGACTGAAGAGGTATTCCTACCCATGTTCTTTGTTGTGGTATTAAAAATGAGACATCTTTCACAATCTCCCTTACTCGCGATGCAGGATGATTCCTTCCAGTTGTTATATTATTGATATTGTAAACATTATTCAATAACTTCTCACCATTATCCAAAGAAAATCATAAACCCAGACTTTTAGAATTTAACCAAAAATAATGAAAATAGGAAAATGTTCCCTTTATGTTCACAATGTCATTAATGCAAAGCAGTGAAAGGCAATCTCCCATGTGTTTTTTTATATCTTTAATAAACCCAATTTTTCTGAAATGTTTAACGCATTTATGAAATGGATCTCTTTTTATTCTTCTAATGTCCCTTGAAATTTATGTCCCTATTTCGCCATTTCATAATGGTGTTTGTAAGCTTCTTCATCAATGTTGCACTATTTTTACAATAATGAATTTTAGAAGCTTTACTGCACTAAATGGGCTGCACAGTCTTCACTGTGGATTCAGTAAGGTACAAGTGGTTGAGTGCATTACTGTAGCATTTTAATGTTATCCTGCTAAGATTGCACAGTCTCGTGTGACGATAGCTCAGACATGCAAAACCAAACTGTGCCTTTGTCCTTCATCTAGATTTCTCATCATTAAAAACAAATTACTGGAGTGCTGTAATATTTTTGGAAACTGTAGTTTATGCATTTTCTAACTCTCTTTGTTTTGTGGGGTCTGTGATTCCAGATTTACGAGTTGTACTGACATCCATGTTAAGTGTAATTACTACAGGGTATGTGAAGACTTTGGCAATTCACGGGTGACAAATGGGTGGCCCAAGGGTATTTTACTGAATTATGCATTGGTGGCAGTGTTATTTCTTCAGTAACATGAAATCTACCTGCAGTGACATATTGAATGCCAAGTAACTGAGAATGAATTATAAGGCTGTCATTTGCTCTTGGGAGATCAGGTATCATCACAAGAAACAAAATAGCTCAAATGGTCTGTGGGATTGAGGTTAAATTGCAACCATCTCCTCATGTGCTAACATTTTTTTTAAACAAAGGAATCCTAAATCAAATAAAGACCATATTAAAGCACATTAAGAGGGAAATTCAAATGACACAAATTTCAGGCAGTAGAATACTGCTAGAATTTTATTGCTGTTTGATCAACTATTATATCCTTGATGGAAGACAATTATATTTTCTTTGTCAAGTAGAATGAAAAAGAGACATTGCTGAAAAGAGACAAGTTGCTGAAACATTTTGTTTCAAACTCATCAGGATAAATGCAAGAATTATTTTTTCACCTTTCATGAGATGTTGGCATCGCTCGCTAGACCAGCATTTACTTCCCAACTATAGTTGCCCACAAGAAGGCAGTGGTGGTGAGCAGCCTTCCTGAACCGCTGCAGTTTCTGTGCTGTAGGTACACCCACAGTGCTGTTAGGAAGGCAGTTCTTGGATTTGAACCAGTAACATTGAAGTAATTTGCAAGTCAGGATGGTGATGGTTGGGCCTAAGACACTACCCTGAGGAACTCTTGCAATGTGTGTCCTGGGATCAAGATGTTTGGTCTCCAACAATGACAACATTTGGGGCGGCACGGTGGCACAGTGGTTAGCACTGCTGCCTCACAGCGCCAGAGACCCGGGTTCAATTCCCAGCTTGGGTCACTGCGTGGAGTTTGCACATTCTCCGCATGTCTGCGTGGGTTTCCTCCGGATGCTCCGGTTTCCTCCCACAGTCCAAAGATGTGCAGGTTAGGTTGATTGGCCATGCTAAATTGCCCCTTAGTGTCCCAGGATGTGTAGGTTAGAGGGATTAGTGGGGTAAATGTGTGGGGTTGTGGGGATAGGGTTTGGGGTGGGATTGTTGTCGGTGCAGACTTGATGGGCTGAATGGCCTCCTTCTGCACTGTAGGGATTCTTTGTTCTCGGTATGACTCCAACCTGCGGAGAGTCCTCATTGACTTCAGTTTTGCTAGGGCTCCGAGGTGCCACACTTGGTCAAATGCTGATTTGATGTTAAGAGCAGTCATTCCCACGTCACCTCTTGAGTTCAGCTCTTTTGTCCAGGGGAGCATGCTGGGGGCAGCACCAACACCAGTAAAAATGAGATATTATCCTGGCGAAGCTACAACACAGGACTGCTTGCATGCCAAACAATATAAATAGCATGTTATAGACAGAGCTAAGCGATCCCACAACAAACAGATCGGATCTGAGCTTTGCAGTTCTGCCACATCCAGTCAAGAATGGTGGTGGACAATGAAGCAATTAATTTGAGGAAAAGTCTCCACAAATATCTCCAACCTCAGTGATGGAGAAACCTCGCACATCAATGCAAAAAATAAGGCTGAAGCATTTGCAACAACTTTCAGCCAGAAGTGCTGAGTGAATGATTCATTTCAGCCTCCTCCAGAGATGCCCAGCATCATAAATGTCAGCCTTCAGCCAATTCGATTCACTCCACGTGATATCAAGTAACAGCGGAAGGTACTGGACACTGCAAAGGTTATTGGTCCTAAAAACACCCAGGCAACAGTACTGAAGACTTGTGCTCTAGAACTTGCCACGCCCCTAGCCAAGCTGTTCCAGTGCAGCTACAACACTGGCATCTACCCAGTAATGTGGAAAATTGCCCAGGTATGTCCTGTACATGAAAAGCAAGAGAAATCCAACCCGGCCAGCTACCGCCCCATCAGTCTACTCTCAATCATCGGTGAAGTGATGGACAGGGTCATTGACATGCTGTCAAGAGGCACTTGCTCAGCACCAACCTGCTCAGTTATGCCCCCAGTTTGGGTTCTGCCAGAGTCACTCACCCCCTGACCTCATTACAACCTTGGTTCGAACATGGACAAAATATCTCAACTCAAGAGCTGAGGGAAGAATGACATCAAGGCTATGTTTGATGCCTAGCAAAATTAAAGTCAATGGCAACCAGAGGGAATAGTCAGAGTCATATGTAATGCAAAGAAAGATGGTTCTGGTTGTTAGAATACAACCATCTCAGTCCCAGGACATCCCCACAGGAGTTCTTCAGGGTAGCGTCCTAGTCCCACCATCTTCAGCTGCTTCATCAATGACCTTCCCTCCATCATAAAGTCAAAAGTCAGGACGTTCACTGATGATTTGCAAATGTTCAGCACCATTCATGAATCCTCAGATACTGACGCTGTCGGTGCCCGTATGCAGCAAGACAAGAACAACATTCAGGCTTTGGCTGATAAGGAACATTCATGCCACACAAGTGTCATGCACTGAGCATCACCAACAAAAGAGAATCCAAGCAGCTCCCCTTGACATTCAATGGCATTACCATCACTGAATGGTGCACTATCAACATGCTGGGGGTTACCATTGACCAGAAACTGAACTAGATCCGTCATATAAATATTGTGGCTACAAGAACAGGACAAAGATTGGGAATGCTGTGGCGAGCAACTCACCTCCTGTCTCCCCAAAGCCTGTCCACAAGGCACAAGAGCTTGTTGCTTGAATGATTGCAACTCCATCAACACTGAAGATGCTTAACACCATTTCAGCCCAACTGATTGACACCCCATTCATCACCTTCAATTTCCGCTCACTTCACCACTGATGTACAGTGGCAGCAGTGTGTACCATTTACAAGGTGCACTGCAGCAACTAACCCAGGCTCCTTCAAAGGCACCTTCAAAACCCACAACCTCCACCACTGAGAAGGACAAGGGCAACTGATACATGGGAACACAATCACCGACACGTGCCCCTTCCAAACCATACACCATTCTGGCTTGGAAATAAACCCCCATTCCTTCACTGTTGCTGTGTCAAAATCCTGGAACTCATTCCCAACACTTCTGTCGGTATTTCTACACCACGTGGACTGCAGCATTTAAGAATCATACAATTCCTACAGTGCAGGGGAAGGCCATTCAGTCCATCGAGCCGGCACCAACAACAATCCTACACAGGCCCTATCCCTTTAACCCCAAGTATTTTACCCACTAATCCCCCTGACACTAAGGGGCAATTTAGCAAGGACAACCAACCTAATCCGCACATCTTTGGAGCATCTCCTCTTGACATCCAATAGCATTACCTACAGGAAGGCAGCTCACAACCACTTTCTCAAGGGTAATTATGGATGGGCAATAAAAATGCTGGCCTAGCCATGTCCTACAAAAAGAATAAAATGCTGGGCCAGAACGTTACATAAGAACATAAGAAATAGGAGCAGGAGTAGGCCTTCTAGCCCCTCGAGCCTGCCCCGCCATTCAATAAGATCATGGCTGATCTGAAGTGGATCAGTTCCACTTAGCCGCCTGATCCCTATAACCCCTAATTCCCTTACTGATCAGGAATCCATCTATCCGTGATTTAAACATATTCAACGAGGTAGCCTCCACCACTTCAGTGGGCAGAGAATTC
Organism: Mustelus asterias; assembly: GCF_964213995.1. NCBI lineage: Eukaryota > Metazoa > Chordata > Chondrichthyes > Carcharhiniformes > Triakidae > Mustelus > Mustelus asterias. Next base: position 46,459,297 of record NC_135805.1, read on the forward strand.
CAGAGATTCACCACCCTCTGAGAGAAGAAGTTCCTCCTCAACTCTGTCCTAAACTGACCCTTCCTTTATTTTGAGGCTGTGCCCTCTAGTTCTAGTTTCCTTTCTAAGTGGAAAGAATCTCTCCATCTCTACCCTATCCAGCCCCTTCATTATCTTATAGGTCTCTATAAGATCCCCCCACAGCCTTCTAAATTCCAACGAATACAAACCCAATCTGCTCAGTCTCTCCTCATAATCAACACCCCTCATCTCTGGTATCAACCAGATATGGTTACATATTGTGGTTGAATACAATTCTGCTGCTGCTGATCACCCACAGCATCTCATGGATGCCTAGTTTTGAGCTGCTAGATCTGTTTGAAATATATCATATCAGATTCGTCATCAGTCATGATCTCATTGAATGACAGAGCAGACTCAATGGGCCAAATTTTGCTCTGATGTCTTATGGTCTTAGATCTCCATTTAGCACAGTGGTAATGCCATACAACACAATGGAGGGTGTCCTCAATGTGAAGATGGGATTTTGTGTCTACAAGGACTATGTGGTTGTCACACCTACTGATACTGTCTTGGACAGATCTGTGACAGGTACATGGGTGAGGAAAAGTTCAAATATGTTTTTCCCTCTTGTTTGCTCCCTCACCGCCTGCCATGCACCCAATCTAGCAGCTGTGCCCTTCAGGACTTGGTTAGCTTGGTCAGTTGTGGTGCTACCAAGTCATTCTTGGTGATAGCCCCATCCTGACTGCATTCTGTTCTCTTGCTATCCTCAGTGTTTCTTCCAGTTGGTGTTCAACATGGAGGAGCTGAAGAAGTGTGCTAGGCGGCAATCAGAAGAAGATTTCCTTGCTGCTGTTTGACTTAATACCATGAAAATTCATGGGTCCAGAGTCAATATTAAGTACCCAGGGATGGCGGTGGTGGTGTCTGTGGCATTGTCTCTAAGGCATGACTCTGTGAGCATGACTCTGTCAGGCTTTTGCTTGACTAGTCCATGGAACAATTCTCCCAATTTTGTTCATAAAAGATGTCCGTAAGGAGGACTTTGCAGGGTCAGCAGGGCTGGGTTTGCCATTGTTGCTTCCAGTGCCTACGTCGATGCTGGGCGGTCCATCCTTTTAAACTTTGTAGCAATTTGATAAAACTGAGTGGCTTGCAAGGTCATTTCACAGGGCATTGAAGAGTCAACCCTATTGCTGTGGGTCCAGAGTCACATGTCAGCCCTACCAGGTAAGGACAGCAGATTTCCAGGCTCCCTTCCACAACTCTTCATTCGGAACGTGGTGACTATTTTGGCGCCACCTTATGCTCTCATTTGGAACTTCATCCATTTTGCTTCCAATTCTACGCCTTTGCCTAGTCCATTTCCGACACTTCCCTTCCTTTCATTGACTTCTCTGTCTCCAGTTCTGTGGATAAACTGTCCATCAATAATCATTACAAGCTCATTGAACCCCACAGCTATCTTGGCTACATCTCTTCACAACCTACTTCATGTAAGGACTCCATCCCATTCTCCCAGTTTCTGACTCTGTTGCATCTGTTCAAATGATGCCACCTTCCACGATAACTCCTCTCACATATCTGCCTTTTTCCTCAGCCAAGGATTGTGGTTGACAGGGTCCTCAACCATGTCCGACCCTTTTCCTGTGCTCACCACTTTCCCTCCTCCCAGGACCATGATAGAGTTATCCTTATACTCACTTATCACCCAATCAGCCTCCCCATTTGAAGGGCCATTCTGCACCATTTCTGCCAACTTCAGCATGATGCCACCACCAAACACATCTTTCCCTCACCTCCCGTGTCAGCATTCTGAAGGGACTATTCCATCCCTGTTCACTCCTCTATCACCTCCAACACCTCATTGCCCCCCCCCCCATGGTACCTGCCCATGCAATCGCAGGAGGTGTAAATACTGTCCATCTATCTCCTCCCTCCTTACCGTCCAAAATCCAAAACATTCCTTCCAGGTGAAACAGTGATTCACGTGCTCCTGCTTCAGTTTGGTCAATTGTATTCGCTGCTCCCAATGTGGTGTCCTCTACAATGGGGAGACCAAACGCCAACTGGGTGACCGCTTGGTGGAACACCATCGTTCAGCCCGCAAATATGACCCTGACCTTCCTGTTGCTTTCCATTTCAACTCACCAAATTGATCTCATGCTCCCTTTTCTATCCTTGGCCTGCTTCAGCGTTCACATGAAGTCCAACGCAAGCTGGAGGAGCAGCACCTCATGTTCTAATTAGCACTTTACAGCCTTCTGAACTTAACATTGAGTTAAATAACTTCAGACTAAGAACTCTGTCCTCCATTGTCAGTTTTTTCCACAGGTGCTAGTCTGTACCTTGTTCTCGTGTTTTTTGCTTTCAGACAGCGCTAACCCTTTTTCCGCTATTAACAAATTCTGCTATTTTATTTTCAGACACTTTTGATCTTTATTGTGCTATATATATCTACTCTGGGCCAAAGCTTTCTTCCTTAACACTACATTTACCACTCCATTTGTCATGCATTCTATGACAATTATTATCATATAATCTCCCCCATCCTCTAACCTATCCCTGACCTTCTATTTTTCTCCACTACCCCCTCTCCATTTCTCAACAAAATCAAATCCATCACATTTCAATCTCTCTCCCGTTTCAAAGAAGAGTCATGTTGGACTCGAAACATTAACGCTGGTTCTCTCTCCACAGATGCTGCCAAACGTGCTGAGATTTTTTTTCTCCACCCTTTTCCGTTTTCATTTTAGATTTCCAGCATCAGCTCACCTCACTTTTAATTCTCAAGGTGGATCCTGAATTAAATTTGAATCAAGCAATGGAAGCAGTTGAATAAAAGGAAAACTGTTTATCAAGACACTAATTGCAGGTTATCAACCGGCACAGCACACACTGCTGGAATTAAGCTTGATTTTATATACAGAGAAACATAGAAACAAGAAGCAGGAGTAGGCCATTCGGCCCTTCGAGCCTGCTCTGCCATTCATTTTGATCATGGCTGACCATCGAATACAATATCCTGCTTTCCCTCTTCCCCCCATATCCCTTGATCTCTTTAGCCCCAAGAGCTACATCTAATTTCTTCTTGAAATGACACAATATTTTGGCCTCAACTATGTTCTGTGGTAGTGAATTCCACACATTCACCACCCTCTGGGTGAAGAAATTTCTCCTCACCTCAGTTCTAAAAGATTTACCCCTTATCCTAAAAACTATGATCCCTAGTTCTGGACTCTCCCACCATTGGAAACATTCTTCCTGAAAGCACCCTGTCTAACCCTGTTAGAATTTGATAAGTTTCTATGACATCCCTTATATATTTATAACAAAATCAACTTTCACTTTGTGCACAATTAGGCAAACAGTTTGAATCAAATAATAACCAGGGTGCAGAAAGTGTGACCAAGTCCAGAATTCTAATCACCATTATTCTCTAAACAGCACAGATGTGGTTACAAAAATTTGGAACCAAACCCACGTTTGTCTCTTGACTACAGATTTTATATTTCAAACCATGAAATTAATAGCTATTAGAATGTCAGAATTGCTGATTCAATGCTGTTACTGCATCATTCCAGATGATGAAGTCACATAAATCACCGTGCTTCACTATTAAAGCACTGTAAGTTTATCTCAGCAACAGTAGAATTTCTTGAAGCATATCATTAATGTGAAAATGCAAAATCACTTGGAAAATATAAAATGGAAACAGTTTAATTCTTTTAAATTAACTGGCGATGAGCAAATAACTTTTTTTCTCCCCCAAAACCTCAACCAATACGACTGCAAGCATACAGAGACAGGGGAAGAGAGAGAAGCGTATTAGAGTAAAATTCAACACTGAGAAAGTTTCAAATTAGCAAGGGCTTCTCAATGGTGCAGAGGGAAAGCTGGCAAGAATATCACACCTCTAGTCAAATGCATAAATTAGATAGTATCTGGTGTAATCATATATTAGTGCAGCAAAGCAAGAGGGTTTTCAACAATCGAATCTGCACCAGCTCCTTCAAAACGCAATCCAATTAGTCCCACTCCTCCACTCCTTCCCCAAATTTCCGCAATTGTTTCTCCTTCAAGAGGGGTGGCACGGTGGCACAGTGGTTAGCACTGCTACCTCAAAGCACCAGGGACCCGAGTTCAATTCCGGCTTCGATTCACTGTCTGTGTGGAGTTTACACATTCTCCCCATGTCTGGTTGGGTTCCCTCCGGGTGATCCGGTTTTCTCCCACTGTCCAAAGATGTGTGGGTTAGGTTGATTGACCATGCTAAATTGACCCTTGTGTCAGGGGGATTAGCAGGGTAAATAAGTGGGGTTACAGATAGTGTGACATGAACCCAAGATCCCAGTTGAGGCCGTCCTCATGTGTGCGGAATTTGGCTATCAGTTTCTGCTCAGCGATTCTGCGTTGTCGTATGTCGTGAAGGCCGCCTTGGAGAACACTGACCCGAAGATCATTGCCAAGTTCCGCACACATGAGGACGGCCTCAACCGGGATCTTGGGTTCATGTCACACTATCTGTAACACCCACGACTTGCCTGGGCTTGCAAAATCTCACTAACTGTCCTGGCTGGAGACAATACACATCTCTTTAACCTGTGCTTAACCCTCTCTCCATTCACATTGTACCTTTAAGACTTGATTACCTGTAGAGACTCGCATTCCAACCATTATCTTGTAAATTGAGTTTGTGACTATATATGCCCTGTTTGTGAACACAATTCCCACTCACCTGATGAAGGAGCAGCACTCCAAAAGCTTGTGGCTTGTGCTACCAAATAAACCTGTTGGACTTTAACCTGGTGTTGAGAGACTTCTTACTGTGCTTAAATGGGCAACCTCATACTTTTAAACAGTGAGCCCGAGTTCTTGAATCTTCCACAAGAAGAAACATCCTCTCCACATCCACCCTGTCAATACCCCTCTGGATCTTATATCTAAACTCCAGTGGTACAAGTCTAGCCTGTGAAATCTTTCTTCATAAGACAACTCATTCCAGTCCAGCTTAGTAAATCTTCTCTGAACTGCTTCCAATGCATTTACATCCTTCCTTAAATAAGGAGACCAATACTGTACACAATACACCAGATGTGTTCTCACCAATGTCCTATATAATTGAAGCAAAGCCTCCCCGCTTTTATATTTTGACTCAATAGGCTGAATGACCTACTCCTGCTCATATTTTCTATGTTTCTGTGTATTCAAATCCCCTTGCAATAAATGGTCACATTCTATTAACTTTCCTAAATACTTGCTCCAACTGTGTACTTACCTTTGGCAATTCATACACTAGGACACCCAGATCCCTCTGCATCTCAAAGCTCTGCAATCTCTCAGCATTTAGATAATATAATTTTTTTTCTGCCAAAATTTCACATTTTCTCACATTATTCTCAATTTGCCAGATCTTTGTCCACTCACTTCATCTATCTATAATCCCTTTGTAACCTCCTTATGTCCTCCAAGAATCATAGAATCCCTACAATGCAGAAAGAGGCCATTTGGCCCATCGAATCTGCATAGATTCTCTGACAGAGTATATAACTCAAGTTCTCTCCCCCGCCCGATCCCAGGAAGCCCACATATTTTACAATGGGCTAATCCATCTAACTTACACATCTTGGGACACTAAGGGACAACTTAGCATGGCCAATCCACCTAACAAGCACATCTTTGGACTGTGGGAGGAATTGAACCTGGGTCCCGGGTGCTGTGAGGCAGCAATGCTGCCCATATCATCTAAGTCATTTATACAAATTGTAAGAAGCTGAGGCCCCAGTACTGATCCCTGTGGTACACCTTTTTGTCACACCTTGCCAACCAGAAAATGACCCGATTACACCTACTTTTGCTTTCCTGCAAGCTTACCAATCTTCTATCTGTGCCAATATGTGACCCCTACATCAGCATTACATTAAGGATGACACTTGTATGAGGTACAAGGAATCAACACATCAATGTCAATCAATATCTTAAAGGGAAGAAAGCGTAGGGACAGCTGAGAATTTAATAAAGCATCATTTAGAGGTGAATTTTCAATCAATGTATACCCCATATTTCCATTTCCCTGCTGCCACATTTCCACTCCATCTGACGAAGGAGCAGCGCTCCGAAAGCTTATGGTATTTGCTACCAAATAAACCTGTTGGACTTTAACCTGGTGTTGTGAGACTTCTTACTGTGCTTACCCCAGTCCAACGCCGGCATCTCCACATCATCGCTTCTAAAATGGACAGGGGGCAAATAAAAGAAGGTGCAGGTTAAAGGCTACATCCTTTAGGAAAAAAAATGGGTAAAATAGTAAATGAAAAGGAATAGGGAAGAATTCAAGACAGTAAATGCTACCGATAAACCAATGTTACAGATTCTCTAAGATTTCCAATTTGTACCAAATTATAGATAGCATTTAATATTGGTGTGAGATTGAACAAACTCACTCCATGTAGTCAGCAACCAGAAGAGACTTTCATCTTCATTAGGTGTGTTGGATTCCATCCCAGGCCCCGAAGATGAAAGCACAGTGCACGCACAGAATGTTGGTTCAGCATGCCTGCATGGGGAATAACATCAATAGCAAGTATAACCTGTTTAGGCAATATTGTTCTGAGCACAGTCAGATGCAAATTGAATTAAACATTGTGAGAGATGGAATCTTAGTTTAACATTTTAATATATTATACTAAATTTGCAATCTAGTTGTAAATTATCAGCGCACGAAAGTAACACACATGGGCAGCTACAAAATTAACATGGTGGCTTTGACCTTTAAATTCACTCAAAGGAGTCAAATGATGTGTTTGCATAAATTATTAGTCGAAATACCACTACTTCAGTTGAGCAAATTTGGTTGAAAAGCCTGGGGTATTATACTGTACATATAATGATAGTCTGTAATAACCTATGGAGAAGAGCAGCTCGAGAGACTGCAGTCTGAATTGCTGGTTCTGCCATTTATGCAGATTGCTAATGCATTTGCACTCAACTGTTAATGGGGGGAGGCTGGGGAGCTCAGCGCTAAACAGGATCATGCAAGACCACCCATTCTTCCCATGGGCCTATCAGAGAAATGCCTTCCAGATCCAAGAGTTACAGATTTGACTTTATTGAGATGCCTGTGATCAGCAGATCTGAGATTAATTCGTGTGCCGATGCACTAGGTAGAATCAGTGAGAAGCGCTTGCAAAACCTTAACAGGAACCCATCAAAAATTAAATTAAAATCACCTTCTTATTCAAAACAAACACGTGGGAAGCACAATAGAGACCATTAACAGAGCCTGAAAGCAATTGTCCATCAAATAAACGCCAAAGGGCACAGAAGTATAGAAATTAATTCAAATTTCACAGGAAGGGCAGAGGCAGGGGGAATGTGATAAGTATCAGGCAATTTCTCTTCTAACTTTTATATTTGTTGCTCCGACCATCATCCCTTCTCTAGCCCCCTCTCGGTAATGTTTGATTGGCAGCATTCCCCACCTGGGTAGCTCTCAAGTGCATTAAGCATAGCGGCTAAGTTTTCAGGAAAATCCAAACACATAACCCAGTATAGGAAATCAGTAAGACCTAAGGGATTGCACATACATCTTTGTTTGGGAGTTCAGCCACATCAGATCCATAAAATTATATTGCGTTCGTAATGAGATAGGTTGTGAGGCAGACAATTTGTTTTTCTGATCATTCATGTATTGGTTGAACTCAAACTAAGATGCCAGAGGCAAAGTACATTTTGTTATGATTGCACTCTTGAGTTATTGAATTGCCTGTTGTCCTGAAGTTAACATGGAGCATTCTCTTTCTGAATTACAAAAATACTTTCTCCCCATCTCATATTTTGGTTATTCTGTACTTTCATCATCTCTGGGAGTGAAGATGACAATCTGCTCTCAAATGCTCTGCCCATATCAGAGTTAAAGCATTAGTTTTAGAACAGTATGGGCTGACTTTACTGTTCATTTTCTTGACTTTCACATTGCTGAACACTGAGATTTGCTTTGGCACCCATGACTCAGTGATAACACTCTCACCTTTGAGTGAGAAGGCCATGGGCTCATATTAGAATCATAGAATCCCTACAGCGCAGAAGGAGGCCATTCAGCCCATTGAGTCTGCACTGACCACAATCACACTCAATCCCCACAACCCCATGTATTTACCCTAGCTAGTCCCCCTGACACTAAGAGGCAATTTAGCATGACCAATCCACCTAACCAACATGACTTTCGGACTGTGGGAGGAAACTGAAGCACCCGGAGGAAACCCACGCAGACACGGGGAGAACATGCAAACTCCACACAGACAATGACCCAACCCAGGAATCGAACCCGGGTCCCTGGCGCGGTGAGGCAGCAGTGCTAGCCACCGTGCCACCCCAGTCTCATTCCAAAGAATTGAGCACATACTCTATTGACATTCAGATACAGTACTGGAAGGTGGGTATAATAGAAAGAAGGTACATGAGATTAGTGATTTACAGTATTTCAGCCAATGTTGAAATATTAGGTGCCTAATGAGGTGCCCAAAAGCAAAGTAAAAATGACTACAAAGGAATAAATCCAACCTCTGTATATTTCATGTTTGCCCTGTGAGAGCATAGACACAGACTCTTAACATTGGGTAATGGGTACAAAGATAATGCTGGGTTTGCTAGTCTCAGGTTCATTTATGCAGATGTATTTGTTCCCCACTATACCAATCATATCCAATTGTTAGATCTTTGCAGTTAAGCAGATAGTGGAACACTCATTTAAAAGATGTGTTTTTCTGGATTTGATTTGTCTCTTTTGTTCTTGGAGCATATATGTATATATACCATATATAGAACAGGATCCTTTAATACCACTTTAAAGAGGGAGATATTCATAAAATTCCATGTAAAAAGAGCAGAACCCCATAAAGGATACACTTTTAGCATTAACATATTTGGACAACTGTCAGATGTGCATGGTTCAACCTATTGAAAATAAATGAAGTAGGAATCGTTAGCATAGTGATTATAGGTGCCTTCAATGTGAATATGCATCAGGTTCCTGCCTGCTATGGGTGAGATCCTGATCGGGGTCGGCAGCCCAGCCTAGAAGGATCACTATTCGTGATTGGAGCTGGCAGGCCCAGAGAAACCATCCCCATAGAGTTTTACAGCACAAAAAGAGGCCCTTCGGTCCATCATGTCTGCCATCAGTCATCAAGCATCTATCTATTCTAATTCCATTTTCCAGCACTTCTCTTGCCTTGAATGCTATGGCATTTCAAGTGCTAATCTAAATGCTTCTTAACTGTTAGGAGGGTTCGCACATGAACCACCCTTTCAGGCAGTGAGTTCCAGATTCCCATCACCCTGTGGGTGAAAAACTTTGTCTTCAAATCACCTCTAAATCTCCTGCCCCTTACCTTAAATCAGTGCCCCCTGGTTATTTACCCCTCTACTAAGGTGGAAAGCTCCATCCTATCCATTCTATCTATGTCCCTCCTAATTTTGTATACCTCAATCAGGTCCTTTTCTGCCCCAAGGGAAACAACCCCAATGTAGCCAGCTTCTCTTCATAGCTGAAACACTCCAGCCCAGGCAACATCCTGGTGAATCTCCTCTGCACCCTTTCTAGTGCAATCACATCCTTCCTATAGTGTGTTGACCGGAACTGCACGCGGTACTCTAGCTGTGGCCATCATTACATCCCTGCTCTTATATTCAGTAGCTTGACTAATAAAGGCATGTATCCCACAAGCCAGCTCCTGCTGATGAGTCTACAGCACAATATTGCCTTTAGACTGGTAATCGTATTGGAGAAACCAGCAGATAACGTGATCATATGCTGCTGCTGGTACAGGAATGGTTCACTGAGGAGGGAAAGCTGAAAAGGATCTACATCTAAATGTCTGGATCTCACCAAAGAACCACTGATTATTTCTTCTTTTACAAAGCAGATTAAGGCTCCGAATAATTGTCTGAAGCAGCTCGAAGCAGCACTAACTAGCGCTTGGAAGGCCAAAGTTGCTTAAAGTCCAGTGAGCAAAAAAAAAACTTTCTTCTCCATCGCTGTAACAAATTTCAAGATCATAGGTTCAACCTTTGTAAAGATCATTACTTCAGCTTGTGCAGCGAAAGTTCTCACAGATACTGCAGCCTCACTATCAGATTTGTATACATGTCAACGATCATCTTTTCATTGTCTGAGTCAACTTGTCAGTGAAGTACAAGGAAATCAGCCGATTCACTGGTGTTGGAGGATAAATCGTTACAGCTGTCAGAATCCAGTAGTCTAGAATAAAATGTTACTTTCCCATTGTTTCTGACACATAGCAGAAGAGGCAGATCAAACCTGAGCCAAGGATTTCAGAGCTTTCCAATTACAGGGGTGGTTAGTTAGTGACCCGTATCCCTCACAAAATGCAGGTTCTAAAAACTTTCTCTTTTACCTTGGCCATGACTGGCTGTTCTTTTTCATGAAGTTTATTTTCTTCAACATAGGTTACGGCTGCATTTTGAGATGGCATATATTCCCTTTTGTGAAGCCATAACTTTCTAAATGGTAAAAGACTAGAAAGCGGTGGAGGTTCAAAGACAGAGACAAGATAGATAAAGTTTACTAGTCACAAGCAGGCTTACATTAACATAACAATGAAGTTACTGTGAAAATCCCCTAGTCGCCACACTCTGGCACCTGTTCGGGTAGATTGGGGGAGAATTTAGCATGGCCAATGCACCCTAACTAGCACGTCTTTAGGAGTGTGGGAGGAAAGGTAGGTAGTTCATTAAAACACTATGAACAGAAAGTTATCAAAAGGGCTAATGGGATGCTGGCCTTTATATCAAGAGGACTGGTATGCAAGGGATGAGAAGTTATGCTTCAATTAATAAGCCTTGGTTAGAATGCACCTGAAATACTGTGAGCAGTTCTGGGCACCACACCACAGGATCAAGAACAAAGAGAACAGGACAGCACAGGAACAGGCCCTCCAAGCCTGCGCCGAGGAAGGATATACTGGCCTTGGAGGAAGTGCAGCATCAAGTTACCAGAATTATATCTGGACTCTAAGAGTTAAGTCATGAGAGATTACACAAGCTAGGGCTGTATTTGCTGCAATTTAGAAGGTTCAGGGTGATCTGATCAAAGTTGTCAAGTGATCAAGGGGAACAGATAGGGTTGATAGGGAGAAACTATTTCTGCTGTCTGGGGAATCGAGCATTAAGGAGACAATTTAGTCTTTAAATTGGAGTCAGCCTTTCCAAGAGAGAAATTAGGAAAGACTTCTTCACGCAAAAGGATGATAGGAATTTGGAACACTCTTCCCAAATGGAAACTGATGCCAGATCAACTGATAATTTCAAATTCGAGGTGGGGAGATTTTTGTTAACCAAATACATTAAGGTGGGTCTATGGAGGTTGTTCAGCATATTTAAGTTTATTTATTAATGTCACAAGTAGGCTTACATCAGCACCGCAATGAAGTCACTGTGAAATTCCCCTAGTTGCCACATTCTGGCACTGTTCGGGTCAATGCACCTAACCAACATGTCTTTCAGACTGTGGGAGGAAACTGGAGCACCCGGAGGAAACCCACGCAGGCATGGGGAGAACGTGCAGACTCCGCACAAACAGTGACCCAAGCCAGGAATCGAACCCGGGTCCCTGGCGCTGTGAGGCAGCAGTGCTAACCACTGTGCCACCGTGCTGCACCATTTAGAAGAAGAATAGGCTTGAGGAGTTAAATGCGCTGCGCATGTTACTATGCAACTTGTTTTATTTGACAATTACATTTGACGTTGCCATGACTTGAAAATATAATAAGGAGGATTGTAGTGATGATATGATTTACCTAGGAAACATTACGCTGAAATTCACATTCACATCTACAACAGGTGTCAAATGCCAATAAATGTGCCAAAACCAGGGTCAAGTATCTAAATATCCCCCGAGAAAGTAATTTTCATGCCTTCAGCACTGCCAGTAATTTCTAAATCACCTTTACAGACCACTGTGCTCTTGTTTATTGCAATAAAAACTGCAGATTATGATAAGCCTATGCCTCAGTGCATTATCAATCTAGCTTCCCTCCCTCAAATATCATAGTCTGTCATTAAAAGCCATCATCTCTTGGAGGATTATGTCAACTTTTGCTAGATTTCAAGTTTGGTATGTCTTTAAAAGCCAATTACTGCGGATGTTGGAATCTCAAACAAAACAGAAAATGCTGGAAAATCTCAGCAGGTCTGACAGCATCTGTGGAGAGAGAATAGAGATAACGGAGGCAATTGTGAGCCCCCACGCCCTCCGCTTATGGGAATGACAGCGTGTGCTCAAAATCCGGAGAGCGCGATTTGCCTCGGTGAATTTCCAAGTTCTGACCTTACCAGCCCGTTGCCGGTGGAATGGCATGAAACACGCCATTGGACCGCAGAAGGATCATTTTATTATATTAGCATACCATTAGCGCGCACTCTCCCTGGAATTCCCCCTCACCGGATATTCAGTGGGCGCCGGCCTGCCATCAATTGAAAAATAAATCGTAAAATTCTGCTCATAATTTTATAAATCACATAATTGTAACAACGCTCATAAGATATTAGCTAGAGTCATCCCAGTGCTACTCTAAGGAGAAAAGACTGGTGGAATTCTATAGGATATTTGGGGCAGCACGGTGGCACAGTGATTAGCATTGCTGCCTCATAGCACCAGGGACCCGGGTTCAATTTTGGACTCGGGTGACTGTGTGGAGTTTCCTCCAGGTCTACGTGGGTTTCCTCCGGGTGCTCCAGTTTCCTCCTACAGTCCAAAGATGTGCGGGTTAAGTTGATTGGCCATGCTAAAATTGCCCCTTAGTGTCAGGGAGATTAGCAGGATAAATACGTGGGTTTATAAGGATCGGGGATGGGTGGGACTGTTGTTGGTGCAGACTCGATGGGTCAAATAGCCTCCTTCTGCACTGTGGGGGTTCTATGATTCTATGCTATGTATTTAGCGGGGAACAGTGCTAGGGAGTGTAGAATGATTGTTGCACCAATCTCCTTTCAAACAAAAAATGGCAGAAGAAAATGTAAGCATGTTAATCGATGCACAACAAAATAGCCCAGGGTTCAACAGAAAATTGTGAATCCCACTAGATGCCCATAATAGAACATAGTTGCCTTCATAACTTATGGATGAGACTTTAGGTAAGAGGAGTAACCTATGCTCAAAAAGGCCGGAAGCTATTCTCATTTAATTAAAGATAATGCTCAAGGGACTGGCCTACACTGAGCTATCTTGTGCAACAGCAAACATACCTATTTACAGCATCCTCTGGAGTAGCTTCAATTATGAACTGAATTCTATGATAGAAAAACCTTCATCTCAGTCAAACTCTCAGAGTAGGGACAAAGGAAAAAAAAGTCTGATTGCCAACAATTGGTGTTTCCTCTGGGATATCTGCTAAAGCTCAGCTTCACTTTGATGTAGGAATAACTTTGATGAAGAACCAGCATTCAAGTTTGCAAGTTACACCAAAGGAGTACAAAACAATGTATTGACAGCCCATTTTACATCCCTCCCAAATTATTTCAGTGGAAATAAAAATCAGAGAAATGTGAAGCAAGCTCATAAGAACATAAGAAATAGGAGCAGGAGTAGGCCATCTAGCCCCTCAAGCCTGCTCTGCCATTCAATAAGATCATGGCTGATCTGATAGTGGGTTCAGTTCCACTTACCCGCCCGCTCCCCATAACCCTTCATTCCCTTAATGGTTAAAAATCTATCTATCTGTGACTTAAACACATTTAACGAGGTAGCCTCTACTGCTTCATTGGGCAGAGAATAACAAAGATTCACTACCCTCTTGGAGAAGAAGTTCCTCCTCAACTCTGTTCTAAATTGACTCCCCTGTATTTTGAGGCTATGCCCCCTAGTTCTTGTTTCCATTGTAAGTGGAAATAACCTCACTGCTTCTACCCTGTCGAGCCCCTTCATTATCTTATATGTCTCTATAAGAGCTCCCCTCAACCTTCTAAACTTCAATGAGTACAGGCCCAGTCTACTCAATCTCTCCTCATAAGCTAACCCCCTCATCTCTGGAATCAACCTGGTGAACCTTCTCTGTACCCCCTCCAAAGCTAATATATCCTTTCTTAAATAAGGGGACCAAAATTGTACACAGTATTCTAGGTGCGGCCTCACCAGTACCCTGTACAGTTGCAGCATGACCTCCCTGCTTTTATACTCCATCCCTCTCGTGATAAAGGCCAACATTCCATTTGCCTTCTTGATTACCTGCTGCACCTGCAAACTGAGTTTTTGTGATTCATACACAAGGACCCCCAGGTCCCTCTGCACTGTAGCATGTTGTAATTTTTCACCGTTTAAATAATAGTCCATTTTACTATTATTCCTTCCAAAGTGGATAACCTCACACTTACCAACATTATACTCCATCTGCCAGATCCTTGCCCACTCACTTAGCCTATCCAAATCTCTCTGCAGACTCTCTGTGTCCTCCACGCAATTTGCTTTCCCACTCATCTTTGTGTCATCTGCAAACTTTGTTACCCTACACTCGGTCCCCTCCTCCAGATCGCCTATGTATGTGGTAAATATTTGAGGCCCCAGCACCGATCCCTGCGGCACACCACTAGTCACTGATTGCCAACCGGAAAAGCACCCATTTATTCCGACTCTCTGCTTTCTGTTAGATAGCCAATCCTCAATCCACGCTAACACTTTACCCCCAACTCCGTGTACCTTTATCTTATGCAGCAACCTTTTGTGAGGTACCTAATAAGCTCCTAACCTTATTATCCATTTTACACTATCACGCTTTCTCCTGCCTTAGGAGGCATAGTAAATTGAGGGGCTGTTTGCAGGAAGTTGCAAAGTCTGCAAACAGACTAATTCAAGTCATGAGCCTGAGTCATGAGATCACTGAAACGTTTCGAACACTGAGTTGATCTTCATGCGGTGAGTCTCTCCAGACTCCCTTGTACAATTGCTTGCTCCAAATTTATCTTTTGGGTGCCACACAACTCTCGTCTTCTGATTCTTATCACTTTTCTCATTACTTTCAATATCTTTGACTCCTCAGTCACTGTTCACTGCATACCTTTCTCCAATACCCCAGATGGTGCCATTTCAACGTTCATGTGCAACTCCAGCTCTCCCCCTCTCTCCTTTGTGGCCATCCCAGCTGCAGCGACCTTTTCACTGCTGCAGCCCACCCCCATTTCCTGTCCCCCCCAGAACCTGTGCAGAATTTACATTGAAATCCCACTCATCATATTCTAAGAGGAGCTTGCATGGACCAGGTACTGGAGGCTCCATCCCATCATTTTACTGAAAAAGGTCAAGGCGGCAGCATGGTGGCACATTGGTTAGCAGCACCAGGGACCCGGGTTCAATTCCGGCCTTGGGTCACTGTCTGTGGAGTTTGCACATTCTCCCCATGTCTCCGTGGGTTTCCTCCGGGTGCTCTGGTTTCCTCCAGCAATCCAAAGATGTGTAGGTTAGATGGATTAACCATGGTAAATATATAGAGTTACAGAGATAGGGTGGGGGAAAGGACGTGAGAAAGATACTCTGTCAGAGAGTCGGTGCAGACTCGGTGGGCCGAATGGCCTCCTTCAGCACTGTCGAGATTCTATGAATTTTTAAACCCTATGCAGCCCCGGCCTCAGAATGAAATGTTCACATATGAAAGGTGGAAAAGGGTTTGTGTGAAAGCTTTTTTTCTTGTGTCCAGGTACCAGGGTTGTTAATCAGAGGCCCACTCCAGTGCAGTAACAGTACAAAATCCCTGAACCCGCTCCAGGTGTTTTCCTTCATTTTAAATGTTGACCTTGTTCCATCTCTTATGATTTTCTCCGTGTGAAACATCTCCCTCATTATGGTTCCAAGCTATTCAACTTTCTCTGCTTTCATTAAGTTCTCTAATTTGGAACTTCTTGTTCCATAAATGTATCTTCTGTTCTAAGGAAAGTAATTTAGTCAATGCCTCATTCAGCCACTAAATACATTTTTGCAGATGATAGCGCTTCCCTGGGCCATTTTTCATTCTTGCTGTTTTTGGTGAACAATTCCATGAGGTTGATTGATTGAACTGTCTGAATTATTACCTCAGTTGGAAGGTCTGCTGACATAATTTATTACTGCCATTTGACAATGCAGCTTATTTGATTTTTCAACATGCTAAGGAATGGTGTCTGGAACCTAGTGACAACATCAAGCACTTCATTGGGTATGGTCAGGTGTAGAGTGCCGTTTCCAACACACTCCCACAACAATTTCAACTATATCAGTTTGACACTTTCCACTTCCCAATCCAGCCAAGGCTGTGAGAATTATCTGATGAGGGATCCAGATTGAAACATTAGACTTGTTTTTTTGCATCACTGATCTCGCGATGATGGAGAAAAAAAAATCCCTGGAATTATACACAGAAATATTGGACTTCAAAAAAGACCTGAGTTTTACACTTTTAAATGGACACAAACCCTAAAGGTGGCTGAGAATGTACAGTTAGACACTAACAGGAATGGGGGCAGGGTGTTTCTCTAAGGAAGAATGGAAACCTCCCTGTGCTTCCAAACACAGCGCATTTAAAAAGCATCCGAAGACTGATTGTCATCTCTGGTAAAGATGAAGGAACATAATGACTATCTCATCACACACAGACACACACACACACACACACAGACAAACATAGACACACACACAGACATAGACATAGATACACACACACAAACATAGACACACACACACACACATCAAACCCCTTCTTTATATATTCCACACTAAGATGTCTCACAACACCAGGTTAAAGTCCAACAGCTTTATTTGGTAGCACGAGCTTTTGAAGCGCTGCTCCTTCATCAGGTGAGTGGATGATGAAGGAGCAGCGCTCTGAAAGCTCGTGCTACCAAATAAACCTGTTGGATTTTAACCTGGTGTTGTGGGACTACTTACAATAGGAACAATGGCATTGAAGATGGTTAGGGTGTATTTTAGCTCCAAAAATGTTGTGGTAATTGGAAAGCCACAGGCTTGACAGTTGGGATTTTGAAGGTTATAAGTGAATTGGGAGAAGATTTTCCAGGGTGGACACAGAATGAAGTTGGAAGAGGGATGTGGATGGAGAGCAATGTAAGGAAAAACCTGAAATGGCCTTATCTGTGATTGCTATGATTATTTCAATGTTCACTCATGTTTATTGGCTCCTGGTTTGGCAACATCTGGAATATGAAATTTTCATCTGCATTTTCAAATCATTCTATGGCTTCAACCCTCATTTATCACTGTAACCTCCTCCAGTCTTACAAGTCCTCAGAGATCTCTGCGCTCCTCCAACTCGTGCCTTTTGCGTATCCCTGATTTCTATCACCGCTCCTTTGATGGTTGTGTCTCCAGCCAGATAAGTCTAAGCATTGGGATTCTCTTCCTAAACCTTTTTACCTCTTGCTTTTAAAATGCTGCTTAATACCTACCTCTTTGATGATGCCTTAGGTCACTTGTCCTAACATCTCATGAGTCTCAGTGGCATACTTTGTTTGATAATGCTCAGTTGAAGGTGCTATAGAATTGCAAGTTATTGTTGTTACTGGTAGATACCAGTTTGGATAGATTTAAGGATTTGGAATTGGTTTGTGCCTCCGATTCTGAAATCTAGAATTTGAGGGTTCTGAGGGTCTGTATTTATCTCAGAGTTTGCATTCGTCAGTGTTGCTTGCAGAATACACGAGGCATACTTCAGTGAGTTTATAAACCTTAATCAACAATAATACAATTTTGTTAAAACTGACAACTTCAGCTTCTCTATTCTGTCTTATCCTTGAGCTTAAAAGTTCTGAATCAATTTGCCTTCTAAATGGTCTAAATTGTGAATGTACCAATGTTAGCTCCTTATCAGTAATGTACTCCATTCCTACCCAATCTGCCACCTTCTCCCGTCCCCTCTTTTGGATTTTTTTGCTTCAAACTCTCATTCTTAACTACGTTACTACTGCTGGAGTTAAGATTTTAAATTATATGCGAATAAAAACGTGTATACTTTTTATAAAACTAGTTGATGTTATTTATAGAATGTACAACCTGCAGCAGAGAATTTGAATGCTGCCAAGTGACTTACCTGTTTGAAGCAGCTGTTCAAACCACAGTTTAACCAAATTATCGGGAAGTCGGGGTTCAATGGGCATGTAGCATGGCCGCTGTGTCCTTTGGAGGTCAGGTCAAAGCGCTTACAACACCATTACTGATCCAGGTTCCATATTGAGCATTTTACAGGTGTACACAGGGATGAACTGCGCATCTAGTTTCCCCGTTTGAAATCTAATTAAAGGAATGATGCATTTACACAGACGCAAACCATTCCTATTTAATAGATTCATGTTTTTTGATTTGATTTATTGTCACATGTATTGGTATACAGTGAAAAGTATTATTTCTAGCATGCAATATGGACAAGGCATACCATTCATACAGTACATAGGGGAGAAGGAAAAGAGAGGGTGCAGAATGTAGTGTTACAGTCATAGCTAGGGTGTAGAAAAAGATCAACTTAATATAAGGTAGGTCCATTCAAAAATCTGATGGCAGCAAGGAAGAAACTGTTCTTGGATCATAGAATCACAGAATCCCTACAGTGCAGAAGGAGGCTATTCAGCCCATCGAGTCAACACCAACCACAATCCCACCTAGGCCCTATTTCCGTAACCCCACACATTTACCCTGCTAATCCCCCTGACACTGAGGTCAATTTAGCATGGCCAATCAACCTAGTTGGTTGGTATGCGTAGGAACCCACTTATGGAATCTGCTTTCCATAGGAAATTTTATAATCATTTCTATATTTGACATATTCATGTACTATCAGTATTGACTCTAAACCAGTGTAGATTGTTGTTCCAGATTTGGAGTCTTTGGAGTGTACGTTGACTTTTTAGATGCCATCGTCTAGTTAACTTCACAACACAGCATCACCATAATCACCACTCCTCTTGGGAGCAATTTAGTACATTTGCTAATAACTGAAGAAAACATTTTTCCATCCAAAAGAACTTCAAGCGGAAGCTGGGAATTTGAAGGAAAGAGGACGTGACTCAAAAGAGTTTTGCTATCATGGACCAAAATTCTCACGGTGGACTGATCTAAGCTATGGCTTTCATTTTAACAGCAGAGAGGCGAATGGATTTGAAAGCAGCTTTGAAGCACATCTGCCGTATAGGAGATATAAGTGAATGTATTTGAGCGTATTATAGGTAATAAAGTGCACCAAATAGAAGTGTGGGCCCTTTTATCTTCATTTTCAGATGTTCCACATTTACTGTGATTGAATCGAAATCAGCTTGATTAGCATTTTTATTTCCTGATGAAAAGGAATTCAATTCTGAGCATTTCAATTAAAGCTATGTCCAAACTTCAATATCTTATCATAAGTATGAACTTGTCAGTTTTGCTTCTACATTAGACTATCTTCACACGCATTGTTTTCTTAAAATCAGCTGTTGCCCACGTAGTTAGAATAATGGCTCATGATTTGAAGTGTGCTGTACCTGAATTCCGTCATGACAGATCCAAATTGTTCTTGATGATGGGTTTGATTGCATTGTTTAAATGAGAGCCTGGAAAGTACTGCATTGTTTTTGAAATCAAACTCATTGAACAGAAGCTCTCTTTGATTGCTCCGTTTTAAATTAACTTTTGTGTTTTGAGATGAGACTCATCATTGTTGAATCATAGAATGACAGAAGGCCGACCAACCAATCGGACCTATGTGGATTTTCAAAGCAGCCATCCAATTAATTCCACTTCGCTGCTTTTTTCCAACAGTCCTGCAAAACATAAGAACGCAAGAACTAGGAGCAGGAGTAGGCCATCTGGCCCCTCGAGTCTGCTCCGCCATTCAACAATCTTTTCATGGACTCAGCTCCACTTACCCGCCCGCTCACTATAACCCTTAGTTCCTTTACTGTTCAAAAATTTACCTATCCTTGCCTTAAAAACATTCAACGAGGCAGCCTCAATTGTTTCACTATCCAATTCCCTTTTGAAAGTTAATATTCAATGAAATCTTGCTCCCATTCATAAGATCCTGCTGACGATGCACCCCTGCCGTGGGTTTCCTGGCGGTGAGGGGTGGTCCAACAGTAAAGCCTGGGGATAATGGCAAGACCGTAAGATCCCACCGCCAAGGAGTGCGCCCCACCTCCTGCCAGGGAGTGCGCCCCACCTCCTGCCAGTGCGAAACATGCTGTGGAGTGGGAGAAAAATCCCGCCCATTGAATCTAAACTCATTGTATGAAGTAATTTCTCCTCATCACCTCTAGTTCTTTCACCAACTATCTTAAGTCTGTACCATGTGATTATCAACTCTTGCACCAATGGAAATAGTTTCTCCTTATTTATTCTCAGCTAGACCATGCTTTCCACATAACTAGGCTACAAAAATACCGTGGCTGCAAGAGGCTGGGAATTCCACAGTGAGTAACTCACTTCCTGACTCCCCAAAGCCTGTCCACCATTTATAAGGCATGTCAGGTGTATGATAGAATACTTTCCACTTGCCTGGATGAGTGCAGCTTCAACAATACCATCAAGGTAGACCATTGGGGAACAGGACCAGCGGCCAGTGGATTAGGTTCAAGGACAAGTTGCTGCTGGCCACTGCCCTCACGAAATTCTCAACCATCCACAAGATGGTTGGGCTTGTGGGCAAGATCAGAACGTGTCAATCAGACCACATTCTCTCTCACATTCATCCAACATTTTTGCTTCCTTCAGTATTCTGTAATTGAGATTCTTGTGGAATCACTTCTGGTTTCCAAAAACAGAAACCTGTTGTGATGACCACGAAATATATAGTCCCCAGGTAGTGCCCAGGTTGGCACTGCCAGGGGGTGGGGTCAGGGGGCAGGGCTTCTAATGTACTCCATTGTAGGGAGGATCCCATTATCCAGGGGGCGGAGGCTGTGCCTGCATGGCGCTGGGCAGGGGGGGCAGACGCTGAGAATGGAGGGTGGTGCCACCGATGGCAGCAAAGATGGGGAGCGTGGGTTTTGCTAGGGTTCCTTAATACCACACGTGGTCAAATGCTGCATTCATGTCAAGGGCAGTCACTCTCACCACACCTCTGAAGTTCAGCTCTTTTGTCCATGATTGAACCAAGGCTATAATGAGGCCAGGAGTGAAGTAAACCTGGTAGAACCCAAACTGAGCCTCAGTGAGCAGGTTACTGCTGAGTAAATGCCACTTGATGGCTTGGTTGCTGACCACTTCCATCACTGTACTGATGATTGAGTGTAGACTGATGAGGTGATAATTGGCCTGGGTTGGATTTGTCCTGCTTTTTGTGCACAGGATATACCTGGATAATTTCCCACATTGCTGGGTAGATGCCAGTGTTGCAACTGTACTAGAACAGCTTGGCTAGAGGGACAGCAAGTTCTAGAGCACAATTCCTCAGCACTATTGTCGGAATATTGTCAGGATCTTATTCAAATCTACAGGATATTGCAAGGCCTGGATAGGGTGGACGTGGAGAGGATGTTTCCACTTGTAGGAAAAACTAGAGCCAGAGGGCACAACCTCAGGCTAAAGGGACGATCCTTTAAAACAGAGATGAGGAGGAATTTCTTCAGCCAGAGAGTGGTGAATCTGTGGAACTCTTTGCCGCAGAAGGCTGTGGAGACCAGGTCATTGATGGTCTTTAAGACAGAGATAGATGGGTTCTTGATTGATAAGGGGATCAGGGGTTATGGGGAAAAGGCAGGAGAATGGGGATGAGAAAAATATCAGCCATGATTGAATGGCAGAGCAGATTCATTGGGCCGAGTGATCTAATTCTGCCACTTTGTCTTATGGTCTTATAGGGTCCATTGCCTTTGCAGTATCCAGTGCCTTCAGCGTTTATTGATATCACATGGAGTGAATCGAACTGGCTGAAGACGGGCATCTGTAATGCTGGGCACTTCCGGAGGAACTGATTGAGATGAAGCATCCACTCAACACTTGTCAGAATGAGACTACGTTCGAGTATTGTGGATGGAGGAAATGTAATGGATGTGGTGTATGTGAACTTTGAAAAGTATGTAATTAGGGAAAGCTCGTAAATTGAATTGAAACTGATTGGAAAGTAAAAGCTAAGGATAGTTTTGCAGAGTAGATTGAACGGGAAAAACATAAGTTAAATATAAGAGATTTAGGATACACAGTGAGAGATAGCTTTTTGTGATTTAGCGATTGATGGAGAGACCACGTCAACATTTAAGAATAAATAAGATGGTTGACAGAAGGAAAGAAGATTATAGGCATATGAGCACGGGGAAAACAAGTGACTAGGACGACTGATCCTGTGGAAGTTAAATATATTTGGACCAAACAATCTGTTTCTGTGCTGTCACTTAGATGTAAGTAATTCAAATTCTTACCCAGAGGTAAACGGTCTGTGCACTTGCCCTCAGTTCACTAACGTGTTGTTCAATTAAACTTCTCAAATATATTACCAAATATATTATCATTCTCCTCCTGCTGTTCCACAGAAGCTTTAGATCCCCATAATATTGAAACCCTTGGAAGGGTTCATGCATGAGTGTAGTACTGGAAAAGAGGAGAGCTATGTGACTGCTGTAATAAATGGGAGAGCACGCACAGCTTTATCTCCATCCAACCCATAAATACTCTGCCAAATAAGGCAGGGCTTGAACTTAGCATTATGAATTTCTTTTTGTGAGCACTACATTTTTGCTAATAGCTGCAACTGTCACCAGCAAATGTTCTTTTCCATCAGGAAAAGTAATCTCACTGCAAACAAAAACTGAATTTTGAAATGTCAAAATGCTGGACTGTGAACTGAAGTAGCACATTTTGCCAGTGATCAGAATGTAGATGATGCAAAATGAAAAATTCATTAGAATTTTGCTTAACACATACAGTTTTATCTGCGTCCCTATGACAAAGGCAACTGCCATCTACACAATGGGTAGATTATTATATACTGGTCTGACAAATGGGAATTAGCTAAACATACCTAAGAAGCATATATCTTCCTGCACAGCAAGTTATTCCATATAAATTTTAAACTTAACTTGTAGATAAGTTTCAATTGTCATTTGTGTATTGATGGGGTCTATTCTACTGGCAATTTATATGGAAAACCATGTTTTACAACACCTGATTACCTACCTATACAGTGGTACTATTCAAATATATGAACAGAATCACCTACACATATGAAATCACTTTTGGATCTCATGTTATCCACACAACGTGACACTGCACAGGGCGGCACAGTGACTAGTACTGCTGCCTCACAGCACCAGGGACTCCGGTTCGAATCCCGACTTGAGTCACTGTCTGTGTGGAGTTTGCACTTCCTCCCCTTGTCTGCATGGGTTTCCTCCGGGTGCTCCGGTCTCCTCCCACAGTCCAAAGATGTGCAGGTTAGGTGGATTGGCTATGCTAAATTGCCCCTTAGGCAGGGGGAATAGCAAGGGTAAATATATGAGGTTATGGGGATAGGGCTTGGGTGGGATTGTGATCGGTGCAGACTCGATGGTCTGAATGGCCTCCTTCTGCACTGTATGATTCTATGCATTCAACTGTTACAAAGAGCCTTGCTGTGGATGCACATTCAACTTCTTCAAGTAGATAATGCAGCAATGAGATTATGACTGTTGCCTACGCAAGCCAATGTGTGATTATTTTAAGCTGTCATAGTTCCAATACCAAAATGTCAGAAAATCGAGTAGTTGATGGATGACAGATTTGTACGCAGACTAGACCATCTGAGAAATAATCCAGCACTCCACAATTCATCAGTCTTCATGTGCCATCAGGAACGCTACAATCCCACGCCAGAAATGCAGATGGAACCTGATGACGTGAACCCATATCCTCAGCTCAGAACAATAACGACATCAGGAAAGCTTCAGGTTGCAGTGAAAAATTAATTGACCAACAAGATGTGAATCCTCGCTGCATGTTGATCTTCTTAAAGGCCACTGCATACAAAAGAACTAACTCAGTCATAGCTTACAGAGAAAGAAAAAATAAGTAATCATTTAACTCTGATAATTCTCCAAAGAAAATATTCTATTTTCTCCTCAAATTAAGAACATATAATATATGAGTTTTTGAGTTTTCCACTGTCAATTCTTTCCAGAAAGTGTAGTTACACCACAAGTTGGATTGGATTTGTACAAAAAGCTTCTACATATGGGAATGGGTGCACAGGCGTGAAGGTGTGGTTGTACAAACAAGTGCCCCACAAAAGTTTCAAATTTTATATTAAAATTGATGCATATTGATTAATTTTACATAACGTGGTACTTTACAAATATTTGCTTTTCTTTTCTTAGAGGTGAACAATCCACATCACAGTTAGATTTTCAACAAAGACTTTGGCCAAAGTTGACCTCGGCAGTCACGTTCCAACATCTCATGTCCACCACCCCCACCCATCCCCCATTTCAGAAAAGCACTCTCTTCCCCTCTAGACTCAGTTGACAAATACGCCATAACTTATCCAACTTCATAACATTTCATGGAGATATTTTCTTCTCCTCTAAGACTCCAAATGCCTCCTGGTACTGCTCGTTTAAACTCATGCCAGTACTTGTTTTCTCCATTCCTTCACCAATGGAAGTAGTCCTGCAATATCAACGGGACATGTCCGCATTTGATTTTTTCAGAGCCTTATCCTTCGCTGGGGAAAAATTTGCACCTTACCAGCATCTGCATGCAGGAACATGGCTTCCACTATTGCAATGGAGCAGCTAGCTTCAAAGTACCTTTCTGTAACCCACAAATGCATTGAAAGCTGTCATAGCCATCAGACAGATGCAAGTTTTATTGAAAGAAGAACACACTATCATCTGGATGTCCCTCTCGGTGATAAGTCATGAACGAACTCGCATTGTACAAACTAGCAGTGGCCCTGAACAGACCAAGATCTTTCTCTTTAATAATATTACATCTTCAACTGAGAAAATAGGAAAAGGATCAGGCATCTGAAGATTAAAACCAAGGATGCCAATCGAATCAATCACCTGCTCCTGAGTGAGCGCACATGAGTGCAGAACATCACTCACCATTAGAAAATGAATGACTCCTGTCTCTAACTGATAATTTACTGACCTGAAAAGATGCTTCTTTACAGGGCCCGTTCTCGAAACAGGGGAGATTCAAACTTGTAAAGGATAGCTTTCCAATAAATTAGATGGTTATGTTGAAACATGGGGATGAGTTATACATCACAGAAAGCGATGCAGAGCTGACAGACACCAGTAATACCAGTTCTGAATCTCAAGTACGGAGAAGGATTTCTGATATTTGATACACAGGTTAAATCTAGAGATCAAGGGCTGAGAGTGAATTGACCAGAACTTAACCGTAAGATGTTCCATTTGCCTAAGTTGTCAATCTAAACAAGATTCTATTGGAGGTCTCAAAAACTTCTCAAAATTGAGAAAAACCTGAAAAGAAAATTCAAACATTTCCTCCAAATAAACTACATTCCCTAATTACCGACTCCATCCCTCTCCCTGGCAACTGTCTGAGCTTGAACCAGATTATTTGCGACCTTGGTGTCGTATTGACCTTGGGGTGAGCTTTTGACCACAAATCTGCACCACATGGAAAGCCGCCTATTTTCACCTCAGCAGCATAGCCAAATTCCACCCAAAATCTGCAATCATCTGCTGTCAAATATCTCATTCATGCCTCTGTTATCTCTGGATTTGACTATTCCACTCCTGGCCAACCTTCCACATTTGATCCTCCATAAATTTGGGGCTATGCAAAGTAAAGTAAAAGTTTATTTTATTAGTCACAAGTAAGGCTTACATTAACACTGCAATGAAGTTACTGTGAAAATCCCCTAGTCGCCACATTCCGGCGCCGGTCCGGGTCAATGCATCTAACTAGCATGTCTTTCGGACTGTGGAAGGAAACCGGAGCAACCGGAGGAAACCCACGCAGACAGGGGGAGAACGTGCAAACTTCGCACAGACAGTGATCCAAGCCGGGAGTTGAACCCGGGTCCCTGGCGCTGTGAGGCAGCAGTGCTAACCACTGTGCCACTGTGCACCATGCAAAATTTGCTGCCTATGCCCTTACAGGCACCAATTCCCATTCACCCCTCACTCTTGTGCTTAGCTGACTGACATGGCGCCCAGTCAAGCAATGGTTTGATGTAAAAATTCTCATCCTAATTTTCAAATCTCTCCATGGCCCCACTCCTATTTCTGTAATCTCCTCCAGAACACTTTGAAACATCCACACTCAACTAATTATAGCATCTTGAGCATCTCCTATTTTAATTTCTTCGTCATTTTTGGCCGTTCCTTCAATTCCTTCATGTTCCTTGAACGTCTGAGGTGTTCAAGTTAGGCAACACTGACCTATACAATAAATGATGTGGAGATGCCGGCGTTGGACTGGGGTAAACACAGTAAGAAGTCTCACAACACCAGGTTAAAGTCCAACTTTAAGGCCTTGGAGAACACTTACCCGAAGATCAGAGGCCAAATGCCCGTGACCGCTTAAGTGTTCCCCAACAGGAAAAGAATACTCTTGCCTGGTGATTGTCGAGCGGTGTTCATTCATCCGTTGTCGTACCGTCTGCATGGTCTCCCCAATGTACCATGCCTCGGGACATCCTTTCCTGCAGCGTATCAGGTAGACAACGTTGGCCGAGTTGCAAGAGTATGTACCGTGTACCTGGTGGATGGTGTTCTCACGTGAGATGAGGGCATCCATGTCGATGATCCGGCATGTCTTGCAGAGGTTGCTGTGGCAGGGTTGTGTGGTCACTGTTCTCCTGAAGGCTGGGTAGTTTGCTGCAGCCAATGGTCTGTTTGAGGTTGTGCGGTTGTTTGAAGGCAAGAAGTGGGGGTGTGGGGATGGCCTTGGCGAGATGTTCGTCTTCATCAATGACATGTTGAAGGCTCCGGAGAAGATGTCGTAGCTTCTCCACTCTGGGGAAGTACTGGATGATGAAGGGTACTCTGGTCTGCCGTGTCCCGTGTTTGTCTTCTGAGGAGGTCGGTGCGGTTTTTTGCTGTGGCACATCGGAACTGTCGATCGATGAGTTGAGCGCCATATCCTGTTCTTATGAGGGCATCTTTCAGCGTCTGGAGGTGTCTGTTGCGATCCTCCTCATCTGAGCAGATCCTGTGTATACGGAGAGCTTGTCCATACGGGATGGCTTTTTTAACGTGTTTAGGGTGGAAGCTGGATCCACTAGTTTGCCTACTGCCGCAACAGGTCCACAGCAGACGCCATTTCCCTGGCCCTGCACTCAACCCTGGAACACTTAGATAACAAGGACACCTATGTCAGACTTCTCTTTATTGACTACAGCTCAGCCTTCAACACTATTATTCCCACGAAACTCATCTCCAAACTCCGTGGCCTGGGCCTCAGCACCTCCCTCTGCAACTGGATCCTGAACTTCCTAATTTTCAGTCCACAATCAGTAAGGATAGGCAACAACATCTCCTCCACGATAATCCTCAACAACGGTCCCCACAAGGCTGTGTTCTCAGCCCCCTACTATACTCCTTGTACACCTATGACTGTGTGGCCAAATTCCCCTCCAATTTGATTTTCAAGTTTGCTGACGACACCACTGTGGTGGGTCGGATCTCAAACAATAACGAGACAGAGTACAGGAATGAGGTAGAGAAGCTGGTGAACTGGTGTGGCAACAATAACCTCTCCCTCAATGTCAACAAAACCAAGGAGATTGTCATTGACTTCAGGAAGCATAAAGAAGAACATGCCCCTGTCTACATCTATGGGGGCGAAGTAGAAAGAGTCAAGAGCTTCCAAGTTTTTAGGTGTCCAGATCACCAACAACATGTCCTGGTCCCCCCCCTTGCCGACACTATAGTTAAGAAAGCCCACCAATGCCTCTACTTTCTCAGAAGACTAAGGAAATTTGGCATGTCAGCTATGACGCTCACCAACTTTTACAGATGCACCATAGAAAGCATTCTTTCTGGTTGTATCACAGCTTGGTATGGCTCCTGATCTGCCCAAGACCGCAAGGAACTACAAAAGATCGTGTATGTAGCCCAATCCATCACACAAACCAGCTTCCCATCCATTGACTCTGTCTACACTTCCAACTGCCTCAGCAAAGCAGCTAGCATAATTAAGGACCCCACACACCCCGGACATTCTCTCTTCCACCTTCTTCCTTCGGGAAAAAGGTACAAAAGTCTGAGGTCACGTACCAACCGACTCAAGAACAGCTTCTTCCGTGCTGCTGTCAGACTTTTGAATGGACTTGCCTTGCATTAAGTTGATCTTTCTCTACACCCTAGCTATGACTGTAACACTACATTCTGCACTCTCTCGTTTCCTTCTCTATGAACGGTATGTTTTGTCTGTTTAATGCGCAAGAAACAATACTTTTCACTGTATGTTAATACTCGTGACAATAATAAGTCAAATCAAATCAAATTCAACTACCGGTATCAAGGCCTTAACCTCTGGTATTTCCTGCCCAAACCTCTCCACCTCTCTTTCATCCTATAAGACTCCTTAAAACATATCACTTGGCCCAAGATGTTGGTCATCTGCCCAAACGTTGTCTTATGTAGTTTGATGTCACATTTTACTTCATAATATTTATTTGAAGGGTTTCTTATATTATTTTATGTCTATTACGTTAAAGGTTCTACATAAATACAAATTGTGCCGTGACCAAGAAATACTGGATTTTAGGTCTGATGAACTAAAAGCCAAGGCTTGCCCTAATGATGGAAGAAAGAGAACTGAGGATGTATCACACATAGAACTCCTGAATGCAGCTCAGCTTGGAAAGGTCATTGGGCATACATAGTCTGACATTCTTACCGAGGATCTCTAAAATGACTTTCTAGCAAATCCCCCTACGGTCTTGTCACTCCCCATCTCGGTAATCTCCTCCTGTCCTACTACCCTTACAAAACTCTAAATTCCTCAACTTTGGCCTTTTGCACACTCCCCACTTCCTTCAATCCAGCAACTGTTCCTTCAGCCATGTTGGTCCTAAGTGGTGGGATCCCCTCCCTTAACTTCTCCATCACTAGATATTTAAGATGTTCCTTAAAACTTCAGGATTATTCCCAGTATCATGCACGAGTGAGTGTAGAAATGGGAGGTTAAAGCAAATGAAAGTGGGGCTAGAAGGATGGTGCAGGAGAGAGGGTTTTAGATTCTTGGAACATTAAGACCAGCTCTGGGGGAGTTGGGTCCTCTACAGGTTGGAGGGGTTGCACATAAAATGAACCAGGACTGAGTTCTTCGTGGGGTGATTTGCTAGTGCTTTGCAGAGGGTTTAAAGTAACTTCGCAAGAGTGTGGAACCCAAGGTGCACAGAATAATGGGCAAGATAGACAGCACTAAAATAAGAAATAGTAAGTTAAAAGATGGAGTCAGAGTAAGGTAGAAAGTAATAAAGTGGAATTTTGAGTTACTGCGCATCTATGTGAACGCACAGAGTATGGTAAATAAGATCGCTGAGTTACAGGCACAGGCCATAATAGAGTCTTGTCTCAAATAATGGCAGGACTAGGTGTTAAATATAGGAAAGATAGGAAAGGAAGAAAGGGGAGGGTGGCAGTATAGAGCATGGCTGTGCTGGAGAAATAAATGTCCTAGAGGGGTCAAATGTGGAGTCTTGATCAAAAAAGCTGCAATTACATTGCTCAGTATTTTCTATAGGCTATCAATTGCTGGAAAGGATGAAGATGAATAGATTTGCAAGGAAATTACAGAGGGGTGCAAGAATCCTTAGTATGTGTTCTACAAACATTTTTTTGACAGCAGTATGTTTCTAGTCCAACAAGAAAGGAGGGTCTACTTGATCTTGGGAATGAGGTGGGTTAAATGGATCAGGAGTGTCAGGAGAAAAACACTTAGGGGTCAGTGATCATTGTATCATAAGGTTTAGGACGACGATGGAAAAAGACAAAGAACAATCCAGAGTATTAGTAATTAACTGGGGAAAATCCAATTTAAATGAGGTAAGAACGGATCTGGGCCGAATAAATTGGTGTCAAAGGTTGGCAGGAAAAATGGTAGCCAAACAATAGGCTACCTTCAAAAAAGAGAGAGCCCTGTAGAGTAATGGGACCTGTTTCCATGCTGTAAACCTCTATGACTCCAAGGTATATTCCCTCGAAAGGCAGGGCAAACAAAGCCAGAACTCCCTGGATAACAAAGGAGATAAAAATTACAATAAAGAAGAAAACTGAGTTTACGACCAAACTTGGCCTCACTTGGAATACTGTGTACAGTTCTGGTCACCCTATTATAGAAAGGATATTATTAAACTAGAAAAAGTGCAGAAAAGATTTACTAGGATGCTACCGGGACTTGATGGTATGAGTTATAAGGAGAGGCTGGATAGACTGGGACTTTTTTCCCTGAAGCTTGGGAGGCTGAGGGTGATCTTATAGAGGTCTATAAAATAATGAGGGGCATAGATCAGCTAGATCGTCAATGTCTTTGCCCAAAGATAGGGGAGACTAAAACTAGAGGGCACAGGTTTAAGGTGAGAGGGGAGAGAAATAAAAGGGACCAGTGGGGTAATTTTTTCACACAGAGGGTGTTGAGTGTCTGGAACAAACTGCCAGAGGTAGCAGTAGAAGTGGGTACAATTTTGTCTTTTAAAAAGCATTTAGACAGTTACATGGGTAAGATGAGTATAGAGGGATATGGGCCAAATGTGCGCAATTGAGACTAGCTCAGTGGTAAAAAAGGAGCAGCATGGACAAGTTGGGCCGAAGGGCCTGTTTCCATGCTCTAAACCTCTATGATTCTATGACAGAATTCAGGTGGCAAATACAATTGAGAACCAGGCTGAATATAGAAGGTTCAGAAGGGAGGTGAAAGAATACAGGGAGACAATATAAAACAAAGGGCACAATTCTAAAGGAGTGCAGGAGTAGAGGGAACTGGTATGTATGTGCATAAGTCATTGAAGGCTGCTGGATAGGTCGATAGATCGTTTAGTGAAGCATATAGCATCCTAGGCCTTATTAACAAAGACATAGAGTACAAGAGCAAAGAGGCAATGGTTAACTTGTATAACACACTGGTTCAGCCTCAGCTGGAGTACTGCATCAAATTCTGGGCACCACACTTTAGGAACGATATGAAGGTATTGGAGAGAGTGCAGAAAGAATTCACAGGAATGGTTCCAGGGATGGGGAACTTCGGTTATGAAGATAAATTGGAGAAGTTGAGTCTGGTTTCCTTGGAAGAAAAGGCTGAGAGGAGATTTGATGGAGGGATTCAAAATCTTGAGGGGTCTAGATGGGGTTGGGAGAATCTGTTCCCATGCATAAAGGGATTGAAAATGAGAAGGCACAGATTTAAAGTAATTGGCAAAAGAAGCAAAAGCGATATGAGAAAATAGTTTTTGTGCAGCAAGTGGTTAAGGTCTGGAATGCACTGCCTGAGAGTGTGGTGGAGGCAGGTTTATGTGAGGCATTCAAAAGGGAACTAGAGCGTTTAAAGTTTATTTATTTATGAGAATCACAAGTAGGCTTACATTAATATTGCAATGAAGTTATTGTGAAAAATCCCCTAGTCGCCACACTCCGGCGCGTGTTCGGGTACACCGAGGGAGAATTTAGCATGGCCAATGGTCATGTAAAGGAAGAATGTGCAAGGTTATGGAGAGAAGATGGGAGAACGGCACTAATGGAATTACTCATTCTGAAAGCTGGTGTAGACATGATGGGCTAAACGGCCCCCTTCTTCACTGCAATAACTCTGTGATTATGAAAACCTCTTTGACTAAACCTTTGGTCACCTGTTTACATATTTCCTTGTTTTATTGCCCTGTGTTACTACATTAAGATGCCGTATAAATGAAAATTCTTGTTGCTTGTTCATTTTTCTTGTATGTAGAGAATGATGAATGAAGAATCTGAACTGTGCACGTATTATATTAGCAGATTACTACATTTTCTAGAGATTTTTATTAGGGCTGACGAGGTGCATTTTATCTTTAGCCAAGATCTCAATGTTACACTGCAAGATTTTTGCAACTTATCTTTTAATGAGTATGGGCTAAAATATGTTTTTAAGTAAACTCAGATTTCATGTCAAAGATGAATTGACAATTGTAGGACATTATATACTTCATTCTCTCATTAAAAACAATGTGTGAGAGAATTTACTTGGCAAACTCAATTTGCCACCGGCTGGAAATATTTTTATTGACCTATCGTGTTCCCACTGTTCATCTGTGCAAGTTCATGGAACAGTAAGTTTCATAACAAATACAAAATTATAAAAGCAGAAAATAGTTTTAATTGGGTTTTAAAAATGTTATCTTCTATTCTGACAATAGCATGATCATTTATTCTCGAGTGTGAAAGTGACAATCCTTGACAATAAGTGAAGGATTTAATCAAGTGAAACAACAAGGAATCATGGTAAAACTGACATTAACGATGATTGGGGAAAATCTCTCCATAGTTGGCGCAAAGGCAGATGGTTGTAGTTGTTGGAGGCTTGGGCATCCGAGGAATTCCCCTGGTCGACATCCTAGGCCCAGTCATGAATGAACTTTCCCCCGACATATCAAAATGTTTGCTAATGATTGCAGTCTTCAGCTTCATTTGAAATTCCTCAGATAACGAAGCAGTCTTTGCCTGCATGATCTGTCCAGTGTAACCTGGACAACATGCAGCCTTGGGTTGATAAGTGACAAGGAACCTTTATAGAACTGCTAGGCAATGACCAAGAGAGCCCAACTAACTCTGTTGACATTAAATAGCATTGCAATTGCTGAGCCCTGACTATGAATATCCTGGGGGTCACCACTGACTAGAAATTCAATGTAAATCAGCCAAGTAAGTTCCATGGTTAGAAGCAGGAAGAGGCTGCGTATTCCCCAGTGAGTAACTCACCAAAGCTTTGCCCCCAACTTCAAATGACAAGTAGGAATGTGATGGGATACTCTCCATCGTCTGGATAAGTTCACCTGCTACAAAACTCAAGAAATTTGGCAACATACTGACCAAAGCAGTACTGTTGGTCATCACCTCATTCACTAGCCTAAATATCCATGCCCTCTATCACTGGTGTATGTGTGCAGTGTGCACTAACTACAGGATGCACTGCAGCTATTCACAAAAGCTTATGACGCAGCGTTCTGCAAACACTTCGCCACCTAGAAGAATTTTTGGGCAGTTGTGCATCATGGCTTCTAGATTTCCCTTCCAAGTCCTTCAAGGGATAGACATCACTGTTCCTTCGTTGTTGCTGGGTCAAAATACTGAACTTCCTACCAAATACCACCATAAGAGTACCCTCAACATACTGACTGGAGTGATCCAAGAAAGGGGCACTACTGCCAGTTCAAGGGCAATGGGGATTGGCAATAATTGTCAGCAATGTTTACATCTCAATATTAAATATAACTTATTCATCAAATTTATATTAATATTTACATATTGAAGAAAAGCAACCTGATTAAGGTAAGACTATTTGGAAAGACAGAACCTTTTACTTACAGCCAACCTAGGTTGGAATGTAAAACACAAAATATTAAACAAATCTTTAAAAAGAAAATCAATAACAGAATCTAGTATCCTCTAACGATAGACTCAGTCCTATGGAAACACCTTCACCAGGTTTCTTCCCGTAGCAGCTCTTTCACCAGAAAGATGACAGTGTGATTCTCTGAGCAATGGAAGGGAAATTCAAAGTTGATAAAAACTCAGGGCAAAACACAACGTCAGATCTCAGGGCATGTTTCTTATCCATTTTTATTGAGGAAATGGAAACCAGGCAATGCATGGGCAGGATTTTCAAATTGTATTTTAAACAAGCCTCTTGTATTTTTTTATTTTGTACGGTTAAACACATCCATAAAATAATTGACCTTTGCTAATTTGCTGGAATATAGAACTCCCTGAAGTAAATTTATTTTAATTTCCCTGAAAGTTTCAATGATTTAAAATACCTTTTCAGTTAATTAAATTTTAAAAAGGCAAATTGCTTCAAGTGTGTGCTTTTTGGATAGGTTACAGTGATAGTCTAAATGCAGTCTGGCAGGCAGGTGCTATACACAACGGCTGTAACAAAAATAAGGGACCTTACAAACAAGCTCAAAACATTGTTCTTTTTTTTAATTAACAGACAAAAAAAAGATGCAACAAAGTTCTTCTAAAAATTACATAATCCAACACATTCCATTATAAGCAGGTAGAAGGTGCTGCATTTTACTTATTGCAATTGTTTACATCAAGTCCCCTACGTTTAAAAGAGAAAACATGAAACTTAGACCCAGCCAAAGGGGAGTGGGGGGGGGGGGGCAGCACTCAGGCTGACAAGCCTACTTTTTAAATTAAAGCAAATACGTGTGTGTGTGTGTGTGTGTGTCTGCGTGAGTGTGTGTCTGCGTGTGTGTGTGTCTGCGTGTGTGTGTGTGTGTGTGTGTGTGTGTGTAGGAGTTGCGGTGGGGAGATGTTGTGGGAGGAGGGGAGAAAAGATTTGGGAAATCTTATTCAGTTAATGGAAGGTTGGTTCACTCACCACACTTTAGTATGGTCTTAGTGCACAAAATAAATCTATTTAATATAATTATTTCATTTTGAGGTCTGCATAGTCTGTCTATTAAAACTATCAAGTACATTAAATTTAAAAAATAAAAACTAGAAAAGTGTATGATAATTTAGTCTCCACCTTATATCTAGAACAGACTGCAAAAAATTGAGGGTGAGCAAAATAGCTCCACTGCACTGAGTACTTTGAATCAATTGATCTAGACTGTGAAAAACAAAAAAAAGCATGATTTTCTCCATAGAAGAAATATTTATATATTTGTAGTCTCTTGCAAATATAAAATAGGGACTAAAGGTTGCAGTGTAGTAACAAAAGAAGAGCCCACAAACGACTTCTGAAATATGAAGATCTATTATTTTTAAAGAAAATGAATAAAAGCTGTTCCTAATGAGTAATGATTTTTACATTGTACAGTTTGTTTAAATCAGAGAGAAATATCTAATGATGTTAAAGGCAATGTCAACATATCCCCTTCCACCAACTCGCCCAGAGAGTTTTGATATCAGTCTATACAGACCTGCAGAAACAATGACACTGTATTTGAAACCTTTTTACAGAGATGCAATGTCTACAAATCTGCTGCTTACAAAGCATGGTTTGGTCGCTTCGGAGGGGGCGGTGGCATTAGTTCAGAGTCCATATCCAGAGACTTTTTCCTTGGTTCTCTCTGGGATTGCATCTGATTCCTTTCAATGAATTCAAACAGGAATTCTTTTGTAACTGGATTAGTGATACTGCCGCAGACAGCTGGAAAGAGAAAGTGGCAATCAGAATGAGATGCGAAGGGTTTAATTCTTCAATGTGTCACTACTGCATCACAATCACATACCTGAGTGAATTGGGATATTTGCAATTATCTAATTCCAAGTTACACTCAGGACTTAAGTCCACAGACTGCTTGGACTTTTAAAAATGTGTTAGTACTGTACTTCAAAAATTATAATTGCTTCAGTTTCATTGCGAGTCCTGTGCTAACAGACAGAAAAATAAACTGTAGCTTAGAAGTTTATTTATTAGTGTCACAAGTAGGCTTCAGCAATGAAGTTACTGTGAAAATCCCCGAGTGAAATGTCTTCATTCATAAAAACATGGTTAAATAAAATACACTCTGAATTTCCAGCGATTATAATCTATGCAGTCTACATTTTATGTATAAACATTTGTGTTTTGCTTTGCTTATGCTGACACACAATTTCATAAATTTATGTTCAACATTGAAACTTATATGACTGGCTGGAATGAACTGTGCTCCAGCTGCAGCTACAGAGGTGCAAGGTATTTTATTTTTAGAAAATACTGGAAATGCTGTCTGTTGAGTATTTCCAGCATTTTCTGTTTGTATTTCAGATTTTCAGTATTAGCAGTATTTTGCTTTTGTGCTGAAAAGTATTTCATCCCCGTGTGCATTTGAATAACTTCCTTGTAAATAAAATGTCCTGGTAACAGAAGACAAGGTGAGGTGCAGACACCAGGTCTGATCAATTTACAGCTGCAGAAAGAGGGTCTAATTTGGGAAATTTTGCCCAGTTGCTAGTACATAATATATTCTCTTTGCAATAGAAAATGGTTGTCCTATTAAAAGTTCTTAGGTTAGAAAGCCTTCTTTTTTTGCCATTTTCCTAAGATTATGTACTTAAAAATTCTGTATAAAAATATTGCAAAGACAATTTATTCGATTCGAATGAATCTTTAGCTGATTCTTTGTGATATTTCTGTGATGTTTCCACAGTCTTTTTGTTGATGGACTCTTGTTTATGAACTGCCATCTTATAAAATACTTGCAACTCTGGCGAGAACTCCCCCATCTGAGAATCAAATAGCCTGTTTGCAGGCTTTGTCGACATGATAATAAAAAGGAATCTGAACTCTAGATTTCAGAATACCAGCTGCCCCCCAAGTATGCATCTCTTGTCCCTTTTATTTGGATTTGAATTTTTTTTTAAGCATTAAGTGATTTATATACTGTTTAAGCTGCATCCTCAGAGAGTTCGGCTTCACATCAATACCAAGGTATTGGAACTTCTATTTGGTGCAAAGTCACATAAAGCATATTTGGGCAAGACATGCAAGATCACCATCAGGATAGTTATTCGCATGGCTTCAGTTTTATACCTGCTAGAACTGCTCCAATGACAATGTCAACGCTGGGATTACACCATGATTGAAGTTCATAATTGATGCATAAAATTACAAAATTCTATAGCAGTGAAGTAATGTATTACAATTACAGAAAAATGAACACTTCTTTAAAAATAAAATTACACTCATTTTGGTGTTTGTGGATTTCAATGTTAAAATTTTATTCAGCGGTGTGTGAAAGTATTCAACTTTGCAGTGTAGAAAAAGCATTTAACCTTTTGGGTTGGCTCTTTGAAACCGACACAATTAGTCCGAGTCACCTGTCTCTGCCCAACTATTGGCCAAGTGATGGAAGGCGTCTTCAATAATGTAAGAAAGCAACCTCTGCAACACTAATAGCCAGTTGATTGACACTCAGTTTGGTTTCTGCTGGAAATACTTAGTTCCGTAACTTGACACAGTCTTAATCCAGGCACGACCATGTGCTGGAAGTCAGTGGCTGCCTTCAACACCAAGACAGCATTTGACCAAATAAAGCAGCAAGACATCCTAGCAAAACTGAGATCAATATAGAAGTGGGGGTTGAGTGGAAAACCCTCCAATTATTAGGATTTTATTTGAGTCAAAGCAAGTTGGTTGTGATTGCTGAAGGTCAATGATCACAGGCTAGGACATTTGTTGAAGGAGTTCTTCAGGATAGAATCCACATAATAACATTCCTCAGTTGTATCATCAATGACACCCTCAGCAACATAAGGGCAGGAGTGGATCAATCCTACAATATCCAGTAACATCCACAATTCCTTTGGCAATGAAGCAGTCCATGCCAGTGGATAGTAGGACCTTGTTAGCATTGGCTGACCAGTGATAAGTACCATTTGCCTCACGTGAGTGTGAGGCAATGACCACACCTCCAAGACAGGTCGAACCACCCTCTTACTTTAGATGACCCACGTCAGTTAAAAGCACCCTCAAGATGGATTCTTTTTATCTTCTTTGAGAATTAGGACATTTTAGGTGAGGCCAACAATTGCCCTGAAGGTGATTAGAGGCTTTCACATGGTACAGTTAGTAGGACCTTGTCAGCATTGACTGACAAGTGAAATTTACCATTTGCCCCATGCATGATGATTCAGGTCAAAGCGGTGCACTTGACTGACATCTCTCCACCTTAAAAAATATTCATTCCCTTCACTATTTGTGCACAGTGACAGCAGTTTGTACCACCTTCAAAATACACCCCAGCAACTTGCCAAGGTTCCTTCAACAGCCAACTTCCAAACCACAGCCCTTTACCACCGAGATGGGCATGAACAGCAGATGGGTTGGAACACCACCACTTGCAAGTCATTCAACATCCCGACTCGAACCTATGCAGCCATTCCTTATTACTTTGGGTGTATCTGCACCACAAGGATGGCAGCAAATCAAGAAGGTGGCTCGCCACTACCTTCTCAAGGACAATTAAGGATGGGCAATAAATGCTAGCCTTGCCAGCAATGCCCACAGGATTACAGAGAAAAACTCCCTGTACTCTAGTGAAACAATGTGCCTCTGCCTTCAACCTTGCAAAACAAACACTGACTTCACCACTGTAACATTTTTCGCACCAACTAACCATTGAGATTGTCAACTTAATGCTAAGTTACACTGAATTGATGGTAGTTTCATGCTGTCGGTCTTTGGCTGCAATGAAATAAGTCCAGCCAGGTTTAAAAAGGCACAATGGGGAAAACAAGTTAATTCAAAGGAGGTCCACCAATAATTAGTGGCTTAATTGGTGTTTTTATTTCAGCAGTGGTAATCATATCCTTGTTAAAAAATGTAGTTGAGCAGTAATACTCTTAAAAGTGCAATTACTTCAAATTACCAGCTCCATTTTGAAGAAAGCAGGAGGTAACATTAAACGTCTGCCCAAAAATCACCCTTGCAAACAATTAACACACCAAATAATCTACTAAATATAGCTGGGTCTTAAACAAACTACATTCAACAACTGAGCAGATATGAGTCACCATTCCGAAGTCAAGGAATTGCATCTTTACGAAAAGAACTGTGCTCACACAGGGGACGGCAGCAACAGTTACTTGCAGATTTATTTACCTTGAACAACTCATCCATTTCCAAACATACTTTGCCTATATCTATGACTCATAGCCACAGAACAGCAAACTAGTAACATAGACTTTCAGGCTGTGTTGGATGCTGCATTCATTATCTTAGTGCTTCACCCCACATAAATACACCTTTGAAATTGGTTAAAACAATGGATGGAGTGGTCTGAGAACTATAATTTTATCAGCAAGAATACTCATCAAACATGACTGATTACTTTTGCACACTGGACTGAGGAGATGGCAGTAAGTAATTGAATCAAATAAAGGAAAAGATAAAAATAATAAAAGTCAGAAAAATGATACTCATTAACCTTTTTGCTCACTTAATTATGATTCAAATCGAATGCACTTAGTCAAACTGATTTCTTCATTTCTGGACTTGATGCTGACATTAGAATGCAGAGAAAAAATGATGAAATGAAAAGAAGTGCATGGAATGCAATGTGACAACTGATAAAATGAATATTTTGAGGTTACTTTCTGCACTCAAGCTCTTCTCTTATTTTGAAAACTAAAATTATTCATGAAGTTATGTGCCAAAAATGATACATTTTAAACAAAGAAAGTATGGTGCATTCTGGAAACACGGGCAATCAATTTACTGGTTCCAGATAATTAGCAACTCAATATTCCAATTTGCGTTTTAGTGCGTGTCCTTCAGGGCTTTTCAGGGCCATCTCAGCTCCAGGAGAATCAGGGGGCACAGGCGAGTGTAGTGGCCATCACTAAGGAGAAGGTTCTGGGGAAACTGAAAGGTCTGAAGGTGGATAAACCACCTGGACCGGATGGAATACACCCCAGGGTTCTGAAAGAGAATAGCTGAGGAAATTGGTGGTGATCTTTCAGAAATCACTGGAGGCAGGGAGGGTACCAGAGGACTGGAAAGTAGCTAATGTAACACTGCTGTTTAAGAAGGGAGGGAGGCAGCAAATGGGAAATTATAGGCCGGTTAGCTTGACTTCAGTCATTGGTAAGATCTTAGAGTCGATTATTAAAGATGAGATCACGGAGTACTTGGAAGTGCATGACAAAATAGGACTGAGTCAGCATAGCTTCATCAAGGAGAAGTCATGTCTGACAAATCTATTAGAATTCTTTGAGGAGGTAACAAGGAAGTTAGATAAAGGAGAACCAGTGGAGGTGATTTATTTAGATTTCCAAAAGGCCTTTGACAAGGTGCTGCATAGGAGACTGTTAAATAAGTTAAGAGCCCATGGTGTTAAGAGTAAGATCCTGGCATGTATAGAGGATTGGCTGACTGGCAGAAGGCAGAGAGTGAGGATAAAGGGGTCTTTTTCAGGATGGTGACTAGTGGTGTGCCTCAGGGGTCAGTGCTGGGACCACAACTTTTCACAATGGGGCGGCACGGTAGCACAGTGGTTGGCACTGCTGCTTCACAGCTCCAGGGACCTGGGTTCGATTCCCGGCTTGGGTCACTGTCTGTGTGGAGTTTGCACATTCTCCTCATGTCTGCGTGGGTTTCCTCCGGGTGCTTTGGTTTCCTCCCACAGTCCAAAGATGTGCGGGTTAGGTTGATTGGCCAGGTTAAAAATTGCCCCTTAGAGTCCTGAGATGCGTATGTTAGAGGGATTAACGGGTAAATATGTGGGGGTAGGGCCTGGGTGGGATTGTGGTCGGTGCAGACTCGATGGGCCGAATGGCCTCCTTCTGCACTGTAGGGTTTCTATGACTCTATGAATATACATTAACGATTTGGAAGAAGGAACTGAAGGCACTGTTGCTAAGTTTGCAGTTGATACAAAGATATGTAGAGGGACAGGTAGTATTGAGGAAGCAGGGGGGCTGCAGAAGGACTTGGACAAAGGAGAGTGGGCAAAGAAGTGGCAGATGGAATACAATATGGAAAAATGTGAGGTTATGCACTTTGGAAGGAGGAATGGAGGCATAGACTATTTTCTAAATGGAAAAATGCATAGGAAATCAGAAATGCAAAGGGACTTGGGAGTCCTGATTCTCTTAAGGTTAACGTGCAAGTTCAGTCAGCAGTTAGGAAGGCAAATGCAATGTTAGTGTTCATGTCGAGAGGGCTAGAATACAAGAGCAGGGATGTGCTTCTGAAGCTGTATAAGGCTCTGGTCAGACCCCATTTGGAGTATTGTGAGCAGTTTTGGGCCCCGTATCTAAGGAAGGATGCACTGGCCTTGGAAAGGATCCAGAGGATGTTCACAAGAATGATCCCTGGAATGAAGAGCTTGTCGTATGAGGGACGGTTAAGGACTCTGGGTCTGTACGGAGTTTAGAAGGATAAGGGGGGGTATCTTATTGAAACTTACAGGATACTGCGAGGCCTGGATAAAGTGGATGTGGAGAGGATGTTTCCACTAGTAGGAAAAACTAGAACCAGAGGACACAACCTCAGACTAAAGGGATGATCCTTTAAAACAGAGATGAGGAGGAATTTCTTCAGCCAGAGAGTGGTAAATCTGTGGAACTCTTTGCCGCAGAAGGCTGTGGAGGCCAGGTCATTGAGTGTCTTTAAGACAGAGATAGATAGGTTCTTGATTAATAAGAGGATCAGGGGTTATGGGTAAAGGCAGGAGAATAGGGATGAGAAAAAAAAATCAGCCATGATTGAATGGCGGAGCAGACTCGATGGGCCGAGTGGCCTAATTCTGCTCCTATGTCTTATGGTCTTACCTTTTCTTTATTTACAGGAATAAAGGAGAGTAAACTTTTGAGGATCTCGAGTAAGGGCAAAAAAAATGACCGTAGTGATAGACCAAAGCAGTCTCCAAAGCCTCAAGGATGGGAGATGACAGAGAAAGGTGTCAGAACAGATAGAAGATTAAGGGAAAAGGCAGCAATGGTAATTAGAATATAAAGTGAAAATGGTTGCGAGGAGTATGAATAGGCTAGGATCTTGTATGCAAATATATAAAGCTTTAGAAATAAATTGGGAAGCTGGAGGTATTAATTAAAACAGTTGTTCGTGATATTGCAACCTGATCTCATCTGATTTTCTTCAACCGCAGACAGCATGATCAGAAAACAAAGTTCTTGGGTGCAAAAATTTTAGGAGAGATTGCACAGATATTCTGTCTGGGTAGTATTAAACAATAAGAAGGGATTTGTTGCTATGCTAGGAGTACGCTGTATAGTAAAAAAAATAAATTATCAATGTGGCTTGTAGACTTGCACTGGTTACTAATCTAAAATACAGGAGCGTGTGGTCAAAATAGGAAAAGATTTTCTTGGGATATATCTAGCAGTATGTTCTTGGAATATATGTAGCATGTGCATGTGAAACTTGCAGTATTAGATTAGGCTAACAAGTAGGAGCAAGTAAGTGAGTCGACTCTTGGTGAACATCTTGGAATAACTTGAGTTCATATTTAAATAGTAAAAGACAATGAGGAGGGTGCTCAGTAGAATGCACATCTCTGCCAAGGATCAGAGGGTTGTGGTGGTGTGAGTCAGAGACTTGGTGCAGATGCGTTGGAGGCATGGGGCAGATGGCATCAGAGACATGGGGCAGGTAGGGTTGGAGATGGGGTTGGAGATTTGGGGCAGATGGGATTGGAGATTTGGGACAGATGGCATGGAGTTGGGGGGGGGGCATTGGAGAGCTGGGTTTGGGGCTG
Source organism: Mustelus asterias (assembly GCF_964213995.1). Classification (NCBI taxonomy): domain Eukaryota; kingdom Metazoa; phylum Chordata; class Chondrichthyes; order Carcharhiniformes; family Triakidae; genus Mustelus; species Mustelus asterias. The sequence continues at coordinate 46,501,632 of NC_135805.1, forward strand.
TCTGACGGACTATGTTGGGGTGGGTTCAAGAGTCGGGGTGGTCTCAGAGGGTCCGCGGGCAGTAGGAGGGTCAGGATTGGGAAGGGAAATTGGAGGGTCCAGTGGGATGGGGGAGGAGGGAGTCCAGAGTCCATGTATCAGGGTGGGGAGGCCGAGGATTGGTAGTAGGAGTCCGAGGGTTGGATGTTTGAGGGTCAGGAGCGGGCAGATCAAGGGGTTCAGGGAATCCAAGAATCAGTGTCGGGTAGGACAGGAATCTAAAGGTCCAAGGGGATGCCAGAGGGCCAGCAGGGGTGTCAGAAGGCCTGGGTGAGTCAGAGCACCTGAGTTGGGGGAAATCTGATGGTTGGGGTGAGGGAGGTGAGCCCGAGGGTTGGAATGGACTGGTGGGGGAGGGGGAAGGATGTCAGGGAGCCCAAGTGTGGAGGTGGGAGTGGGTGGATGGGGGCTGGGGTCAGTTGGGGAGTCAGATGGCGGGGGTGGGGGGGGGGGGGGCTGGGGCTCGGGCTGGAAGTCAGTAGGTTGGCAGGTAGTCAGGGGTTGGGGGAAAGGGAAATCAGAGGGCTGGAGGTTGGCGGTCAGGGGGCTGAGGTCACGTGTAGGAGTCAGAGGATGGCGGACGGGAAGTTGGAAGGTAGGGGGTTGCATGGAGGAATCTAACTTAGATTTGGGTCAGTATTTTCCAGTCGGCGAGTGTGACCGATCGCCAGGGTGGAAGTGGTTGTGGTGTCCGCTTCTGTCCGTGAGCGCTAAGAGAACGTGATTTCACGCTGGCCGGCCAATTAAGGATCGGCCACCAAGAAACGTGCTCATATTGCTTCAGAAAGAACTTTGACTGCCCAGTGAACAACCCAAATGTCCTGATCACGCCAGTTCATCATTGTGATGAAGTTTGTTACACAGATTTATGATCCAAGCAGGCGATTGCAAAGAGTAATGTTTACGTTCAGTGCTGATTCTTTCAATTCTAACATTTTGGTTTCATGATCAATTATTCTTCTTTACATTTCCTTTTTTCTTTCACCTTGCTAAATCAGTTCTGACATTCAAACCTTTGTGCTGACATCCAGTCAAACTTTCAAGATGCTATGGTGCATCCTTATAGACACAACGTAGATACAGATTTATCCTGCCAGCAGCACAAAGCACCCGAGGAGTCCTTATGGGATGCCATCAATATGAGTAAAGTAAACATCCTGGGGCTATCAAGAGAGGACAGAAAATTGACACGGATGAACACTGAGCAGTTGGCTGAGAAACATGCCAAAATCATTCTAACCAACAGTAGCAAGTAGATTGAGGTTCTTTGCTGTAAATACATACCTCGAACATATTTGGGCCTTTTATCCCACCTTGGATTAGGAATGGTGAAAAAAAAAGTGAATGCCACCTGGTCAATAAGCCCGTGCAACAAGTGCAAAAGTTTTAGAGTCACATGAAATTTGGGACAATTTCATGTTTAATTGCGTTTTTAATTGCCAGTGGGCACACTTCCGACTTCTGTGCCCACCCTCTGACCGTAATATCGTGCAAAGCGTCAGGATGCACGTCGAACATCTTCTTGTGCGATTTCCATAGAATCCCTACAGTGCAGGAGGCGGCCATTTGGCCCATCAAGTATATACCGACTCTCTGAAAGAGCACCTTACCCCGGCCCACCTCCCCCACCCCATCCCCGTAACTGCACACATTTACCATGCCTAATCCACCTAAGCTGCACATCTTTGGACTTTCATGCGAGATTGGATCAGGCATATGTCTGCTCAAGCTCCGTAAAAAAGTGGCCATGGATATTTCTTTGAAGGGTCCTGGGGAACAGAGGAATTGAACACTGGAAGTTGAAATTTCCCGGGTAATTCCTGTGGATTGTTGGCCACGATTCTCACATCCCGCTGCAGGCCAGGAGATTCGCTCATTGGCCGATTCATGGGGCTCGTGCATGCGTTCCCGCTGTGATAGCGTCTCCCAGCATGGGATTTCCGGCGGCGTCAGCTCCGTGCCAGAAATCAGCGGGAGGAGGCGCCAAGACCATTTAAACAGTCTTTTAAATACAACTTAAATTTCATTAGCAGGCCCAGGACTGAAGTCTCCGGGCCCTCTAGCATCCCTCCCCCTGCCAGAGTGGCTCATGCCAGTGAGGTTTACAGCAGCTCCCCAGTAACGGGAACTGGTGGCTCGACACTGCTGGAGTGAAGTGGGGAGGCAATCAGTGCCCCCCCCTCCCCCCCCCCCCGGGACAGGCAGCAGGGGATGCCCCCCTGCATTGGCACCCTGGCACTGCCAGTCTGGGCCCCCTGGTACTGCCCAAGGGACAAAGTGCCAATGCTCAGGGGGCACCTTGGCACTGCCCATTGGCCCATAGGCCTGCCCTGATGCCCAATCAGTGGGGGTGAGGTGTTCTGCTGCCACTCTACAGGCAGGATCGGTGGGGAAAAGAGGGAGGGCTGTGAGTGGCGTGGAGAGCCGGCAATGCAGAGATTACCGACCTTGGCACTGACAGATCAGCACATGAGCAGTGACCTGCTCAGCGCTATGCTGCCGGCCTCCCAGGTGGGAATAGGCCCCGCCCCTTATATTTAATAATATTCACGTTAGTGACCTCTGCAGTGCACAGAGTGTGGGAGATTCTTCTCTGAACTCCCAGTGAAAACAACGTGTATTACTCCAGTTTTCACGTGAATTCAACGCTTAGAAATTTTTTGGGAGAATTCCAGCCCTTGTGTTGGGATTTATGAAAAAATTCCATAGTACATCTTCTGCAGTACATCTGTTCTCTGACTATCCAGAGACCGGAGGTTCTGGGCAGTTTAAAAATGACGTGAATAAGGCGCAGGAAGAATACATTCCAAATGGGAGTAAAGTGGGGTTATATAAAAAACAGTAATGTCATAGCCAAGTAGAAGTTAGAGCAAAACTACAATTTAAAATGATACACACTGCAAATACTGGGAAGATGAATAGAAGAAAAGTATGACAATTATAACCTAAATCCAGATGGCAGCAGAGAGAGAGGTGGGAAAAGTATGAGAGAAAAATGGCAGTCAACATTAAAGGAAATAAGTAAAAGGAGAATCAAAGTAAGTGTGGGATCACTTAGGGCTGAAGGAGGTTTTCTTGCACTTGACAGTACAAAATGATGGAATTACATTAATATCTTGGATCAGCTTTTACACAAGGTGATAAATTAGGACTGTAGGAGAACCCGAAGTGAATGAGCAGAACAGCCATGTTCTGTTCTGTTAAAGTTTATTTATTAGTGTCACAAGTAGACTTTACATTAACATTGCAATGAAGTTACTGTGAAAATCCCCTAGTCACCACACTCTGGCGCCTGAGGGAGAATTTAGCATGGCAATGCACCTAACCAGCATGTTTTTTTGACTGTGGAAGGAAACCGGAGCACTCAGAGAAAATCCACGCAGACACGGGGAGAACGTGCAGACTCGGCACAGAGAGTGATCCTGGGAATCGAACCCGGGTCCCTGGCACTGTGAGGCAGCAGTGCTAACCCACTGTGCCACCATGCCAGCCAATACTGATGAACACAGTATTTAGTGGGAGTGAGAATAGAAAACTCAAGCCCTAACTGGTCTGCATCCCAAAATATTGAAGGTGTGGGGAAGAAGTAATACACTAATCACAGTGTTTCAAACATTTTGCATTGGTGATAAGCAAGGTTTCCCGATAACACTGCAAAAATAGTCGTAACTTCTAGATTTTCTGTAGTAGCATATTTGTGAAAAAAACAAAAGGAATCATATTTTAAATGATAAACTATTAGTAAAGTGAAGAACAGAGAAGTGCAGGGATACAGACACATATTTCTTTAAAGTTAAGACAATGTATAGACAAGGTAGTAGAATTTGGAGTTTTATATGGGGGTATGAATACATGGCAGTGATGTTGAATTGGCAATAATATTAATTGGGCTACAGAATATGGCCTGCAGTTCTGGCAACTGATTATGTTAAAAGGGTAGAATTTATAAAGCCTCTTATAAGATCTCGGGGCCACTGAAAGCATTTTACACCCAATAAAGATTCACTTGAGTGTAGTTACTGTTGTAATGTAGGAAGTGTGGCAGCCAATTTGTGCACAATAAGCTGCCATGAATGGCAAAGTGATTCGGACCAGATAGTGTTTTTTCTAATAACACTGGTAATTGTCAGCTTGGACACTGGAGAGAACTCCCCTGCTCATCTCAGAATTGTGCCAAGAGAACTCTTAAATTCACTGAGGTAACTGGCAGGGTCTTGATCCCTTCTGAAAAATGGCATTTCCAATAGTGAAGTCACCCCTCCATACTGCACTGGGGCTGTCAGCTTGGATCTTATGCTTTGGACTGAGCCCTGAACTCACGGCCCCCTGACTCAGAGATGAGAATGGTTCCCACTGAGTCATATGAAAGTTGGAGGAATTAATGAAGAAAGCTTTTAGCAAACGTTATGTTCGGGTTTTCAAAATTATAAACGTTTTTGAGAGGGCAAATATCAATTGATGGGTTCAACTGACTGGCACATTGGTACAAAGGGAACCCAATATTATTGTTGGAAGAATTCAGGGATGACAAGATATTTCTTTCATACAGAGCGAAATTAGAAAACTAAAATGCTGACCAGAAGTAGCTTTTGAAATGGAGATTTTAACCTCAATTAACCTCAATTAAAATGGAATTGAGTGAAGTCTGCGTAATGGAAGACTATAAAAAGATAAGGAGAAAGGGCAAGGAAAAGCAGACAGCTCCAGTTGAAATGGTAACACCAACACCGGATAGCCTCCTTCTATGCAATAAATTCTAAAATTACATTCCCTGCTGGTTTATCAGCAATTTTTCTAAGCGCACTGTGGATCCGCTTTGTTTTTAGGCGTCTCACACTGGCACCATCAGCCATCAACTTAACTTTAGTTTCCGGTTCTTATAAACTACATTTTGTTAGCTGCTGTATTACCAAGGAACTGAGGCAAGGTGGAGCTGGCAGGTAGCCAGATTGAACGGCAGAGCTCAATTTAGATCCCCAGGAGAGCCATTACGGGTGATAATTTAACATAGCAGAGAGCAAGCAATTAGCTTCAAATGAATGTTAAATTCAGATCCTGCTGCTTATAATCAGATTTATAGCTGCGATTGCAATCAAACCCAAGATGGCTCCTCCATAGTTGATTGTTCTGATGTTTGCTCTTCACTGTTAACCAGTGATGGATGAATTCACCTGCTCAATTGATGGATGAGTCTGAGTTACAGCGAGTGCACTGATGGGAGGAGAGCTCTATCCTGGTTGCATATATGTGGCATGTATCATATTGAAAGACAATTGGGTAGATGAGTCTGCCAGGAGCTCAGCAGTGGAGTGTGCAATCTCAAATTCCTTCAAATCCACCTGTCAGGCTCTCGCCCACACTCTTGAGGTCATCGAACTGCAAATACATTTCATCCAGTCATGACCACTGTAGTTATGATCAGTGAGATCTTCGGCAAATTCTGGTTAGCAGAAGAACCTCAAAAATGGCTTCCAATTGAGAGGGGGATATCACTCACTAAAATTGGCAGGGCTACTTCTGCCTTTGCCAAAATGAAGCAGAAATCTGGTAGGAAAGAGGGGGTAGTCTTCAAACAAAAGTCGCTACATATTAAGCCTTTGTCCCCATCGTTTCATAATATGGATCAGAGTTGTGGATCTGCTCCTCCTATCACAAACAGCATGACCATTCCCATCTGCCCATCAATGGCATCAAGTGACAGTATGAAGGTACTGATGTGTCCAAGTGGAACTGAGGCCACAATTGTTCCACTGGTGATCAGTTGTAGGTGGAACAGTCTTTGGTGGGACCGTCACAGGGTCCAAAACCCAGAGGATATCTGCCAAGGGCATCTGAGTGGGGATGTGAGCAGCCTGCCTCTACCTCTGCTGAAGCCACAGAGGTTGCATCATGCAGAAGAGTAACGATTTGTAGCTGCACAATACCAAATCAGTAATTTTAATTTTTGAGTCACACAAATACTTTTTCTTTTTCTCGTCTTGGTTGCTTCCTGGCAACTCTTCCTCTTGTGATGAATGGTAGAACACGGATTAATGGTGGACAATTAGCAGGCTGACTGTGAACAAGGTGTTTTGTTGACAGAACTGCTTTGTGTTAGGGGAATGAGGTGAGGCAGTGGGAAGTGGTTGTCAGAAGAGTGGACTGGTGGAACCCCACAATAATGAACGTATCCTGGTGACAATCTATGCTGTTGCTCCTCCTCTTCCTCTCATCATCCATCATTATGCCATGTTCCTCCTGCAGGTCCAAAAGCAATCCTAGTTTTCTGATGTTCTTATGGGCAATATTTCTTCTAAGATGTGTGGGCATGTAACAGGAATGTGTAGTGCATTGAAATGAACAGGTCGTGCACAACCTTGTAATTATTTCAAGAGAAATCATCAGTATAACTTAATTATGATTTATAAAATATAATCTGTTTATAGCCAAAATAAATAAAGTTCAGACAAGTTTGTAGCCCATCTAGTAGAAAGAAAACTTAGAGGGAATGTTGTTTATGGGATTTTGCTGTGTATAAATTCGCTGCTGCATTTCCTACATCACAGCAATAACGACACTTAAAAAATACTGCATTAGCTGTAAAACACTTTTGAGATGTCCTCAAATCACGAAAGAGGCTTATACAACTGCAAGTCATCTGTTTATTGAGAATGAAGGTTTGCCTTTTTTCTTGTCTTTATGTGGCATTGTTAACAAGGAATAATTGAAATCCACGATGAAGAATCCCACAAATCTTACACATATCTTATAAGTTTTTGTGAACACCATTTCTAATTTTTTGACCAATTTATCATATCAAAACATGCCATTTGAACATTCCAAAGAAATATATTATTTATTAGCTCTCCTCCATCTTTCTCTCACCAGATCTTCCAATTGGATTGTTGCTGCTGGAGGGTGGAACCTCCATTTACCCTAAATGTTGCCCATGATGTGAAAAGAGTTGGCCCTGGGGTTTCTGCTAGATCTCCAACATCAAGTTCCGCAGCATGATTTTTTGGGCCCCCTTATTAAGAGGGCAGTATTAAAATATCATGGGTAATGTTATTGACTGTTGTGCTAGCCTTAGAAATATGGACGATAGGAGCAGGAGGAGGCCATTTGGCCCTTCAAGTCTGCTCCACCATTCATTACGATCATGGCTGATCGCCCAACTCCCATAACCTGCTTTTTCCCCATAACCTTTGATCCCATTCGCCCCAAGTGCTATATCTAGCCGCCTCTTGAATATATTCAATGTTTTGGCATCAACTACTTCCTATGGTAATGAATTCTTGCTTTACCTATGCTCATCTTTACCCAGGCCCATTTCCCCCCCAACCCCCTGCCATTCTGGACACTGCCACGAAGCCAAGGATTTTTGACCAGATAGTTTTAAAAGTGCCTCAGTCTCTGTCATTTCCCCACTGACGTGGGCTGCAACACTTCATGATTGGTAACAAATTAATGCTCGTAACTAGAAACTGCTCTTTTTTTTGGAAAGCAGTTTGACAGTCTGTTCGGTGAAAGCAAATACATTAGCCAACTCGGAGGTACAGTGACAACTAAAATGACAGTGACAAATTATAACTCAGTAAAACAAGTAATCTTTTCTGGACACATGATATCAGTGTGCAGTGAACTGCATAATATGATTGTATCTTTCCTTTCTTGAACAGTAGCAACATATTTAATTTAAGCAGGATCCTGAGGAACCCCAGTGATGATTAGGCTCTTAGACATAGTTAGAAAAAGGAACGCAGGGTAGTAAATGTCACCATCCTTTCGCAAATCAAGCAGTAACAAAGAATTATCATTAACATCCTTTTGTTCTTCTTTACTCTATTTTTGTCTGTTTTCGATTATATTTGTGTTTGAACAGTGAACACAGTGAACAAAAGGCAGTAACCTAGTGATTATCTGAGCTGCTGCTCTCTCATATTGTTACATTTGGCAACACCTACAATATTATCTACACTTATTGTTCAAAGAACCGAAAAAAACAACGGAAATTTTAAAATGTTTTAAGCATTGGTTATCCATTTGATTTGGAAAACAGCGGGGGGGTTTTTTTAATGTCCAAAACACGTGAGAAGAAACGCTAATTCAATATTGTCCGTTTTGCATGCCTGCCCAGGATCAATTTCATAGAATAGAATCATAGAATCCCTACAGTGCAGAAGGAGGCCATTCGGCCCATCGAGTCTGCACCGACATCAATCCCACCCAGGCCCTACCCCCATTTAGTTACCCTGCTAATCCCTCTAACCTATCACATCCCGGGACACTAAGGGTTAATTTAGCATGTCCAATCAACCTAACCTGTACGTCTTTGGAGTGTGGGAGGAAACCGGAGCCCTGGAGGAAACCCCGCAGACATGGGGAGAATGTGCAAACTCCACACAAACAGTGACGCAAGCTGGGAATCGAACCCGCGTTCCTGGAGCTTTGAGGCAGCAGTGCTAACCACTGTGCCGCCCCTATATCCTCAATACATCTACATAATTATTTCTGCTTCCTTAACTTGAGTTGCTCGGCATTATTTTTCTTCCCACTTGTTGGACTTGGGCTCCATGGACATTACCATTCCTCTAATACTTTCTCCACAATCGCCTAGGTGGCAAATACCAGCAAGCTAATTGACTATGGAAGGCATCAAAGCCCAGCTTATCATGTTTGTTGTCCTTTGAACAAACACAGTCTTGAATTTCACAGGATACAATCTGAAGGAAGCAATTTCTCCTGTTCCTAATCCAGAGGTGGTGAGGAAAACTGTACAACATGCGCTGCTGCACTCTCTGAGATAAACTAACTAAGGTTTAGGGATTAATTTTGAGACTTTTGGTTATTTGCTTCCACACCCAACCATGTGGTGAAGAAAGCAACATGAATAAAACAAGAGATGTGTTTCAGCTAGCGATTGGTTATCACTCACATCTGCTCAGAAGCTGCAATTTCACTTCCTTTGGGATATTTTATGCAAAGCTGTGATGTTCAGGAGGCAAATCATGCCACACAGAGCAAGAGTAAACATTTGTGGAGATTTCCACAGAATGTTAAGCTGCACAGAATCTGCCGTAAGTATGAATGCCTACGCAATGTAATTGGCATTCCACCTACAAGCCAATAATTGAAAACAATAAAGTCAGGGATCTGAATAAGATATATTTATTCAGTTTCTACACCATAAAATAATAGGGTTAAGTGGTTAACAGGGTATATTTAATGTTTCTTAGTACTTTGGTTCCCTTGAATCTGGAGGCAGTGTGAACCATTTATTAACTTCTTGTGTACATTTAGAATATTTATATTTTGAATATTTTCTTAGTTTCTTTCTTGAAGTCCTTTACCAATGTTAATAAGATAGAAAAGAAAATCATGTAAATGCTGTTTACACAATACATTGAAAACTGCAGAATCCAATACAAAATAAAATGGGATAGTTACATGCATGTGTGAAGGACAGAACACCTTGGGGGGAAGGAACCCTGCTGCCCAGAGGCATGGGGCTGTGATGATGATGATAGCTATACAGGGGAATTTCTAAGTTAGCAACAACGGTTTGCAATTTTAAAAAAAGGATCCAAAATGTTTCAAGTGAGGAACAAATAGTAAGGTACTGGTGGGAGAAGATGAGGGTATGACTGATATGATGATAGCGAGGTCAGTGTCAAAAGGGTTGAATAGTGTTTTATTGCAGTGAAACAGTACATCAGGTTGAGACTACAACTTTGGAAAGCAGTCCTGAGAATTTGTGCAGTCAATGTCTCCTACCTCAAGTTGACCAATTTTATCTACGATTGCCGAGATATTAAACCAATTGGTAGAGGCACAGATAGTCAGCATCAGGCATAGTTTATGCATTATTCATTCAAACTAGTATTTAGGTATATATATTATCCACATTTGTATGGTGATAGTGAGACTGGTGACACTTGTACCATCTATGGACTTGGTTTGGCAAATTACTCCAGTTTGTGTATTACTGGCATGTGTGTGTGTAGTCAGTAGGAAGCTACGCAGACTTGCAGTTGGTCCTGAGAGGCTGAGAGGCACCGCCACAGGTTGCTGGCCCAGGCAAGGCCTTAAAATGTTACAGTGCACACATGTAACCAGAACATTTAGCATCTGTAATTGCTATATGAGGTATAGTATGTCTGGCATACAATTTGAACTGGTCATCTCAAATTGCATTGTCCACTGTGGTCAAATATTTGTTTCAATAGCTCTCCCGCAACACTATACTAGGTCTGCTGTAAGGTCACATTCCAAATGTCACCATGATTCTTTGAGCTTAATAGATACATGACATTTTGAAAGAGAAATAGCTTCATTAATTAGAAATTAATGTGATATAAGGGGACCATTTAATGATAAATTATTTTACATGTAGCATGAATTGTTTAATGCCATTTTCTTTAGATGATTAGCCCACTTGGAATTTTTCAGAACTGCTTACCCATCGCTGTGTCATAGGAATTTGGGAAGCTCTTGTCTACTCTTTCTCGCATAATGACCCAGCTGTTGTTCTCAAACTTGCATTCAATGATCTTGTTATCGTATATTCTCAGTTCTTTGTTCACCTAAAATACAAACACAAATGAGAAACAAGAAAATGTTTACAAGGAACAAGTTATGAATAAAGTTCTCACAAAATCAGTGAGTTTCCATTCCATTTCCAAGATAAGCACAAGATACTTAATATGTGGAAAATAGGTCCGTTTTTACGCAAATATCTAATCACATTGCAACTAGGTATCATAGGTATGATCAATACAGACATCACAATATAAAATATGTACAAAGGAACATAGGAAATAGGAGCCAAGAGAAGGTCATTCTGCCCCTCAAATTCACTCTTGACATTCAACTAGATCATGGCTGATCTTCTACTCAATAGCTATCTTCCAATATTTGTACCATTTAAGGACTTAGCATTGTAAATTATGAAACAATAGAGTATTGCAAATAAATTTATCCCACAGATATTAAAAAGACCTTTATTATTAAATGTTATAAATGCTACTTCTTTAAAAATAAATGAGGTAAATGGCTCAGAATAACTAGCTTTTCATCTCCTCACTATGCTGGAGAAGTACATAATCTTTACTCAGCACATCTGATGGACGACATTAGAGGAATCACCATGTGGTGACCTAATGCCACATATTCACATCTAATCAACGCTGCAGTACAGCACATTGGAACGCTAACTCATTGCATCACTCTAATCACGACATCTCTTTAAAATCAAAATTATGAACTATTCTACTGAGTGTATTTGTCTAAGCAATCATTGTTCATGATTTCATTACGATAATTGGAGGAATATTAGAGGAAAGAGGCAAATTAGCAATTTATACAATCATTAATCCACAATGCTTCAATCCTATGTAATTGTTTATTTTAAACATGTCAATAATAGGTCCCAGTAATCATCACTGCTGTGATCACTAATTACCTGTCTGCAAAATCTAGGGATATTGTAACTATGGCCTGCTGACAATATCAGAACTCAAACAGGGGCAATCTGGTTCATAATTCGCAGGTATTTAAGTTCTGAGATTTCATTTCATATTGTATTTCAAATTTTGTAGGCTAGATGGATTGTTGCCTTACTGATTGTTAAATCATAAACTAGAACATCTGTTGAAAATCTGCAGCTTGAGATACATCAAACTAACAGAAACAGTTACGTGGTCACTTATAGATTCTATGGTGTGCACCTTGCTTGTTTATCCTTTAAGGTGAAGATGGTCATCTACAACATTTGTGATGTTTGGTAAGGTTCTGGTGGGTATGTAGGTGATGGTTCTGCTGCAAATAGACTAGGAAACCGCAGGCGATTGAGTTGTGGACGATTGCTGAATTGGGATTTCTTGTCCTTGCGTTTTCTCTCTGCCTCTAATATGCACTTGTTCTCAAAGGAGGCCGCAGCATTTTTAAAATTTGGTTGCACCAGGATTAGCAATCTTGGGTGAGTTTCTCCCAGGAATCAAATTTGAGTGAAGTCTTCAATATCCTTGTAACTCTTCCTTTAACTGCCTTGAAGGGGCTTGCAGCTCCGAAAGCTTGTGTGGTTTTTGCTACCAAATAAACCTGTTGGACTTTCACCTGGTGTTGTTAAACTTCTTACTGTGTTTACCCCAGTCCAACGCCGGCATCTCCACATCATGACTACCATCGACACCGCAAACTGCTGGCTCCAAGTGGAGAGGATCTCCAAGAGAAGGGGCTTGCAGCTCCGAAAGCTTGTGTGGCTTTTGCTACCAAATAAACCTGTTGGACTTTAACCTGGTGTTGTTAAACTTCTTATTGAAAGCGTACCCCAGACTTGAGCTCTGCCAACAAAACAAATTTTGTTTTGGTAAGTGAGTGTCAACTATTCTGGCTGCATGACCAGCCCAACTCAGTTGTGACTGTCTCAATATAGTGCGGATGCTTGGCATGCCAGTTCAGGTGAGTGCCTCACTGTCTGGTCTATTGTTCTGCCATCTGATCTTCAGGAGCTTCTGAAGGCAGCACAAGTGAAAGTGGTTAATTTTTTGACATGTCACTGGTAAATACTTCAAGTATGAACATGTGTAGAGCAGAGTGGGCAGAACTACTGCCCTACAGAATTTCAGTTTGGTTGGCAGATCTTTCACTCCCGGACTGATGTTTGAAGTCTGCTGAAGGCAACACTTTGACAACTCTTGCATGTGTCTCATTGTCAATGTTGACAGCTTGAAAGAGTGCGCTGCCAAGATAAGTGAACTTAAACACTGCAAATAGATTCTGTCGTGGACTGAAACCTTGGGCTCGAAAGGGATTTCCTGGAGCAAGCTGGGACATTACTTTAGTTTTTTTTCCCCACTGATCATAGGATCAAACTTCTCTCATAAATCGGAAAATGAGACCACGCTAGATTCAATGTTCAGTTCTGAACTGGCAGCTGTCATGAGCAATCAGGAAATTGCAAACTATGTCCTTACAGACCTTGGTTTTTGCCTGGAGTCACATCAGACTGAGCTTCCTGTCCATACGATATCTAATATTGACGCCAGAACGACCATCATGGGAGGTACTGGAGAGCATAGGGGATTAAAAACGTGGAGTGGTATGCTAGTTACATTACTGGGAATAAGTTAGAAAACTCACCATCATCCAGAACGACACAAGTATGTCACCGTGGAACTGTCGAAACATTGTGATGAATTTCTCAGGGCAGCAGAACTTCTCTGTTACTTTTCAAAGGCCCGCGTGGCTGCCTGTGTTAAAAGCCTTGTTCAGGTTATTAAACATGGTGTAGGGATCCATGTTCTGTTCCTGGCATTCCTCTTGGAGCTTTCTAACTGCAAACATTATATTAGTGGTTTCTCAACCTTTTCTGAAATTGCATTGACACTGGAAGCGAGTCCTGACCGACATGCTGCACTACGCAGTCCAGAATGATTCTGGTGAAGATTGAGTTGGCGATGGAGAAGTGAGATTCCTCTATGATTGTTGGAAGATTGGCAAATTCCTTTCATCATGCACACTTGGACAATGGAAGCATCTTTGTATTCTTATGGGACAGTTCCTTGCTCCATCATGGACTGAAAGAGAGTTCAGTGAGCATCTTTCCCATGCATTCACCTCCAGCTTTTAGACCTTAGCTGGGATAGCATCAGCTCCTGGAAGCTTTGCCAAAACACAGGAGTTCCTAACAGCGTGGAAGTTCATCAGGAGGGCAATTGATGGAAACCTGTAGCAGCAGCCTGCTCATTGTCCAGCTTTCTATAATTTGATCTTTTTCTGTGAGCAGTGTTGGCTTGTCAGTCTGAGGACTGATATGAACCCGTACTCTGGGGCCCACAGAGAGATTTCAGAGCACTGTAGAATCTCTTCCAGTCTTTGTGGTTTGCATTTGACTGATTTCGGTCTGCCTTGTAATTCAGTTAAGCGTCTTTCATCTGTCTGAGGAGATATTGGGCAGTCCTGTTGATGTTTTGGTCAGCACTGTGACTGGATAGTTTTGCTTTGTCATTGAGGTAAACCCTGCAGAAGCAATGTTTCTCTTCTTGTAGTTTCTGGGTTACCTCATTGTTTTCATCAAACAAACCTTGATGCTTTGAGAGGTGGGGCCAAGGGCCTTTGGAACAGTGGAGTACAATATATGCCTGAAGGTTGTCCAGTCATCTTCAATGCACAGAGTGTCCATTTTCACTGTACACACACATAGGCTTATTTTTCAGTGGAAGGAAACAGAATTGGAACTCAGCAGTCCTGAATGAATGAGCAGCACTTTCCAGGACTTCACTAACACAGAAATGTTACAGTACTGGAGGAGGCCATTAATCCCATTGTGTCTACACAGGCTCTCCAAATGAGCAATTTACTTTCTTCTCTTGCCTTCTCCCCATAAGCCTGCTTTATCTGAAGCTTCTGAGCCTGCCTAGAAAGCTGAAACCTTTGAAACCCTCAGTATTCTTCCTTTTAAGTTAATTGATTCCCTTTTGAATGCTTCAATTGAACCTGCCACCTCCACACATTCAGGCAGTTCTTTCCAGACCTTAACCACTTGCCGTGTGAAAGATTTTCCTCATGTTGTTTCCATTTCTTTTAATTACTTCCAATCTGTGCCCTCTGATTCTCAATTCTTTCACGAGTGGAAACAGTTTCTCACCATCTACTCTGTCCAGGTCTCTCTCAATTTTGACCATCTCTAACAAATCTCAGTTTATTCTCCTAACTGCTCCATAACTGAAGTCCCTCACCCCTGGAACAATACCCAGGATGCTCTTTGCTTTATTAACTGATCTCTCCACCTGTCCTGCCACCTTCAATGTCTTATGCACATATAAACCCAGGTTCCTCTGCTCGTGCACCCACTTAAGAATCCTGACCTGATGACGGGAATCCCAATTACCTGCTGAATCGGGCATCAAGTCTAAAACCGGAATTCCTGCCGGGTGTGAGGGCTACTGGGATTCACCTGACCTGCCCTGCTGGTCCCAATTGGGTGCTAGCTTAGAGTGGGCAGCACCCAATTTACAGGGTGTGACTGTCCATTCACCTTTCCCAACATTCACCGGCCTCTCCAGTGGGAAATGCACTGGATGGGCTTTGGTGTTGGTCATCACCAACGTGGACCTGGCGTGCTGAACCCCCGAGAGTCCGGGGAGCACTACCAACCTCTCAGCAAAGGCGGCCATTCTGCACCCCCCCTCCCCACAGCATGCAGGCACGACGGTGATCTAACCCCTCGCCCCCACCCCCCCTCCTCCCCCTCAGAACCCCACACCATGGCAGTGCCAATAGTGCACTGCCCCCTGACACTGACCCCCTAGCCTGGAGCCTTGCATCCCAAGAGGAGTCAAGAAGGTAAGTCCAGTGGCCATTTGCCCCTCTGCCGCTGCCAGGTTGCAAGGGAAGGGTTCCCCCAAAGGTCCTGGGGTTGGGTGGGCTCAGACTGGGTGCTTCCCCTCTCCACAGTTGTCCACTCAGCCCCAGTGTAGTCACATAGCTTTTATTTGAAGCTTCTGAGCCTTCCTAGAAAGCTGAAACCTTTGAAACCCTCTGTATTGAATTGAAAACCTTTGACTTCTTTCAATTTCCTAGTGTAGTGCTTTGAAATAGACTTCCATTCACAGCTTAGTGGATTTCTACTCAGCTTCCAGTACCCCCATTTTTCCTAACCACAATGTTTACAAAGACTCTGAGCCTGATTGATAACTCTGGTTTTTCAAAGGAAATCACTGTCCCCTAAAATGTTCTCCTACTGACACTTGATCCACTTGTCTCACTTCATTTCCAAGAACCAGGTCTAGTAGTGCTTCCTTTTTCATTGGACGGGAAACATACTGCTGCTCTAAGTTTCACGAACAAGCTCTATGAACTCTTCCCTTCTTTGCCTCTTACTTTGCTACTATCCCAGTCTACTTTTGGATAACTGAAGTCCTCCTATTCTCTATTCTAGTGCTATCTATCTCTCCCTATAATCTGTGCACCTTTGTATTCCTCTCTCATTGCTTCTTGGAAGTACAGCAGAGAGGGAGAGATTCGCGAGGGGAGTGCTGCGGGTAAGCGCTTTTATTTTTTAACGTACTTTTTCGCGGGTTTTTTAAAAAATATCTAAACCCGGAAGTGGTCGCGCAGGGAGGTCTGGGAGAGAGAGATTTTTTTTTTTCCCCAATAAATTGGAACAGAGAGGAATCCCGATACTCTACACTTGTAGAGTATCCCACCCTCCCTCCTCCTCTAACCTAAAAAAAAAGACCCAGTGAGAGCAGGGCTTTGGAGAAAACAGGAGGAGGAAAGGTAAGTTTAAAATTTTCATTCACTTTTTTTTTCCCTGTGTGTTTAAAAGGGCAATTATGAGTGTGAGGCCAGTATGTTGTTCCCAATGTAGGATGTGGGAGGTCCTGGAGGCTCCTAGCCTCCCGGACGACCATATCTGTGCTGGGTGTGTTGAGCTGCGGTTCCTAAGGGACCATGTTAGGGAACTGGAATTGCAGCTCGAGGACCTTCGCCGGGTTAGGGATAGTGAGGAGGTCATTGACAGGAGCTATCGGCAGGTGGTCACACCGGGACCACGGGAGGAGGGTAACTGGGTAACAGTGAGGAAGGAGAAAGCTCGGTTGATGGTGAGCACCCCGGTGGATGTGCCCCTTAATAATAAGTACTCCTGTCTGAGTACTACTGGGGAGGACAGCCCACCTGGGGGAAGCAGCGGTGGCAGTGTCTCTGGAGCTGAGCCTGGACCAGTAGTGCAAAAGGGTAAGGAAAGGAGGGTAGTGCTAATTGGGGACTCTACGGTGAGGGGGTCAGATAGGCGTTTTTGCGGACACAGACGGGACTCTCGGATGGTGGTTTGCCTCCCTGGTGCAGGGGTCCGGGATGTCTCTGGTCGAGTCCCAGAAATCCTGAAGGGGGAGGGAGAGGAGCCGAAGGTCGTGATGCATATAGGTACTGCTGACATAGGTAGGAAGAGGGACGGGGTCATGAAAAGAGAATATAGGGAGTTAGGTAGACAGCTGAGAAAGAGGAATGCAAAGGTAGTAATCTCGGGATTGCTGCCTGTGCCGCGGGAGAGTGAGAACAGGAATCGGTGGAGAATGAATGCGTGGCTGAGGGACTGGAGCAAGGGACAAGGATTTGGGTACTTGGATCATTGGGACCTCTTTAGGGGCAGGTGTGACCTGTTTAAAAAAGACGGGTGGCACTTGAATCCCAGGGGGACCAATATCCTGGCGGGAAGGTTGGCTAAGGCTACTGGAGAGACTTTAAACTAGAAAGGTTGGGGGGAGGGAATCGAAATGAGGGGACTGAGAGCGAGGAGGTTAGCTCGCAAATAGATAAGGAATGTAGACAGGGTAAGAGGGAGGTTAGACGAGTGATGGAGAAGGGAAGTGCTCAGGCTGAAGGTCTGAGATGTGTCTATTTTAATGCCAGGAGTGTAGTGAATAAAGTGGATGAGCTTAGAGCGTGGATTGCTGCTTCGAATTGTGATGTGGTGGCCATTACGAAGACTTGGATGTCTCAGGGACAGGACTGGGTGCTTCAGGTGCCGGGTTTTAGATGTTTCAGGAAGGACAGGGAGGGAGGCAAGAGAGGGGGGGGGGAGTGGCACTGTTGATCAGGGATAGTGTCACGGCTGTAGAGAAGGTGGACGCCATGGAGGGATTGACTACGGAGTCTCTGTGGGTGGAGGTTAGGAACAGGAAGGGGTCGGTAACTTTGCTGGGTGTTTTCTATAGGCCGCCCAATAGTAACAGAGATGTTGAGGAGCAGATGGGGAAACAGATCCTGGAGAGATGTAGGAATAACAGAGTTGTCGTGATGGGAGATTTTAATTTCCCAAACATAGATTGGAATATCCCTAGGGCTAGGGGTTTGGATGGAGAGGAGTTTGTTAGGTGTGTCCAGGAGAGTTTCCTGACACAGTATGTGGATAAGCCTACTAGAGGAGAGGCTGTACTTGATCTGGTGCTGGCTAATGAACTTGGACAGGTGGATGATCTCTCGGTGGGTGAGCATCTTGGGGATAGCGATCATAATTCTATCTCCTTCACGATAGCATTGGAAAGAGATAGGATCAGGCAGGCTAGGAAAGTGTTTCTCTGGAGTAAAGGGAAATACAGTGTCATCAGGGAGGAAATTAGACGGGTAAATTGGAAGGAGGCATTCTTGGGGAAAAGTACCGAAGGAAAGTGGAGGATTTTCAAGGAATGTTTGTCTGGAGCTCTGCATGACAACGTTCCGATGAGACAGGGGGGTGTTGGTAGGGTACGGGAACCGTGGTGCACGAAGGTTGTGATGAACCTGGTGAATAAGAAAAGAGAGGCGTACAGAAGGTTCAGAGAGCTAGGAGGTGTTAAGGATTTAGAGGAGTATACGGGATGTAGGAAGGAGCTTAAGAAGGAAATTAGGAGAGCGAGAAGGGGTCATGAGAAGACCTTGGCGGGTAAGATTAAGGAGAATCCCAAGGCTTTCTACAAATATGTCAAGAGTAAAAGGATGAGATGTGAAGGCATAGGACCCTTAAAAGGTGAAGGGGGAAAAGTTTGTGCGGAACCGTTAGAAATGGCGGAGGTGCTTAATGAATACTTTACCTCGGTATTCACGGTGGAAAGGGATCTGGGTGGTTGTACTGCTGGTTTGCAGTGGACAGAAAGGATCGAGCATGTGGACATAAAGAAAGAGGATGTGTTGGAACTATTGAATGGCATCAAGGTTGGTAAGTCGCCAGGACCGGATGGGATGTACCCCAGGTTACTGTGGGAGGCGAGGGAGGAGATTGCGGAGCCTTTGGCGATGATCTTTGCATCGTCGATGGAGACGGGAGAGGTTCCGGAGGATTGGAGGATTGCAGATGTGGTCCCTATATTCAAGAAAGGGAACAGGGACAGCCCGGGAAATTACCGACCGGTGAGTCTAACCTCAGTGGTTGGTAAGTTGATGGAGAGGATCCTGAGAGACAGGATTTATGATCATCTAGAGAAGTTTAGTATGATCAAAAGTAGTCAGCACGGCTTTGTCAAGGGCAGGTCATGCCTTACGAGCCTGGTTGAGTTCTTTGAAAATGTGACCAAACACATTGACGAAGGAAGAGCGGTGGATGTGGTCTATATGGACTTCAGCAAGGCGTTCGATAAGGTCCCCCATGCAAGACTTCTTGAGAAAGTGAGAGGGCATGGGATCCAAGGGCTGTTGCCTTGTGGATCCAGAACTGGCTTGCCTGCAGAAGGCAGAGAGTGGCTGTGGAGGGGTCTTTCTCTGCGTGGAGGTCAGTGACCAGTGGAGTGCCCCAGGGATCTGTTCTGGGACCCTTGCTGTTTGTCATTTTCATAAATGACCTGGATGAGGAAGTGGAGGGATGGGTTGGTAAGTTTGCTGATGACACCAAGGTAGGTGGTGTTGTGGATAGTTTGGAGGGATGTCAGAAGTTGCAGCGAGACATAGATAGAATGCAAGACTGGGCGGAGAAGTGGCAGATGGACTTCAACCCGGATAAGTGTGTAGTGATCCATTTTGGCAGATCCAATGGGATGAAGCAGCAGTATAATATGAAGGGTACCATTCTTAGCAGTGTAGAGGATCAGAAGGACCTTGGGGTCCGGGTCCATAGGACTCTTAAATCGGCCTCGCAGGTGGAGGATGCGGCCAAGAAGGCGTACGGCGTACTAGCCTTCATTAATCGAGGGATTGAGTTTAGGAGTCGGGAGATAATGCTGCAGCTTTATAGGACCCTGGTTAGACCCCACTTGGAGTACTGCGTGCAGTTCTGGTCACCTCATTACAGGAAAGATGTTGAAGCCATTGAAAGGGTGCAGAGGAGATTTACAAGGATGTTGCTTGGATTGGGGGGCATGCCTTATGAGGATAGGTTGAGGGAGCTTGGTCTCTTCTCCCTGGAGAGACGAAGGATGAGAGGTGACCTGATAGAGGTTTACAAGATGTTGAGAGGTCTCAATAGGGTAGACTCTCAGAGGCTATTTCCAAGGGCTGAAATGGTTGCTACGAGAGGACACAGGTTTAAGGTGCTGGGGGGTAGGTACAGAGGAGATGTCAGGGGTAAGTTTTTCACTCAGAGGGTGGTGGGTGAGTGGAATCGGCTGACGTCGGTGGTGGTGGAGGCAAACTCGTTGGGGTCTTTTAAGAGACTTCTGGATGAGTACATGGGATTTAATGGGATTGAGGGCTATAGATAGGCCTAGAGGTAGGGATATGATCGGCGCAACTTGTGGGCCGAAGGGCCTGTTTGTGCTGTGGCTTTCTATGTTCTATGTTCTCCGATATTATCTCTCGACTCCCACATCTCTGACAGTTAGTTTAAACCCTCCCCCAATAACAGTGATTGACATAAGTAGGTATTGTGGTGGCTGGGACAAATCCAAATTATTGATGTGCTTGGCATGAATGAATTTTTAATTGGAGGAGCAAACTAAAACCAGTGCATAAACTACACCACAAAGTGGCTATCATGAGAATGCAGTCAGTTGCATATGGAGTATGTAAAACAAGAAAGGCAGAATATACATCAATGCGCAAAAGGCAGGGAGGTCCTAAGTTTATGGGTGCACGGGCGAGATTCTCCGGCCCCGCTGCAGTGAACGGGGAGTGAGGGTGCCCAAGCGGCAGTTTATGGGCTATCGCTTCTCAGCCTTTTGTCTGGGAGGGTGAGCTGTGAGGAGGATGCAGAGATGCTTCAGTGTGATTTGGACAAGCTGAGCAAGCGGGCAAACATATGGTAGGTGCAATATCTACTTTGGTAGCAAAAACAAGGAGGCAAATTATTATCTGAATGGTTATAAATTGAGAGAGGGGAATGTGCAACAAGATCTCAGGGTCTTCGTACACCGGGCTCTGAAGGTAATCATGCAGGCGCAGCAGGCAATAAAGAAGGTAAATGGCATGTTGGCCTTCATAGCAAGAGGATTAGAGTACAGGAGTAGGGATGCCTTGGTGCAATTATACAAGGCTTTGGTGACAACACACTTGGAATATTGCGTGCATTTTTGGTCTCCTTGTCTGAGGAAGGATGTTCTTGCTGTAGAGGGAGTGCAGCAAAAGGTTAACCAGACAGATTCCTGGGATGGCGGAACCAACATATGATAAGAGATTGAGTCGGTTGCGATTATATTCACTGGAGTTTAGTACGAGACGGTGGGGGAGGGGATCTCATAAAAAGCTATAAAATTGTAACAGGATTAGACAAATCCTGGGTAGATGTAGGAAAGATGCTCCCAATGATGGGGGTGTCCAGAACCAGGGGTCATAGTCTATAGGATATGTGGTAAACCGTTTAGGACTGAGATGAGGAAATTTTTTTTCACCCAGGGAGTGGTAAGCCAGTAGAATTTGCTACCACAGAAAGCAGTTGAGACCGAACCTTTGTGGGAGCGATTCTCCCCAAAATGATTCTGTCAAATTCATGTAAAATCTGGAGTAAGTCACGCTGGTTTTTTCAGCCTCCACTAGAATCTCCTGGCCCACTGGGCTGCTTGTTTGCGCCCCCTGTACGCTTTCAAGAAGGAATTATATGTAGCTCTTGGGGCGAAGGAGATCAATGCTTATGGGCAAAAGGTAGAATCAGGCTATTGAGTTGGATGATCAGCCATGATCATAATGAATGGCAGAGCAGGCTCAAAAGGCTGAGTGGCCTACTCCTGTTCCTATTTTCTATGTAAAACATCTCACAAACAACTAGGTGCTCTTTTGTACAGTCGTTCCTTGTTTCAAGTTTTATTTGTTTTTTCTGAAAAGTGCAATGCTAAGTGAAGCACCATGAAACCAAATCAAATTTCCCCATTGCAACCAATGTAAAAACTGTAGTTAGGTTTTGGAGAACCTTTCTTGCCAGAGAAAAAAATTATACCCCAGAAGTAAAAGTATGGTTCATCCTAAATTCCCATATTTGCAAATGTTTTTGAAAATAAATTTAAAATTGTACCAGAAAATATTGCTAAATATTTCTACCAACCTTCCACTCACCATTTCTCCTGCCTGCTGCCTCTCCCACTCATCAGTTCCGCAGGAGCGAGTTGGAGAGTTGTGAGGGTCAGTGAGCAGAAGGGTTGGCAAGTGGGAGAGAGATGGAGTGTGCGAGGATCAGGGAGGAAAACAGCAAGCAGGGAGGGATCAGTAAGTGGGCCCCAGGAAAGACAAGTGTAGGGAATATCGCTCATATAGATATTCTTCACATAAGAATGTACTTCAGAGTTTTAAGAAAATGTCACTGTGCTTTGAATGCAATTGAATGCCTCTCTGCATACTTGCTCCAAAACGGCACTGATCAGGCCGCACAACACCATGTAGACCCAATGTGAAACGACACCTAAGTGGAAGTCCCAACACTATGTGCTCATACCGGCCTGATGTTAAAGCAGAACGATGTTGAATGAGGAATTTAAAACTGCTTCATCTTCTTGACCAGCAGGCCACAGCTGACAGGGATCCCCTCAAGGTGGCCATAAGTCAATCTCAAGAAAGAAAGTAAAGGTGAGTTCACCATTTGCTCATAGAATATGTACACCCTCTCGCCCTCTGGACACCTAGAAACTTGAAGCTCTCGCCCATTTCCACTTCATCCCTGTTGGTGTGGACAGAGACATGTCCTCCACTACGCTTCCTGAAGTCAATGACTATCTCCTTCGCTTTACTGACATTGAGGGAGAGATTATTGTCTCCCTCCATCTCCAAGTATCCTTTTTCCAGATATGCCCACTCTTATGTCATTCTCCTTGTTTGGGGTACATGGCTACCTTTGCTTGAGCCTAATTTACAGAATTTCTGTTTGTGGAAAGACTGCACATTTTCCATCCTAATATTGTTAAGTGCATCTCTTAATTAGCTCACTTTCACCACCCACAAGCCATTCCTGTGTCTAACCTCGTCTTTTTCCCTTCTTTGGATTCCTTCCACCATTTGGCTATACATATTAATTTTATTCACCCCATCAGCAATGTTTTCTTTACTTATATTTATTTGTTTCTACCTGGGGCAATTTCTGCTCCTTCTTTCATTGCAGAATTAGCAAAGTCCCTGCATTCAGTGATTCACTTTCCAGCTGGTGTTGGCATATATCTTTCCACCCAGGCCTGTTCCTTGTGGCGCATACTTCTTTATTTCTCAATCACTTTCGTTAATGAATGTACTGCTTAACCACGTCCTACAAAATTCAACATGTTATTGACAGTCTAATGGATATATCCCCAACCCAAAAACTACAGTTCTTACTAAACAGTGTTAATTATGTATCGCACCCACAGCTCCACCTATTTTGGCAAGTGCACACTGACCAACACCGCACCATCTGCTTGAAGCAGTAATACTTTTTGCTGCCAAAATCACCTAGTCCATCGTAGAAATGGGCTGCCTGTCTACAATTCCTGCCAAACCAGAGAAGAATATAACTCAAGGATTTGTGATCTATTGCACCCACACAAAACACTTATAACCTTTCATTTTATTACAGAGAAATGAAAAGAGATGCAGTCGTTCCTGCAAACCAGCCCTCTTGCATTCCCCAAATGTGAAATATGTAATTTAAAACCTACAAATTTCCCCATCCTCTGACTCACTGTAAACAATCCCATGGAAAATCCACTGTTTAAGCAGAGCATTCAAAAATATAATAGAAACACACTGAAAAAATATACTGATCTAGCAATATCACAGAACTAGCTCCAATGGTTTTTACTGAAATAAATACAAAGAACAAAGAACAAAGAAGATTACAGCACAGGAACAGGCCCTTCGGCCCTCCAAGCCTGCACCGACGATGCTGCCTGACTTAACTAAAACCCCCGATGCTTCGGGGGACCATATCCCTCTATTCCCATCTCATTCATGTACTTGTCAAGACGCCCCTTGAAAGTCACGACCGTATTCGCTTCCACTACCTCCCCCGGCAACAAGTTCCAGGCACCCACGACTCTCTGTGTAAAAAATCTGCCTCGTACATCTCTTTCAAAACTTGCCCCTCGCACCTTAAACCTATGCCCCATGTAATTGACTCTTCCACCCTGGGAAAAAGCTTCTGACTATCCACTCTGTCCATGCCTCTCATAATCTTGTAGACTTCTATCAGGTCTCCCCTCAACCTCCATCGCTCCAGTGAGAACAAACCAAGTTTCTCCAATCTCTCCTCATAGCTAATGCCCTCCATACCAGGCAACATCCTGGTAAATCTTTTCTGTACCCTCTCCAAAGCCTCCACATCCTTCTGGTAGTGCGGCGACCAGAATTGAACACTATATTCCAAGTGCGGCCTCACTAAGGTTCTATAAAGCGTCAACATGACTTGCCAATTTTTAAACTCAATACCCCGGCCGATGAAGGCAAGCATGCCGTATGCCTTCTTGACTACCTTCTCCACCTGCATTGCCACTTTCAGTGACCCATGTACCTGTACACCCAGATCCCTTTGCCTATCAATACTTCTAAGGGTTCTGCCATTTACTGTATATTTCCTATCTGTATTAGACCTTCCAAAATGCATTACCTCACATTTGTTCGGATTAAACTCCATCTGCCATCTCTCTGCCCAAGTCTCCAACTGATCTATGTCCTGCTGTATTCTCTGATGGTCCTCATCGCTATCCGCAAATCCACCAACCTTTGTGTCGTTGAATAGTATTCTATGTTTGAATATGTTTATAAATTATAAATTATTCTTGCTAATTGTATACTTCTATCATTTAGCAGAGCTCCAGAGAAAATTCAATCACAATTCTCAAAAGCTTTTTAAACTTTTGATGAGGGCTGTTGATGAAGAAGTTTTGTCAATTCAGTCGGTCAAAACTGAAGAGCTACAGAATCACTGACAGTCTCTGTATTTTTCTCAAGCGATACAACGGATTAGAACACTGATCTCTCTCTTGGTTTTGAATGTGCAAAAAGTTTGAATTTAGATTTTATTTTTCAAACGTTCTGTTAAAAATCTTCAGTAAAATGGGCATGGGTCCTCTACAGCCAGAAGTTAGCTTTATAACTTAAGAAGCTTAGAATCGTAGAATCCCTACAGTGAAGGAGGCGGCCATTTGGCCCATTGAGCCTGCACCCCGACAACAATCCAACCCAGGTCCTATCCCCGTAACCCCTGCTAATCCCCCTGACACCAAGGGATAATTTAGCATAGCCAATCCACCTAACCTACACATCTTTGGACTGTAGGAGGAAACCGGAGCACCCAGAGGAAATCCACGCAGACACAGGGAGAACATGCAGTGACCGAGGCTGGAATTGAACCCGGGGCCCTGGCGCTGTGAGGCAGCAGTGCTAACCATTGTACCACTGTGTTGCCCTTAAAATCAAAGTGGAGAGTGTGAGCATAAATCTGCATTAAAATTATTGCAGGGCAATGGAGAAGAGCAAGGGAGTGAGACTAATTGTATCGCTCTTTCAAAGAGATAGCATATGTAAAATAGGCTGAATAGCCTCCTTCTATGCTCACTCTCACTCAGAGGTCCTTGAGGAACAGATTGCGTAGTGAATAGAGAACTTATATTTACATAACTCTTTCATGTTTGTGGGATGCTCCAGGATACTTCACAACCAATTAGCTTTTCTGTGCAATTATTGTTTTGCAGACAAACATAGCAGCCAATTTGCATCAAGCAAAATGCCAAAAACAATAAATGAATGATGACCAGTAAATTTGTTAATGGTGATATTGTTGGAGGGATAAATTTTGGCCAGGATACTGGGAGATTTTTCCTGCTCTTCTTTGAATAGTATCAAGAGATCTTAAATGGGTCTTCATTGTTTCTTGAAGGAGGCATTAAACTAAGATTGTGAAGCAGCTTCCCCTTAGCTGAATGACAACCTAGATGCTTAAGTTCTACAGTGAAACTCAATTTTACAATCTTTGTCTCAGACAGGAGTGCTACCAAGCAACTAAACTGATACAAAGTGCAGATATTATCTGGTTCGAACCTCACTCGAGAATGCTCAGTGCAATCAGTAAATGCAAAATGGAACTAATCAGGTGAACAATAATCCTTTCATAAGAATGGGGTTAGAGAAATCACTTAAATGCTAAAAGTACATACACGTGGTATTAAATCGGCTTGCTTTCATTTAGCATTCCTGATTTTATAGAAAGCATTTTTTTGAAAGGCGTTGACCAAGATTTAGGTTATAGGAGATAAATATAGACGCAAACACACAGTGAGGCTCCATACTATACTCTTTTTTAAAAATAGCTAATACAATCTTTGGTTAGATTTAAATTTTTTTTAAAAAGTGATTTTCTCCACAGATTAAAATTATCTGCAAATCAGAACATAGCAGTTCCAACAATTTTCTTGATGACTCACTCTTAGTTTTACTTCTAAAATATGAGACTTGGGAAAAATCAAAACTCACTGACACTATTTATCTGCATTTGCATGTGCTGTAGGTTGGTTGTGAAAATGAATTTACACCACTTGTGGTTAAATCCAGTGGAATCCCTTAAATTAGAAAAACCCAGTGAAGCCTTCAATTGTTGAGGGCACAGGACAATATACGTAGATGTTTAAAACATACAGACGCATAGTTTCTGACCCATCCAATGTTGAAAGAAACCAAGAATACAAGTCTAACTAAGTATTTGAGTTGCTAAGGAGATATCAGTGTTGAAACACCGAATTATGAGTTTAAGACTCATGGCTTGATACACTGACGTTTCTACTACAATTTTCATTTATAACTTGCCTCAACAACTTAAGAGTAAATTCCCACATGCAGACTTTATCACAAAGCTATATTTTGTTCTCACAACGTCCAATAGAGTTGTTTGACTTAAAAATGAACAATTAATGGGTGGCACAGTGGTTAGCACTGCTGCCTCGCAGTGCCAGGGACCCAGCTTCGATTCCCGGCTTGGGTCATTGTCTGTGTGGAGTCTGCATGTTCTGTGTTACTGAAGTTACTGTGAAAATCCCCTCGTTGCCACGGCGCCTGTTCGGATACGCTGAAAGAAAATTTAGCATGGCCAGTGCACCTAACCAGCACGTCTTTCTGACTGTGGGAGGCAACTGGAGCACCCGGAGGAAACCCATGCAGACAAATGGAGAACGTTCAGACTCCGCACAGACAGCGACCCTAGCTGGGAATCAACGCTGGTCCCTGGCGCTGTGAGGCAGCAGTGCTTGCCACTATGCTGCCTAATCAAAGCAAAAGTCTACAATCAGTCAACCTTCAAAAAAATGTTTGCAAATATCAATAAAAAGTTTCTGATACTCATTGGGAAGAATTCTGCCTCAGAATGTCAGATACATCACTTTTATCTCTCACTACTTTTAGAATCCGTGGACTGTTTTGAATTATAACTGGTGCAAATAATCAAATCTCCTATAAAGGCATATGCCCTCTAACCAATTACTTTATAATCTGGTTGTGGTAACTTGTTTGGAACACAGGCCAAATTATCATTTTGTCTGATGGAGTTCTAGAAACAAAAAGCAAGCTTTCCATTTCCTCATTCATAAAATCAGCCATTCATAAAAAAAAGGCATTAAGAGAAAGGATTTCAACCTCCTGAAACGTATTCTAAAAGCTTACACATTGTTTTTTTTAATTAGGTTTGAAAATTTGAGAAATTGGCTTAAAAATAAAAGTTGGTTGCTTGGCAACCTTCACAGCATGTAGTGCAAACTGTAAAAACAACTCCATTTGGCACCTCCAACAAATTCCTTCCTTCCTCATTCAAGAATTCAGTGAAAAGTTACAAAATTTTGCTTAATTTCTCTGTAAACATAACCCAATCCATCACTCCCATCCATTGACTCTGTCTACACTTCCCGCTGCCTCAGAAAAGCAGCCAGCATAATCAAGGACCCAATGCACCGTGGACACTCTCTCTTCCACCTTCGTCCGTTGGGAAAAAGATACAAAAGTCTGAGGTCACGTACCAACCGACTCAAGAACAGCTTCTTCCCTGCTGCTGTCAGACTTTTGAATGGACCTACCTTATGTTAAGTTGATCTTTCTCTACAACCTAGCTATGACTGTAACACTACATCCTGCATCCTTTCCTTTCCTTCTCTTTGTATGATATGCTTTGTCTGTATAGTGCGCAAGAAACAACACTTTTCACTGTATACTAATACATATGATAATAACAAATCAAATCAAATAAAAAAACTATAATTTTCTCGATTAGGAGTGATCTTAAAGAGCAAAGCATTATCTCTCCGAATCATCTCAGACATGGTTCTCCTGTTATGAAGAAGAGTCTATGCCTGAAATGCTTTTCCCTTTATAAATACTGGTGGAACTGCTCTGCATTTCAGGCAATTAGTGCTAGTTCCAATTTCCAGCATTTACAGTTTGCTTCTATACATTAGGCATTGTTCCTCTCTCGTGTAAAGCAGAAAAATTGGTCAATTAATTTCCCGTGGCAATTTACTGCAGCGCAGGTGTGATAGCATCTTTCGCTAATGCTTTTTGTTTGTATGTGTGATTGGTAACCAGGGTCCAAGTTAATTAGCTATGAAATTATCTATTAATTAAACATTGCAGGATGGGTGCCCAAGTGGAATTTAGTGCACTATGGTTTATTTTGAAATTACCGATTTTTCTACCGGATTCAGAATGTCATTTCAAAGTTAGAAATCTATGTAGTGCTGCTCTCCAGTTATTTGTTCAATAAGCAACAGTTTTAACTTTGAAGGCCTCAAACCTTCAAAGAATGCACTCTCCAAATTTGCATGTACACCTGATAATGTTAACACAATGGTTGTGGAATGAGAGAGGTCTTAACTGATGGTCAGATTAGCTTTGTACTCAGTAAACTTCTAAATTAAACTACTCAGAATTACATAGAATATACAGCATTGAAACAGGCCCAAACTTGTGTATTTCACTCCAATCTCCTCCCATCTTCCCTCCGTTAACTCTCAGCATAACACTTTTTTCCTTCCCCGTTTTATGCTTCTCCAGCCTCACCTTAAATGCATCAAATAACACCAACCATTCCTGTGGTAGCCACTTCTACCTTCTCACCTCTCTCTAGGTAAAGATGTTTCTTCTGACACCCTTATTTGATTTCTTGGTGACTATCTTGCATTGATGGCTTCTAGTTTTGCTTTCCCCACAGCTAGGAACACTCTCTCCATACCTATTCTATCAAAACCTTTCATTGCTTTCAAGACTTCCACTAGGTCAACTTTCAGCCATTTCTTTTTGAAGAGAAAAGGAGACCCAGTCTATTCACCCTTTCTTGCAAAATCCAAAAGTGTGGATTAATATCTAATCATTTTACTGGAATGATTTAAGATTCTGAAGGCTGTATTTAAAGTGTTTAGTTTACTAATTGATGAATAGACAAAGTTATGGTATGTCAATAAGACTAACAAACAAGATAGATTCTAACTTCAGTCTCTTCATCTGTACTGAGTCAGTATCAATGAGTAGGCAAACGTGTTGAAACTGGCAACAACATCCTACGTCCAGAGAGAGAGACAAATGTGGCTCCTGCTCACGTGACTGACATTGGAAGTATATTGTGTGAGAGAAAGTAGAGAGTGGTTAGCTGCAATGGTTGAAAGGTTCCCAATAGTTACTGTTTCAGTTCATCTCTGGGAAATTAGTGAAGTACTAGAAGACCAATAAACAATCTGTGGTTAGGACAGACATTTCGTAATTTTTCTGCTTCCTCTCATCTCCTAACATTGTTTTGAAGCATCACCAACTGTTGCTGTCCCTCAAAATTGTTGCCGTGAACTGCAGAAACAAGTCTGAAGGCATATTATTATAGAACACCATGGTTGCAAAACTGTATTGAACCTTCAATGAGCTGTGACGCAAAGTGTCAGGATATGCCCTTTCCAGAGTTGTGAAACAGATTATATATATCATGTTCAATTTAGTCTCGGATTTCTCATGATATTTGATCTAATACCAGTACCTTCCTGTCATGTAGTTCCTTGATCACTGGCCACACTTCTCATGTCTGATAACATTGATCTCTCTGGACACTCAGCATTGTTTTATTAACAGGATTATGTTCATTATATAGATCTTCACAGTTTTTTCACATTTCCTTCTTGAACCATCAGTACTCAGTCAGGTAATAGATAATATGTACCTCACTAGGTCTCCATTCATCTTTATATTTGTTGGCCTATGTCATTATCATCCTTTATCAGCACTCTGCGTTCCTCCTGCTCAAGTTTTAACCATCTTTCATGTTTGAACATTTGTTTTTTCCTGATAGCCATGACTCCAATTTCTTTGACTTGCATGTTTCCTTTGATGACTGGTTAAAGGAGCTTTAATCTGTTTCGGTTATTTTTTCATGACATGGATAGCAAGACTCTGCAATTCCCTAGCAACTAGGCACTTCATCATAGTGTAGGTACTAGAAACTTTGGAACTTGAATGCCCTGAGCAATTGAATTGTAAACATATATAATTATGATTTTTTATGAAAAGACTTGCACGCATATAGCACTCTGCATGTCCACTGGATATCTCAAAGCTTTGTACAGCCAATGAAGTACTTTTTAAAGTGTAGTCACTGTTGTAATATAGAAATTAAGTGCAGTAGCAAATATGCGCTCAACAAACTTCCACAAACAGCAATGTGATAATGACCAGTGTTAGGATATCAGATCAGAAACCCCAAGGTATATTATGAAGCCAGACTAGACTCCAACAATTTTCTATTTTGTCCGTGAGGATATTTCAATCCTTAAACGATTCTACTGACAAACTGGGACTCTTTTGTCAAAACAAACTTTATTTAACAACATAGTTTAACTCTAACAGATGAATTAGCTAACCTTCAACAATTGAACAATACTTAAACATAACAAGATACAAGTCTTAACTGGTAACCTATCACTATGAGTTCTAATTTAAGCAATAGAGTCATAGAAGTTTACAGCATGGAAACAGGCCCTTCGGCCCAACTTGTTCATGCCGCCCTTTTTAAAAAAACTCCTAAGATAGTCCCAATTGCCCACATTTGGCCCATATCCCTCTATATCCACCTTACCCATGTAACTGTCTAAACAATTTTTAAAAGACAAAATTGTATCCGCCGCTACTGCTACTATTCCTCTTATAGACTTAAAACCCCTCTTTAAAATTAGTTAGAAAAACACAGACAAACTTGCTGTGACTTAGGTTACCAACTCTGGAGCTCTCAGAGAGGTCTTTTCAGAGAGAGCGAGAGAGCCAGTGTTTTCTTCAAACAGCCCAGTCAGTAATTGCTTGTATTTTAAAATGAAACTGAAAACTTTCCCGCCTGCAAGCTTAGCTCCTCCCATTAATCACATGGCTCTGTCTCAGTTAATCAACCTAATCAAAACTCTACTATGAAACCCCAGGGGGAACTCAAGTAAACAATGGGCGGGATTCTCTGAAAGTTCATGCCAGCGGGATTCTCCCATCCCACTGCAGTAAACAGAGATTTAGTTGAGCGCCAAATTCTCCGTCCTCTCTGGCAGCAGCAGTGGGGTGCGAATGTCTAGAGACTTCTGACCACAAATGCATTAGCTGTGCTTAAACAAGTCTAAACCGAATACTTATCTTGTGCTCCCAGCTACTAATTTAAAAGTTTTTCCTAGACAAATCAGCACCCTGCAAAACGAATCTGAATTCTAAACATACCTTTTACAAGAAACATGATATAAATTTATATTTTAAATGCACAGTATCATCACATCAGGTAGTCTGTTTTTTGTCATGCTGATTGAGGATTAAAATTGGAGAACACAAGAGAATAACTCTCTTTCCCCCCCCCCCAAAAGACAGCACTCCCTCAGAATTGCACTGGAGTATCAACCTAGACTTTGAGCCCTGGAGTGTGTCTTGAACCTGGGACTGTGTGACTTGGACCCACTGACATCTCAACTATTTAACAATCATACATTAAGTATTTCTAACACAGCAGAAAAGGGAATTTAAAGACTCAGGTGTATACAAACTAGGAAGAATTATGATAATATGATTTTAAAATGGTAAATATTAATGTTGGGGCAAATCGCGAGGAAGGGCTGGGGCACGTCTCCAACAGCCTGAGAACAGACCAGTTCCAGATGACTACAACGATTGTAGCTCCATCCAAAAATGTACATCATCCCCATTATTTAACAGCTGGCTCTTGCGTGTCTTACCAGAGGTACAACTTTCCTCATATTTTAAAAGATATGTATAAAATTAGGATAAGACTATCACCCAATAACAGGAAAGAAATCTGGTCACTGCCTCTTTAAGTCATAAGCTAGCTGGCAGTCATGTAATACTTTTTCCACTCAACACAATATCTTCTTCTTGACCACATCACCGAAATCATTGCACTGAAGAGAATACACTGAGAATTCAGAATGTTGAAGTAATGTATTGGTTATGGCATTGGAGCAGCAACCCAGAGCTCATGAGCAACAACTTGATTCAATAGATCTGATCATTTTCTACACATAAAAACCTAAGCAGTTCATTAGTGACTTTCAAGGCACCACCAACACTTGGAGAATGAATAAGACAATAAAATAAAACTACAGACACATTGAGCCACACCCGGACAACAAAATAAATGTGATGAAGATAGGGTAAAAGCTGTGAACCTGAAGGATGAATCTACTCCAGAGCGGATTTCTCCGGTTATGGAATCTTGACTAACATATTCTTTCATTCTTCTTCTTACAACAAGGCACAGGTCATAGCTAAATGAAAAATGTTGGTGGGCTTTGAAGAACTCACATTTCCATTTCACCACAAGCAACTCAATGGCAAGAATAAACTCAAATGCTCATATTATGCACAAGGTATACAGATGATCTTGAGTGGAATCCTCTATCTAATAATCCATTCTAACCATTTTTCACGGGGTGTTAGACCACTCAATTCAAAATGCAAGTTTGATGTTCAAAAATGTGTATTATTAAATAATTTGAATGAAGTGAAGTGGTGTGAAAGGAGCTTTTACTTTCCCTGGTGAGTCCTTGTCCTAGCATGGAGCAATGTGACAAGGTATAAATCACTAAACTCTGTTTAGGAAACTTCTTTTCCTAATGGAAACAAAATACTGGCTTTATTGACCAATCTTTCATCTTGCTAACACATTAACAAGTGATCTTCTGATCAACAGATAACATTTTGCCAAAATGGTGAAGTGCCACAACACACTAACAAAAACGTTAAGGTGCCAAATAAGACGGCTCTTTTGCTCCAATAATACATCATCTACATTTGTCTAATAATCATCTGCATAGAAGCAGATCAAAAACCCTTTGGCATCCCTAATAAATAATTTCCACAGGATGTTCATTATCAATTGGTTTAGTTGGTTTCTCAAAAAAACTTAATCACGTTAGTAAGGCATGAGCTCTGCTTATCTCCAATAGCTTTGGTAATCAGTGACATGTTCATGTTTATTTAATGGCATCTCATATAATGTTTCCTAATATTTTACCTACTACTGAAGCTAAAATTAGCAACCAACAGATTCCACGGTTTGACTTATATTCTTTATATAGCAGGATATTCAAACTCAGGACTAAGCCTTATACGCACACTGCATCATTGACACCATCAACCAATGCCTCATATATACATGACTGCCACCATTTCCTCAAGCACTCTAACATAAACTAAATCGGGCTCTGAAACACGATCGATCTCAGATCCATTATTTTTGGCCAATATAATGTGTTACCTGCAATACTAATCTCTCCTAAATGTATGCACTGTCAAATTACTCCATTGTTTTTCAGAAGTGAACACAAACGAACAATTTCACTAGATCGATTGAATGTTGACTGGATGACTAATGCACATGTGGGTGAAAGATTAAATCTCAAATATGTTCTATACTAAACCAAGCTGTAACATACATTTATTAGCAGCACAAAAGGATGATGACTTCTTGAAAGCCAATTCATCAACTGACTGATTTCTGCTCCCAACGAACCATTCAACTTTCAGCCTATACCCCTAATAAGATTTGTTGACACAGCAAGAATCTGGATTCAAACCAATCCAAAACTGATTAGAATGAAGGGGGTGATTCTCCCAGCTCGCTGCGCTCCTCGAGCAGCAGGTCAGGAAACTTAAGCGGAGGCCGTGTGGCGGACTTCCTGTTGGCCGCCACAGCCTCTGCGTGTCTCCGACCACTGGATTTGTGACATCGTCAGCTCCGTGCCAGAAATCGGCGTGGAGCTGAATAAATTATGTTAATGCCGATTTGAATGTAATTAGCAGGCCCGGAACTGATGTCTCTCTCTGGGCCAAATAGCCTCGCCCCCCCCGCTCTACCCGGGCCAGGAGCATTTCACTGCAACAGGCTTCACACAGCTCCCCACTAGCTGGTGGCCCGATCCCACTGGAGTGAAGGGGGGCCTTCAGGAGGTTGGGGGTAACGGTGGGGTGCCCCTGGACACTGCCAGCTTGGCAGTGTCAGCCTGGCCCGCCCCCTGGCACTGCCCGAGGGTCAAAGTGGCAATGCCCAGAGAACATTTTGGCACTGCCCACTGGGTATTGAATAGTGCCAAGGGCAGAGCCACAGGGGGTAGGGCCCCGCTGCCACAGTGCACTTGGGCTTGATGACGGAGGGAGGCCAGCGATCGGGGGTGGACATCAGGGTGGGGGTGGTTGGCCTACCAGGAGATCGAGGCAGGCCCGGACATGTGTCCGGGAGGCGAGGGGTGCGGGGAGGTCTGCAAGCCAGCGTTGCGGGGTTGCGAGGCTGGTCAGAGATCGAGCTGGCCACTGACAGGGAGGCCGGCAGTGTGCGCATGCGCCGATCTCCGTGCAGATAGATCGGCGCATGCGTAGTGGCTCGTTCAGCGCTACGCTGCTGGCCTCTCCAGCGGGAATAGGCCCCGCCCACTGATTTCTAACGGGATTCACGCTAGGGCACAGGTTGTGGGAGATTCATTTTGAAAACCCCACTGAAAAAACCAGTGAAATTTACTCCAGTTTTTGCGTGAATTCGGCACTCAGAATTGTTTTGCGAAAATAGGATTGAAATCTCCCATAGCTGCTGGTCTTAAGTCAAGTGAATTGAGTTTGAGGAATGTCAATCCAAATACTTCAATTGTATATGGTGAGGCAAATGAGTCAAAAGAAGTGGGTTCAAGGCAGAGGAAAGCACATATGGGCTGAGGTTAGAAATAGGAAAGGAGCGGTCACGTTGTTAGGAGTTTACTATAGGCCCCCAAATAGTAATAGAGGTGTGGAGGAAGAAATTGCTAAGCAGATTATGGATATGTGTGGGGGTCACAAGGTAGTTGTCATGGGGGACTTTAACTTTCCAAATATTGATTGGAACCTTTGTAGGTCAAATAGTTTGGATGGGACAGTTTTTGTGCAGTGTGTGCAGGAGGGTTTCCTGACACAATATGTGGATAGGTCGACAAGAGGTGAGGCCACATTGGATTTGGTACTGGGAAATGAACCGGGCCAAGTGTTAGATTTGGTTGTGGGAGAGCACTTTGGAGATAGTGACCACAATTCGGTGTCTTTTGTTATTGCAATGGAGAGGGATAGGGCCGTACGGCAGGGCAAGGTTTACAACTGGGGGAGAGGTAATTATGATGCGATTAGGCAAGAATTAGGGGGCATAAGTTAGGAACAGAAACTGTCAGGGAAAGGAACTAATGAAAAGTGGAACTTTTTCAAGGAGCAAATACTGGGTGTCCTTGATAGGTATGTCCCGTCAGGCAGGGAGGAAATGGCCGAGTGAGGGAACCATGGTTCACGAAAAAGGTGGAATGTCTTGTGAAAAGGAAGAGGGAAGCTTATGTAGGGATGAGGAAACAAGGTTCAGATGGCTCGATTGAGGGTTACAAGTTAGCAAGGAATGAGCTGAAAAAGGGGCTTAGGAGAGCTAGGAGGGGACATGAGAAGTCCTTGGCGGGTCGGATCAAGGAAAACCCCAAGGCTTTTTACTCTTATGTGAGGAATAAAAGAATGACCAGGGTGAGGTTAGGGCCGGTCAAGGACAGTAGTGGGAACTTGTGTATGGAATCAGTAGAGATAGGCGAGGTGATGAATGAATACTTTTCTTCAGTGTTCACCAAGGAGAGGGGCCATGTTTTTCAGGAAGAGAAGGTGTTACAGGCTAATAGGCTGGAGGAAATAGATATTCGGAGGGAGGATGTCCTGGCAGTTTTGAATAAACTGAAGGTCGATAAGTCCCCTGGGCCTGATGAAATGTATCCTAGGATTCTTTGGGAGGCAAGGGATGAGATTGCAGAGCCTTTGGCTTTGATCTTTGGGTCCTCACTGTCCATGGGGATGGTGCCAGAGGACTGGAGAATGGCGAATGTTGTTCCTCTGATTCAGAAAGGGAATAGAAATGACCCTGGTAATTATAGACCGGTTAGTCTTACTTAGGTGGTTGGTAAATTGATGGAAAATGTCCTTAGGGATGGGATTTATGACCATTTAGAAAGATGCGGATTAATCTGGGATAGTCAGCACGGATTTGTGAAGGGCAAGTCGTGCCTCACAAATTTGATTGAATTTTTTGAGGAGGTAACTAAGTGTGTTGATGAAGGTAGGGCAGTTGATGTCATATACATGGATTTTAGTAAGGCGTTTGATAAGGTCCCCCATGGTCGGCTTATGATGAAAGTGAGGAGGTGTGGGATAGAGGGAAAGTTGGCCGATTGGATAGGTAACTGGCTGTCTGATCGAAGACAGAGGGTGGTGGTGGATGGAAAACTTTCGGATTGGAGGCAGGTTGCTAGCGGAGTGCCACAGGGATCAGTGCTTGGTCCTCTGCTCTTTGTGATTTTTATTAATGACTTAGAGGAGGGGGCTGAAGGGTGGATCAGTAAATTTGCTGATGACACCAAGATTGGTGGAGTAGTGGATGAGGTGGAGGGCTGTTGTAGGCTGCAAAGAGACATAGATAGGATGCAAAGCTGGGCTGAAAAATGGCAAATGGAGTTTAACCCTGATAAATGTGAGGTGATTCATTTTGGTAGGACTAATTTAAATGTGGATTACAGGGTCAAAGGTAGGGTTCTGAAGACTGTGGAGGAACAGAGAGATCTTGGGGTCCATGTCCACAGATCTCTAAAGGTTGCCACTCAAGTGGATAGATCTGTGAAGAAGGCCTATAGTGTGTTAGCTTTTATTAACAGGGGGTTGGAGTTTAAGAGCCGTGGGGTTATGCTGCAACTGTACAGGACCTTGGTGAGACCACATTTGGAATATTGTGTGCAGTTCTGGTCACCTCACTATAAGAAGGATATGGAAGCGCTGGAAAGAGTGCAGAGGAGATTTACCAGGATGCTGCCTGGTTTGGAGGGTAGGTCTTATGAGGAAAGGTTGAGGGAGCTAGGGCTGTTCTCTCTGGAGCAGAGGAGGCTGAGGGGAGACTTAATAGAGGTTTATAAAATGATGAAGGGGATAGCTAGAGTGAACGTTCAAAGACTATTTCCTCGGGTGGATGGAGCTATTACAAGGGGGCATAACTATAGGGTTCGTGGTGGGAGATATAGGAAGGATATCAGAGGTAGGTTCTTTACGCAGAGAGTGGTTGTGGTGTGGAATGGACTGCCTGCAGTGATAGTGGAGTCAGACACTTTAGGAACATTTAAGCGGTTATTGGATAGGCACATGGAGCACACCAGGATGATAGGGAGTGGGATAGCTTGATCTTGGTTTCAGATAAAGCTCGGCACAACATCGTGGGCCGAAGGGCCTGTTCTGTGCTGTACTGTTCTATGTTCTATAATCCAGGTTAATTGTCCAGTGCAGTACTGAGAAAGTGTTACAATGTTAATGCTGCTACTCTTCAGGTGGGATGTTAAAACAAAGTTCTATCACCTGTTCCGGTGCAAGTGAAAATTAGAAAGATTCCACTGCATTATTTAAGGAGCATTGTCAAGACTAGTTATCTACCTCAATATTAACTGATCATGGAATATATTCCAGTTTGTAGCTAACTGCTGTGCATTTGCCTATATAACATAACACTTCAAAGTAATGCAAGTGTTGTATGTGAAGCCACTAATTTTTACTTATTTCCCTCATCCAATTGTTAATTTAAGAATGGAAGTCTCAAGTTTCATGTGCCACTGTTTATTGATAGGCATATCGTAAAACAGATAAAACTCATCCCAATTGGTATATATAAACCCAAGTGACAGATCATAAGGTTCAGATCCAAACAATGATAATTTTTAAAATATCACAGAATTCAATACTGGTTTCAACCTAATTCTCTAAACATGCTTTCAATTTGATATATGGATCTGAGAAAACATCTGCCTTAATATCTGATAAAGATATAAACATAACTTCTTTTCCAAAATGTACAATAACTTGAAAATGTTTTCTAGATCCAGTGTGCGCCAATTTGGAAAGAAAATTTTCCATAAAGACAATAAGGAGAAATTTTTTTTGTAAATCATCTTTTTAAACTTAAATCCCACTTTCTCCCTCAATCACTACATTTAAAAAATTATGAACCTTCATTTTAAAAAGAATACTCCAAATTAATTTTGGCACAGACTTCTTATGGTTTCTCATTTAACTTAATTTTAACATGATTGGAACTGATTACAGCTTGGATACCTGCAAGGTCAGACCATATTTGCCGCAGTCCCATTCTTGACACAGAACGGAAAAATTCCTCAGACAACCTCGTCTATAAATGGTTTGTTTAATTTGTTGTAAACAGTGGTTTTCTTAACTGTGCCAAATTCTCAAATGTATCAACATGTTAATGTGCATAATACATTCACAACTGGCATGTTTCAGTATGCAACACAACATGCCCATAAACAATGATGTATGTTTAAAGGTCATCCTTTGTAATCGTTTTTATCTATAACAAAAATTATTTCCTTTATTAATATGAAATGTCACTCGGCTTTCCATTTAACTTTACCCACATAAATTTCATCACTAAGATAACATGAGCTTTTGATTGTATATCATCAGAAGTTGCACTGAACTATCGAATCACCGCACTGCTTTAATCACTTACCTTCATCTGTGCAAAAGGGCGTTCATAATTGCCAACGTATAGTAGTCCAACAGTTTGTGGCAGCAACCTTTGAAAAAAAATACATACATTCATTTCAAACAACAGGACATGAAAATCTATTGCATAAAAGATGTAAGCAGCTAACAATCCTACTAACTCATTGCAAAGCTAGCACCTAAAATGACTGGAAATGACTATGGCAATACCCATTCTTTTAAAAGTAGAGGCAACATTATCCAACATTATTGATATCAATCGAAGGTCAATTGCAGACCCTATATTTCCTATTTGCTGATAAACTGTCCATGGTCAGGTGGAAGCTTGATGCTGGTACAGGGCCTTGAAAAATTCAGAGCACTCTTTTCTTAATATTTACATATGAAATGCATTTTCAATCTTTTCAGTGGTTTAACAGATCAATTCCACCAAGGGTGGGGGGGGGGGGGGGGGGGAGGGAGGAGGACAGAGCTAAGTTGAGTAGCCATCGTGCCAATGAATGAACCTAAAAGTATTTTGCTCTTTCCATATTCTTAGGATGCCCCAAAAACTATTTACATTTTATGAACTACCTTTGAAGTGTAATCACTTTTGTTCTTGTAAGCAAATCTGACAGGAAATCGGTGTACAACAAGATCCCAACAAAAAACATAAGATAAATAACTAGCCAATCTGTTTTGGTGGTGTTGGATATGGAAGGAACGCTGGTCTCAACAGCAGGAGATCTCTCTGATCCTTTTTAAATTGTGCCATGGGATCTTTTACATTTATAGGAATGCAGAGGAACTAATGAAAGAAAGTTGAATTGATGTGAAACTTTATGTACCCAATTTTTAAGAGGAGATTTTTAAAAATTACCCCTCACTGTAGCATACTATTCAATCTTCCTTATACATTTATTCAATTCTAATGTCATTGTGTCTCAGTTGGCACCAGTCCTGCCTTCAAAACAAACAGAGCAATCAATTTGCATGCAGCAAGAACCACAAGAAACAACAAAATAAATGACCAATTAATCTGTTTTGGTAGTGCTGGTTAACATATAAATGCTATCCAGAATACCGGGAGAACATCCTATTCTTCACTGAATAGTGCCATACAGTCTTTCACGCCCTCTTCAATAGGCACGAGCCTATGGTTTAGTATCTCATTTGAAGGTTGGTACCTCAAATTTAGCACCCAGTGTTGCACTGAATGTGCTCATCTTGGGATGAGACTTGAATCTGCAATCTTCTAACTCGGAGGCGAGAGTGCCAACACTATAGGGAATGTGGAAACTATGTTATAAAACGCCCATCTGAGGCTGGAGTAAATAAGCAGGCTGAAAGTGCGTTCATTGCAGAATGCTGCATTTTCAGAAGTTCCGGCTTTCATGGTCTGCTGGGTCAGGTGGATATTGTAAATCCATGCAGTACCACTTGAAAAAGAGAAAGTGTGCTCTTGGTGTCCTACCCAAAAATACACTGGAACTGGCCTTTCATCCTTTTGCCTTCATAAAATAGTTACCACATTCCCAACAGCTTTAATATTTTTATTTTTTATTTATTTGGTAGCACACTGCTCCTTCATCAGGTGAGTCCTCACCTAATGAAGGAGCAGCGCTCCGAAAGCTCGTGCTACCAAATAAACCTGTTGGACTTTAACTTGGTGTTGTGAGATTTCTCACTGTGCCCACCCCAGTCCAACGCTGGCATCTCCATATCATAGAAGAGTGCAGGTTCAAGTCTCATTCTAAGACTTGAGCGCATAATTGAGGCTGACACTTCACTACAGCACTGAGTAATACATTTTTGGGGTTGTTACCCTTCAGAGTAGATGCTAAACTTGGTTCCCATCTGCCTATACAGGTAGTGTGAAATGCTGCATGGGACCATTAAAAGAGGAACAGGAAGTTCTCCAAGTGTCCTGGATAACATTGATCTGTTAACTGAAACTACTAGAACAGGTTGATTCATCATTTAGTTTGTGGTTTTTCGTAAAATCTTGTTGTGTACAAATTGGCTCAATTTGCCTATATAATAGTAACTACACTTCCAAAAGTGAACCAATTTTCTGTAAAACATTTTGGGACATACTTACTATGTAGCATACAACAAGTACCCGTACTTCAGAAGTAATGAATCGTCTTCAAGGCACTGTGGGATGTTTTGAGACCTCACCACTAGCTCAGATTTGTTTTTCTGCTTGATCGACATCCATTAATGGACAAGAAAAAATTTACTCCAATTAAGTATTATGATCCGATTTCGCACCTTTGTTCCCGAGCCACTGACTCCACCCCTCTTCCTAATCTGAGACTAGAACAGACTCCTTTGCTACAGTAATGCCTATCTGTGCCTGAACGGAGGTTATGACTCCATAACCTCTCTATCAGCAAGGCACTTCTACCTCCATATCATCACCCATATTCACCCCAGCCTCATAAGAACATAAGAAATAGGAGCAGGAGTAGACCATCTAACCCCTCGAGCCTGCGCCGCCATTCAATAAGATCATGGCTGATCTGATAATGGTTTAGTTCCACTTACCCGCCCGCTCCCCCATAACCCTTAATTCCCTTATTGATCAGAAATCTATCTACCTGTGACTTAAACATATTTAACGAGGTAGCCTCCACTGCTTCAATGGGCAGAGAATTCCAGAGATTCACTACCCTCAGAGAAGAAGTTCCTCCTCAACTGGACTTTAAGAAAGAGGTTGTGCTGGAATCTTTGAATGGCATCAAGATAGATAAGTCGCCGGGTCCGGATGGGATGTACCCCAGGTTACTGTGGGAGGCGAGGGAAGAGATTGCAGAGCCTCTGGCGATGATCTTTGCATCGTCGATGGAGACGGGAGAGGTGCCGGAGGATTGGAGGATTGCGGATGTGGTTCCTATTTTCAAGAAGGGGAATAGGGATAGCCCAGGAAATTACCGACCGGTGAGTCTAACCTCAGTGGTTGGTAAGCTGATGGAGAAGATCCTGAGGGACAAGATTTATGAGCATTTAGAGAGGTTTAGTATACTCAAGAATACTCAGCATGGCTTTGTCAAAGGCAGATCGTGCCTTACGAGCCTGGTGGAGTTCTTCGAAAATGTGACTGAACACATTGACGAAGGGAAAGTGGTAGATGTGGTTTATATGGATTTTAGCAAGGCGTTCGATACGTTCCCCCATGCAAGGCTTCTCGAAAAAGTGAGAGGGCATGGGATCCAAGGGACTGCTGCCCTGTGGATCCAGAACTGGCTTGCCCAAAGGAGGCAGAGAGTGTGTATAGATGGGTCTTTTTCTAATTGGAGGTCGGTCACCAGTGGTGTGCCCCAGGGATCTGTTCTGGGACCCTTGCTCTTTGTCATTTTCATAAATGACCTGGATGAGGAAGCAGAGGGATGGGTTGGTAAGTTTGCCGACGACACGAAGGTTGGTGGGGTTGTGGATAGTCTGGAGGGATGTCAGAAGTTACAGAAGGACATAGATAGGATGCAAGACTGGGCGGAGAAGTGGCAGATGGACTTCAACCCAGATAAATGCGTAGTGGTCCATTTTGGCAGGTCGAATGGGATGAAGGAGTACAATATAAAGGGAAAGACTCTTAGTACGGTAGAGGATCAGAAGGACCTTGGGGTCTGGGTCCATAGGACTCTAAAATCGGCCCCGCAGGTGGAGGAGGTGGTTAAGAAGGCGTATGGTGTGCTGTCCTTTATCAATCGAGGGATTGAGTTTCGGAGTCCGGGGATAATGATGCAGCTATATAAGACTCTCGTCAGACCCCACTTGGAGTACTGTGCTCAGCTCTGGTCGCCTCATTACAGGAAGGATGTGGAAAAGATTGAAAGGGTGCAGAGGAGATTTACAAGGATGTTGCCTGGATTGAGTGGCATGCCTTATAAGGATAGGCTAAGGGAGCTCGGTCTTTTCTCCTTGGAGAGACGTAGGATGAGAGGAGACCTAATAGAGGTATATAAGATGTTGAGAGGCATAGATCTGGTGGACTCTCAGAGGCTTTTTCCCAGGGTGGAAATGGCTGCTACGAGAGGACACAGGTTTAAGGTGCTGGGGGGTAGGTACAGGGGAAATGTTAGGGAGAAGTTTTTCACACAGAGGGTGGTGGGCGAGTGGAATCGGCTGCCATCAGTGGTGGTGGAGGCAAACTCAATAGGGTCTTTTAAGAGACTCCTGGATGAGTACATGGGACTTAATAGGGTGGAGGGTTATAGGTAGACCTAAAAGGTCGGGATATGTTCGGCACAACTTGTGGGGCCAAAGGGCCTGTTTTGTGCTGTAGTTTTCTATGTTTCAACTCTGTCCTAAACTGACTCCCCCTTATTTTGAGGCTGTGTCCTCTAGTTCTTGTTTCCTTTCTAAGTGGAAAGAATCTCTCTGCCTCTACCCTGTCTCGCCCCTTCATTATCTTATATGTCTCTATAAGATCTTCCCTCAGCCTTCTAAACTCCAACGAGTACAGGCCCAATCTACTCAATCTCTCCTCACAAGCTAACCCCCTCATCTCCGTTATCAACCTGGTGAACCTTCTCTGTACTCCCTCCAAGGCCAATACATCCTTCCGCAAATAAGGGGACCAAAATTGCACACAGTACTCCAGTTGCGGCCTCACCAGTACCTTGTATAATTGCAGCAAGACCTCCCTGCTTTTATCCTCCATCCCCTTCGCGATAAAGGCCAACATTCCATTTGCCTTCTTGATCACCTGCTGCACCTGCAAACTGAGTTTTTGCGATTCATGCACAAGGACCCCCAGGTTCTTCTGCACAGTAGCATGTTGTAATTTTTCACCATTTAAATAATAGTCCATTTTACTATTATTCCTTCCAAAGTGGATAACCTCACACTTGTCAACATTATACTCCATCTGCCAGATCCTCGCCCACTCACTTAGCCTATCCAAATCTCTTGCAGACTTTCCGCATCCTCCACGCAATTCGCTTTCCCACTCATCTTTGTATCATCCACAAACTTTGTTACCCTACACTCGGTCCCCTCCTCCAGATCGTCTATGTATATGGTAAACAGTTGAGGCCCCAGCACCGATCCCTGCGGCACGCCACTAGTCACCAACTGCCAACCAGAAAAGCACTCATTTATTCCAAGTCTCTGCTTCCTGTTAGATAGCCAATCCTCGATCCGCGCTAACACTTTACCCCCAACTCCGTGTACCCTAATCTTCTGCAGCAACCTTTTGTGCTCATATGTTGGTGCTTTGCCACTTCTGGACTTAACTACTCTAATGCTCTCTTGGCCAACCTTCTCTGTTCAGTTGTCTGGGTCCAAAGCTCTGGACTTACTTCCCTTCATGAACCTCTCTGCCCCTTTCCCTTCAT
Organism: Mustelus asterias; assembly: GCF_964213995.1. Classification (NCBI taxonomy): domain Eukaryota; kingdom Metazoa; phylum Chordata; class Chondrichthyes; order Carcharhiniformes; family Triakidae; genus Mustelus; species Mustelus asterias. The sequence goes on from NC_135805.1 coordinate 46,545,872, forward strand.
TTAAGATGCTCCTTAAAATCCACCTCTTCAACCAATTCTTTGGGCACTTTGTCCAAATATATGTAACTTGGTTTCAAATTTTGTTTGGTAATGGTCTCTTGAGGCCCCCTGGGATGCTTCACTTTGTTTAGGTGCCATAATAATATAAGTTGTTGTTGAGATACTGGGTAAAATGTGACATGGTGAAAATTCCTTTGATGACAGTAAATCATTCTTGCAGCGAAGCAGAGGGAACACAGACTTTTCAGAGCCATGTCAGGATACTTGGTTTTTACTTTATAAATATTCAATATTTAAAACTGACAGCATTTTTATATTTTCCACAGAGTACGAGTAACTCAAATAAAATCTGCATTTTGAAACCTTCAAGGGGGAAAAGCAAAAAGAGCAGCACCAGGATGCACAGCTTATCATACAAATGAGGATGGTTTTCATTATTCATTTTTTCTGTACTTCATCAATTTGGCAGAGGATATCAAAATATATTAAGTGGTCAAGCAACATCTCTCAGCTTCATCACAGCACTATTGGCAGAAGAGAATTGGGTTCGGTTCACAAATCCGACCTGATATTTTAGAAAAAGATACAATTAAGGAGATGTATCTGCTTAAATTCCTGTTTCAAATATAATTGAGGCACTTTCCTACCATAGAAGCAATGCGAAAGGTTACACAAACACAGCTAATTCCTGCACTCCGGGATCCTCCCAAATAGTTAGGAACAAGAGATGGAGTGTGGCAGGGTCAGGCCTGAAGTGTGTTTACTGGCAGGGTGGTTTCTTCGGTTCCATTTTCTTTAATTAAATGTTCACCATGCAATTCTTTCCCCCTTGAAAAGCCAGTTGAGGAGTACAAGATTTCCTTTATGTGATAAATAAAGATTCTGCTGCTCAGCACCTTCTCAAGCAACATGACTGACAGTAGGTATTCACAGGTGAGAATGACAATGCTGCAGTAGCACACTTGCACAATTTTTCTTTCTCTTCTGATAAATTATGAGCACATGACCTACTCCAACCACCGTCATATTTGAGCCAACCACAAATGCAATATTTAAAAAAAAGTTGATTCACCCACCACGTTTACTACCCCCTTATGAAAACCACTGTATTTATTTTTAAGAGTCTCCCCAAAAGCGCCAACGGAAACTCAAGGGAAACATGGGTGGGATCTCAGTGAACAAGAGCATTAGCACTCACAAATAAAGGAAATGTTTGAAGATAAGGACACAATGGCACATGTGAAATGAATAGCTCTAGCTGACATTTGATTGGCCATGCAGTATAAAAATGGCCATGAGTTGAGAGAGTTTTGGAGGCCAGTGAATTAAAACAAAGGCTTCAAGGCTTGATTTTCACACATTTACACAGTCATGTAGGTGAGTCTTCAATTTTATTTGGCATTAACAATATTTTCTACACTCTAGTTTATTCCTCATCACCAGCAATGTAGCCTCTAGTACTTTTCTTGTTGTGCTCCGGCAACTTGTTTTGGTGTGTTTTAAATTTGTATGCTTTAAATTTTCTTGCATGGTTGCACATATGCAGTAACTTAAAGGGGCCAACTTTTGTCTGGCCTGTAAGGGAAATAGGTTGCTGTACAGTCGGACAGTTTAGAGGGAACATTGATCAGCAGTATATCCTTTCTATAAGATATATGTTCCAAATTCTTTTATTTTTTTAAAGACTTGCTCTCAAACATAGGACCCTGTAGCAGTTAGTAAACTTGTCACACAACCAGTCACAATCCTTTTTACATGCCTTCCTCATTCTCCTTATACTCATTGATGATTCAAAGGTCATGCAGGTTTGGATTCTGCAGATCAGAACATAATAGAGTTGGTAAAGTACAGGACTATTCACTAACTTTTCATTAAGGGTTTTGATTAACTGCAATAAAAATCGGATTTCACTGACATGCTGATTGCAAAATGATGTTGTGAGGTTTTAAAAAATAATATTAGGTCCTTTACAAGAAGAAAATATTGGCATAAATCCATAAACATAAAAATAAAAATGGGTATTAGCATTATGTACAATACAGTGAGTATGCTCAATACATTTTAAGTTAGATTTCAGTATTTCACCTTACCCAAGTTATTTGATTAAAAGTTAGGCTGTCATCAGATATTACAAGTCTCGTCTTCCCTGCACCCAATTCCAAAGAACATGTACTAGACTCCATCGCTACAGAGTAGGAGCAACCATAAGCTCCATAACGTTCTACATGGTTTGGAGTTCTCTGTCCCAACTGTCTCCAACGGTATAGAAAGCAATGAAATTGCTTGCTGCTAACAAACTCGTAAATGAGAGCCAGCTTCTCGTCATATTTCCAGCCTAGCTAAGGTAGTGCCATACCACAAAGTTGTAAGTGGCAAAATATGAGAGGAAATCCATCCTAAATAAAAGACTTCTATCTTTAGGTTTATTTCTTGCTGCAAACAGAAATTTCCCTACCTCACTGAAAAGCTTGGATAGGATCACCAGTATCTGCCACTGTACTTCCACTGAATAATCTGGAAATGCGTGAATTTGCAGATTGAATGGAATAGAATTTGGGGAATATAGAATCATAGAATGTTTACAGCACAGAAAGCGACCAGTCGAGCTAGTGCTAACTTGAGGACAATTTAGCTGGTTTCATTACTCAAGCAAAACCTCAAGCCATCAGCTTTGGAAAAAACAGCTCAAATTATAACATATTGTATGATGTTCTTATAAAACAGCCTCACTGGAAGTTTTAATATTGGCCACAGTATTGAAATGCAACACATACATTTCAGTCTTTTTAAATGCATTCTTTCAAGAAATGTGGGCATCACCGGCTAGGTCAGCATTAACTGCCCATGCCTAATTGCCTTTGAGAAGGGTGATAGTGAGCCATCTTCTTGAACCTCTGCAGTTCATGGGGTGTAGATACACCCATGGTGCTGTGAGGAAGGGAGTTCCAGGATTTTGACCCAGTGACAGTGAAGGAACGGTATTTGGTTCCAAGTAAGGATGGTGTGTGACTTGAAGGGGAATTAGGAGGTGGTGGTGCTCCAATGCATCTTCTGTCCTTGTCTTTCTAGGTGGCAGATGTCGTGGGTTTGCAAGTTTCTGTTGAAGGTTCTTTGGTGATTTGCTGCATCTTGTACCTTCTGCCACTGTGCATTGGTGGTGGAGGAAATGAGTGTTAAAGGTGGTGTGTATGGGATGCCAATCAAGCGGGCTGCTTTGTCCTGGATGGCGTCAAGCTGCGCAAGTTTGGTTGGAGCTATACTCATCCAGGCAAGTGAAGAGTATTACACGCTTGACTTGTGCTTTGTATATGGTGGACAAGTTTTGGGAAGTCAGGCGGGGAGTTACTTACCACAGAATTCCCAGCCTCTGACCTGCTCTTGTCGCCACAGTATTTGTATGACATGTCCATTCAGTTTCTGGTCAGTGGCAACCCCCAAGGATGTTGATAGTGGGGAATTCAGCAATATCAAGGGGAGATGGTTAGCTTTTCTCTAGTTGGAGGTGGTCATTGCCTGGCACTTGTGTGGCAGCAATGTTACTTGCCACTTGTCAGTCCAAACCTGAATGTTGTCCAAGGTTTGCTGGATATGGACACAGACTGCTTCAGTAAATGAAGAATCATGAATGGCACTGAACGTTGTGCAACCATCAGTGAACATTCCACTCTTGATACTACCCTGAGGAACTCCCACAGCAATTTCCTGAGACTGAATTGCTGAAATATGGAATAATATGCATATATGAAAGGGAGACAATATTCAATGGCAATATATAAAAACTTTGAGAAAGCTGATCAATGTACTTGGGCTAAATATTAAGTAACAACATTCTTCAACAAAGAATACATAAGTTGTTCTTCAGTATTTAGCAGAAAGATGTCAAATATGACGAGAGGAAATTACTTGCTGGACCTGCTAAGTACAAAAACAGGATTCAACAGATAATGAAACTAAAGATTGACACATCCCGAGGATAAGATAGTTTCCACCCCAGGGTTTTAAAAGGTGAGGAAATTGCAGGTGCTTGAGACATAATCTTCCAAAGCTTTCTCAATTCTGCAATTGTTCCCTTTGATTTGAAAATTACAAATAACACTACGATTTTTAAAAAGAGGCAGCGAGAGAGAAAACACAAGAAATTATAGAGCTAGTACTCTTAAAATATGATGTGCCATATTATAGGAATCTATAATGAAGGAAGGACAAAGTAACTATACATTGAGAAATTTTAGATAATGAGAGCACCAAGGTGAATTTGTAAAGGGTAGGCCATGTTTAATGAATCAAAATAAATTTCAGAAAGTAGCTCAAGTATTAAACATGGGAATAACTTTGGGTTTTTTAAAATTATTCATTTATGGGATGTAGTGTCGCTAGCTGGGCCAGCATTTAATACCTATCCCTAACTGCCCTCAGGAAGGTGCTGGTGACATGACTTCTTGAACCACTGCAATCCACGTGATGTGATTACACACACAGTGATATTAGGAGGTTGAGGATTTTGACCCAGCAACAGTGAAGAAATGGCAATATATTTCCAAGTCAGGATGGTGAGCGATTTGGAGGGGAACTTCCAGGTAGTGGCGTTCCCATGTATCTGCTGCCCTTGTCCTTCTAGATGGTAGTGGTTGTGGGTTTGAAAGGAGCTACCTAAGGAGCTTTGGCAAGTTCCTACAGTGCATTTTGCAGTTGGTACATGCTGCTGCTAATTTGGTCAGTATTGGAGCGTGTAAATGTTTGTAGATGGGGTGCCAATCAAGCACTTGATAGTACCAAACGATTTGAGTTGTTGTTGAAGCTGCACTCATCTAGGGAAGTGGAGAGTATTCCATTACACTTCAGATTTTTGCCTTGTGGATGGTGGACAGGCTTTGGAAAGTCAGGGGATTAAGCTACTTGCCACAGAATTAATAGGCACTGACCTGGTCTTGTAGCCACGGTATTAATATGGCTGATCCAGTTCAGTTTTTAGCTAATGGTAACCCCCAGAATGTTGATATGGGGGATTCAGCGGTGATAATTAAATTGAATGCCAAAGACTGATGTTTAGTTCTCTCTTGAAGGAGATGGTCATCACTTGGCATTTGTGTGGTGCAAATGTTACTTGCCACTTATCAGCTCAAGCCTGGATATTGTCCAGGTTTTGCTGCATTTGGACATGGACTACTTTAGTGTCTGAGGAGCCATGGATGATGCTGTGCATTGTGAAATCACCAGCAAACATCCCCACTTCTGACCTTGTGATGGAAGGAAGGTCATTGATGGAGCAGCTGAAGATGGTTGGGCCAAGGCCAAGGCAAAGTAGTGATGCCCTGGAACTGAGGTTGCCCTCATACCACCATAACCATCTTCCTTTGTGCTAAATATGACTCCAACCACTGGAGAGTAGGTCATTGCTAAGCAAGTGTCACTTGACCCCTTCCATTATTTAGAAACATTGAAAATAGGAAGAGTAAGGCATTTGGCTGTTCGAGCTGTTCCGCCATTCAATATGACTGATCCTCCATCTCTACACCATACTCCCACACTCTCCCCATACCCCTCCACACATTTAGAGTCTAGAAATCTATTTCCTTCCTAAATATATTCAGTGGCTCGGCCTCCACAGCCCTCTCTAGTAAAGAAGGAAAAATTACTAGGCGGGCGGCACGGTAGCGCAGTGGTTAGCACTGCTGCTTCACAGCTCCAGGGTCCCGGGTTCGATTCCCGGCTTGGGTCACTGTCTGTGTGGAGTTTGCACATTCTCCTCGTGTCTGCGTGGGTTTCCTCCGGGTGCTCCGGTTTCCTCCCACAGTCCAAAGATGTGCGGGTTAGGTTGATTGGCCAGGTTAAAAAAAAAATTGCCCCTTAGAATCCTGAGGTGTGTAGGTTAGAGGGCTTAGTGGGTAAATATGTGGGGGGAGGGCCTGGGTGGGATTGTGGTCGGTGCAGACTCGATGGGCCGAATGGCCTCCTTCTGCACTGTAGGGTTTCTCTGATTCTCTCTGATACTTCACTCAGAGTGATGAATCTGTGGAATTCACTACCACAGAAAGTAGTTGAGGCCAAAACAGTGAAGAAATTAGATATGGCTCTTGGGGCTAATGGGATCGAGGGATATGGGAGGAAGGGGGTGGGGGGGCGGGGGATAAGGATATTGAATTTGGTGATCAGCCATGATCATAATGAATGGCAGAGCAGGCTTGAACAGCCTACTCCTGCTTCTATTTTCTATGTTTCCATGAATTAGGATAGAGAGAAATCTTTCCACTAGTGGAGGAGTCAATGACATGAAGACATAACCTTAAACTCACAGCCAGGACATTCAGAAGAGAAATCAGGAGATACACAAAGGGATTAAAAGTGTGAAACTTTCTTCCACAAAAAGCAGTACATCAGAACTAAGAACAAGAAGAGACCACACAGCCCATCCACCATTTAACACAATCATGGCTGATCTTGGGCTTCAATCCCAATTTCCCATCTATTCCCATTTCTTTTGATTCCGAGAGACCAAAAATCTATTTCAGCTTTAAATATATTCAACCATGGGGCATCCAGAACCTTGAGGTTGAGAATTCCAAAGATTCACAGCCTCTTGAGTGAAGATATTTCACCTCACCTGAGTCCTAAATTATTATCCCGAAACTGTGCTCCCTTGGTCTAGATTTCCCAGCCAAGGGAAATAGCATCTCAGTATCTACCCCTGTCAAGCCCTATCATAATCTTGAATGCTTCAATGAGATCACCGCTAGGTGCTTGCTCAATTAATAATTTCAAATCGGAAATTGAAACGATTTGCTAGAAGGATATTAATGACCATAGAGCCAAGGCGTATGGATAGAGTTAGGATACAGATCAGCTATGATCTTTTTGATTGAAGTTTTGAGGTGGTGACCAGGTCTGTAGAAGAGGGTGGTGTCGTTAACGTAGTCTACATGGACCAGTAAGGCTTTTGACAAGGTCCTGCATGGGAGATTGATCAAGATGATAAGTGCCCATTGGATCCTGGGCAATTTGGGTTACAGGGATCAGTGCTGGGTTCCTCGTTGCTGTTTGTAGTGTACATTAATCATTTAGATGTGAACAAAGGGGTCATGATCAGTAAGGTTGAAGATGACATGAAAATTGGTGGTGTGATAAATAATTGGGAGGAAACCCTTAAATTACAGGATGATATAGATGGGCTGATCAGAAGGGTAGAACTGTGCCAAAAAGAATTTAACCCTGAAAAGTGTGAGGTGATGCATTTTGGGAGGGCTAAAATGGCAAGGGTATATAGAATGAACAGCAGAGCAGTAGGAGGTACAGAAGGGTTTTTGGAATCCATGTACAAAGATCTCTGAAGGCAGCAGGACAAGCAGATAAGGTGGCTAAGAAGGCATATGGGATGCCTTTATTAGCCGAGGCATAGAGTATAAGAGCAGGGAGGTTATGCTGGAGCTGTATAAAATGTTCATTAGGCCACAGCTAGAGTACTGGCTGCAGTTCTGGTCACTATAGACACTATAGGAAGGATATGATTGCACTAGAAATGGTGCAGAGGAGATTCACCAGAATGTTGCCTGGGTTGGAGTGTTTCAGCTATGAAGAGAGGCTGCTTAGCCTGGGGTTGTTTTCCTTAGAGCAGAGAAGTCTGAGGGGGGATCTGATTGAGCTGTACAACATTACGAGGGACAGAGATAGGGTAGATAGGAAGAAACTTTTCACCTCGGTGGAGGGGTCAATGACCAAGGGGCATAGAGTTAAAGTCAGGGGCAGATGACTTAGAGGGGATTTGAGGAAAAGCCTTTTCATCCAGAGGGAATTCACTGTCTGAAAGGGTGGTACAGGTGGGAACCCTTACAACATTTAAGAAGCATTTAGATGAGCACTTAAAATGCCATAGCATACAAGGCAACGGACTGTGCTGGAAAATAGGATCAGAACAGATAGGTGCTTGATGGTCAGTGTAGACATGATGGGCTGAAAGGTCTCTCTCTACGCTGTAAACCTCTATGACTCTATGAATCATTGAATGGAGGAATGGACTCAAATGGCCTACCCTGTTTGCTATACTTCCAGGAGGAAAGTATTGTCTTTATAATTTATTTATATAAGTTGCTGAATTGGTAGACAAGAATTCAAGGGTATCTAGTCAAGACAGTAACGTCGATGTGGAATTATGCAAAATGTATCCACATGGAAACAGACTATTTACATTAGTGTTTATCTTTCACATGAGCAACAGTCCTAATCCCATAGGTCCACTCTGTTCCCAAATCCCTTTATCGCCCTTTTCCAACAACCATATATCTTTACATTTAAAGCACAGAAAGAGGCCATTCGGTCTCTAATGATTGTACTGATTTACTGAATGAATTATACAACTGGGTTCTGTTCCCCTAATCTTTCCCTACAGCTCTGCGAATTTTTTCATTCCAATTATATATTTGCAATTCCCCTTTGAAAGTTACAAATGAATCTGTTTCTGCCACCCTTCAGGTAGTGCGTTCCAGGTCATAAGAGATGTGTCCTTCAAAGTGTGTTTTGGAGATAACCAGAAATCTGTGGCAAGGTACAGGAATCATAATGTAAGGATAAGGTGGCAAAAGGAGTAAGATAATCAGCTTGTTCTGCTATTCAATCAGAACATAACTGATCTGTACCTCAACACAACTTACAATCTCAGTTTTGAAAATTTCAACTGGTCCAGCATCCACAATCTTATGGGAAACAAAATTCCAGATATCTACTATCATTTGCTTGAAAAGATTTTGTTGCATTAAATAAAAGTCTCACTTCCAAATCCCACAGCATAAGCGATCTTTCTCTACACCCTAGCTATGACTGTAACATTCTGCACTCCTTTCCTGCTCCATGTACGGTATGCTTTGTCTGTAGAGTGCGCAAGAAACAATACATTTCACTGTATACTAATACATGTGACAATAATAAATCAAATCAAAGTAAAACACTTTCTCAGATAAATTTATGAATTATAAACATATTAGCAAATTTAATTTGCCATATGCAAGAATCAACCGCTTATCATGGAACTGGGAAAAAAGACAAGGATGGTCAATTCTGAGCTGGGCAAAGTCAAATCCGATGACACTCAGGAAATTACGTTCCTGTTCATGACACGTCATGAACACACATTTGTTCAATGATGAATCATTTACTAACACTGAAGCCACCATAAATAATTTCAGTTTTCCATGTGAGGAACTTTAGGGCAAATTAAGCTATTTGTAGAAACAGAAGAAAAACGAACTGTGGTTGGGCACAACAGATAATCGGAGTCTGATTCTTCCAAACTCTATTATTAAATATAAACAGAATGGGATATTCCCTGACTTAGCTCTTGCAAAGAAATGAAATACATATATAAAGGTTGGCTAAACCTTCACCTAAAGTTATGGTGCAATTCTAGACATGGAAAATTCCTTTCCATTTCTCAGATTCCTGTGTTAATAACCAGCAGTGTACAGCTAGAACTATATTGTCTGACCTTTTCAATAGTTCCTTAACAAGCACAATACTCACCACAGCAATTTTACAGAGTCTAAATCATTCTAGATGAGGTAGTCACGGGTTCAATTTCCAGTTGGAAGCCATATGTGAACCACAGTTTCTGAGCAGAGTATGAAACAATTATAGCCATCCTGGCTTTTCCTTTTATTTATAATACCGTGGTTTGTTTGGTACACATTATAAAGCGGAAATGCATTTTGCTTGTGGGTGAGCAAATCAATTTTCATGTAGTTGAATGTTGAAATTACCATAGAAATTACTCCCAAAACAGTGCTTAACATTATTCCTTACGAATGTCAACATCCCAACACTAGAAGCACATGTTAGCGAATCATATTCTAATATTGATTCTTGTCTGGCTCATTCACAATGGCATAATAAACCGACATACACAGAACAATTCCTTTTCAGGAAGGCCACCACTTCATGCCTTTGCTCCAGGATGAATCAATTCCTTTGAGCAAGAAACCAACCGACTAATCTGCTTCAGGCTGCTAGGATATTGGGTCTCTAGAGTATATAACGTCACAGTAGTGCATTAATCTGAACAAAGTGCACTAGCAACAAATAGCCTATATCTTGTTACCTCCACACTTAATTTCAATGCTCTCCCACTCTTCAGCCTCCATGACACTTGAGATTGTCCAAAATTCTGCTGCCCACATTACGTTCTGTGCATGCCAACTCGGATCCCAACCCAACAAAGTCGCAATGTAAGAGTTCTCATCTTTGTGTTCAAATGCCTCTATAGCCGAATCCTTCGCCAACCACGTAACTCTCAAAAATCTCTTTGCTTCTCCAATTTTGGCCTCTCGCACTCCCAATTTACATCACTCCACCACTGACAGTTATACTTTCTGCTGTTGAGGCCCTAAGCTCTGGAATTCCATCCTTAACAAATTTGCCCTTCTACCCTTCTCTCCTCCTTGAATTCACTCTGTACAACCTTCTTCGGTGAGCAAGCTTTTGGTCAGCTGTATTAATGTTTCTTCATGTGGCTAGATGCTGAACTGAATTCCATGATTCATATCTCAATAGCATATCGTACACAGTTTCATTTAAATCTGTTGCCAGATTAATTAAGTCATGGTGATGACGATACTACTAGCTCTGTTCATCCCTCAAAAAACAAAATATAATGATTCAGTTTTTCTTGTGAAGGGCACAATACAAACCCAATACATATTAAATCCATTGCAGGAGCAGGTCAATTTAACATTTCATCTGGAAGGCAATGCTTCCAAAAATGCGATACACTCTTAGTACTGCTCCAAACTGTCAAGCCTAGATGATGTGGTCAAGTCCTGATTCAAGGTGACACTGCTAAGATAATGACAAGAAAAGTCGACAAACATCAAAAGACTCCCAAATTTATTAACGCCAATAATAACAGGATACTCAAGGTTGAAATTGAAAAACACAAACTGACAGAACATCGATCAAATGCTTTTATTCCTCAGCTTTTAATGGAACTGCATTTATATGAATGCTATTAGCACATCACAAGTTATGGATTGTTAGCATCCAATAAAACTAAATTGATCTGCCCTCAAATGTCCAGCAGAGACAGTAAGAAGCCAATGTAAAATGTACCATCAGCCACAGAATTGTGATGTATTTTGCATAGTATTGGTGTATTATGAAAAACATTTATGACAGGTTTAGGTGAGGCAGACAAAGAAAAGCAGCTCCTATTTGTTAATGGTATAAGGACTAGAGTATATAAATGTAAGGTATTTGGCAAGAGATATCAGGGAAAAGTGAGAAGAACATTTTTTATGCAGTGATTGGTAACGACCTGGAACTGATTGCCGGTGAGGGTGCTGGAAGCGGAGATAATCAAATGATTCTCAAAGGAAATTGGAGATGCAGTTGAGAGAAATAAAGTTGCAAGACTAAGTTGATAAAATGTGGATTGTTTGGCAGAAAGCTGGCATGGACTCAATGGGTGCCGCAATGACTCTAATACTTTGGCGAGATTTAGCTAAGGGCAACTAAAAGAACAAGTAATTTCAAATTGCAGTCCAATTTAGAGGTTGATTCATGCCTTTGACGGTGTTCCTAAATGGAACTGCAACAACGTTTTTATCTAATGAAATGGTATCATCATTCAGATACAATTCCAGCAGCAGTCATTTTCAAAACCAGCAAAGGGTGACTGAGCGACCAAGATCAGTTCTAAACAAAAGTGGGATCAAGTGCTTGGTGGGGAGTGGGTGCTGTCACCTGGGGATCAGATAAGGCGAGGAGTACACCAAATATACGTCATGGATGGTTGGGCAGGTGGGGTGTGGTGGTGGTGGTGGGGGGGGAGGGGGTGCTGTTTAAATTGTTGATTACAATACAAACAGGGGGCTACTCCACCCTCCTAGTGCATTATCTGATAGTTCTAATTACCTTAGAGTCCTAAGTCAACATTTTTAAAAGGAAGTTATATTCACTGAATTAAAACACTTAAATTCGTAGGTCATGTAAATAGTCAGTTTCCTACATGAATCTCCACTGAATCCAGCTCACCAGATATCACCCAACCCTTTCACAGACACTCCTTTCCATTCCACTAAGTTAATATAGGCATTCATTTTTTCCGGATGTGAAAGAGTCACTGATTTCAGTGACGTGGTGGAATCCATAGTTTCAAAGCTTGCATTTATTGAGACAGACCTGAAATTTAAAGCAAAACCAAAGGGGAAACTGAGAAAGGACATTCAGAAAGGAAACTGAGAATGGAAACTAATTCTTTCCTTTTCTAAGGAAACTTAGGTGGAACCTGGTGAATTCCTATAACAGACACAAAGGCTGGAATTTTACCAGCACACCCGCCCTGATTCTGGAGGCGCGCGAGGCTTGGAAAACAGCATTCTCCATTGGCCTCAGGCAAAGAACAAAGAACAGTACAGCACAGGAAACAGGCCCTTCGGCCCTCCAAGCCTGTGCCGCTCCTTGGTCCAACTAGACCAATCGTTTGTATCCCTCCATTCCCAGGCTGCTCATGTGACTATCCAGGTAAGTCTTAAACGATGTCAGCGTGCCTGCCTCCACCACCCTACTTGGCAGCGCATTCCAGGCCCCCACCACCCTCTGTGTAAAAAACGTCCCTCTGATGTCTGAGTTATACTTCGCCCCTCTCAGCTTGAGCCCGTGACCCCTCGTGATCGTCACCTCCGACCTGGGAAAAAGCTTCCCACTGTTCACCCTATCTATACCCTTCATAATCTTGTATACCTCTATCAGATCTCCCCTCATTCTCCGTCTTTCCAAGGAGAACAACCCCAGTCTACCCAATCTCTCCTCATAGCTAAGACCCTCCATACCAGGCAACATCCTGGTAAACCTTCTCTGCACTCTCTCCAATGCCTCCACGTCCTTCTGGTAGTGCGGCGACCAGAACTGGACGCAGTACTCCAAATGCGGCCTAACCAGCGTTCTATACAGCTGCATCATCAGACTCCAGCTTTTATACTCTATACCCCGTCCTATAAAGGCAAGCATACCATATGCCTTCTTCACCACCTTCTCCACCTGTGTTGCCACCTTCAAGGATTTGTGGACTTGCACACCTAGGTCCCTCTGTGTTTCTATACTCCTGATGACTCTGCCATTTATTGTATAACTCCTCCCTACATTATTTCTTCCAAAATGCATCACTTCGCATTTATCCGGATTAAATTCCATCTGCCACCTCTCCGCCCAATTTTCCAGCCTATCTATATCCTGCTGTATTGCCCGACAATGCTCTTCGCTATCCGCAATTCCAGCCATCTTCGTGTCATCCGCAAACTTGCTGATTACACCAGTTACACCTTCTTCCAAATCATTTATATATATCACAAATAGCAGAGGTCCCAGTACAGAGCCCTGCGGAACACCACTGGTCACAGACCTCCAGCCGGAAAAAGACCCTTCGACCACTACCCTCTGTCTCCTATGGCCAAGCCAGTTCTCCACCCATCGAGCCACTTCTCCTTGTATCCCATGAGCCTTAACCTTCTTAACCAACCTGCCATGTGGGACTTTGTCAAATGCCTTACTGAAATCCATATAGACGACATCCACGGCCCTTCCTTCATCAACCGTTTTTGTCACTTCCTCAAAAAACTCCACCAAATTTGTAAGGCACGACCTCCCTCTTACAAAACCATGCTGTCTGTCACTAATGAGATTGTTCCGTTCTAAATGCACATACATCCTGTCTCTAAGAATCCTCTCCAACAACTTCCCTACCACGGACGTCAAGCTCACCGGCCTATAATTTCCTGGGTTATCCCTGCTACCCTTCTTAAACAACGGGACCACATTCGCTATCCTCCAATCCTCAGGGACCTCACCCGTGTCCAAAGAAGCGACAAAGATTTCCGGCAGGACCGTACAAACCTCGGGCGGACGTGCTGGTTAAATTCCGTCCGCCCAAAGAGCCCTCAGAGCTCAGTAGATGATGATGATCCCAGTGGTTTGTACAGGCAGGCTGGAAAATACAAAGATGAGCATCCAACAGCTAAGAATAGGTGAATATGTAATTACCACTGCTGTTTCTGTTAGTTAAAGATAACATTGGCGGATCTACACAATCCAAACTGAACTGAAGAGGTTTTACAAATGTGTATCATTTTAGGTGAAGCGTTTGCAGGTGGATGTATGCTGCTGCTGTCACCTGGGGATCAGGTTACATTCCAGGAGAGGAGCTGAAATTCTTCTTGAGGAAGACAGAGCATTAAAGGGCTTTGTGACTGCGATTAATGGCATAAATATGGATGGACATCTGAGCCAATTCATAAAATCATTCCTGTTGCATCTGCCATTTAATGTTTATTTTAAAGTTTGTAATTGACTGCAATTTTCCTGTTAGCTCATTTTTAAGCTATTTTGATTCTGGGTTTTAGAGTATGTAGAGTAGCTAGGATAGTATTTCGTGTTTGCCTTGTTCGACTCTTGGTCCACCGACTCCCCTGATCCAAATGCTGAAGACCCTCAACACTTCCTGCCATTCCTCACCTGACTTCCCACCAACACCTCCCATCCTCACCCTGAAAGCTCCTGATAGTGCCCCTGCTACTTTCCTGTCAATCTAGCTGTCAAGCCAGAAAATCACTAAGATAATTTAAAACAGCTCCCGCATTTAAATTTAGCAGGACTAGGGGAAAATTCACATTTCCAAAAGTCCCATCCAATGAATTCCACGAGGTTCCTTACTAATCCGGGCCATTGTATTAGTAGTTAAATTTGGTTACATTTATGTAACAGCAGAGGAAATGTGGTATTTATCTGCAAACAACTTGCAATTTAAATGGTACTTTTTAAGTAGAAAGCCCAGCTCAATCAATCAGAGACACTGGTTGTGTAGGGTAATGAAATCGCTCGCAAGAGGACAGGATTTGTAACACCAGACAAAAAATGATCTCTTCAATTTTCCCAATGTACTAATATGCACCCTGAACCTTTTTTTATGCTGCTGTTTGGCTGGCTCAAGATTTGATATGTCAGCAATGACATCTCATAACAGCAAACAATCCTACATCAGGTTGCAGTACAATCAGATCCAGAGTAATGTCTTATTTCTAAACTGCAAGTACACTCACACTGTGCGTGCAATTTTATTTTTCATATCACCTATTCTTTAACTGATATATGAATGAGACTGCAATTTATTGCCAATTCACAACAATTTATAGGCAGGCTTGCAATTTCAACAGAACTGTTCAACTTCATTGTACTCAAAATCTTTACAATGGGGATACTTTCGTTATTCTTTCATGGGGTGTAGGTGTCACTGGCAAGACCAACATTCGTAGCTCAATCCTAATTACCCTGAGAAGCTTGCTAGGTTATTCCAGAGGGCAGTGAAGAGTCAATCACATTGGTGGCGGGTCTGGAGTTATCAGGTAAGGGCGTTAGTGAATCAGATTTTTATGACAATTGATGACAGTTGTTGTGATTACAGAGATTATTCCAAATAATTCCAAATTTATTAATTGAATTCAAATTCCACCAGCTGTCATGGTGGGATTTGAACCCCATTAGCTTAGTCCTCTGTATTACCAGTCCAGTGACATTACCAGTATATCACCATTTTAGCTAGGTATTCCTGTCTCCCCAGAGCCTTTCCACCATTTAAAATGCATAAGTCAGGAGTGTAATGGAATCGCCATTATTATCCATTTGCCTAGATGAGCGCAGCTCCAACAACATTCAAGGAGCTTGACACCATCCAGGTCAAAGCAGCCTGCTTGACTCGGACCCCATCCACCACATTCAACATTAATATCCTCCATCACTGGTGTAAATGTTTGCAATATGTACTATCCACATGTTTGTCAACGCTTCTTTGATAGCACCTCCCAAACCCACAGCCTCCACTATCTAAAAGGACAAGGGCAACAGGGGCATGGGAACGCCAACACCTACAAGTTTCCTTCGAAGTCGTAAACAGTCCTGATATTGTTGTTAGATCAAAATCCTGGAAATAACTTCCTTAAAAACTGTGAACAAACCATTCCTTAACCATCTAAATTTCAGGGAATACAATCATAATGTGTGCAAGTTCTCCTAGAAAAGTATCCCTAGGAGTCCAGGTATCATTTGGTAAATCTAAGCTGCACTTCCTCCAAGGCCAATAGCACATTTCTACGGTGTGGTGCCCAGAACTGCGCACAGTACTCCAAGTGTGATCTGACTAGAGCTTTATAGTAGCATGATCCTAACCCCTACTGTTCTAGCCCTCTAGATATAAACACCAACATTCTATTAGCCTTTTAGATGATTCTCTGTACCTGTCATGACATCTGTGGCGAGAGAAAGAGTTAATGTAATTGGTCCATAACGTCTGATCTCCAGCGGTGTACCCCAAATATGCTGGGTGAATCCTGCCACCTCCAGAAGTCCCAACTTAAGGATTGCATTGCATTGCAAGGACTTTGAATAGTGTGGAGGAGCAGAGGGATCTAGGTGTATGTGTGCATAGATCCCTGAAAGTTGGGAATCAAGTAGATAAGGTTGTTAAGAAGGCATATGGTGTCTTGGCGTTTATTGGTAGGGGGATTGAATTTAGGAGTCGTAGCGTTATGTTGCAACTGTACACAACTCTGGTGCGGCCGCACTTGGAGTACTGTGTGCAGTTCTGGTCCCCACATTACAGGAAGGATGTGGAGGCTTTGGAGAGGGTGCAGAGGAGGTTTACCAGGATGTTGCCTGGTATGGAGGGGAGATCCTATGAGGAGAGGCTGAGGGATTTGGGATTGTTTTCGCTGGAAAGGCGGCGGCTAAGAGGGGATCTTATTGAAACATATAAGATGATTAGAGGTTTAGATAGGGTGGATAGTGATAGCCTTTTTCCTCTGATGGAGAAATCCAGCACGAGGGGGCATGGCTTTAAATTGAGGGGGGGTAGTTATAGAACCGATGTCAGGGGTAGGTTCTTTACCCAGAGGGTGGTGAGGGATTGGAATGCCCTGCCAGCATCAGTAGTAAATGCGCCTAGTTTGGGGGCGTTTAAGAGATCCGTAGATAGGTTCATGGACGAAAAGAAATTGGTTTAGGTTGGAGGGTCACAGTTTTTTTTTTAACTGGTCGGTGCAACATCGTGGGCCGAAGGGCCTGTTCTGCGCTGTAATGTTCTATGTTCTATGTTCTATTGCCTGGTAAGTTCAAATTTCCATTGGGAAATTACCGTGCATTGCAAAACATCCGATACTTCAGTTTAAATCAGTCTTCGGATGGTTCTAACTGTCTTACAAGAATAGCAACGCAAGAAAAGTTAGAAGAATTAAAACTACTTCTAATCAGCCCTCTTTCCCAGGATCCACCCCATCGAACAATCTCCTGACCCCCCCCTCCCTGAAACCCCAACTATCCCCTCAACCACCCACCAGTGACCAATCAACCCCCTCCCACTCATAACCAACTGACATCACCTCCCCACATTGACCGCCCCCACTGACACTCCATCAACCCCACTGCTCACCCCCTGACTAACTACCTGACCTCTCCCAACTGATCACCCAACCAAGCTTCCTCAACTAACCACCCGAACTTCGTTGACTCACTTAGCCTCCCTCATCCAGAAACCCCCCATCATCCTGTCATGCCCCCTTCCGCACACACATCCTGTCCATTTATCTTACATACTTATCTTCCCCATGGCTTTTCAAAGTGGCTGAACCTTTACATCAACGTGCTTTATGGCAGCTAGTGCTGCAAAAAAGGAAACGCATTGTCCTTTCTCCTGACTTTCCTGCGTTCGACTATAGGCCTTGGGAACCGGTTGCACTGCTCTAGTTGGAAGATTGGGCGAGAAAAGTGCAGCTGTATTTCAGCGCAATATCAGCAGAGTGGCAATCCAACTGTTATTATGGCCCATTAACTCTATTTATCTTTCCTCAGGTGCTGCCAGACCTGTCAAGTATTTCCAACGTTTTCTGTTTTCATTTCAGATTTCCAGCACCCAAAATACGTTTGGCCACAGGGATAGAGCATAGGTGGGTTGTCTGTTGGAGAGTCGGTGCACACTTGATGGGCTGAATAGTCTCATTTTGTGCTGTAGGGATTCTACGGGATGTTTTACTGTGTTAGCAGCATTACAAGTTGATGAAAGTGAGTCTTCTCCTTTCATCGGAGCTGATCTACTCAACAAAATTATAAGACCAATAATAACACTTCAGTATCTCTAGGCAACAGATTCAATTAAGACCTGTCACATTTATGTCTTATTTGTATTGATAAAGTGAGACAAAGAGAGAAGAAAGTGATTTACCACTAAACATAGAAGGAGCTCTGAAGGAATCGAAATAAAAATAAAAGTGTCCTAATATGTGTTGATAGGAACCGAAAGTGAATCTGGCAGTGCAGAAGTAATTAACTTCACAAGTATATTTTAACAAGCATTAATCGGCGTAACTTGGTGACAAATGAATGGAATTTGTTTTGCACATCTCCATATAAAATTCCCACAACATACTTAATAGTCAGTATTACCTTATAATTATGATGGATCTGATATTGTCTACTGCAGATTACTGCAATGATACTCAAATATATTTATGTTAGCGGATAAGAATTGAAAGTTTTAAAGAATAATTTTTTTACCATTGTTCCAAACTCCTCATGAACACCCACTTTGTTTGGTCGACCAATATGTAATTGAACCTATGCTGACCTTGGGCCGTTCCCACAATAAAGCTTACCGGTTTTGACTGACAGCCATTTACAATTCCTGCTTTCAGAATAATTAATTCACAAGAGGTCCACAGAAAACAGGCCTGTTGCAATAAGGTTCAGAATGGCAGCACAGTTCTGACCTTTAAATGGACCCATAAACGAAGCACAGAATAATTAAAAGCCCAGATATTATTTAATTAGCATACTGTTTCCATTGACCCATGACTGATCTGCAGTAATGCAATAAATTTTAGTTAACTTTACAACATGCATAGAACAGGCAGGTGTAAAATGCTAAATTAATTATGTCTTAAAAATAAAATTGTGTTTTTCCAAAAAGTTGACTCAAATTTTCAGGGAGCCTTTATCAAGAAGAATAAAGTGCATGTGAAAATTGGTACGGGGGATTTCATGAGGGAACAGTTTGTTCAACATATATTTATTTTAAAACATTTTATAAAATGACATGGAACACTGCAGGAGCACTGATACCACAGGACTGGCTGCACATGTCAGAGAGAGAGGCAGTAATACAGAAAGGTTAAAGATTGTAGGAACTGCAAAGACAAACAATTCTATTGGGAAAACGATGGAGAAAATGTGGGCAGGAGGAGAGATTGGAAGCAGAAAAAAATTATGGCATAAGGGAATAAGCACAATATTAATGTTTGTGATGCGGGTTGTGATGAGGCAGGGAGGCTGGGGCGGGGGGGGGGATCAGAGGCAGTGGTCAGTAAAAACTGAATGTAAAGAATCTTATCTACAGTTAACATGTGCTTCCATTGCAAGCTCACTCATTGTAGTATCATTCTGCTTTTTTTTCAAATAATCCAAGTGCCTCACAGCCAACCTCTTTGCTGTCTATACAATTAATTGCTGGTCTTTTAAATCAATAATGGGCCAGCCAGAACACACAATGCACTGCCAACAGGGCCTCTATTATTATAAGAGCTTACCATGCATTAGTGGAATGCTTACCCCTTAATTCCATAGATGCTTCTGACTATGCTATACACTAAATAAAAAGCTATATTAGGCTGACGATATCTAGTTGGTACCTGTCAGCTGAGCCTGCAGATACAGTGCAGATACAATTATATTCCTACACCACTCAGTAATAAAGGGCCTAAATAAATGCAACTTGTTTTAATGTCACTAAATTTCCCAAGAGCTTTTACAAGAGTGTTATGAAGCAAAATTGGACACAGCCATTGAAGGAGGTATTAGGGCAAGTGGTCCAAAATCTGTTCAACAAGGTAGGTTTTAAGGAGCATCTTAAAGGAGAAAAGAGAGGTTAAGAGGCAAAGGGGTTTAGGGAGGAAATTCCAGGGTTTAGTGTTCAGGTAGTTGAAGCCACCAATTGTGGAACAAATAAAATCTGTGATGCTCAAAAAGCCAGAATTAGAGGAGCCCACATCTTGGAGAGTTGTGGGGCTGAAGGAGATTACAGAGATAGGGAGGGGAGAGGCTAGGGTGCGATTTGAAAACAAGGATGAGAAATTTACAAATCAAGGAATTCATTAACCAAGAGACAATGTAGGTCAGTGAGGACAAGGGATAATGGGTGAATGGGACTTGTTGCAAATAAGGACATAGGCAACACATTTTGGATGACGTCAAGTTCACAGAAAGCAAAACATAGAAGACTGGCCAAGAATTTGTTGGAATAATCAAATTTAGAGGTAACAAAAGCACGGATGAAGAATTCAGCAGCAGATGATCTGAGGCAGTGTAGGAGCCGGGTGATGTTATGAAAATGGAAATAGTAACAGGCTGTCTTAGTGATGTCACGGATTTGTGGTCAGAAGCTCATCTCAGGACACAGAGATTGCGAACAGTCTGAATCATTCTCAAACAGTTGTCAGGCAGACGATTAGAGTCAGTGCCCTGGGAAGGGAATTTGTAGTGGGGACAGAAGACAATGGCTTCAGTCTTCCCAGTACTCATACTTTTAAGGGAAAGGTGTGTTACTGCCATTTTTTTTAGACCAGCTGAGCTTTGAAAATCCCATCGCATCGGTCACTTTGGCTACATCTGTTCCTGACAGTTTCTACAACAGCCACTGTATCCATTACAACATGACAGTGTAGAATCAGAAGCATCATTATTGGCTACGTTATCGATGTCTCCCCCACTAATTAGCCTGTCAAGATAACTTATTAGACAAGTAGGATTCTGTAACTACAGGTTGTAAATAATATGGTCTCACTTCCAAAAGTGTATCATTCATGTAACGATTCAGCAAATACTTGATGAAACCAGATTTTTATTTTTCCAAAGCCACCATAATAATGAATTGGCCAATAACACAGAGGTCAAAACAAGAAACAGATGCGATTGGGGGCGGGAAGACTTGAGAAAAGAGATCCCTTTGGTATACATCATCCCATCATATCTATTCCATTGTTTGGTTGCTGAAATACTGATAAGCTCCATAAAGAAATTCTGCCAGTGGGATTGTTATGGGGTGGTGGTGGTGGGGGGAAGGGGGTGTGGGGTGAAGTCATACATAAATAAGACAAGCACCTGAGACTCATTTTCAGTTCTTACCACTCACTAATGCACAGAAAATATTGTATAATTTTGAATCAGTTCTGCAAATTTTGAAAAATGAATCTATATTGATAATTACAACTATTCATTATTCCAATTATCAGTTGATTTACTTGTGATAGCTGGTATCACTATCAATTTCCTGAATTGAATTCCATGACCCAGACTGGTTACGCTGTCGAGTTACAGACTTGCAATCCGATGATGTATGTGGTGCACACATCTTTAGGTGGTGCTATATAATAGAAATATAAACTAAGTAGTAAATTTAAGGGTATTGTACCTTTTAAAACTGAAATTAAAAAGCATTCTATTTTTAGTTATGGGTTTCAGAAGTTCATCTCGCAAAATATTAACACACCAATTCCATTTTTAAAAATGTGATTTGCAAGAAAATACATTGCCACACATATGATTTTTATGATTTTAAATCTGATTTTGAAATGCAGCAAATAAACGTGGATAAGGAAAGTAATTAAACTAGTTGCCAGAGTTAATGAGCAACCATTATAGAGATTACTGCATCTTTTTCTGCCCACATCTGAAGTAAAACACCATCAAGAAAAACACCATCGTACCGATGCAAGGTGCTGACTTAATTTCTCAAAATAGATGGCAACTAACGGGTGGTTTAATATTCCAAACTTGTCTACACTTGGAACTAAATTGTGATTGCCAACTGAAAATCCTTAGAGCGAGTTCACCAAGGTGAGCATGATTCAGATAGATTTAAACATTCAAGTAGTAACGAAGGTTGGATGCAGCTTTAGAAAAACAGGCACTCACTTTTTTCCACAAACATCAACAACTTTAGACGGTATATAGATACATACCATCTTACTACATTTAAAATGAATGTAATCAAAACATGAACATTTCCACATTTGAGAAGTAAGGCAATCACACCTATATTTTAGCCCAATCTTAGGCATCACGCTAGTATAGAGAAATTGAATGGGTGGGCAAAGGAACAGGGTGGTGTAAAGTAACCACAACTAGAGGATAGGTAATGCGCAATGCAATTGCCAATTTTTATTTTCTTTCAAATTAATTAATTCACAGTCTACAGACATCACCATCGATTACTGAAAGGCAAAGGGAGAGCGCACAAGAGAAGCTGTAAGCTTTTCAGTGTATGAGACTGGGCAAGAATCAGAAATCACAAACCAAACACTTCCACATACATGTCAGCAGCATTGTCTACTCATATATATACGTGACTAGCATTCTAAAAGTTAACAAATAAAAAAGATATTCAACAAATACTTTCAAATTGATCCCTCAAAATAATCTTGAAACAGAATTTTCCATCACAAATGATGCTGCCTCTAAATTGACCCACCGTACAAATTAAGCATAGATCTTTGTGTTAAATCCTTGAGAAAACAGCACATGTTCAGAAAGCAAAATTTTAAAAGAGGAATGGAAAAGACATAACAAAAGACTGTCAATCATTGGCAGTGCACATATAATGTGAAAGGCCATTTATCTGTTCCCGTGGAGAGAGAGCTCTCGTTGTCATCTTTGCCGTGGGCATTCTGGAGTATAATGAGCATATGCTGAAGTGCAAGATGTCATTTTAATGGTCTGTGTGTAGTAGATGTGGATGTTTATTTACTAATAAGCCACACAAGCATGAACAATGAAACATTGACACAAGATCAATTTAGGTATCACACAGTATGGGCAATATGATGGAGCACATCCTTTCCACTAGATCCACATTTATTGATGATTTCAATAAATATGCACAACACATGATCATAAAGACCAAACTCTTGCACTCAACCAAAATGGGATTTAATTAACAGAATTTTGGGGAAAAAATGTTAACATAGCTTTTGCAATAAACATCAAGAACACCACCAAATATTAGCCTCTTCGAAACATATTGGTTAGCCCTGTGGATCAAGTACCAAGTCTATAGTTGCACATGCTAATTATATTCATATACTGATGTGGGGAAAGGAAAAAAGTGACAAATGATGCCATACACTAAATATGCAGACTCAAAAAAACATCAAATATATCTGGGTCATGAAGCAGACATTATACTGGGAAGCTGATTGAATATATTGCTGTCCAAAGAGCTCTAAACAGGGAAGTTCGGTGTAGATACTATACAATAAACTTGATTTCATTGTATTGGAACTTAAAAATAGTGATGAGCTAATCGGCAGAAATCATGGCGGTGCTGAGAGAAGTGAATAAAGTAGATCTCCTAAATCTGTGAACAATTTAAATCACTCAAATCTTTGAAATAAGTTTCAATAACACACATTTTATGAAAACGATAAATTCAAGTGTTTGAAATAGTGAACTGCAAAAGACGAACTGCTGAAATTGTAAAGGGTACAAATGCAAGATCACCAAGAGAACAAAAGGGGAAATTGAAGAAACATTTTACCAGAAATGCCAATTGAGGCAGTGACTGAAACTATTAGAAAAATTAGATTGTATTTGAAAAGGAAGAATTAAGAAATAAAAAGCCACTGTGAATGTGCAGGGTAGTAAGATTAGATCACTTCCATTAAAGAACTAGCAATGCTTCAGGCATGAGAGATGAATGACCTCTGGTGTTGAAATTTATATGGTGGGGGAGGGGGGTGGGCGGTAAAAGAGAGATCAGACAGACAGAGACAGGCAGACAGACAGACACTCACGACAGAAAAAATAAAAGACTTGCGTTTATATGGTACCTTAAAGCATTTATGACGCAAACGATAAAAGACTTCAGAGAAAATAAATTATTCACAAGTGCAGTCGTGGTCATGTAAGCGCACAGTTAATCATTTTACTCAGAGCAAAATCCTATGAACAGCATGAAATGAATGACCAATTGCTTTGTACTGGTGGCTGGTTGGTTGGACATCAGGAGAATTCTTCTTCGAATACTGCCATGAATCTTTAAATAGGCAAACAGGGCCTCAAGTTTAATGTCTGACCTGAAGTACGACACTTCGTACAAATCAGCACTCTCAGTGCAGCACTGGAATGATACCTAGTTCATGCACTCAAGTTTTGCAGGTGCAGGGTGGTGCTTGAACTCATGATTTGTGACTTGAGAGTACCACCAGTTCAATCACATTGAATCTAGCTAATAAGATCGAAAATGGAGCACCGAACAAAAAAACAAAATCGGCTCAAAGCAGAAAATCAAGAACTGGTACAATGAAAAACTTTTCAAATTGTAACGGGTCACAAGATACGTGCCATGATTTGTTCTTGGTGCCCCATCAATAACTTGGCTGAGGATCTGAAAGCAAGGTCAGCAGCGCAGGAAATAATTTGGAAACACTGCACAAAATTGGAATTGGGAGTTTTTGTAATGAAACTTGGCAGTAGATGGCAGATATAATAAAATGTACACAAGGTGTAAATTTGCTTGGGAGAAAGGAACTAAGTGGAGAGTATGCACGGAATGAAACAGTTACATTGATTTATTGATCCTGGAAAGGAGCTGAAAAGATATTATTGAAAAGATCAGTCAATGTGCAGTTGTAGTGAAAAAGAAACAAATATATGGGTAGAAAATATCATTGTGATATGGCACTCATTACACCCCATCTCGAGTACTCCATAAGCACTAGTTACAATTCAAAAAGAATATGATTGCCTTGCAGCACAAAACAAGGTATGAAATACATGTTAGATGGACTTGATGTTAATGGCACAACCATCACAATGGAATATTAGTCTCAGCTGTTTAACTCAGCACAGTTATTCTCACTAATGTTTAGTGGTTAATGGCCACAGATCAGTTAAGCAAACTAAAGGACACTGATTTAAAGTATTTGCAAAAAAGCAATGGCAGCATGAGGAAAAGCTTTTTTTAAAAAAAACTCAGCGAGCAGTTAGGATCTAGAATGCACTGCCTGAGAGTGCAGTGGGGACAGGTTCACTCATGACTTTTAAAAGAGAATTGGATCATTTTCTGAAAAAGAAAACATTGCAGTGGTTGTAGATGAACTCAAACCTTATTGGAGAAAAATTGCCTAACTATACTTAAAATCCATGTTTTAATATAAACTGATCCCATACGGAATTGCTCACATATAGTCTGGGGTCTTCAGCACACTCATGATGGTCAGTTGGAAATAAGGCCTGTCCCTTTAAGGCTGTTACTCTGTGGGAAAATGATCTAAATCAATGGGCAGCAAATTGTGGGTAATTGGAAGTCCGAAGATTTTTTCGATTGGCAACAGTCTCTAAATATTATCTCAAAGTCAGAAAAGAATGGTTGGAAATAAAAGAATTATTTTGCTTCTTGCAATTTTTATTTTTAAATGAATGTTCAATTAGAAATGTAGCTTCAAATGCAACAGTAATAGTAGTATTCCTGACCAAACTCAGTGCTGAGAAATCAAAATTCAATCATAAGGAGGTCTTGTGGTGTAGTGGAGCATGCCTACCGCTGAACCAGAAGCTCTGGATTTCAGTCCAATACTGGTGGCCTTAGAAGGAGCGTTCAACGTAGTTCAACCTACTCAACTCAGGAATCCTACCACCACTTAACCCCACTCTTCTCCAAAGGGTAAGAAAAAATGTGGATGCGAAGATGCACTAAAAAAAAATTTGTTCTTAAACAAAATGGATAATGGTTAAACAACAGAGAGTTGAAGTCCAAGTAAGAGTACCTTAAATGAAAAACCATTTCATTTGTAAAGATGACACCAGAATGAAAAAGTTATACTTATCAAGGATTAAACAGGCTGGGCTCTTTTCTCTGGGAAAGAGAAGGCTGAGGGAGTGATCTTATTGAGATCTTAAGAGATTACGAAAGACGTAGCGAAGATGTGTCCACTCAACATCAGGATTAAAACTATAAGGCAATTCACCATTAGGGAATTCAGGAGAAAAATCTTACCCAGAAAATGTTCAGGCAATGGAACTTACTACCATAAGGAGTAACTGAGGTGAATAGCTTAGAAGCATTTAAGGAAAGCTAGATAAGTACGTGGGAGGAAGTAATAGGATATGTTGATAGAATTAGATGAGGTAGTATGGGAGGAGGTTCACGTGGGTCATAAACACTAGCATGGAGTAGTTGGGCCAAATGATCTGCTCTGTTCTGTAATAATTGCATTTAACAAGTGATTATTTTGAATGTGATAGATAGTATTTTATATAATTATATTTTGGGTAGCAATCTCAGTGTGTCAGAGGATACAATGGTACAGAGTAGGTACAATAGCCACTGAGGGTACTGAAGCTTACTGCTGGTTTTGTTTACATAAAAAAATTCCATAGTAGCTGATTGCAACAAGTATTTGCAAATTGCTAAATGTTGGCATTAAAAACAAGGCCAAAACTTTTAACAGGAAATACATGCACAGTATTTTAAATACAGTATAAATCAGAAATTTTTTAAAGTACTGCAATTGAATACGGTTTTTGACATTTTAATGGGCCTCTCGTTTAAATAATTATCAAAGGATTGAAATTAGGACATGGGGAAGAGACAAAAGACGAGTGTGTCAAATTTAACAATGAACCTAAATAGAAGATGACGCCAAAAGCACCATATCTTTGTTGTATTTCTATTCAACATGTATGCCTGCATCTTTCACAATTTAATTAATTTGAATATAATTAAGTAATAGTCCCAGCCTTTCATATGATAAAAACAATTGCTTTCTTCCCCATTGTGGAGTCATTCGAAATGCAATATTTGTAAACTAGGAGCTTATGAATATCTTGAAAAAATAAATTAGAGTACAAGCAGTCCACCCACAGGTTTATAGCACATCATTACATGTCACCCTTTCAGAAAATCAGAACAAAGTTGTTGAAATAAATTTTTGTAGAGATTGCTCACCCTTCTCCTCCAACTTTTGTTATTTTCAGACGAAAGTCAACAGAATTATGGCTTGGAGGTTTCCACTTTAGTATATCATCACATCGCCCAGGCTTGTACTTCTGTGTAAAGTTTAAAACAATGCATTTATCAACATTTATTCTTTTACTATACAGATCATGCAAACACAAAATAGTTAAAATATTTAATAATGGAACATGGGCATCATTTACGAAGAAAGTAAGAGTACCAAATGTAAAACATTATAATTAAGAATTGTAGGACCTCAATCTATGCTTCACATCGCATACTAACAGATCTTCTACTTGACATCTTGGTCCTCATTTAGGCTCATGCATCTGATTTTTTAAGGAATATAATGGCAGAAGTTACTCAAATAAAAATGCTCCTTCTTTGGTGTCTTTCCCAGTCATTGTACAATAGTAATCAATGGGGGGAATTTTACCATTTTGAGTCTAAGTGCTGGATCTAGGCGTCAAATAGATCCGCGCCTGGAATCCTCTTTCCAGCGCGCCCGTACGCGTTTTGCCGGCTCCAGCCCGATCCGCGCAGTGGGCGGGGCTTAGCACTGGCGGACGGATCGGAGCTCTGAACTGCGCATGCGCAGTTCGAAAAAAATCTGACAGCGCGCCCGGGTGCGAAAGCAAAAGCAGAAAGTGGAGAGAGTGGCTCTCTGACGTTCATCCTCTGGTCGGGGGGCAGTGGAAGGGGAGGGGGTGTGACGTCTCATCCCCTTGGGGGGGGGGGGGGGGGGGGTGTGACATATCATCTCCTTGGCGGGGGGGGGGGGGGGGGGGGAGGTTGACGATTCATCCCCTGGGGGGGGGGGGTGTGTAACGTATCATCCTCTGCTCAGAGGGGTTCCGCTGCCTGTCTGCAGCCGATCCCTCTTGGCACCATCACTGGTACATGATGAGACATCACACCCCCCCCCCCCCCCCCCCCCCCCAGGGATGAGACGTCACACCCCCTCTCCTCCTCCCGCCCCGACCAGAGGATGACCTGGGTCAGAGAGCCTTTGCAGTCTCTGACCCCGCTCTTTGGGCGCGTGGTTCATTAAGTTGATTTAAATGCATGCAAATGTATTTAAATCGTCGGGCCGCCTGATTCGGGCGCCATCTGCTCGGAATCGGATGCAGATCGCGGTATAGGCCTGACGCCCAACTTTACCACGGGCGCGAAGTTTTTGTAAAATCAGGCCCAATGCGTCAGTGATAGAAAATATTACAGTTATTGTGATATTGTCCTAATTGAACAAGTTAATTCATTCCTAAAATGTCAAATTAGAATATGAGCCATTAATGTTGGACATAAAACTAGGATCTCTCACAACCAAATCACAATATGAAATCAATTTAGTAGAAATTATAATTTATTCAGTTGAACACACAAACACTTGATACTTTTAAAGATTAAAACTTTCAATGTACAAAGAAGCAAAGTTCTTTTGAGGAACTTCAAAGGCTTGCTTCAACTGATAAAGAAAGCTTTAGTTGATCAATTTATCATAAGCAATTCCATATGAATATACTAAATTACTGACCTTTGCAAAATACTACATTAATTTGAAAACCATGAAAGCAACCAATAAGTGTTTGTATCAAGGCAATCTGCACTCTGACCAAAGTTTAACAATACAAGCAACAAAAGTTGCAACAAAATTAGAACCAAAACAGCAAAGGGTGTGCAATATAGGAATAAATTATTTTCTTCCTCTCACGGCACGGTAGCACAGTGGTTAGCACTGCTGCTTCACAGCTCCAGGGACCTGGGTTCGATTCCCGGTTTGGGTCACTGTCTGTGTGGAGCTTGCACATTCTCCTCATGTCTGTGTGGGTTTCCTCCGGGTGCTCCGGTTTCCTCCCACAGTCCAAAGATGTGCGGGTTAGGTTGATTGGCCATGCTAAAATTGCCCCTTAGTGTCCTGGGATGCGTAGATTAGAGGGATTAGCGGGTAAAATATGTAGGGATACGGGGGTAGGGCCTGGGTGGGATTGTGGTCGGTGCAGACTCGATGGGCTGAATGGGCTCTTTCTGTACTGTAGGGTTTCTATGATTTCAGTTCTTCACAGGGACCTGATCTCATTGAACTACCTAGTGAAGTCTCAAGGCAGCTTCCCCAACAGACAGGGTTAGATTTTCCATCCGCTCACTTCTCGGAAATTATGATACCACCAATATTTCCCTGGCTGCGGGGGTGACTGGCCATCCAGCTAGCTTCCCACTACCAGGATTGAAGAGAGGAATAAGGGAGTGCTGCAGTAAGGATGCAATTACAGCAAGGGAGTGGCAGGAGAGGTGCAGGAGAACCCCCAAGAAGAATGAGGTTGCAGCAGTAATAATTTGTCAAAGAGACCGAGGCATTTAAAGATAAATACCCAAGGCCAAATTGGAAGCTGAGCAAACCTATCCTAGGTCCTCTCTCGCCAGTTGTGGGCATCAGGGGCATTACCACCTCTATTCTGGACCTTCTATCCAATGTTTCCAAAGAACAGCAATAAGAATAGAAGATGGGAATATCTCTGTCCAGAAGGGTTAAAAGGCTGGAGGACTGGGAATTCACGCAAGTGTCTTGCTAACTGATTCTGAAAAGAGGTTTACGTCAATGGTGATACTATTTAAACTGAAACTAATAGAACTAGCTGGCAGTTAAGAATTATACCTTGTCATGTTTAAGTATTTCAGTTAGTAAAAGTTATGCTAATTTGCTTGGTTATATTTTAGCTGTGTTGTTAAATAAAGATTGTTTTAATAAAAGCTTCCTAGTGGATTAATAGAATCACACTGGAGCAGCCACCTTATGCTTGCTCTCATGCCAAAATCAAAAAAGGTTGGGGTCTAGGCTAACTTCATAACGTATCTTGGAATTTCTGATCTGGTTCCTAACACTTAAATAAGTGACCCACTGCACAGTGTATTCGAGATGTGGTCTCACGATGCCCTATATATGCTGAAGCATAACACCCTTTCTTTTATGTTCAATTCTGCTCATAATGAAGGACTGCATTCCATTAGCCTTCTTAATTATTTGCTGTACCTGCACGCTAACCTTTTGTGATTCATGTACTAGAAATTTAGATCCCCCTGCACCTTGGAATTATGCAGCTGTTCTCTATTTAAAAAATACTCTGTTTTTTATCGTTCTTACCTAAGTGAGCAACTTCACATTTTCCCACATTGTATTCCAACTGCTAGATTTTTACCAACTCTCCCAACCCTTCTGTCTGCAATCTCCTTATGTCATCTTCACGACTTTCCGACCTGTGTTATCTGCAAATTTAGCTACCATGCCTTCACTGCCCTCATCTAAGTCATTGATACAAATCATAAAAAGCTAAAGTCCAGCACGGACCCCTGCAGGACTCCACTCGTCACACCCTGCCAATCAGAAAAAGACCTATTTATATATACTCTCTGTATACTTTCTGTCAGTGAGCCAATCTTCTATCCATGCAATACATTACCCCTTACACCATTAGTTCCTACTTTATGTAACAACCTTTTATGTGGAGTTTTTCTATTGTCAAAAGACTTCCATGTATCTGATCTTTATTACATTTCTTGGAAATGTGTCAAAGAGAGGTATAAATGGATTTCTTTAAAAAGCCAACGGATGTAAACACACAGTTTACAAACTCCACAAATCCCCAAATAATGAAATGATCAGTTGAACTATTTTTGCTAGTGCTCTTTGAAGAGGAATATTGGCCAGTCACTGGTCAATATTCTGTCCAAACAGCAATATCCAATTCAATAGAAAACTTCATTGTAATGAAAGAAGGGCTTTAATATGCTGCACTATTTAAAGAGGGCATTACAAATGATCACATTAGTTGATGGGGTATATGGATACTGACTTCAAAATAGCTCTGATAATCCATGAAAACAGGTTAGGTTAGAAGATACTCTGTTTGAGTGCACTACCTTTACTTTTAATATGCTGCAGATTTTGAAGTTACCAAGTTTGCGTGGTTTATGTAAATAATGTATAGGGATGCTCATGAACAAAACCGAATAAAAAAATACAGTCAATGATTTTCCAAACCAAAGTTAAGGTAAACAGAATACTTGCTTTTTCTAATTTAAAACTTAGTTATTATGAAGACTGTTTGCAATATAAGATGCAATTGTGAAGCAGCAAATTGATCATAAAAACATTAAATGAATTTGATGGAATTTCAAATGTTATAATACTCAAGTAAAATGCTGTCCAGTAATTTAGAAAAAAAAAATCAGTATTATATCATTATGGGGAGACGATAGTAGTAGTAATGTCACTGGACTAATAATCCAGAGACCCAGGATAATGCTCTGGGGACTGGGGTTCAAATTCCGTCAGCTGGTGAAATTTGAATTCAATAGAAATATAGAATTAAAAATCTAATGATGACCATGAAAGCATAAGAACATAAGAAATAGGAGCAGGAGTAGGCCATCTGGCCCTTCGAGCCTGCCCCGCCATTCAACAAGATCATGGCTGATCTGAAGCGAATCAGTTCCACTTACCCGCCTGCTCCCCATATCCCCTAATTCCCTTATCGATCAGAAAACTATCTACCCGTGATTTAAACATATTCAACGAGGAAGCCTCCACCACTTCAATGGGCAGAGAATTCCAGAGATTCACTACCCTCTGAGAGAAGAAGGTCCCCCTCAACTCTGTTCTGAACCGGCCCCCCCCCTTATTTTGAGGCTGTGCCCTCTAGTTCTGGTTTCCCTTCTAAGTGGAAAGAATCTCTCCACCTCTACCCTATCCAGCCCCTTCATTATCTTATATGTCTCTATAAGATCACCCCTCATCCTTCTAAACTCCAACGAGTACAGACCCAATCTGTTTAATCTCTCCTCATAAGCTACACCCCTCATCTCCGGTATCAACCTGGTGAACCTTCTCTGCACTCCCTCCAAGGCCAATATATCCTTTCGCAAATAAGGGGACCAAAACTGCACACAGTACTCCAGTTGCGGCCTCACCAGTGCCTTGTACAGTTGCAGCAAGACCTCC
Organism: Mustelus asterias; assembly: GCF_964213995.1. NCBI lineage: Eukaryota > Metazoa > Chordata > Chondrichthyes > Carcharhiniformes > Triakidae > Mustelus > Mustelus asterias. The sequence continues at coordinate 46,577,893 of NC_135805.1, forward strand.
CTGCTTTTATATTCTATCCCCCTCGCGATAAAGGCCAACATTCCATTCGCCTTCTTGATCACCTGCTGCACCTGCAGACTGAGTTTTTGCGATTCGTGCACAAGGACCCCCAGGTCCCTCTGCACAGTCGCACGATGTAATTTTTCTCCATTTAAATAATATTCTAATTTACTATTATTTCTTCCAAAGTGGATAACCTCACATTTGCTAATGTTATATTCCATCTGCCAGATCCTCGCCCACTCGCTCAGCCTATCCAAATCTCTCTGCAGACTTTCCGCGTCCTCCACGCAATTCGCTTTCCCACTCACCTTCGTGTCATCAGCAAACTTGAATACCCTAGATTCAGTCCCCTCCTCCAGATCATCTATGTAAATGGTAAACAATTGAGGCCCCAGCACCGATCCCTGCGGCACGCCACTGGTCACCAACTGCCAACCAGAAAAGCACCCATTTATCCCAACTCTCTGCTTCCTGTTAGATAGCCAATCCCCAATCCACGCCAACACCTTACCCCTAACTCCGTGTACGCCAATCTTCTGCAGCAATCTTTTGTGAGGCACCTTATCGAACGCCTTCTGGAAATCTAAAAACACCACATCTACCGGTTCCCCTCTGTCAACCGCACTAGTGACATCTTCATAAAAGTCCAGTAGATTCGTCAAACAGGACTTTCCCTTCATGAATCCATGCTGCGTCTGCTTGATCGAACCATTCTTATTTAGGTGCTCTGTTATTTCCTCTTTAATAATGGACTCTAGCATCTTCCCAACTACGGACGTTAAGCTAACCGGCCTGTAGTTACCCGCCTTTTGTCTACTTCCTTTTTTAAACAGCGGCGTAACAGTAGCTGTTTTCCAGTCAGCTGGCACTACCCCAGAGTCCAGCGAATTTTGATAAATTACTACTAACGCATCTGCTATTACCTCAGCCATTTCTTTCAGTACCCTGGGGTGCATTCCATCCGGGCCCGGGGACTTGTCTACCTTCAGTCCTATTAGTCTACCAAGCACCACCTCCTTAGTAACAGTAATTGTATTAAGGACCTCCCCTCCCACCAACTCTCGATCTCTAATATTCGGCAAACTATTTGTGTCTTCCACCGTGAAGACCGACACAAAGAACTTATTTAAAGTCTCAGCCATTTCCTCGTTTTCCACTATTAAATTCCCCCCTCTCATCTTCCAAGGGTCCAACATTCACTCTAGCCACTCTATTCCTTTTTATATATTTGCAAAAACTTTTACTATCATTTTTTATATTTTGAGCTAGTTTAGTTTCATAATCTATCTTTCCTTTCTTAATCGCTTTCTTAGTCGTTCTTTGTTTTTCTTTAAAGCTTTCCCAATCCACTAATTCTCCACTATTTTTGGCCACTCTGTACGCATCTGATTTTATTTTAATACTCTCCTTTATTTCCTTCGTTATCCACGTCCGGTTATCCTTTTTCTTACAGTCCTTCTTTATCACCGGAATATATTTTTGCTGAGTACTTTAAAAAATCTCCTTAAAAATCCTCCACTGTTCCTCAGCTGTCCTACCTACCAGTCTGCTCGCCCAGTCTACATTAGCCAATTCCACCCTCATCCTATCGTACTCCCCTCTGTTCAAGCAGAGGACACTGGTTTGGGATCCTACTTTCTCACCCTCCATCTGTATCAGAAATTCCACCATATTATGATCACTCATCCCAAGAGGATCCTTCACAAGAAGATCGTAAAAACCCATCTGTAAATCTGCCAGTCTTACCTGGGATGGCCTACACTTGATTCTACATCTACACCAAATGATTGACTCTTAAATGCCCTCGGAAATGGCCTAGAATGCCACTCAGTCCAAGGGCAATTACGGATCGGTAATAATTGCTGGCCCAGCCAATGACTTCCACATTTCAATAAAAACATACTGTACACTGAGTAAATAAAAACTCTGATAATTTGCAATTTTCAAAAACAAATTCTGCTTTATTGACTGTTAATTCTATTGGAAAATAGTCCACTTACATTCAAATGCTTCCTCCCTGTTAAGCTGACAAAACATTACTTTACAATTGAACCATAGGTGAAATCTTTGGCCAGTTTAGTTATAACAAAGTCTGAATGCATGCCTCAGGTCCTAGAGCAGCATTTAAAAAATAATAAAATAAAAATGCTGAATTTGGTCCATTACAAAAATATTAAGTAATCTATTGTCACAGAAACAAAATTGTCCCTCCAAGTAAATGTCTTGCTCTTGTCTATATGTATACTCTGATCTCTTTTAGAGTGGGAATAGAGACCATGGGAGGGGTAAAGGATAGAGGGAATATGAGGAGGAAGCAAGGAAAGGAGAAATAGGCCAGCAGGAGTCAGGAGGAGCAGCAGGTTTATGGGAGAGTGAAAAAGGGAAGGAAAAGCAGAGAGTGTGGGGAAAAGGGAGAGGGAAATGTGGGGGCATATGGGGAAAGAGTTGTGAGAGTGAGCAGAGAAAGGAACTAGAAGCAGAATAAAGGAGAAAAAGAGATAACTGAGAGAAAGAACAAGAGGGAGAAAAAGCAGGAAGCGCCTGGTCCATCATTCTCACTTACACTTCTACTGCTGACTAATTTGCACATCAGCCATCAAAAGCAGTGAAGGAGTCCTCAGCCCACTTATTAACTATCCAGCTGGAGGACTGGCACTGGGCAAATCTGAATTTAAAGGGGAAGGGAAAAGGAATAGAAAAATACAAAAATAGCAATTTAAAGTAAAAATGTAGATATTTTTCAGATGTAAAAATCACTGCACTGCTCATGACAACATTAGCTGCGAAGTGATTGCCCCCAGATTACAGGCACAGAGATGAAAAACAATTTCGCAGCAACACGTTTAAGGCTGTAGATTTTAGGTAGAAAACGGTCATAAAACATTTTGGGAGGTACTGTAATTAATCTAAGACAGTATTACATAATTCCACTTGACAAAATGTAATACTTCCACAGAACTGGATGATTTAATATGCAATTTAATTTGGCTTTGCAATGAAATGCATCAGAGGGCAGGATTTTTCAGATGGCAGGGTTTGCCATTCTGTCACCCAAAGATATTGTTGCTCTGCGGCCATTTAACACTCAGCAGCTTGGCGGTAGAGAGGAGGAGCGCTTCCCTGGTTGGTACTAAGGAGCTTGAAGGGAGGTACTCCGTTTTCTTTAACCCGATTTAAAACGTGCACATTTTACTTGGTCCGTGAGTTGGTATTTGCCATTACTAGAGTATTTGACGATCCAAGAGGTGCTTGCTAAGGTTTTACGTATCAAGTCAGAAAGGAAAAGCTACCTGGAGAACACAATGTTGCACAAAGCTGACACACTATCAGTCCAATGAAATAGAAGCTGTATTTAGAAAGGTGTTATTGCGCTAATTTATTTTTAGGTAGTTAGCACAATACGTATGAGCCCTTAATTTTGTTGTTGCTCGCCAGGCAAGACCTTTTCAAGGGACTCCATTTTTTAAATATTTGAATACCCGGATCTATAAACTTAGGGCCAGTTTTCATTTTTGGGAAATTTCCCACCCCAACGCACCCACCTTAGAGACGAGTACCCTGACCGGTGCAATTTTTATTCTGGAGACATGGGTGTGGGATAGAGTCGGGGACCCCAGAAACAGATTCGAGGCAGCTACAGGGGCTGTTGAGGCAGACTGGTTAAAAGGTCACCTTGATTTTCTGGGACTTCATCCCAGTTGTTTGTTCATTATTAGACCCTCTAGCACTCACCACTAACCCCTCTCCCCCATCCATGTCAACCTATGCTCAATCACTCTCATACCTTAATACCAACTTATAACACTTCCCATGACCTGTAAACCAGTGCCCATTTTGTAAAGAACAAATAAACCTCAAAGTAATAATAGCATATGTGGAATAAAATACCACCATTCAGAATTTTCTTTAAAAAACATGGTTATCAAACCACCCTATAAAAGTGCTAACCAACCAAACCTTTAAAGTATCAAGAACAGAAACTATAAGCACTTGATACATCTTTATCTTGTGTAAATAAACATTGAGCCAGTGACAAAATAAATCACAGAGAAAAAAGGTTGTAAAAACTGATCAATTAAGCAATGCTTTCCCTTGTGTGCACCTGTTTCAACAAACTAACAGAAGTCTGGGCTCTCAGCCAAACATGCATTCATTTATTATTTTTTATTAATTCATGGGACGTGGGCTGGGCCAGCATTTACTGCTCATCCCAGAGGGCAATTAAGAGTCAACCACATTGCTCTGGATCTGGAGTCACATGTAGACCAGGCCAGTTAAGGTCAACAGATCTCCTTCCGCAAAGGACATTAGTAAACCAGATGGGTTTTTTTTAATGACTATCGACAATGTTTTCATGGTCATCATTAGACTTTTAATTTCTGATGCTTTTAATTCTCCTTAATTTCACCATCTGCCATGGTGGGATTCAAACCTGGATCCCCATAGCATTAGCCTGGGTCTCTAAATTGCTAGTCCAATGACAATACTTTAGAATGAGTTGGCATGATGGTTATGAAGGGCCATTTAGGATGGGTAGGGAGGCATGGGTTGACATGGTTGAGATTCATGGTTGTGGCTAACATGAAAGAAACAAGCAAAGGTGGCTGACAAAATGGGGGATTAAAAATAAAACTTGGAAGGCAAAGAGTAAATACAAAATAAATCAAAGGATATGTAAAGAAATAGTAAAATATCTTACACATAAATAACACAAGAAAAATCAGGATATGAATAGGGCCACAGAGTGATGCACAAGTTAGACGCACAGAAAATGACAGCGAAATGGCAGAAATACTGAATAATTATGGAGGCATAGAGGGTGGACATGACATGTAAAGAGAAGATCAAAAAGCTTAAAAACATAGACAGAAAGGAAAAGACTGGCGGATAATGAATAACTAATCAAACTCCTGGTCTGCAGGGATTGCATCCGTGCTTATTAAAAGAGTTAGGGAAGGGAAGATGCTGTTACATATATAATGTGTTTATTAAGTACTTGTGCAACTTTAAACTTTAATAACTTTGGATGTACATATAATAATCAACGAACTGCTAATGTCATTGTTAATGCAGTGTTAATGTTTTCCTGATTGGAAATGGCGGCAGTCGAAGTGGTGAACTATGTGTTACAGTTGGTAGAACTGGGCTTCAACTGCTGCAAGGCAAAAATGCAATGCTCATTATAAGAACAATGCACAATATAGATCTCAATTAACAATTGAATGAAAAGCTATCATGTGTAGCTCCAAAGTTATTAAAGTTGCACAAGGACTTTAGAAATAACCTGTAAAAAAATAAATCATACCTGAAGACTGGCGGACAGCTAATGTTATTGTGAACAGCTTGGAATTCCTGTCTAGAAAAGGTTAAGGGGTTACCTAGAGATCTTTTAAGTATTCAACAGAGTCAAGTGGAGGAGACCAAAACTGGAATCATAAATATAGGTCTCAAGTAACTCGTATAAGGAATTCAGGAGACATTTTTTAACTTGGAGATTTCTATTAGAATGTGGAATTCTAATCCACAAGGAGTAAATATGGTGATAGCATAGGTACAGTTAAGAGGAATCTAGATAAGTACATGATGGAGAAAGGGAAATAAAAGAGTGAGGTGATGGAGTTAGATAAAGATGATTGCTTGAGGAGCATAAAGGCTGGCATTAAACAGTTGGGCTGAATGGCCCATTTCTGTGTTGTAGATGTCACGTAAAGGCATTTAAGTCCATCAGATTCCATCTTCCAGAATACAAATATTACTGTATTTGCAATACAGCCTCTAGCTATTTATTAAATTATTCTGTGACCAAATTTCAACTATTCTTCCTGGCAACTTCCTCCCTTGCTGGTCATTCTTGTAAAGTTATATCTTCCAGTACTTGTTCCAACTTCACTGTGATCTATGGGGATTTGAATTAAAGTGATTTAAGAATATAATCTACATTCCATTGCTTTGTTTATTGCTAACTCACACGTTTGAAACTTGGTAAGCAATGAATCTATTAACACCACTAGTAGGCCATAAGCAACTATCCCCATCCATGAACTACATGTGCTCTTATTTTTACCAACACACAGTAAATTGAGAATACCAATCCTAGCTTGTACTCTTAAATTTTCAGGGGTGCAATGGCTACAGATGATCCTCATTCATGATGGGAACAAGTTTCATATCTTCAAAACTCATACAAAGTGATGTTGGATTAAATTCGTACTTTGCTTCAGTCTTCACAAAGGAAGACATGAATAGTGTACAAAAGTCCTGACAGAAACAAGTTTTTGTGAGGAGCTGAAGGAAATCAGTATTGGTAGAAAAATGATTTTGGGGAAACTGATGAGCTTGAAGGTGGATAAATCTCCAGGTCCTGATAATCTTCACTCCAGAGTACTTAAGGAAGTGGCCCTGGAAACAGTAGATCCACTGGTGGTTATTTTCCAAAATTCTTTGAACTCTGGAATAGTTCCTACAGATTGGAGGATAGCTAATGTAAGCCCGCTATTCAAGGAGGGAGGTAGAGAGAAAACAGGGAACTATAGACCAGTGAGCCTAATGTTGGTTCTGGGCAAGTTGCTAGAGTCCATTATCAAGGATTTCATAACTCAGCATTTGGAACGCAGTGGGATAATCAGACAAGGTCAGCATGAATTTACAAAAGGGAAATCATGCTTGACAAATCTATTAGAATTCTTTGAAGATGTAACTAGTAAAGTTGACCACGGAGAACTGGTGGATGTGGTTTATTTAAACTTTCAGAAGACTTTCAACAAGGTCTCACATAGCAGACTACTATGTAAAATTAAAGCACATGGGATTGCAAGTAATGTCTTGAGATGGATAGAAGCTGGTTAGCAGATAGAAAGCAAAGAGTTGGCATAAATAGGTCTTTTTCTGATTGGCAGTCAGTGACTAGTGGGGTTCTGCAGGGATCTGTGCTAGGACCCCAACTATTCACATTATATTTTAATGATTTTGAAGAGAGAACTGAATGAATTATCTCCAAATCGGCAGATGATACAAAGTTGGGTGGGAAGATGAGCTGTGAGGAGGATGCAGAGATGCTTCAGCATGATTTGAACAGGCTGAGTGTATGGGCATATGCATGGCAGATGCAGTATAATGTGGATAAATGTGAGGTTCTCCACTTTGGTAGCAATAATAGGAAGACATATTACTTGAATGGGTGTAAATTGGTGTTCTTGTGCATCAGTTGCTGAAAGTAAGCGCGCAGGTACAGAAGGCAAATGGTATGTTGGCCTTCATAGTGAGAGGATTTGAGTATAGGGATAGGGATGTTTTGCTGCAATTGTATAGGGTGTTGGTGAGGCCACACCTGGAGTATTGTGTGCAGTTCTGATGTCCTTATCTGAGGAAGGATGTCCTTGCTATAGTGAGAGCACAGCGAAGGTTTACCAGGCTGATTCCTGGGTTGGAAGGTCTGTCATACGAGGAGAGACTAAGTCGGTTAGGATTCTGTTCACTGGAGTTTAGAAGAATGAGAGGGGATCTCATAGAAACTTATAAAATTCTAACAGGGTTAGACAGGATAAATTCAGAAAATGTTCCCAATGGCGGGGTACACCAGAAGTAGGGGTCATAGTTTGAGGATAAGGGGTAAACCTTTTAGAACCGAGGTGAGGAGAAATTTCTTCACCCAGAGGGTGGCGAATGTGTGGAATTCACTACCACAGAAAGTAGGCCAAAACGTCTGATTTCAAGAAGAAATTAGATATAGCTCTTGGGGCTAAAGAGATCAAAGGATATGGAAGGGTGGGGGGGGGGGGCAGGGATCAGTATATTGAATTAGATGATCAACCATGAATGGCGCAGCAGGCTCAAAGGGCTAAAGAGCCTACTCCTGCTTCCAATTTCTATGGATTGTGCAAGATGAAGTTAGCTACTTCCGAGTTCAATGCAATTGTTAAAATCACAGGGAAGGCATCTAGCCTTGTTTTAAGATATAATGCTGAAGGTACTGGTCAACTCAAATTATAACACTCTTGCCAGGGGGCAGGGTGGGGTTCTCAACCTTGCCATTCGCTTGGGGTGAGGTGATCCTCAGATTAAATCACCACCAGTCAGCCTATGGTCATCTGGGACTATGCCAACTTTATAACATATAACTATAACATTCCTGGACTGGTTACAATGATCCTGCCACACAATTTGAAGCATTTCTTTCACCGTGGGGGGCACTGCTCTCTTACTAGTTTAGATGAACAATTTGTATACAGAAAGCAGAAAGCCAAACACACAAGTAACAAAGTGAAAGCATAATCTTCAAAACCATCAATTTTCATTTTCTGCAACACTGGAAAGAAAAAGTGTTGGAAGTGACAAAGTGACTGAATAGGTCTGCTCAACATCTTTAAACTCATCTGTTCAGCTCAGTACCTATGACAGGTACATCTTTCATTTAGATGGACAGAATTTTCAGGAGGCCTGAATAAGTGTATTCATTTACATTTCTTAAGTCTGGCTGAGAACACTTGAATAATGACTTGACCTCTGCCTGCTTACAGCTATTACTCAAAAGCACAATTTCTGGAAAACTGTATTAAATTTCCCTTTCTCTTCCTCCATTCTCACATTTTTTAAGCTATTATTATAAAATACCTTAATTCAGGTCTCTGCATGGCGCACACCACTCACTAAATATAGGGAGATAAGATACTCAGATCTCTCCTCCGTAACTTATAAACGGAAGATTTGCAAATACAGTTGACCTGCCCTTCTTTTGTTCTATCGACAGAGAAAGACCTTTAACTGTTGTTTCCCTGAGACAGCTTCAGAATGGGTGTTTGCCAAAACTATTTTTCAAAAGATTTCCCCCAGAAATAAAATAAAATTAAATCATTGGTTTGGTACTGTGCTCCATAGAAATCATAAATTTATTTAGCTTTAGATGACAGTTACAATAGGCTTATACATTTCTCATAAAAGGATCTGTGTTTGTCCCTGTGTGTAACAGCACATATTTGTCACAATACAGAAACACTGATGCCCTGCTGCGTCAAAGGAGTTGTAAGAGCAAATGCAAAACAAAATGAGGCTTATTACTACCTATGGCTGTGCTAAACACAGCTTTCTTTGTCTTTTTTTAAAAAAGTGTTTCTCATTAGCATTTTCTGAACTTATACAGATGCTATTCTCTAAACAGAATTTACCACCCTGCTAGATGCCCTTCAGGTGCAAGTGGCAATATTTGCTATTTTAGGAAACCACAGAAAAGAAGGGCAATGTCAGTAATTCCTCCCTTTTCTGTAATGATTCAATTATTATATCCTTTAAAATAATTTAACGAACAATAAATCAAATGACACAGTGTGAAATTCATCAACCAATAGGAGGATTTAGATAGGAAGGTCAACATATTTTTCTGTACATCTCAAAGAGTCCTTTGTGTACTTCAGTTATACTATTGATTTTAAGTTGCTTTTTAAAGAGAGACAACATAACAGCTTTATTTTGCAGGGTCTTAGCCACATCAAAAGGCTACTGTATGTTCAGAAACACTACTACGTGGTTACTAAGAGGTTAGGCAAGTTTCTATATTGTGCTAATGGCAAACACGTTTTTATTAAGTTATAGAACTAGCAATTTTCAGGAAATGGAGGGTGAAGACAATATAAACAGCTGTAGCAGACAGAACAAAGTACTGGTGTGAAAGGACAGTTACAAAGGATTTGAAACGTACATGCATTCACCGTGATGTGTTGAACAATTTTAGGAGTGCAAGAAGCAAGAGCAGGATCAGATTTGACTGTGATGCTCTCAGTCTACAGCTGAACGATCTGTCAACATTCTCTATGTCTGTGCTTCCACATGAAAAATAACCATTTGGGTGAAGCTGCAGCAAACCATGAAACAAAGCAAAAATATTCAGTAAATATTGATGAGAAAAACCTGTAACTCCATCATCCGGCAGAGTATACACATTCCTAGTAACAGACAAATAAAATGGTGAGCACCATTTAGAATCAGAAAATAAAAACAAGGTCATCGTGGAAAACTGCTGCTTTTATTCAGTTTTGCTGAATGCTGCTCAATATGAATATTCTATTCAACTGATGAAAAACTAATATGTGCCTTTCCACATAAGGTATCATGCTACATAAAAATTCAATTCATTCAAGTAAACTTCAATTTATTCAATCAAGAAACAGCTCATGGATTTGTATTTATTTCAAATATTAGTGTCCAAAAACAATTTAAGTAGTTGGTGCATATTTATTTTTTTGTGAAAACTGTTCAAATGTCAATTCTCAGCTGCATCAATTTTTTGTTGACTGGATAGAGTGGGTCAACATGGCTCATTTCAAAGCAGCAGGGAGTCGAAGTACCTCTCCCGCCAATCAAGAAAGTAGCTGATCCCTAAGAAATGATGTTCGAGGCTGCATTAAAACGGCGTATAGAAAGCCTTTCAACCATTTACAAGGCACAAATCAGGAGTGCAACGGAATACTCTCCAGTTGCCTGGATGAATGCGGTTCCAATAACACTCAAGAAGCTTGACACCATCCAGGTCAAAGCAGCCTGCTTAATCAGCACCCATCTACCAACTTAAACATTTCATTCCTTCCACCACTGATGCACAGTGACAGCAGCGTGTACAATCTACAACGGGCACTGCAGCAACTCACCTAGGCTGCTTCGATAGCACCCTCCAAACCCGCAACCTCTAAAAGGGCAAGGGAAGCAGGCACATGAGATCACCATCACTCCCAGTTCTCCAAATCTCACACAGTCCTGACTTAGAAATACATCACCATTCCTTCATTGCTGCTGAGTTAAAATTCTGAGACTCCTTGTCTAGCAGCGTCACAGAGAGTGCAACAACTCAAGGCAACAGCTCACCATCATTTTCTTAAGGACAATGAGGGATGGGTAATAAATGCCGGCCTTCCCAGCAATGCTCTCATCCATGAATTTATATATTTAAAATAGGGATATTCAGAACATCTGCATTCTGAAATAAGCTTTCTAAGATAAGGTTTAAGCTTTTAACAGAATCCGCTCTTCTGGTAATTCAGATGTAAATTGTCTTGAACAGATAATTTATGTGAGTAACTTCTCAAAAAGCAAGATTTGGTTTAACTCCTAACAAAAAAAGTCTCAGGAGTCATTGAAGGAGTCAACAAACAGATGTACATCCACATGGTACTGATTTTGATGAAGAGACCCACCAAAAACAGAAAACTTTAAAAGCTGCAAATGCAAAACATTCCTCCCAAAAAGAAGAAAAAAAATGATGCATGTGATGCTTCGTCAGAACAAGAAAGAGAAAGTAGGTTCTATGCAGCTAATCTGATATGAGATCAATTAGTTTCCCTCTCTCGTTGGCAAACTATTCTACTCAAAACACTCATCCAACTTTTTTTTCCCCACAGCTTTCTTATTTTAGTTCAGATTTTCAAGGTGTTTTTCATCCAATTTCCTTTTTGCTGCAATGTTTATTAATTGTCCTTTATTTCATATTTTCAATCCATTTTGCGCCATTAGTAATCCCCTTAATATTGTTTTAAAAAACACCTATAATTGGAGAAGTCTCAGTATTGTAATTTTTATTAAATAATACCAATGCAAAATCCATGAGTCATAATTAATTTAAACATTGATCATAGACATCTCATCAATAATAGGACATTGGACTATGTAATGGATTAACTCAAATCCTTGCCCAGAGGCCTTCCTCAACAGTGAATCACATTCTCAGTTATGCTTTTCAGGAAATGTATGTGGGGAAATTATGGTGTAGTGGAATTGTCATTGGACTAGTAACTCCGAGACCAAGGGTAATGCTCTGGGTATCCAGGTTTGAATCCCACCATGGCAGATGGGGAAATCTGAATTTAATATAAATCTGGAATTAAAAGTCTAATGATGACCATGAAACTATTGTCTATTGTAAAAACCCATCTGGTTCATTAACGTCCTTCTTTAGGGAAGGAAATCCTTACCTGGTCTGGCCGACATAAGACTCCAGATCCACAGAAATGTGGTTGACTCTGAAATACCTTATAAAGTGGTCTAGCAAGCCACACAGTTCAAGGGCAATCAGGGGTGGGCAATAAATGCTGGCCCAGCCAGCAACGCCCTCATCCCATGAAAGAACTTTTAAATATCAGCAATGTGTCAAATGAATGAATTCCTTCTAGCCCTCCTTTCATCCACTGTTCTGGGTTTCCATCTATATGAGTTGTTTGGCAGAGGTAATGATATCTTCCCAAAGGGGAGGAAAGGAAAACTGAAGCTGACCAGATCTGCATTATCATTATAAATTATAGAAATTCTAACAAAGGAAACCAAAGCTGTGCCTATGCCAGTCTCATGCCAGAGCTGGGTACTTTACCCTGTTCCACTTCTCTATAGCCATTAATATTTTCCTTTCCAAGTGCTTATCTAGTTCCCTTTTAGATACCATTGTTGACTTGGTTTCAATAGCGAACAGCAAAAACAGTCTAAACTCTACGTTTTTGATGCTCAAAGTTTGTGCCCATTGACCAGCAGAAATAATAGGTCATTGTTTGTCCTTTCAAATCTTCAAAAAATTCTTCCACTCAATTCAGTCCTAGCCTTTTCAAGTCTCCCACTGTAATAGTCTCATCCCTGGTACTATCTTTGTAAATCTATGTTGCCGTTTTCTTTAGTCTGTGCATCCTTTGTGTAATGGATTACCTAAAACTCTCAATCTTTCCAATTGTAGTCTAACTAATTTGTTGAACAAATTCACCTATCTACCCATGTCTAGCCGAAAATTCTATTAACTTTTCTTACTGTGTTTCCCATTTACAAATGAAAAAATAAAATGTCAGAACAGGTCTGCTTCAAACACTTGGCTGGGAAACAGTTATTGGCAGATGAAGATCTGGACCAAGTCAGGCAAATGACAATGCAACCCAAGTTTCTGGTTTTCCACATAGCATCTCCTTGGGGGAGCCACTGAAGCTCATCCTGTAGTATCTTAACTGCCCATCACAGAATTTACCTATCTATCTGGAACATCCCAATAACATTTGCATTTTGTCTTCTCAGCACATCCAGACATGTATTACTTTTTGAATAAATAAATTCTTCTGAATATCGGTTTAGATTTTCATTTTATTAAACTCCTCTGGTGCTTTGGCATATATCAGTTGGTAATTTGCAACTTCAGTAGGTTCCCCCCCCGCCCCGCCATCAGCCCCTGACCCCACCACCTGTTTAGCCATTTAATTTTTAAATTATCATGATTAAATTCCTCCATTGCTTATCCTCTTTACACTTGGGAATCGACCTTGTTACTTTTCCCTGGGCCATTTCCAAAGAATATACAGATATTTGCAATGTGTTAATTAAAACTGAACATAATATTCGGAGTCTGGAAAATCCAATTGCCAGCAGATAGGTGTACAATTCATCCACAAGCAGACAAATGGCTGGCACTGGCCTCTATGAAACCACTTCTTCAGATGGTTCGTAGCAGCTCAAGGGGCAGTAGTACTACCTCATGTTACAGAGCTGCTGCTGCTGCTGAAGTCAGGGCTGTGGCTGTATTGCAAAGCAGCTCAATTTTCAGATTTAATTTTGAGCGATGCCAAGACTACGCAGAAAGGACAAAATACTTATTTTCAAACAGAACAAGCAATGCACAACAAAACAATCCAATCCATCATTTAGCAGCTAATGAAGTGATCTAAATTGGTAAGCAGATCTGGGTGAAAATACACAATTTTATAAATAAGAACATATTAAATGACCACCAGTAGCAGAGTTTTTGTTGCGGGTTTTATTTGGCTAGTTGCTCTGCTCTGTTGCAGTGCAAATTAGGTAGTTTAAAATTAATCTGGCTGGTGCCTGGAGCTATTTAAAATGGAACAGCTGCAGTCACCAATAGAAAACAAGGCTTTAATGCTCCCCTATGCGCAAACAACTACCAAACAGAATCATGGAAATTTTACCTTCAAAGAGTGCAATAAAAAGACAGCATCAATGTGGGCCTGTATTCCAGTTACAAAGTAGCACAATATGATGAAGTGGTGTCCCCAAAAATCAAATAAATGCAAGTCAATGCACAGTATATGAGTCAACATGCTGTCTGCTCATTAACCATGTCAAGTTTTTATTAATTATACAGAACTAATCACAGATATTATAAGTATTGGTTTATTTCATTCACTACACAGAATTCTCAAATGTAATTAGCATATTCTGCATCTACTTTGTACAGCTGTAAGAACAGCAAATGGTATAATTGAAATTATTATTCTTTTAAAGTGACTTTTAAACCTTACTGAGGGGATATGGAAGTGAGCAACAGGAAGGGGAGCAGGAGAAGGGAAGTGGGGAAGGAGGAGGAGTAGAAGTGGGTGGGGAGAGAGTGGTGATAAACAGTTTGACTGTGGGGGCCTAGTGGCATCATTACTATCTGCAATTGTGAAGTGGGAGAGTGGATGGAGGTCTTTGGTGAGATGACAAATATGCCTACAGAAAAAGAGGATGCAGGGGCTGAATGGATATTTTAAAGGGGAAAAGGCAGCAATAGGCCTCAGGGGGTGTTAAGAAGTGGGGTGGGGGGAGATTGTGGTAAGGTGAAGGGATAGGGTGCGACGAATTAGGTGGATAGAAGCATGAATGTTTGGGAGGGGATGTATAGTCTTCCCCAATGAATCGCATCCCCCATGTCGTCTGTATTCATTGGTGAGCAGTTTTCCCTACCACATTATCCCATACCACCTCCAAACTCCAGCTGAAAGGGATACAATTGAGACAGAGCCAAACAGTATCACGAGGACATCAGAAACAAGTATGAAAAGACAATATTCATAATCACTAATACTAAATTGAATAAAGAAATAAAAACAAAGATACAGAATTCTTAAACACTGTTACTCTGCCATGCGTTGTATGGCAAGCCTTATACAGGCGGAAATTTAACTCCAGGCATAGCACCACAAATCCAGTTGTCCAAAAACTGGACATTTTTAGAATGTGCCATGTATCAATGCTAATTGACTAAAATAATAGCTGACCTGGACAATTTGCCTAGGCGTTGGCGTGGTGTGGTACTGGTTTAGTTACTGGCTTCACTGCTTGAGCACCTGCCTATTGTAGCGCTCCAGCAACCCTTGATCCCACCTGACACTGCCTGGCATGAATCAGACAATCAGAAATCTGGCAAGATCAGAAATCACAGAATATTATAGTGCAGAAGAGGCCCTTCTGCCCATCAATTCTGTACCAACACATGAAAGGTCCTGACCTGCCCACCTAATCCCACTTGCCAGCATTTGGCCCATTGCCTTGAATATTATGGCATGCCGAGTACTGATCCAGGTACTTTTTAAAGGATGTGAGACATCCTGCCTCCACCACTCTCCCAGGCAATGCATTCCAGACCGTCACCACCCTCTGAGTAAAAACATTTTTCCTCAAATCCCCCCTAAACCTCCCACCCCTCACTTTTAACTTGCGGCCCCTCGTAACTGATCCTTCAACTAAGGGGAACAGCCCCGCCCTTCATAATCTTGAACACCTCAATCAGGTTGTCCCTCAGTCTTCTCTGATCCAGAAAAACCAACCCTAGCCTATCCAACCTCTCTTCATAACTTAAATGTTCCATCCCAAGCAACATCCTGGTGAATTTCCACTGCACCCCTTCCTGTGCGATCACATCCTTCCTATAATGCGGCGACCAGAACTGCACACAGTACTCCAGCTGTGGCCTCACCAAAGTTCGATACAACTCCATCATGACCTCTCTGCTTTTGTAATCCATACCCCGATTGATAAAGGCGAGTCTGCCATATGCCTTTTTCACTACCCTATTAACCTGCCTTTCCGCTTTCAGAGATCTATGGACAAACATGGCTTTGTTCTTCAGAACTTCCCAGTGTCAGGCCTTTCATAGTATACTTTCTTGTCAAATTACTCCTTCCAAAATGCATCACCTCACACTTTTCAGGGTTAAATTCCATCTGCCACTTATCCACCCATTTGACCATCTCATCTATATCTTCCTGTAACCCAAGACATTCAACCTCACTGTTAACCACCCGGCCAATCTTTGTGTCATCAGCAAACTTACTGATCATAGTCATTATGTCATTTATATAAATGACGAACAACAGGGGGCCCAGCACGGATCTCTGTGGTATGCCACTGGTCACTGGCCTCCAATCACTAAAACAGCCTCTGTCTCACCCTCTGTCTTCTACCACTAAGCCAGTTATGAATCTTATGAAGCCCCACCTTATCAGATCACCTTGTATCCTATATGCATTTGCTTTCTTAATAAGTATCTCATGTGGGGCTTTGTCAAAGGCTTTGCTAAAATCCATGTAAACTATATCAACTGCACTACCCTCATCTACACATCTGGTTACATGCTCAAAAAACTTCTTCAAATTTGTTAGGCATGCCCTCCCTCTGACAAAACCATGCTGCCTATCCCTGATCAAACTTTGCCTCTTCAAATGGAGATAGACTCCAGAATCTTCTCCAGTAGTTTCCCAACCACAGACATGAGACTCACTGGTCTGTAGTTCCCTGGCTTGTCTCTACAACCTTTCTTAAATAGTCGGACTTCATTAGCTGTTCTCCAATCCTCTGGCACCTCCCCGGTGGCCAGAGAGGAATTAAAATTTTGGGTCAGAGCCCCTGCAATTACTTCCCTCGCCTCCCACAGCAGCCTGGGACACAATTCATCCGGACCTGGAGATTTGTCCACTTTCAAGCCCACCAATACCTCGCCACTCCCTATGACAATTTGCTCTAGAACCTCACAGACTCTCTTCCAAAGTTCCATAACTACGTCCTCATTCTCATGGGTGAAGACAGATGTGAAATATTCGTTTAACACCCTACCAATGTCCTCTGCTTCCCCCAACAGATTTCTCCCTTGGGTCCCTAATGGACCCTAATCTTTCCCTGGTTATCCATTTCGCTAGAATATCTTAGGTTTTTCCCTACTTTTACCTGCCAGAGCTTTCTCATAAACTCTCTTTGCTCTCCTAATTGATTTCTTAAGCTCCATCCTGCATTTTCTGCACTCCACTAATGCCTCCGTAGACTTACTCCCCTTATCCTTGTTAAAAGCCTCTCTTTTCCTTCTCATTGTATTCTGAATGTCTCTGGTCATCCAAGGTTCTCTGGGTTTGTTACACCTTCCTATTACCCTAGAGGGAATATGTTGGGCCTGTACCCTCCCCATTTCATCTTTGAACGCCCCCCCCCCCCCCCACTGCTCTTCTGTAGATTTCCCCACAAGTAACTCGTTCCAGTCTACCTTGGCCAGATCCTGCCTTATTTTGTTAAAATCTATCCACCCTCAATCCAAAACCTTTTCCTGCAGCTTGTCTATTTCTTTGTCCATAACAAATTTGAATTGAACCATACTGTGGTCGCTGTCACTAAAATGCTCCCCCACCAACACGTCAACCACCTATCTAGCTTCATTCCCAGAATGAGGTCTAACACTGTACCATCCCTTGTTGAATCCTCTACATATTGACCCTAAAACGTATACATTTTAAGAACTCTACTCCATTTATGTCCTTAACATGATGACTATCGCAATTAATGTTGGGAAAGTTGAAATCACCTACTATAATTACCCTCTTATTATTTTTACACCCCTCTGCGCACATATTTGCTCTTCAATTTCCCGCTATCTAGAGATCTATAATAAACACTTAGCAACGTAGGTGTCCCTTTCCTATTTCTAAGCTCTACCCACAAAGCTTCATTTGATGCCCCCTCCAAGATATCATTTCTCCTTACTGCAGAAACTGCCTCCTTAACTAATAATGCAATGCCTCTTCCACCCCTTCCTCTGCCTTGTCTGCACGGCCTTGGTCCTGAGAAAGCTGGTTTTGAGACTCTGTACCCAGTTAGCACTCTAGACAAAATCAAAGTGCTGGAAAAACTCAGCAGGTCTGGCATCTGCGGAAAGAGAAACAAAGTTAACATTGAGTCCTATAGGGACTCAGAGGTGGTCAGAGATCAGAGATGGTTTGTCAGAACCCCCGTTCCAAAGAAGTGTCATACGGACTTGAAACATTAATCCTGTTTCTCTCTCCACAGATGCTCCCAGGTCTGTTGAGCTTTTACAGCATTTTCTGCTTTCATTTCAGATTTCCAACATCCGTAGTATTTTGCATTTATTTTAGCACCTTGGACTGCTCCTAAATATGTTCCTAGATTTTCAAAACTTAATTCTCTGCTTAATGCGAAGGTTCAGGCATCAGTAGTTGTAGCACTCTGGTACAAATTCTACCAGATTGAATAATCCACTCTCATTGCTGAGATAAAAGGATTAAATTTCAGAAATTTTCTCCATGCGCTTATGGTTCATTAATTAGAATAAATTCTTCATGTCAAATAGAGATCTTAAGTGCCTGAACTTGCTGTTTGTTACTTCAGGAAAAAAAAGCTGTCCAAATTGAAAACTTTAAACTACATGTAAATTACTTGCTCCAAATTGACTTTTCAGAATTTTTAATGTTTTCATCCCCTGTTCCTTGAAGGCACTGACCCATGGCGGGATATACTTCCATTAGCCTCAATGCTTTACTCTAGTTCCCATATTTTCAGGTATATTCCTACTTAGCAAATGCCAACGGTCAGTTCTTCAGGTTAATATCACACTGTAATATGTGGTCAATTTCATACTTTACACACAACCAAAAACTGATTTGCTGGGCACTGTGTATAAGAGTTCAATGATCTGCCCATCAGTACCCCAATTCTTTCACCCGTGCTGTATCGCTGGGGGAGATGGCGGTGTGACGGTAATGTTATTGGATGGTAATCCAGAGGTCCAGGTTAATACTCTGGGGGCAGGGGTTCAAATCCTACCATAGCAACTAGTGGAATTTAAATTCAACTGATAAAATCTAGAATTGAAAACAAATCTCAGTAATGGAGACCATGAAATCATTGAAGATTGTCATAAAAACCCTTCTGGTTCACTTATGTCCCTGAGGGAAGGAAATCTACTGACCTACATGTGACTCCAGACTCTCAACCACCATCTGGAATAGCCTAACAAGCCACTTAGTTCAAGGACAATTAGGGACAGGCAACAAAGATTAGCCCACACCCCATGAAATATTTTTTTTAAGTTCCAACATTTTATTTGCATGTCCTCAGTTTTGCATGGCAACATTAACTTTCATCGTCATTTCTCAACACAAATTCCCAAACCAGTTATATTCTTTGTATGTAAAACCAATCTGTTCTTCAACAATTTGCATTTATATTGCACTTTTTAATGTACTAAAACATCCTAAGGCTCTGCATAGGAACATTACCAAACAAAATTTGACACCAAGCCATGTGAGGAGGTAGATATTTGGGCAGAGGGCCAAAGGTTTGGTCAAAGAATTAGGTTTCAGGGAGTGCCTTAAAGGAGAAAAGTGAGATAGTGAGACAGAGAGATAAAGGGAAGAAATTCCAGAGTTTAAAGCCCAGGCAGCTAAAGGCATGACCACCAAAGATTTAGCAATTCAAATTGGGGATGTGAAAGCGGCAACATTTGGAGGAGCTCAGATAACTCAGAGGCTTGTCAGGCCAGGATAGATTAGAGATAAGGATTGGAGAGGACCTGGAGAAATTTGAAAGCAAAGATGAGAACTTGGATATCAGGCATTGTCCAACCAGAATGGGAGTGATAAGAATTAAGAATTGTTTGAAAATCCAGTCCACAATTCCCATCCAAGCCACACCTTTCATAGTTCACTTCCCTACATTGCCATAGAGTACAGGAATAAGATAGAGAATCTGGTGAACTGGTGCGGCAACAATAATCTCTCCCTTAATGTCAACAAACCGAAGGAGATTGTCATTGACTTCAGGAAGCATAAAGGAGAACATCAACGGGGACAAAGTAGAAAGGGTCGAGAGCTTCACGTTTTGAGGTGTCCAGATTACCAACAACCTGTCCTGGTCCCCCCCATGCCAACACTAGACTTACGAAAGCTCACCAATGCCTCTACTTTCTCAGAAGACTAAGGAAATTTGGCATGTCAACTACGACTCTCACCAACGTTTACAGATGCACCATAGAAAGCATTCTTTCTGGTTGTATCACAGCTTGGCATGGCCCCTGCTCTGCCCAAGACCCGTAAGGAACTAGAAAAGGTCGTGAATGTAGCCCAATCCATCACGCAAACCAGCCTCCCAACCATTGACTCTGTCTACACTCCCCACTGCCTCGGCAAAGCAGCCGCATAATTAAGGACCCCACGCATCCTGGACATTCTCTCTTCCACCTTCTTCCTTCGGGAAAAAGATACAAAAGTCTTAGGTCATGTACCAACCGACTCAACAACAGCTTCTTCCCTGCTGCTATCAGACTTTTGAATGGACTTACTTTCCATTAAGTTGATCTCTCTCTACACCCTAGCTATGACTGGAACACTACATTCTGCACTCTCTCATTTCCTTCTCTATGAACGGTATGTTTTGTCTGTATAGCGCGCAAGAAACAATACTTTTCACTGTATGTTAATACATGTGACAATAATAAATCAAATCAAATAAACACTGCTGTCACGGTATCTTAACGGCCTATGCAATACTATTTAGTGACTGAGTATAAATTTTCTTCAGCTCAGCAAAAGATAAAACTGAAGGCATCCTCTTTGATTCACAAGATATTTTAAAATCTTTAGGACTAATTCCATCTTTATTGTTTATTAGCCAGCAGCAGCAGGGGTTTTGATAAAGGGTCATTTCGACCTGAAACATTAATTCAATTTTTCTTCACAGTCAGCAGATCTGGATCCAATTCCTTTAAACTCCATGGCTAAGAGTTGCCAACTCCAAACATGTTCAAGGAGACGTCAGCAGAAGTGACGTCATGGAAAGCTGGCACTCTATCATGAGTAGGACTGGGAATGCTAGAAAATACCATCTGTCTGAAATATCTCCCTGCTTACAGAAGTTGACATGAGACCTACACATTATTCTGATGAGTCCCCTCCCATGGTTTTGGGCTGTCCTGGGTAAAGAAGGATCCTACCTCTAAACTCCCAGCTGCCTTTGAATCATTTAAAAGGCTGTGGTTCGAAGAGCTGCTGAAACTAGAGCTGCAATGCTTCAATGCTGTGTTTTCAGAAGCGAAGTGGCTGCATCCAATCCGCGGTCAGGTAGAGTGTCTGAATGTTTGGCAAGTCGAGGGTGCAGTAGGAGACTCCACATATGCACGCCAGTGTCATCTACCCCCATTAAAGATGAGACCAAACAAAAACAGAAGGCAAGTCCAGTCTGTGCGCCTGCACCCTTTGCCACTGATGTTGTAGTTTAAAATCTCCCAGATGATGATTATGGCAAGATTAATGCCGATTCCAGGAGAATCCTGGCCATTCCTGTCTCCTTAGCTGATGTACAACTTCCTCTATCATGTGTAAACTCCTACAGCAATCTTTGTGAGACCTAGTCTTAAGTCACATTTATTGCCACATACCATCACTCTTCTCTGAGCTCCACTGGCTCCCTGTCACCACAATCCCATCACTCTCAACCCTGAGCACAATGACTTCAAGGGATTTATCTTAATTTTTTTCCTTTCTAATATAAAACCTTCAAGGTTTTTTTCACCAGTGATCAATGTTTCAACCAATACATCCCTACTGTTTGAAATACTTTTCCGAAATGCTTCATTTTACTTCTAAAAGTCTTAACAAGTCTCGAGAAATCGCTTTGGTTTCCTCACTGTTCCACGCTGTCCCTGTAAAGTGCATTCAGCGTAAAGGATGCTTTACTAATGCTCTCTTTCCTTGCACTCTTGTTAGAGGCAGTTTCTTTATCAAAGTCTATTATGAAAATTTGCATCTTTATGTATTCTGTAAGACAAGTGGACACTGCACCATATCACAGAACTAATATGAATTATGATTTAACACAGAAGTGAAAGTCTGTGAACTTCCTGATGGAATGTTATATGGCAGTGACATTATTCCAACATTGATCTCACTGGCTTCAACCGCAGAAGTGAAGATATTGAGAGAAATCACTAGAACACAATGCTGATCTGAAGACATGAGAAAAACAAACACTGCTGATCATTCAAATTAAAAGATGCAATGGTCCACCAAAGTTAGGACAAATCTGACCTAACCAATTACTTCCACATCAGCCTATTCACAACCTCCAGCAAAATGATGGAAGAGGTCATTGACATTTGCTATCAAGCAGCAATTACTCATCCCAATAGCATGTTTTATGGTATTCAGTAATGAGGTCTGGAGCCAGCTCAGCTTGGCTCCAAACCTCATTATAGCCCTGGCTGAAATATGAGCAAAAGAGTGGAATTTCCCAGCTGCAATAAGAATGACTACCCTTGACACTATGGCTTTGAGTGCAGCATCAAGGAGACCAAGAAAAATTGAAGTCAATAGGAATCTGACTGGGGTCACACAAAAAGCAAAGAAGAATGGTGTGGTTGTTGGTCGTCAATCATCTCAATCCTAGGACATCTCTGCAGGAGAATCTCTCAGGAAAGTGTCCTCGAAACCCCCACCTTCAAGTGCTTCAGCATTGAGCTTTGATTCTGTTTTCAGGTGTATCCTTCTACCTTGGACTGTCCATGTAGGACTCACCACGTAGACAGACTGTAGACCTACTCTGTATCAGTTTAACACATTTATTAGTACAGTATCTAAACAGATTACAGAGTTCTTATAATTTGTTTATGGGATGTGGGTGCCATTGGCAAGGGAAAATCCCTAGCTGCTATAGCTGAGTGGCTTGCTAGGTCACCTCAGATTGCATTAAGGGTTAAACACATTGCTGTGGGTCTAGAGTCACATCCAGCCCATATCAAGTAAGGATGGCAGATTTCCTTCCCTAAAGTGAATTAATGAACCAGGTGGGTTTTTATAACAATCAATGATATTTTCATCAATTGAAATTATTAATTCATTGAATTTAAATTCCAACAGCAGTTGTGGTGGGATTTGAACCTGTCTCCCCAGAGTCTAAGCCTGGGCCTTTGAATTACTGGTCCAGTGACATTATCACTCCGCCACCACCTCCTCGAGGTACATTTTTCCTAGGCATGATTCCAACCTCTCTCATGAGTCTAACACATGACTGACTGAAGTCAGTTGTGCATCGTCATCTCAGCTTTTCAGGAAAGGATAAAGAGATGATTTCCACATTATTCCTCTGGAGGACTGTCAACTTTGTCAGCAGTGGTAAGGGAATCACACTTTTCTCTGTTTGAGGTTGCACTACTTGTGGGCAATGGGAAGGATTGCTGAGAATATATAGACAAGACATCTTCAGTAATGAGAGAAATTTCCCGTACACAGCATTGCTTCAGTGCAGCTTCAGAAGCGTTAGCTGCAGCTTCTGTGCTGACCTCCATTCCTGGAGGGAAGAAGGCTTTCAGCTGGAACTGAAGTATGGATGGCAATCGGTAATCACCATTGGAAGGTACAACTCTTGAGCAGTGTGATCCTTTATGGACTTAAATTTGATCTCTGGCAAAAGATCTTCTATGAAAGACTCTTTGTGGACAACAGGAGATTAGATAAAGTAGGCAATACGTTGATAGATTCAGGGGAACCAAGACCTAAATGCCCCTCAGCCACTGATAACACAGTTGACTCCTCTAAAAAAAACAGAAGGTCTCCATGGGAATAGACACTACCTGCTGCAGTGCCTTCAGTATCCATCACCTCTGATCTTACAGCATGAAGAAGAGATTCATAGCTTTGATCTCTGCCCTAGTCGAGTAGATGGTATCTCTGTGAAAAAATTTTACTATTGACCACATACACTTCCTCAGCTGCAGAAGGCTGAACTTCCACTGTTTATAAATAAAATATTGAAGATCATTGCATGAATGACAATGAGTCATTCAAATTATGATTATCCGATTTTTCTAGGATTCCTAGTTATGTCAAAACCATCACTCAATAAAAATCTACGTTGATGGTAAAGAACGCAGAGAGAATCAATGATCTGTTGCCTCTTGTAGCAAAAAGGAGCAATAATCCTGCATTTGGTTGGACTATGTATGTAAATTAAGGATTAAAAAGTTGCTCATTTCTCATTTGCTGTAATGAGCTATAACTGCAATACATCTGTATGAATCAATAGAACACCTAGCAGTATATCCCACTGTACATGTGTTCTCCTTGTGCATGAGTAATAAAGCTTGGAAGATTGAGTACTCTTAGCGTTGATTGTGCCCAAGTCGACTACAGTGCCACAGTCTTGATTGTACCCAAGTCGACGACAATATGAAGACTTAAGCCAGTCGCCACCTCCCAGCAGTAGTGCTTCTTATGTCTATCATTATCGGAGCTAAGGAGATCACAAAACATATACCACCATTAAAACATACGGATGAAAAGAAAAAAAGGTATTTTTACACAGCCTTAGTGTTGTACAGAGCAGCACAGTAGCCCAGTGGTTAGCACTGCTGCCTCACAGCACTGAGAACCCAGGTTCAATATCCGGCCTTGGGTGTCTATCTGCATGGAGCTTGCATGTTGTCCCTGTGTCTGCACGGAATTTGGCGCTGGTTTTGGCTTCCTCCCACAGTCCAAAGACGTGCAGGTTAGATGGATTGACCATGCTAAATTGTGTGTGCATGCATGTTCACACACGTGCGTGTGCGAGTGTGGCTATTTTTGGTGTAGTGTCCCTCTAGCTATAAGCGCCTGGTGACAGACTAGCGACCTGTTCAGAATAATTAGCCACAGAAACAGAAGAAAGTCTGACCTATGCACTGTCAGGTGCTGAAGGTTCAGAGGGAGTATTGTACAAACTCCAGTGTATTCCTTAACTAGAAGGAGCATGCCGAGGACAAATGGAAGTCCCTGCCAATCTTAAGGATAAAAACTCACTCATAGTACTCAATTACTAAATCACACTGTCAGAAAGATAAATACCAACACAGAATCAGGAAGGACTTATAATGACAAGGGAGAGAGTCCGGATTTTATAGTAAACTGCAGTCTGCTACTCCAAATTACTGCCTTCCACAGAGTTCACAAAAGCCATGGCTTTAGCCGGATTATTGAATGTCTTTATGGAGTTGTCAAATGTCACCCTCAGTATATCAGGATACAGAAGTGCATATTGCACTCTAATGCCTTCAGTCCTTTTCTAACTTCATCAAAACCTTGCGCCTCTGTTGTATCACCACTGAGAAATCTTGAAAGAGACATTCACTCCATCATAGAACATGGCCCCATTATGTCTAGCTGCCTCCAACACTCTTTGGCAATCCTTGAAGTTACGAAAACACAGAATTACAGGCCAGAGTCGTTGATTGTCCCTAGGTCTCAAGATCTTTCTAACTTAGTGTGCACAACTTTTGTTTCTAAATTAAGGATATGCAGCAGCCAGCTCTCAAAGAATTTAACAGGGAGCTTACCCTCAGCTCCTTTTGGCAAGCCGACAATCCGGATATTTTCCCTCTGGCCTCTGTTCTCCGGATTGTTAAGGAATTCAGATATTCTATGCAGCTGCTTTTCCAAGGATTGTAAGCAGGTCTCAACCGAGGAAGCTGCATTTTCGACAGTAACAATTCTCTCCTCCATTTCATCAAACCTTTTACCAGTATTCTACAGTTATATAGTATGGACGCTGATATTTTGTGCTTATAGACTGAGTTTCTCATCAACAGCCTTAATAACATTGATGTGGAGATGCCGGCGTTGTGGTATTTGCTACCAAATAAACCTGTTGGACTTTAACCTGGTGTTGTTAAAACTCTTACTTAATAACATTAGCAGCCATCAGTTGTAAATCCTTCGAGAGTGCCAGATCGAGAGCCTGTTTGTTCATTAAGTCGCCATGTTGAGGAGTCAGCTCCATCCCAGTTATTTCTGACTGCTCTCTTTTGTCGACAATTTCCTTAATATTTATTGGGATTTTGTCACCAATGTTTAACTAGAAATCTTCCAGGAACAAGACATGGAGTTCTCACTCCTGGATTAGGTAAGTATGAGATGTGTAAACGTGATAAATGAAAGGGTTACGAGTTGAATAGCACCAGAGTTCATGTAAACACAGCTATTCCCACACTCGCATCACGTAACCCCCTCTAACAATTTTAAAATCAGAGAGTGATTAGGGATCAGTGGGTAGAGGCAGATTCAATCATAGCTTTCAAAATGGAATTTGTTAATTACCTGAAGAGAAAAAGAAATTGCAAGGTGACAGGTAAAAGGCAGTAGACTGGGACAAGCCGAGTTGCTCTTGCAGGGAACTGTGTCAGGGCCAAATGACCTTCTTCTGTGGTGTAACCATCCTATTATGGGGAGGCAGTGGTGTTGTGGTATTGTTGCTGGACTTGTAATCCAGAGAGCCAGTGTGATGATGCTCTAGGGACCCAGGTTCAAATCCCACCATGGAAGAGATGAAATTTGAATTCAACAAAAATCTGGAATTAAAAGTCCACACACTCAGCTTATTCAGATTGTTGTGAAAACCATCTGGTTTACTCACGTCCTTTAGGAAGGAAAACTGTCGTCTCTACTTGTTTTGACCTACATGTGATTCCAGGTCGACAGCACAGCAATGTGGTTGCCCTCGGGGATGGGCAACAAATGCTGGCCCAGCCAGTGACGTTCGCATCCCATGAGCGAATAAACAATAAATTAAGAGGAGCATTGGAGATTTTAAGCGCAGATAACAGATTGTCCAGCAGACTTTGGAATGTGGTGCAAAGGGAGATGCACTTAAACCAGTGAACCTTCATAGTTTTCACTTCACAATGAGACCATGTCTGCTAGTGTATTGAATTCTGAAGGGTACATCTGAATGTTACATTTTCCTGGTATGCAATTGTATCTTTTAGGATTTCATACACTGATCTTTTGATTTTCTGCAATCAGTTATACAGAATAAAATATTCAATACATTATTCAAGTGAAATATCCCATCACAGTCATCAGCCCCATTCATGATTTTCACACCGATCATAATAATCTTGAGCAAAGGTACCTTCATTCTAAAAACTGATTTCTATTGATGTTCCCCATATTGTGGACATTGTTGCAATACAGATTTGGCTTAGGCTCCTAGAAGTAGCATTTTAAGTAGGCTTGACCATGAATTATATTGTTTTGGACACTGAGGGACTAAGACTTCAAAACTGTATATTTTTATAAAATACATATTGGCATTGCTATTTCTAAATTTTTTAACTGAAAAAAAAAATCATTAAAATGGCTAAACCTATGCCTGTCTGTGACCCCTGAACAGAAGAAGCTACATGGCAATTGTGGGAAAATTTGCACCTCGTTATCTCTGAAGAGCCACTAATAACCATAGAAACATAGAAAACTACAGCACAAAACAGGCCCTTCGGCCCCACCATCTGCATACCATACAGCCCAACTTCAAAGAGAGAGCTATACAAAGGGCATCTGTGTCTAATAGTCCAGGCTGGCCAGAGGAGATGGATTGTCTGCTAAGAAAAAGGCCCCAGAACCTTCCTTTCAATTCCTAATATCTGAGGCATTTAATAGTCTTCACTTTCACATTAAAATTGTTGAATTATTGGGTCAGATTTGACTATTGTGCCTGAAGGGAAATATATCATACCTTGCCTTGTGTCCAGAGTAATTTACCGTGCCATTAACCAGCACCCACCATCCATTCTGGATAACAAAGATTTTACTGTACTTCATCTTGCTTGTAAATTTACTGGGCAATATCAGATGGTTCTGACTATGACTGTTAAGTTTTAGATGTCTATTTGCATGCTGTTCTAACCATGGGGCGACAAGCCAAATGTACACATGTTTTTGAATTGTACCAAGAATGAATTACAATGTGTGTTTTAACATTTGGTTTTGTGACAAAATCTGTTTAAATAACCAATGGAGGGACTTGGAGGGAGGGAGCTTTGTGAGAGCAGCATTTAAAATTCCCCACAAGTTAACTGAATATTTCAAGCTTTGCCAAAAACAACTGCAAAACCATTGCAACCTTTTCACAAAATCAATCTGACTGACATGATCTCTGAAAGTTCCCCACGGAATATTGTCTGGATTGTTGGCTAACAGTGCTCTAAGTGATGGCATGGTTCTGTGCAACAGAGCTGAACTGTAAAGATCAATCTTCCGGTCTCATCCTGTGAGGCAGCTAAAAGACATCAATCTGAAAATCATATACACATTTTTAAATAATAGCAGGAATATAAAGATTAAGTTTTCTAGTCTTTTGCTTGCACACTGTCATAATTTTAATGCTTTCAGCAGTAATCTCATTTCTCTCTGACGCAAGCATGTTGTATACTTTTCCTTACGTGCATCATACTGGGTCAGGCACTGCTCTCTGCTCACGATGTAAACCAGAAGTAAACTATAGTGGTAAGAATATTTAACTGTTGATACCAGTTTGGTCCAGTGCGGTTTCCGGTCAATGATAATTCCCAAGATGCTGATAGTGATGGATTCAGTAATGGCAATGCCATTGAATGTTAAGGGGCAACGGTCAGGTTTTCTCTCTTGGAGATGGTTACTGTCTGGCACTTAAGTGGTGTACACATTACTTGCCCAAGCCTGTATATTATCCTGGATTGCTGCATTTGGACACGGACTGCTTCAGGATCTGAGGAATTATGAATGCTGAACATTGTGCAATCATCAGCTAGACCACTGTTCAAGACGTTGAGAGTATGTTTGTTAGCAACACCAACATCTGAAAAGGAGCACCTTTCAGTAAAGTCTATTAAAGACTCTTCAAGCCTCTTCCTTATGAAGCTGTCCAAAACATTGCTGAAGTATTTGAATAGGACAGATGATGCGAGAAAAATATTCTGTTGAGGAACATGGGCTTTTTCATCTAACCTTAAATTGATCTTAAAGCTGCAGCATTGATCAAGGAGTTTTGCCATGAAACCTCATTGTTTCTAAATTCTTGACTAGCTCTAGATAAAAAGCCATATGATCCATGAAAAAACCTTTTCCTTTGATTTTTACAATATTCTGTAATCTAACATAAAGTTGTACATTTCACACAAGAGCACTGTTCACTTATTCCTTTCTTATTGCTCTGCAGGACTCCAAAGCATCAGAAGTGCATGCAACAACAGCTAAAGAGCCATTTTAGTAGTCTTTAACATCAGTGAGATATACTGGTAGCTTTCGCGTTCACTATTTTTTCAATCCAATTGTGTAAGAACTCTTTGATTTAGTCCTGCAGGGGTCACTGAAAAAAATGGTTAAACAAGAAAAAAAAACTCCCCCTGTTCCTTCTCCTATTCAGGTGTAGAAACACAAATCAATTCTGTAATTTCAAAGACATATCTGTACCTCCTAATCCCCAGCCTCAGAGAGCAGCTCCAATTTTAAGTGATATTTCCTGCCACTGCTCTACCAGATTGTTTAATCCCTCCGCACCTTCAGCTGGAGAAGCTTTAAGAATTTGGTATACCTCATCATCTATGCCTGCTGCCCTAAAGTCAGGCAATACACTGCAAACTTGGCTCCCTCCCACTAAGCTGGTTCATTAAATCCTTCTATCTGTGCAGCACACTACTGGAGAGCAATGACCATGTCAATTATAGGCACCATCCCAAAGAAGCCATTGATAAGAGTCTGATCAAACAAAAAATGAATTACAATAATTTTTATGGTTTTTTTTACGTAATTACATGATCTTGCAGATGACTGCAACCTGCTGATTCATGTCATCGCCTTATCATCTTCAGGCCACATAAACAGCCTGTAGTATTCATCTATCATAGCTCTTGATAGCTCCAAAGAGGCTTCAACAGCCGCATGAAAAGCTTTCTAACAGCTTTTCTTCCCTTTGCAGTTACCTTGAAAGGCTACTGCTTAGTGATAAACAAGCTGAAGCTGGCGGCTGCTCGATGCTCATGACTTCACCTGCAGAGGCAAGGAAATTACTGCCCACGTCAACTGCCATTTTGGCATCCCCACAGAGTCAGCAATATCCTTATGGAGTCTGAGCATGGAGCCCATATGCTTGTACCACAAAGGCCCATTGTCAAAAGACTCTTTGCTGTGCACTGTTCTAAAAATGTTAACCAGATAGTGCTTCATAGCTTTCCATCAACATCAAACACATCTAGAAAGCAAAACATGCATCAAATGTTGTGCCAATTTGAACTTCTTGATGATAACCACATAACTGGCAAATCTTGAAAACAAAAACAGAAAGCACTGCTGATCAAGGGATTTTTTTTGTCTTTGAAGCTTTGGGTCTCCAGGAGCAAATGTGAATGGCGTACATTTTGGCAAGGAGAATGAGGAGAGGCAATATGAACTAAATGGAACAATTTTCAAGAGACTACAGGAACAGAGAAACCCTGGGAGTGCATGCACGTAATTCATTAAAGTCAGCAGGACAAGTTGAGAAGGGTTTTAAGGAACGAGCAGGTCCCCGGGCACCAGGAACAGTGGCAGAAAAATAAAAATGGCAGAGTGATATCACAATCAGCCCAGAGAGAGCAGCAGCAGAACCCGATGCTTTTAAGGCAATTATATTCTATTGAGTATCTATAATTAACCTTTTGTGTGTTTAACATTTTAGTATCTGGACATAGGTAAAGAGTGCTACCGTGAATCATATCATAGAATCCGAAGTGCAGAAGGAGGCCATTCGTCCCAACAAGTCTGCACCAACCACAATCCCACCCAGGCTCTATCCTCATAACCCCATGTATTTACCATGCTAGTCCCTCTGACACTAAGAGGCAATTTTAGCATGGCCAATCCACCTAACCTGCACATCTTTTGACTGTGGGAGGAAACCGGAGGACCCGGAGGAAACCCGTGCAGACACGGGGAAAATGTGCAAACTCCACACAGACTGTGACCCAAGCCTAGAATCAAAACTGTGTCCCTGGTATGGAGAGATGAGGGAGAGAGATACAGACACTAAAGGAACATTGGCTCCAGGGGCAGCAAGGTGGCACAGTGGGGCAGCATGGTGGCAGAATGGTTAGCACTGCTGCCTTACAGTGCTAGGGACCCGGGTTTGACTCCAGCCTTGGATGACTGTGCATGAAATTTGTATGTTCTCACTGTGTGTGGATAAGATGCGCTTTCAGAGAGTCAGTGCAGACTCGGTAGACCGAATGGCCTCCTTCTACACTGGAGGGATTCTATGGTTCTATGGAAAGGAACGGATTGGTCAATGGCTGATGAACATTTTTTTAATTTTAAGTTTATTTCTGTTATCTTAGTTAATAGCCAAATAACTGAAGGAATGGCAGGACACTCAGTTCCATGGAATGTATATTCTGCTTCATGTGGGAACTCCCAAATGCTTATGGGAAATATCTGTAGTCAAAGGTGTTTGCGCTCCAGCAGTTGGTGACACTGCAGTGAATTCACGAGGCTAGAGTTACATTGATGATACTTTTCCGGAGGTTATCACCTCAGCTGCACAGGGTTTTCAGACAGAGAGTGATTGGGTCATGCCAGACAGTGAATCAGGATTGTAGCAGTGACTGCATACTATCCTGCACCCTTAGTGTAGGTTAGTATACAGGTACAGCAAGTAATTAGGAAATCTAATAGAATATTGTGTGTGTGTGTGTGTGTGTGTGTGTGTGGGGGGGGGGGGGGGGGGGGGGGGGTGGGAGGGAAAGAGAGAGAGAGAGAGAGAGGGAGGAGGAGGAGGAGGTGGAAGGGAGGCAAAGGGGGAGGGGGGGAGAAAGGGAAGCAGAGGGGGAAAAAAGGTAAGGAAAAGGGGGATAAAATGGGGGAGAAGAATGGGAGGGGGGGAAATAATAATAAAGAGAGACAATAAAGGAATGATAGAGAACAGTTAAAAATAAAATAAAATGAAAACAAAGGGATCGAGGTGGGGTAGAGCTGATCACCTGAAGTTGTTGAATTCGATGTTGAGACCGAAAGGCTGTGTGCCTGGCCGGAAGACGACATGCCAGTCTCAACACCGAATTCAACAACTTCAGGTGATCAGCTCTCCCCCACCTTGACCCCTTTGTTTTCATTTTATTTGATTTTTAACTGTTCTCTACCATTTCTTTATTGTCTTTATTTTTCCCCCACACTTTTCCCCCCATTTTATCCCCCTTTCTTTATCTTCTCTCCCCCTTTGTTTCCCCTTTTTTCAATTTTATCTCTTTCCCACCTATCTCCCCGCTCCCCCACATCTTCATCTGTCACAGCCTACCCTCCGATTTCAGCTTCGCTGCCATTTGGCCATTCACACCTTCTATTCTCACTATGGGCTGCCATTAGCAGCCTTTCCCCTTCTTTTTGTGGCTATGACTCATCTTTTATTCCCTCACCCTACAGTATAAATATCTCCCACTTTCTATGCCTTTGAGCTTTGACAGAAGGTCATCTGGACTCAAAACATCAGCTCTTTTCTCTCCTTACAGATGCTGCCAGACCTGCTGAGATTTTCCAGCATTTTCTGTTTTGGTTTCAGATTCCAGCATCCGCAGTAATTTGCTTTTATTGGGGAGATCACATTGGGAATACAGTGTACAGTATTGATCTCTTTATGTAAGGAAAGATGTAAATGTGCTGGCAGCAGTGCAGAGAAGATTTACAAACTAATACCTGTAACGGGTGGGTTGTCTTATGAAGAAAGATTGGACTGGCCAAACTCGTATCCACTGGAATTTAACAGAGTAAGGGGCAACATGACCGAAACATAAAAGATCCTGAGGGTGGATGTGAAAAGGATGTTTCCTCTTGTGGGAGAAGCTATAACTAGGGGTGACTGTTTAAAAATAAGGGATTACCAATTTAAAGCTCAGACGAGGAGAAGATTCTCTCAGAAGGTCATGAGCTTTTGGAACACTCTGCCTCAAAAGGCAGTAGAATCAGAGTCCTTAAATACTTTTAAGGCAGAGCTAGATAGATTCTTAGAACATAGAACATAGAACATTACAGCGCAGAACAGGCCCTTCGGCCCACGATGTTGCACCGACCAGTTAAAAAAAAAACTGTGACCCTCCAACCTAAACCAATTTCTTTTCGTCCATGAACCTATCTACGGATCTCTTAAACGCCCCCAAACTAGGCGCATTTACTACTGATGCTGGCAGGGCATTCCAATCCCTCACCACCCTCTGGGTAAAGAACCTACCCCTGACATCGGTTCTATAACTACCCCCCCTCAATTTAAAGCCATGCCCCCTCGTGCTGGATTTCTCCATCAGAGGAAAAAGGCTATCACTATCCACCCTATCTAAACCTCTAATCATCTTATATGTTTCAATAAGATCCCCTCTTAGCCGCCGCCTTTCCAGCGAAAACAATCCCAAATCCCTCAGCCTCTCCTCATAGGATCTCCCCTCCATACCAGGCAACATCCTGGTAAACCTCCTCTGCACCTTCTCCAAAGCCTCCACATCCTTCCTGTAATGTGGGGACCAGAACTGCACACAGTACTCCAAGTGCGGCCGCACCAGAGTTGTGTACAGTTGCAACATAACGCTACGACTCCTAAATTCAATCCCCCTACCAATAAACGCCAAGACACCATATGCCTTCTTAACAACCTTATCTACTTGATTCCCAACTTTCAGGGATCTATGCACACATATACCTAGATCCCTCTGCTCCTCCACACTATTCAAAGTCCTCCCGTTAGCCCTATACTCAACACATCTGTTATTCCTACCAAAGTGAATTACCTCACACTTCTCCGCATTAAACTCCATCCGCCACCTCTCGGCCCAACTTTGCAACCTGTCTAAGTCTTCCTGCAAACTACGACACCCTTCCTCACTGTCTACCACACCACCGACTTTGGTGTCATCAGCAAATTTGCTAATCCACCCAACTATACCCTCATCCAGATCATTAATAAATATTACAAACAGCAGTGGCCCCAAAACAGATCCCTGAGGTACACCACTTGTAACCGCACTCCATGATGAATATTTACTATCAACCACCACCCTCTGTTTCCTATCCGCTAGCCAATTCCTGATCCAATTTCCTAGATCACCCCCAATCCCATACATCTGCATTTTCTGCAGAAGCCTACCATGGTGAACCTTATCAAACGCCTTACTAAAATCCATATATACCACGTCCACTGCCCTGCCCCCATCCACCTCCTTGGTCACTTTCTCAAAAAACTCAATAAGGTTAGTAAGGCACGACCTACCTGCCACAAAACCATGCTGACTATCACCTATCAATTCATTACTCTCCAAATAACTATAAATCCTATCCCTTATAATTTTTTCCAACATCTTGCCGACAACAGAAGTGAGACTCACCGGTCTATAATTCCCGGGGAAGTCTCTGTTCCCCTTCTTAAACAATGGGACAACATTCGCTAACCTCCAATCTTCTGGTACTATACCAGAGGCCAACGACGACCTGAAGATCAGAGCCAGAGGCTCTGCAATCACTTCTCTTGCCTCCCAGAGAATCCTTGGATAAATCCCATCCGGACCAGGGGATTTATCTATTTTCAGACCCTCCAGAATATCCTGCACATCCTCCTTATCAACTGTAATACTGTCTATTCTACTCCCTTGCAGCCCAGTGTCCTCCTCAGCTATATTCATGTCCCCTTGCGTGAACACCGAAGAGAAATATTGGTTCAATGCTTCACCAATCTCCTCCGGTTCCACACATAACTTCCCTCTGCCATCTATAACTGGCCCTAAACTTGCCCTAACCAACCTTCTGTTCTTGACATACCTATAGAACGCCTTAGGATTCTCTTTAACCCTATCCGCCAAAGTCTTCTCATGTCCCCTTTTAGCCCTTCTAAGCTCGCTCTTCAACTCCCTCTTAGCCAATCTAAAGCTTTCTAGTGCACTACCCGAGTGCTCACGTCTCATCCGAACATAAGCCTCCTTTTTCTTTTTAACCAACAAAGAAACTTTTTTGGTGCACCACGGTTCCCGAGCCCTACCAATTCCTCCTTGCCTGACAGGGACATGCCTATCACAGACTCGCAGTAGCTGCTCCTTGAAAAAACTCCACATGTCGGACGTTCCCAGTCCCTGTAATCTCCTAGTCCAACCTATGTTTCCTAATTCTCTCCTAATAGCCTCATAATTACCCTTCCCCCAGCTAAAACCACTGGCCCGAGGTTCATGCCTATCCCTTTCCATCACTAAGGTGAACGTAACCGAATTGTGGTCACTATCACCAAAATGCACACCAACTTCCAAGTCTAGCACCTGGTCTGGCTCATTTCCCAGCACCAGATCCAATATAGCCTCACCTCTAGTTGGCCTGTCTACATACTGAGTCAAAAAACCTTCCTGCACGCTTTGAACAAAAACTGACCCCTCTAACGAGCTAGAGCTATAACAATTCCAGTCAATATTAGTCAAGTTAAAATCCCCCATAACAATTGCCCTATTACTTTCACTCCTAAGCAGGATTGACTCCGCAATCCTTTCCTCAACCTCTCTAGAACTTTTAGGAGGTCTATAAAAGACTCCCAACAGGGTGACCTCTCCTCTCCTATTTCTAATCTCCGCCCATACTACCTCAACAGATAAGTCCTCATCAAACCTCCTCTCTGACACTGTGATACAATCTCTGACCAATAATGCTACCCCTCCCCCTCTTCTACCTCCTTCCCTACTTCGACTAAAACATTTGAACCCCGGGACCTGCAGCATCCATTCCTGCCCCTGCTCTATCCATGTCTCTGAAATAGCCACAACATCGAAGTCCCAGGTACTGATCCACGCTGCAAGTTCACCCACTTTATTGCGAATACTCCTGGCATTGAAGTATACACATTTCAAACCCTGCTCCACCCCACCTCTGCAATGCCGTGCATTGCAGTCCCCATCCATGCATCCCTCACTTTCAGCCCCACTACTCAGGATCCCTCCCCCCCCCCGAATCAGTTTAAACCTCCCTGCATGGCCTTAGCAAATTTACCCCCCAGGATATTGGTCCCCTTCTGATTAAGGTGTAGACCATCCTTCTCATAGAGGTCACACCTTCCCCAGTACGAGCCCCAATTGCTTAAGTACCTGAACCCCTCCCTCCTGCACCATCCCCTCAGCCATGAATTCAAACCTTCCCTCTCCCTATTCCTCTCTAAACTATCCCGTGGTACAGGCAAGAGTCCAGAGATAACCACTCTGTCAGTCTTGGCCTTTAGTTTCCACCCCAACTCCATAAATCCCTGCCTAATATCCCCT
This sequence comes from Mustelus asterias, assembly GCF_964213995.1. Classification (NCBI taxonomy): domain Eukaryota; kingdom Metazoa; phylum Chordata; class Chondrichthyes; order Carcharhiniformes; family Triakidae; genus Mustelus; species Mustelus asterias. Next base: position 46,613,984 of record NC_135805.1, read on the forward strand.
TCCCCTATCCTCCCTATGTCGTGTGTCCCCACATGTACAATAACTTGTGGTTTATCTCCCTCCCCCCTAAGAGTCCTGAATACCCTGTCAGACACATCCCGGACCCCAGCCCCTGGTAGGCAACACACCAACCCTGAGTCCCTACCTTTAGTTCCGACCCTCCTATCTGTCCCCTTAATTGTGGAGTCCCCAATCACAAGGCCCAGTCTTTTACAGCCCCTAACCACCTGAGCTTTCTCACTCGGCTCACCCCCAGAGATCTGCTCTCTATGCTCAGTTGATTCCTCCTCAACTGTAGCCTCCAGCACCGAAAACCTATTATGGAGGGGAACCGCCCCAGGGGATTGTCTTCCCGATTGCTTCTTACCCCTCCTCCTGGCATTGACCCAAGCCTCATTTCTAGGAGTTACTATTTCTCTATAACTCCTATCAACTTCCACCTCCGCCTCCCGAATTATGCGGAGTTCCTCTACCTCCCCCTCCAGCTCCTTTACACGCTCCTCCAGAAGCTGCAATCTAATGCACTTCTTACAACTAAAATCTCCTGAAACACTACTGGATTTCCTCACCACATACATCCCACAGGAGATGCAGCATACTGCCTGAACTGCCATCCCTGAAGCCATTACCAGCAAGAAAAAAAGAAAACAAAAAACTTCCCCACACTTATAATTAGGTTAGAGGAGGATGGAAGGGTGGGATCCTCTACCAGTGTAGAGGATCGGGTATCTCCTCTGCACCAATTTATAGGGCTAGGGGCCCGAGAGAAAAAAAAAACTACTACTGAGGGGGAACCACCCAGGTAACTGACTTTTAAAGTTAAAATAAAAACCCTTCCCAGACTCCTTTGCTGCCCACTTCTAGTTTTCACTTTAAACTTGAAAAACTGCTGTTAAAGTAAAGGCCAAAAAAATACACACACTAGCTGACTAATTAAATAAATAAACAATTCAATTAATCCAATTAATCTCTTACCAGCACTGCTGCTTTTCAATCACCCCTCTCAGCTTGCTCCAGTGGATCAATGAGCAAGGGAGTGAAAAGTTATTGGGGGTAGGTGGAAATATGGGGGTAGGTGGAAATATGGAGTTGGGGTTATAATCAGATCAGCCACAATCTCGTTGAATTGTGGAGCAGGCTCGTGGGACAGAGTGGCCGAGTCTTGCTCTTAGTTTGTATTTGATTTGATTGAATATTGCCACATGTATTAGTATACAGTGAAAAGTATTGTTTCTTGTGCGCTATACAGACAAAGCAGACTGTAAAGGGGGAAAGGAGAGAGCGCAAAATGTAATGTTAGTCATAGCTAGGGTGTGGAGAAAGATCAATTTAATTCAAGGTAGGTCCATTCAAAAGTCTGATGGCAGCAGGGAAGGGTTGGTACGTGTCCTCTGACATTTGTATCTTTTTCCTGACGGAAGAAGGTGGAAGAAAGTATGTCTGGGGTATGTGGAGTCCTTGATTATGCTGAGGCAGCGGGAAGTGTAGACAGTGTCAATGGGCGGGAGGCTAGTTTGAGTGATGGACTGGGCCTCATTCAAGACCCTTTATAGTTTCTTGCGGTCTTGGACAGAGCAGGAGCCATACCAAGCTGTGATACAACCAGAAAGATTGCTTTCTATGGTGCATCTGTAAAAGTTGGTAAGAGTCATCGTGGACATGCCAAATTTCCTTAACCTCCTGAGGAAGTAGAAGTGTTGGTGGGTTTTCTTAACTATAGCGTTGGCATGGAGAGACCAGGACAGGTTTTTGGTGATCTGGACACCTAGAAACTTGAAGCTCTCGACCATTTTCACTTTGTTCCCGTTGACGTAGACAGGGGCATGTCCTCCACTACGCTTCCTGAAGTCATTGACTATCTCCTTCGTTTTGTTGACATTGACGGAGAGATTATTGTATGTCTCACTCTCCAGTCACTATTCATTTCTGAATACAGGTGAGGATAATGGTGACCTTGCGAATAAAACCAAAATCAAGTCAACATACCATTGGTGGCTCAGCTGTGCAAGCGGAGAAGCACATTGCAGTACAACACTCAATAGCAAGGGAAGAATCATGCGTTTCTGCAGCCATAATCATGATTCCAGGTTAGTGTGTTGCCACCCTGGTATCAGCCAAAAGCAACATTGAGCAGCTGCAGAATATTCTTGCCTGGGCGGGTGGGGGAGAAGAGGTTGGGCTGAACAGCCAGAGTGATCATGGTGTCAATGCTACCAGTAGCATAGACAGAAAGAGGAATGAAGTCCTATAGGCTGAGGAAGGAGACTTAACAAAGGCTATTTAGCTTAACCTAAGTGGTGGGAAAATTATTGGAAAGAGCATTCTGAGACACTGTATACATTGTCATTTACCGAGGAATGGATTAATCAAGGACAGTCAGCATGGATTTCTTAAGAGAAGGTCATGTCTGTTCGGCTTGACTGAATTTTTTGAGGAGGCAACAAAGCGGGTCAGAAAGTAAATTGCCAGGAATAGAGAAAAGGCTGAAGGGAGAGTTCACTGAGATACTCAAAATTATGAGGGGCCTAGATAGGAAGCACCTATTATTCTATCAGCAGAGAGGTGAACAATTAGGAGGCATAGATTTATAATTACTGGTAGAAAGATTGGGGAAAGTTGTGGAGAAATGTTTTCAGTCAGAGGGTAGTGGAAGTCTGGAACTCATGCCTGATTGAGTAGTGCAGACAGAAACCCTTCTCACATTTAAAAAAAACCCACCTGATATACACTTGAGTCGTCATAATCTACAGGGCTTCAAGCCAAGAGCTGGAAGGTAGGATTAGATTAGAAAGCTCTTTTCTGGCTGGCATAGACATGATGGGCTGAAAGACCTCCATCTTTGCTGTATACCTTTCCATGTTTATATATCATTGAGTTTATTAATAGAGGAAAAGAAAAGAAAAAACAAGGAAGTTATGCTCAATCTTTAGAAATAAAACTACAGGTTCTGTCTCAGCTGGAGCATTCTGGGCATTGGACTTTAGAAAGATGTCAAAACCATGTGAGAGGTACAAGAGAAATTTATTTGAATGGTACCATGGAGTTACGTGGAGAGACTAGAGAAGCTGGGCAAAGGAGGTTAAGGGGAGATCTGATAGAGACTTAGAGAATGGGGGGAGGCAATGGCATTTGTTACTGGACTAGCAATCCGGAGGCCTGGGGTATGCTCTGAGGGCTCTTGTTTGAATCCCACCATGGCAGACTGTAAAACTTAAAGCGAATTAAAAAATCTGGAATTGAAAGTCTAATGATGACCATGAAACCATTACTGATTATCATAAAAACCCATCTGGATTACTAATACCATTTAGGGAAGGAAATCTGCTATCCTTACTTGGTCTGGCCGACATGTGACCCCAGATCCACAGCAATGCTCTCTGAAATGGCCAATCAAACCACTCAGGACGGGCAACAAATGCTGGTGCAGCCAGCGATGCCCACATCTCATGACTAGTATCTCATGATACCACTCATGACTCAGCAACTAAGGAGGAACTACCTCCAGTAAGAGAAAGACTGATTGGTATCAAGAGGACACATTTAAAACGATTAGTAAAAAACAGATGACATTAGGATTTTTTTCTTTCATACACTATGAACTATTTGATCTCGAATACACAGCATGAAAGGATGGTGGAAGCAAATTCAATAGTAATATTCAAAGGGGATTAGCTGGGTAGCTCTCTTCTGCGTTTCTGAGTAATTCCTTTGGATTATTCAATGAACGCCATGATACGCGGAATTTGTGTGGAACAAAGGGACCTTGGCATGTTTGTCCATAAATCTCTGAAGGCGGAAGGATATGTTAGTAGGGTGGTGAAAAAGGCATATGGGATACTTGCCTTTATCAATCAAAGCAGAGATTACAAAAGTAAGTAAGTCACATTGAAGTTGTATAGAACTTGGTGAGGCGAAAGCTAGACTACTGTGTGCAGTTTTGCTTATACCACATTATAGGAAGGATGTTTGACAAAAGAAAAATTCACGACCTGCAAATTTCTGATAGAACATAGAACATAGAAAGCCACAGCACAAACAGGCCCTTCGGCCCACAAGTTGCGCCGATCACATCCCCACCTCTAGGCCTATCTATAGCCCTCAATCCCATTAAATCCCATGTACTCATCCAGAAGTCTCTTAAAAGACCCCAACGAGTTTGCCTCCACCACCACCGACGTCAGCCGATTCCACTCACCCACCACCCTCTGAGTGAAAAACTTACCCCTGACATCTCCTCTGTACCTACCCCCCAGCACCTTAAACCTGTGTCCTCTCGTAGCAACCATTTCAGCCCTTGGAAATAGCCTCTGAGAGTCTACCCTATCCAGACCTCTCAACATCTTGTAAACCTCTATCAGGTCACCTCTCATCCTTCGTCTCTCCAGGGAGAAGAGACCAAGCTCCCTCAACCTATCCTCATAAGGCATGCCCCCCAATCCAGGCAACATCCTTGTAAATCTCCTCTGCACCCTTTCAATGGCTTCAACATCTTTCCTGTAATGAGGTGACCAGAACTGCGCGCAGTACTCCAAGTGGGGTCTAACCAGGGTCCTATAAAGCTGCAGCATTATCTCCCGACTCCTAAACTCAATCCCTCGATTAATGAAGGCCAGTACGCCGTACGCCTTCTTGACCGCATCCTCCACCTGCGAGGCCGATTTAAGAGTCCTATGGACCCGGACCCCAAGGTCCTTCTGATCCTCTACACTGCTAAGAATGGTACCCTTCATATTATACTGCTGCTTCATCCCATTGGATCTGCCAAAATGGATCACCACACACTTATCCGGGTTGAAGTCCATCTGCCACTTCTCCGCCCAGTCTTGCATTCTATCTATGTCTCGCTGCAACTTCTGACATCCCTCCAAACTATCCACAACACCACCTACCTTGGTGTCGTCAGCAAACTTACCAACCCATCCCTCCACTTCCTCATCCAGGTCATTTATGAAAATGACAAACAGCAAGGGTCCCAGAACAGATCCCTGGGGCACTCCACTGGTCACTGACCTCCATGCAGAGAAAGACCCCTCCACAGCCACTCTCTGCCTTCTGCAGGCAAGCCAGTTCTGGATCCACAAGGCAACAGCCCCTTGGATCCCATGCCCTCTCACTTTCTCAAGAAGTCTTGCATGGGGGACCTTATCGAACGCCTTGCTGAAGTCCATATAGACCACATCCACCGCTCTTCCTTCGTCAATGTGTTTGGTCACATTTTCAAAGAACTCAACCAGGCTCGTAAGGCACGACCTGCCCTTGACAAAGCCATGCTGACTACTTTTGATCATACTAAGCTTCTCTAGATGATCATAAATCCTGTCTCTCAGGATCCTCTCCATCAACTTACCAACCACTGAGGTTAGACTCACCGGTCGGTAATTTCCCGGGCTGTCCCTGTTCCCTTTCTTGAATATAGGGACCACATCTGCAATCCTCCAATCCTCCGGAACCTCTCCCGTCTCCATCGACGATGCAAAGATCATCGCCAAAGGCTCCGCAATCTCCTCCCTCGCCTCCCACAGTAACCTGGGGTACATCCCATCCGGTCCCGGCGACTTACCAACCTTGATGCCATTCAATAGTTCCAACACATCCTCTTTCTTTATGTCCACATGCTCGATCCTTTCTGTCCACCGCAAACCAGCAGTACAACCACCCAGATCCCTTTCCACCGTGAATACCGAGGTTGGTTAAGAAGGTTAAGGCTCATGGGATACAAGGAGAAGTGGCTCGATGGGTGGAGAACTATGGCTTGGCCATAGGAGACAGAGGGTAGTGGTCGAAGGGTCTTTTTCCGGCTGGAGGTCTGTGACCAGTGGTGTTCCGCAGGGCTCTGTACTGGGACCTCTGCTATTTGTGATATATATAAATGATTTGGAAGAAGGTGTAACTGGTGTAATCAGCAAGTTTGCGGATGACACAAAGATGGCTGGAATTGCGGATAGCGAAGAGCATTGTCGGGCAATACAGCAGGATATAGATAGGCTGGAAAATTGGGCGGAGAGGTGGCAGATGGAATTTAATCCGGATAAATGCGAAGTGATGCATTTTGGAAGAAATAATGTAGGGAGGAGTTATGCAATAAATGGCAGAGTCATCAGGAGTATAGAAACACAGAGGGACCTAGGTGTGCAAGTCCACAAATCCTTGAAGGTGGCAACACAGGTGGAGAAGGTGGTGAAGAAGGCATATGGTATGCTTGCCTTTATAGGACGGGGTCTAGAGTATAAAAGCTGGAGTCTGATGATGCAGCTGTATAGAACGCTGGTTAGGCCGCATTTGGAGTACTGCGTCCAGTTCTGGTCGCCGCACTACCAGAAGGACGTGGAGGCATTGGAGAGAGTGCAGAGAAGGTTTACCAGGATGTTGCCTGGTATGGAAGGTCTTAGCTATGAGGAGAGATTGGGTAGACTGGGGTTGTTCTCCTTGGAAAGACGGAGAATGAGGGGAGATCTAATAGAGGTATACAAGATTATGAAGGGTATAGATAGGGTGAACAGTGGGAAGCTTTTTCCCAGGTCGGAGGTGACGATCACGAGGGGTCACGGGCTCAAGCTGAGAGGGGCGAAGTATAACTCAGACATCAGAGGGACGTTTTTTACACAGAGGGTGGTGGGGGCCTGGAATGCGCTGCCAAGTAGGGTGGTGGAGGCAGGCACGCTGACATCGTTTAAGACTTACCTGGATAGTCACATGAGCAGCCTGGGAATGGAGGGATACAAACGATTGGTCTAGTTGGACCAAGGAGCGGCACAGGCTTGGAGGGCCGAAGGGCCTGTTTCCTGTGCTGTACTGTTCTTTGTTCTTTGTTCTTTGTAAAGTATTCATTAAGCAGCTCCGCCATTTCTAACGGTTCCGCACAAACTTTTCCCCCTTCACCTTTTAAGGGTCCTATGCCTTCACATCTCATCCTTTTACTCTTGACATATTTGTAGAAAGCCTTGGGATTCTCCTTAATCTTACCCGCCAAGGCCTTCTCATGACCCCTTCTCGCTCTCCTAATTTCCTTCTTAAGCTCCTTCCTACATCCCGTATACTCCTCTAAATCCTTAACACCTCCTAGCTCTCTGAACCTTCTGTACGCCTCTCTTTTCTTATTCACCAGGTTCATCACAACCTTCGTGCACCACGGTTCCCGTACCCTACCAACACCCCCCTGTCTCATCGGAACGTTGTCATGCAGAGCTCCAGACAAACATTCCTTGAAAATCCTCCACTTTCCTTCGGTACTTTTCCCCAAGAATGCCTCCTTCCAATTTACCCGTCTAATTTCCTCCCTGATGACACTGTATTTCCCTTTACTCCAGAGAAACACTTTCCTAGCCTGCCTGATCCTATCTCTTTCCAATGCTATCGTGAAGGAGATAGAATTATGATCGCTATCCCCAAGATGCTCACCCACCGAGAGATCCTCCACCTGTCCAGGTTCATTAGCCAGCACCAGATCAAGTACAGCCTCTCCTCTAGTAGGCTTATCCACATACTGTGTCAGGAAACTCTCCTGGACACACCTAACAAACTCCTCTCCATCCAAACCCCTAGCCCTAGGGATATTCCAATCTATGTTTGGGAAATTAAAATCTCCCATCACGACAACTCTGTTATTCCTACATCTCTCCAGGATCTGTTTCCCCATCTGCTCCTCAACATCTCTGTTACTATTGGGCGGCCTATAGAAAACACCCAGCAACGTTACCGACCCCTTCCTGTTCCTAACCTCCACCCACAGAGACTCCGTAGTCAATCCCTCCACGGCGTCCACCTTCTCTACAGCCGTGACACTATCCCTGATCAACAGTGCCACTCCCCCCCCCTCTCATGCCTCCCTCCCTGTCCTTCCTGAAACATCTAAAACCCGGCACCTGAAGCACCCAGTCCTGTCCCTGAGACATCCAAGTCTCCGTAATGGCCACCACATCACAATTCGAAGCAGCAATCCACGCTCTAAGCTCATCCACTTTATTCACTACACTCCTGGCATTAAAATAGACACATCTCAGACCTTCAGCCTGAGCACTTCCCTTCTCCATCACTCGTCTAACCTCCCTCTTACCCTGTTTACATTCCTTATCTATTTGCGAGCTAACCTCCTCGCTCTCAGTCCCCTCATTCCGATTCCCTCCCCCCAACCTTTCTAGTTTAAAGTCTCTCCAGTAGCCTTAGCCAACCTTCCCGCCAGGATATTGATCCCCCTGGGTTTGCCTTTTCACTTCCCTGAATGGCCATGCCATCAGAATGCATCCGATTGACTTTTCATGGACCCCAGGCACACACTTGCATGAATGCAATTTGAATGCGCTATCATGCAAGTGTGTGCCTGGGGTCCATGGAAAGTCAATCGGATGCATTCTGATGGTATGGCCATTCAGGAAAGTGAAAAGGCAAACCAATCAAAAATGTGCAAGTCGTGAATTTTTATTTTCCAAAATTTCCTTTAGCAAGAGGCAGCCTTGATTGGGTAAACCAATCAGAGCCAGGCAGGTTCAAGGGACCAGATGGCCTATCCATCTCCATGTTTTCTATATTCCTTTCAGGTGTCTGAAATACGTAAAGGAGATTAAAAAGAAATTATCTTTTACCGAACTTGCACCATCACTCCCAAATGTACGAAAGACTGTAAGATTGAAGTCAGAGCCTATGCAATTTCCACCCTTACTTCCTGCAGTAACTTAAGATGCAACCCAGCCATACTGATTTTTCTATTTTAAGGAATACCAATCCTTTAAGTGCCTTGGGGCATTTCATTATATTAAAGGTGTTATAGAAATATAAGTTGTTGTTGCCTCCTTTTTACACCCTGTATCTACTTATATTCTATCCATTGTTACTGCTACTTGAGAAGCATCCTCTTCTCTAATGAAAGCAGATGCAAAGTACTTGGTTAGTGCCTCAGCCATGCTCAATGCTGCCAAAAGATTGCCTTATTGACACCACTCTCCCTTTGGCTGCCATTTTATTATTTGCAGGGACTTTGGTTTCCCTTTTATGTTAGCCACTCATCCATTTTCATTCTTTCACTGTCTCTCTTATTTTCTTTATAGATCGCCTCTGTTGCATGAAATGCAAATATCTTGGCTCACTGTCTGGTTTGGGAACCAGCGAGATCACAAATGGCAAGTCTGTTGGTGGCAAAACACTCTATAAAAAAGAATCAGCTTGGTTTCACAAATAGGAATTTGCTGCTTGATTTGTTTTCTTAAGATGCATATCCGATTATCTTATTTAACAGCTATTATTATGGGCAGGACAGCTGTTTAATACAGTACTAAATGGGTACTGTAATGTATTTATCCCACTGTCATGATGTTTCTGCTACATACAGCTGTACAATAGAATCAGTTAGAAAAGACCATACCAATTATATTGATTGACAAAGCATAACAAATTAAAAACAGTGCAACTATTACATGGAGAATCAAAACAGGAAAAGCAGCTTTGTTCATGATTTTCTGTTGCAAATAAAACACAGATGCATTAGTCAAAGCGCAGCTGATTCTTAATGAATGTGCACAGTTCTCTTGGTTAAAAATAAATGTAGCCTGAACACTGCACTTAATGCAGGATAGAACCACAGAAAGGTTACAGTGCATAAAGAGGCCACTCAACCCATCATGTCAATGCCAGCCTAAAAAGAGAAAAAAGAAACTAGCCACTCATTTTAATCCCACTTCCCAACACCTGGTTTGTACCCTTGCAAATTACAGCACTCTCTTTTTCCTCATGTCATTTCTAATCATTCTACCAATCACCTTACCTAGAGGTAATAAATCTTTCCTGTCTATCATATCTAGACCCCTCATATTTTTGTACACCTCAATTAAGTCACCCTTAGCTTCTAAGGAAAACAATCCCAGCCTATCAAATCTCTCCTCATGGTTGCAATTTTCAAGCCCTGGCAACATTCTTGTAAATCTCCTCTGTGCTTTCTCAGAGGAGATTTACTTCCTCGTGGTGACCAGAACTGTACACAATACTCCAGTTGTGACCTAACCAGCATTTTATATTGTTTCCTGATGGTCCTACCCAACAACAAATAGTAAAATTTGCTGTAAACATATTCCCAAATGAAACAAATGTCTGGACTTTCAAAAATAGAGGTGGCATGGTGACAACAGCACCAGGGACCCAGGTTTAATTCCAGCCTTAGGTCACTGTCTGTGTGGAGTTTGCACATTCTCCCCGTGTCTGCATGGGTTTCCTCGGGTGCTTCAGTTTCCTCCCAAAGACAAAGATGCATGAGTTAGTGGATTGGCCATGCTAAATTGTCCCTAATAATGTCAGCAGGCAGTTTACTTACCTGCTAAGCAAGGCCATGTGAGGTCAGGCATAATTTCAAACTCAATGTCAAAATGGAGGCTTGCATAATAATTAGTTTGAATGAAAGCTCACAAGAACGCATAGAATCCACAGAGGGAAACTGGACACTGGGATGTACATCTCCTTCCCAGCAAAGAGTAGTTACCACAAACTGCAGTATCATTTAGAGAGTCTACAACAAAGCATTTTACATATGGCAGCATTACAAGCATATCTTAGCACAATGCATTAAAATTGCAAAATTTGGCAGCATTGATAACATATCACAGCTCAATACATTAAAATTGTGAGTCCTGACAACAGCATTTAAAAAATTCTCAGAAGCTAAAAGCTTCAGATTCTAATAAAAGCTTTTTGTGCACAATGAACTAATATGACAATGCCACTCAATGACTGACTGCTTTTCCTTCACTTGTAGAAGCTCTTAGTCTGATACAGTGGCAACTTCGGATACCTTCGGATCAGGAAGTCCTAGGTTTAAATGGCATTCCAAAACTGAAACACAAACTAGGTTGATACTTCAACGTCTTCATTGGAAATGAGTGGGGCTGCATGTCCAGGGTGCCATTTTTCTGCTGGGACGTTAAACTGAGGCCATGCCAGGTGGTTCAAGTGATTGGAAAAGATGCCATGGTACTATGCCCGGAAGGTAAGTGTCAGCAAGGAACTTTCTAAGGCTAACATACATCTCTCAACCAACACCACCGCAAACAAATAAACTTGTCATTTCTCATGCCTGTTTGTGAAACCTTGTGTATGCAGCTTGACTGCTGCATTTGTCTACAAATCAACGGTGACTGAATGTCAAAATAAATATATTGGCTATGAAGCGTTTGTCCTGAGACCATAAAAGCAATTTCATTCTTTTGGTGCCTAATATCCAGCTTTAAAAAGCAATCCTATGTAAACCATAATTTTCCAGAAGATGTAAAGCCAAAACTGTAGAATAAATGCAAATCATGAAAGAACATCAAAGGAAAACAATCATCCAATGCTGTTTCAAAATGAATTTTTCCCTGCCATAACACCGAGTTCGCACCATTCACCAAGAAATTTTGTCAATAAATTACTGAGTTTTTAAAACAAGTATGCATTCACCTTCAAGAGAAAAACTTTTAAGTTACATAACTTCACAATTTAGACCATCTTTATATAAAAACTAAGGTGGCCCCAACTAGAATCCAATTGGAATCAGTTCTGGAGAAGGGTCATTTAGAACTGAAATGTTAAACTCTGTTTCTCTCCATAGATGCTGCTAGACCTGCTGAGTTTATCCAGCATTTTCTATTTTTATTCCAGAGTTGCTTGCAGCTGAATGGTTTACCTTTTTAAACCCCATTATTGCTAAATAATTGGGATTTACATTCAATAAATGTTTTAAAAATCATGAGTCACTAAATAGGTGTGCAACAAGCATCCAAACAACTCTGATTTTTGTTGAATGTACAGGCATACAAACATGTGGATTAGGAGTAGGCCAATTTAATCCTTCTTTGCTTTTAAAATCTGTCCTAACTTCTGATCTACCAATCCTTAGTTACTCACATTTGGTGCATCCTTCTCCTCGAGTCTATTTTCTTATGGGAACATTTTTTTTTTGAGAGTTATGAAATATCTGTTTAAACGTCTGCCACTACTTTTCTGCTGCCCTATCTTTTAACATCATTTCCAGTTCACAGTGGCCAACTTCATCTTCGTAACTGTGTAATTCTCTCTATTTATATTTGAAACACAAGTGTTAAACCTACATTTCTCACTGAAAGTATATCATGTATTATCACTGTTGCCTAGAGCCTTTTCTACAAAGTCATTCATTAATCTCGTCTCATTGCACATTACCAGGTCTAGAATGGCCTGCTCCCTGGTTGGCTCTCGAATGTACTGCTCTAAGAAATTGTACAGAGAACACTATGAACTCTCTGCCAGGCTACCTTTGCCAATCTGATTCATTCAATTTATATGCAGATCAAAATCACCATGATTATTGCAGCGCCTTTCTTACAAGTCTCCAAACTTTTTTCCTATATACTCTGACCTACAGTGTAGCTGCTGTTAGGGGGACTATAAACTACTCTTGCGTGACTTCTTATCTTTGCTATTTCTTATTGCTACCCAAATCGATTCTACATCTCAATATTTTGAGTGAAGATCATCTTTCACTACTGTACAGATGTCAGCCTTGATTGACAACAGCCAACTTTCCTTAGCTTCCTGTCCTTCCAAATATTCAGGTGCCAGTCTCAGTCACCTTGCAACCATATCTCGGCAATGGCTATCAGGTCAAACATATTTATTTTTATTTGTGCTAACAATTCACATGTTTTGTTATGAATGCTGCACACATTCAGATTCTCAGCCTTCAATTCTTTAATTTTCCATTTTTTGCAAAATCTGACCTTATCTATTAGCGCATTCTTAAGTTTGATCCTGCCACACTCCAGTCATCACTACCCATATCACTACCTTTTCTCTTTACTTTACCACATGTCCCCTCATGCGATCCCTCCTCATAACTATTTAGTTTAAAGCCCTCTCCACTGCCCTAATTATATAACTCACCATAACACTGTTCCCAGCATGATTCAGGTGAAGATTCTCCCAACAATACGGCTCCCACTTTCCCCAGTTTTGGTGCTAGTGCCTCATGAGTCAAAACCCATTTTTACAATGTCAGCTTTTGAGCCATGCAGTTAAGTCTCTAACCTTATTAGCCCTATGCCAATTCACTTGTGGCTCAGGGTCTGGAGATCATTATCTCTGTGGTTCTAGCACAAAATCCTCAGGATTTATTTATCTGCAGCTATGTTCATCCCTCAGGTCCACCCTCCCCCAGCAGGTAGGTGCTGTAGGCTGCTATCCTCAGACTTTAGCTATCTGCTCCCCAGAAGGTAAGTGGAGTTAGGCTGCAATCCTTGGGATTTAGTTAAGTGTGTTCCCCATCTGTGTTCCTCCTGCACGCTCATTCCTCTCCTGAAAGGCAAGTGGAATAAGGTCATAAACCTCAGGCTTTATTTATTTTTACTCCGGTCTGTGTTTCTGACACAGGTCGATTCCTCACAGAAGACAAATGGTGTAGACCTCAGTCCATGGACTTTATTTATTTGCTCTCCAGTCTGTGTTCCTCCTGCAGGTCCACTCCTCCTCTGGTAGGCAAGTGATCAGTGGTAGCTCACATGCTTTGCGTGTACGAGGCAACTAGGTCAATCCCAGTGAACATCGTGTATAAATATCTGAATCTCTTTGAGAAAGTGATTGGAAAATGGGACTGGTGTACTGCTCTTTCAAAGAGTCAACCTGAGTGAATATTTGAACGACCTCCTTCTGTGATGTATAATTCTCTTAATGCAAGGAGGATGGCAGCTTCACACAGGATACTTAATGTACTTTTTCTATATTAATCAAATATCAGTACACATACGCACGCACGCGCGCACACACACGCGCGTACACACACCTTACCCCAGTTGGTTGAAAAATCAGTCCATCCACTTCATGGCTGACTTCACGAGCAAAACTTCCTTCTAGCAGCTAAATTAAAAACAGAACAATTGAATGAGTGGGTATAATTTCAACAGCTGAACTGATTGTCAAAGAACTGAAAAAGCTATTAAAGCTGCAAATTGCACAGTCGACACAAACATGATAACATTTTAACTTGACACGACAGTTACTTCAAGGACAACTGAAATATTTTAGTTTAAAATAAAATTAATAATTTCTTCCTTTATCAAGATAGGGTAAATTAACATTACTGTTTCTTCCATTGCACACCTTGACTACCCTACAGTTGTGAGATAACTCTGGTGCACAGGTTTAGCGGGTTCAACTCCAGCAATTCCTGATAAGAGTTCCCAAGTCCTGGTTCTTGCCAACAGCACCTAAGATCTAGATAAACATAAGCTCTCCTTGTGTAGATTTCTCAGTAGCTTGAATCAAGGAATCTTAAACTCATCTGAAGATCAAAAATGCAGAGAATATTCAGCAGGTTTGGCAGCATCTGTGAAGAGAGAAAGAGTTCAAATTTCAGTTCTTTCTCTATCTATAGATGCTACCAAGTCTGCTGAGCATTTACAGCAATTTCTGTCTTCATTTCAAATTTCCAGCCTCCTGTAGTATTTTGCTCCTGTATTCTTTTATACTCATGCTTACAACCAAGTTTGTGTCAGGCACTCAGCTGATTTTTTTAAAGTGTCAACTTTAAATTTATGAAAAATAAATCAAATTCTATACATTGTTTTTGTCGAAAGGGAATTGCTGTTCACTTCAGCACACAATTCAGGGTATTGCAAATGCCAGGAACTGAGTGAATTTGATAAGCCAGTCTCCGTGCACAATCAAATTAAGAGGAAACGAAAATGAAATGTCTGGTGAAGTTTGGTTAAAGGAGGAGATGATATCGTTTCATAAAAATATCAGCTGCAAATTTATGGACAACCCTCAATTGCATTCAATACAATAGATATCAGCCTGTCTCTCAGAACACCTTGTTACTTTAGACTATAGCTAGCCTTGGCTTTGGCCACGGCAACGCATGTAGTCCGAGGCCTATATGCGGTATGCAAAAACCAAACTTTTCTGAAACGCAATTGGCCCCAAGGGTTTCGGATAAAAAATACTCAACTTGTAGTATTAAAGGCAGAGAGGGACAAGAGCTCCTAGAGTGGGTTCAAGAGAATTTTTGACAGCAATATATTTCTCGTCCAATAAGAAAGGAGGTATTGCTGTATATGGTACTCGGGAATGAGGTAGGTCAAGTGGATCGAATGTCAGTAGGGACACGTTTAGGAGATAGTGATTGTTATATCATAAGGATTAGGTTGGTTATGGAAAAGGATAAGGAGCAATTCAGAATAAGAATAACTAACGGGCAAAGCCAACTTCGCTGGGGGTAAAAATGGGTCTGATCCAGATAAATTGGAAATAAAGATTAGCAGGCAGGACTGACTTATCAATGGGTTCATAGGTCATAGAGGTTTACAGCATGGAAACAGGCCCTTTGGCCCAACTTGTCCATGCCATCTTTTTTAAAAACAACTCAGCTAGTCCCAATTGCCCGCACTTGGCCCATGTCCCTCGATAGCCATCTTACTCATGTAACTGTCTAAATACTTTTTAAAAGACAAAATTGTACCTGTCTCTATTACTACCTCTGACAGCTTGTTCCAGACACTCACCACCCTGTGTGTGAAAAAACTGCCCCTCTGGACCCTTTTGTATCTCTCCCCTCTCACCTTAAAGGGTGGCCTTTAAAGAAGAAACAGTTCAATTACATTGAAGGTATATTGCTTAGGGATAGGGCAAGCTAATCAGTGTTCCCTGAATGACGAGATAGAGATTAAGATAAAGCTGAAAAAGTGTGCTTATGAGAGATATCAGGTGGAAAATACAGTTGAGGACCAGATTGAATATGAAAGAATGAAAGGCTCAGAGCTGAATTTAAAAAACAAATCAGAGAAGCAAAGAGAAAGTATGAGACTGGCAGCTAACATAAAAGGGAGTCCAGAAGTATTCTACAAGCATATAAATAGCAAACAGTATCTGAAATACAAATCTGTAAGTGTTCATTTCTTGATATAACGTAAGACTAAAATGGTTTTCAACCAAAGCTGTGCTTTACTCAGACTATTGGTAGAATTCTTTTCCCAATTTCATGCAATTTTGTGATTTAATTTAGGGCAACTCAAACAAGCTAAATCCAGCATGATACATTAAACTTAAGGTGTACATCAATCGCATTGGACAGAATATTAGCAGCGAAGCATCTATCCATGGCACAGTCTCCCCCTGGAACTTTTTCTAAATCTTCTGAAATGTGAACACAAAATTAATTGATATTTGCTGAAGCATGCCATCAGAATTCTTTGATCTGTCACTGTCTCAAAATAATGTCTGCAAATGATTCCATGTACTCAGCAATCACTAAAGTCAACTTTGTGAGACATAACATGTCCTTTTAGAATTGTTTCAACCTGCACCCTTTTGTCAGACACTAATTTTTATTTGAAAGCACATCACATTTCATTTAATATGCAGTGAAGCTGGACAATCAGCGGACTTTGCGGTGGTGATAAATCACAATAGTGCAACTCAAAGTCTCAGCATACTGCATATTAATTTTGTGGTGGTTATGAGGTAAAAATGGCAGGAAATGATATTGGTCACAGACCTCACAAGTATTTCAGATTTATAAATAAGACCCACTTGCATATATACAAATAAATAAAAGGAAACTAATTCATTTCCTCAAGTCTGGTCAATTCAATTAGTTCTTTTAAATGCAGGAAATGAAGCAAGTCTGAAGCCACAGTGCAGCAGATCTGTAATTATATTCAGCTGTGTGTGTGCATGCAAACAGAGGTCTCCCTGCTTGGGTCACTCTCTGTGTGGGGAATCTGCACATTCTCCTCGTGTCTGCGTGGGTTTCCTCCGGATGTTCCGAATTCCTCCCACAGTCTGAAAGACATGCTGGTTAGGTGCATTGGTCATGCTAAATTCTCCCTCAGCATACCTGAGCAGGCGTCGGAGTGTGGCAACTAGGGGATTTTCACAGCAACTTCATTGCGGTGTTAATTTAAGTCTCTTTGTAACACTAATAAAATAAAATTTTAAAAACTTTAAAATTGACTACCACCCCCATCCCCACTCCACTACCCCAGCAACGCAAGGGGACTACATAACTGTAGTTTCCTTCTTGTGTTACGGCGACAAAGAAATAAAAAACATAAGAATATTTATTCATTTGTTCAGCTTACAGCTGTATCATACATAGTTCACAGATGTTATAGAATCCATTTTGTTACATCAATTATGTACAAGATTTATAGCATGCCTTCCCATTCAAGACAAAAAGTAAAGCAAAAAGAAATCAAGGTGATAAATGCGTGACTGTTTCAATGTAACGTCAATATTCACCACCCAAAGATCTAGATATTTACAAAAACTTGGAACACTAGGAACTATTTGAAATGTATTGCCATTTCCTGAAGAAGCCCATCATTTCAAAACTTCAGACTCAATAAGTTCCTCCTCCTGGTCTTGCCGGTTTCTTTAATGTACACTTTGTATAGCATTGTATAATATTTGCAGCACAGAAACAAAGGGTCTATTCCAGCCTTTTTGCTTCAGAGAAACCTCCTCTCATTCTACTTCATAAACATTATTTCTATTCTTATCTCACTCGTTAGTTTATCTATCTTCCCCTGAAATGTTTCTATAATAGTCACCTCAACTACAACTTGTGTAGCAAGTTCCATATTCTAACTGCTCTCTGGGTGGAGAAGGTTTACATGCATTCCCTTTTGGATTTATTACTAGTGACAATCTTATATCTATGGCTCATGGTTTTGGTCTCAAATGGAAAAGACTATTCTATGCCTACTCCACTTTCCTGTCTACCCACTATACCCTTTGACTCCCATGTCAATCAAGAATCCACACAAGCATACAAACTAGGAACATCCTTTAGGATGCAGACATGTCAACTATAGAGCCATGATTATCTCACACCAACTGAGATAGATGGGACACGTCTGCATTCTCGACTAGACTGTTCAAACAGGATATATCATAGCCACTCACATCTCAAACCTTTGTGGATTCCTTTGTTTAAATTTAGGACCCTAGTTTCGGATTAGACTACTTCACTTATCACGCTAATTGCAGCATGTTATGGTCACTCTTCCCAAAAGGGCCCTGAGCAATATAGTTATTAATGAAATGATAAACCAATTCCCCAGAGTATCCAAAACGGATTATCTGTTAGAGAGGGAGATGGACCCAGGGGATTCCTGCACTACCTACTAGTGCTTTTACTCTGTCTGGCGGTCACCCACTCCCTTTTTGCCTGTGCACACTTTACCTGAGTGTGACACTTTACTGTGCGTGCTAGCCACAAGGAGCACATCCTTGTGATGCTCCACACTGATTCTGGCTGTAGCTCTAGTTCCAAAATGGACTTTGAGTAGCTGCAACTGGAGATACTTCCTGCATACATGGTCGACTTGTCCATGTCCATAACCTTCCACATTACACAGGAAGATCATTTCACCTAGCCAAGCTGCCCTGCAATGATTTACTCTTCATTTACTCCCTTTGCTTTTACTTCCTCTAGTTTAGGGCACATTAAGGACAGTAGAAATGCTCACCACGTCCTACTTACCAAGGCCACCACTCTTTCACCTGACGAAAGATAAAAAATGAAAGGAGTACCTCCTTCCCTCTTCACTAAACTCCCTCAGTCATCAAACACCAACTTAATCAATCTACTGCAGCCTCAGCAGCATTCCAATGTGGACTGACTGTGTAGTTCATAGAATCCCTACAGTGCAGAAGGAGACCATTCGGCCCATCGAGTCTGCAGTAACCACAATCCTGCCCATTCCCATAACCCCACATATTTACCCTGCTAAACCCCCTGACACTAGGGTCAGTCAATTTACCATGGTCAATCAACCTAACCAGCACATCTTTGAACTATGGGAGGAAACCGGAGCACCCGGAGGAAACCCATACAAACATGGTGAGAATGTGCTACAAAGTGCTCTTTCCAGCTGGTGGTTAAACTGTCCATGACTTTGAGCAGATTTTTGACAATCTTGAGTCAAAGATCTTGGTATTACTGTGTAGGTATCATTAATATAGAGAAAATATTGCTAACACTAAAGATATTGGATTGTATTAATAGAACAACTCAGTATAAATCAAAGGACACAGCTTTGACATCTCAGTTCACTGGTTAGTCCAGAGCTAGAGGACAGCTTTGCTTCCCCAACATGGTGGGTAATATAATGGAAAAAAATCCAGAATGCTAAAATAATGAAAAGGGTGGGATCCTAAAGATGTCTTACTAACAGATTATTCCAGTTATAAATAGATTGTGGAGGACCAGGTCTGCAAATTTACCCTGTATAAGAGTTGGATAGATCAGACAGTTGGGTGATTTTTGTTTTTGAGAGAATTGTGAGCCATAGAAATCCATCATAAGCTGATGTGATGGATCCCGATTTTCTGCATGCCTTCAAGAGGGAGCTGGACCTGACATACAGAAGGAAAGTGTTTTTATTGATAGATTCTTGTTCTGTGTAACCTCCTGGATTTACTTTCAAAGGTTTGTTTTATTTCACAATTCATGGATGGCAGCTGATAATGTGTGTTAAATATTCATAACTTTAAAGAACCTATTTTATTTTAATTATGACACTTTGAACAGCTTATTTAAGTAATTAGCAGATGTGGATTATTATCTTTGTAGGTACAGAATTGCAAGAGCAATATGGGAGGAGAGAGACAAACTCTGATGCATATTTCTGATTGTGCGATTTCATACGGCATTCAATTAAGTGTACAGACAAGGTAATTTGTCCTGCAGTTGCTACTTGCAAATGAATTTGCAATACATTACTGTGCTTTGTTCAGATTAATGAAACCTATTGCGTGGGAAGGTTTTTCCTTATAAAATGACATCCGCATTTAGAAATAAATTACCTCACTAAAAAGAACAAATGCCAGTCACCTGGTTTATTAACCTTCAAACCCATACAATAAGGCAAAGCAAAATTTCAGTAATTATTGTCGATTTAACACTGTTGCAAAATACAAATTCTGCATAAATGTAATATAATCACAGCTGCAGTTCTACTTGTTTAGTATCAGCGATATTAAAATTACATGCAACATACGCAGTGAGGTTGCACTTGTGACATGCTCAAGTTAGCTCTGGATTCATATCTATGTGATTTTCTACAGCAAGTGCAGAGCTCTTCAGCTGGCTCACATGTATCAAAGTGCTTTTGAAGCATAAAAACAAGGATGCTCTGTTGCTCATTCCCTGATCCACACTGAGCTATCTCAAGGCACTGCAAATGACTTCAGCATGCCTGAATTTAAGGGCAATGGTGAAAGTCAACCAGGGTTCCCACCTCTGATCGCTATCCAATGACCTGTGTGTGAAACTGCAAATGAAAAATAGCCAATTGTGTGACACACCACGGGGCTCTGAGTATCCAGGGAGTGGTGCCCAGCAGGGGTTCACATATTCAGGAGAAAACTCAGAACACAAAAGAAAACATGATATATATTGTACGCCTGCGCATCCTTAATTTCATGGAGAGAAAAATGGGAACTTAGCTGTAAAATGAATAAAAGATGACTAAAATGTGAGATGTAAAATAGGTGGTAGAGATACAACACTATTGATAGTCAAATGTTGTTTTTTCAAGACCTAAAGATTACACATTCAATGTCCAAGGTTTCCAGAAAGCTAAAACTGCTAGAAGCAGTGATGATCTGTGCCTCACAGGAATATTGAATTGTAAAATAGACTCAGACTTATCAAACAAACATCATCAAAATGAAAAACTCCCAAACTACAAGCAGAGGACTACAGGGAAATATGAATTCTGAGAAAAACACAATATTGCTACAAGCTCAAAAATAAATCTGGAAAATAGATGCAACACTTCTATCCTATGAAGAATTAATCTCAAAATCTTCAGCACTAGACTTTATCAGGCACAACCAGTTGGTAAGGAGCAACTAGACAAAGAAGAATAATGTGGACCCCTTTGTGCAAAAATCTTGTACACAATGGTCCTAACAACAGTGAACGTTGAGATTGGTTCGCTGCTACTGAGGGTTGCAATTACATCAGAGGTTCTGGGGAGCCGACTTATGCTCCATGAACCATGAACTTCCAATACCTCAAAAATCACTCTGGGGAGCTGATGGTCACCCAGAACCCGCAATGATGCAAACTTAGACAGTTTGCCCTAATAATTGTCCTGTTTTTTTCACACTGATTTCCTTAGAGCTATGCTCCTAAGCATGCTTTAAGGAAATCAAGGTGGCATGTCAAAGCACTCCAGCACAAAGGCAACTTGAATACAGATAAACTCCCAGGTCCTGATGCTGCTTGTCAAACCCCAACACTTGCCACCCTCCTCCCAACAGCCACCCACACCCCCAGTCCTCAATCCTTCCTGATACTGCTAGAAACCACCCCGCTCGGCAATACTGCTCAGATTCTTCCCCGCCTCCTGATACTGCTCATCCTCCCCCTCCCGATAGTTGTTGAGGGGGCAGGGGGGGGCATTGTCAGGGGTGGGAATGGGGTTTGAGCACTGTTTACAGTATTTGGGTGAGCATGGTTTTGAGGGTGCCGGGGTAGATGGGGGGAGGTTTGCAATGTCAGGGATGAGCTGTGTCGGAGCTTCAAAGGTTGAGCAGTATCAAGTGTGCAGAGCTGGGGTTGGGCAGAACAGTGCCAGGGGGTGTGACAGGGCCATCTCTCAAAGAGATCTATTTTCAATTCACTATGAATAAAGGAGACATGACTTCACTGTGGTTGTGCTTTGCCACTGGGCCAGACTGGTGGAGCCAAGCTGATGCCAGAACAGAAAGATCCTAGAGCTCCAGCATAAAAAAAGATCGGGGCAGTGGCACACGCTCTTGTTCTGCTGCTGACCAGAAGGTCTGGCCCAATGAAAATCATTGTTTATTCTCAAAGCTTGGTTTACAGGAGTATCAGCAACTGAAGATTGCCATTCGAGCTTGTCCACACATCTATCACAATTAAATTTTACTGAGAATGGGCATCGCGGGTTATAATTCAAAGGTGGATAAAGGGATGTGAGGTACATCAATCATAATCTAATTGAATGAGGGAACAAACATGTGGGGGCTGAAACTCCTATTCCTGTGTTGCTATGAGATAGTTATCTGGAGGATAAGAAAAAAGGTAAATGTTCTTAGAATGCAATTAATAAATAATAAGCTGGTTTGCCTCCAGCATCTTTACAAATCCCTTCCAGCACTGTTTGATGAAAAACTTCAGGAGAAAATTCTTCACCCAGAAAGTGGTTAGAATGTGGAAGCTGTTACCACATGGAATGGTTGAAGCAAATAACATGAATGATTTTAAGAGAAAGCTAATTAAATACATGATAGAGAAAGGAATAAAAGGATATGTTGATAGGGCTAGGTAAAGTAGAGTGGGAGGAGGTGGGGCGGCACGGTGGTTAGCACTGCTGCCTCACAGCGCCAGGGACCCGGGTTCAATTCCCAGCTTGGGTCACTGCCTGTATGGAGTTTTCATATTCTCCTCGTATCTGCGTGGGTTTCCTCCGAGTGCTCCGATTTTCTCCCACAGTCCAAAGATGTGCGGGTTAGGCGGATTGGCCTTGCTAAATTGCCACTTAATGTCAGGGAAACTAACTCGGGTAAATGGGAATAGGGCCTGGGTGGGATTGTGGTCGGTGCAAGCTCAATGGGCCAAATGGCCTCCTTCTGCACTGTAGGGATTCTATGAAGTATGAACACCAGCATGGATCAGTTGCACCAAAGGATCTGTTTCTGTGCTTCAAATTCTATATAATTCAATAATTGACCACATAAAGGCATACAATGACTATGGAGGCACACTGTGCTCCCCACAACGATAGAATTAGCAGCCAGATTTCAACATGTGGGAAACAGCAGGTATATTTCATGGTATATGATGCAACATTTCGTTGGCATCCCAAATACAATACAGCCACCACTGTACTTTGCCTTTCATTAAAATACTCAAAGAAATTGCATTGCAATTCCTTTAAAGTAATTCCCATATTAACATATCAATTTAAGACAATTGCTTGTAACTACTCAGATTATATTTCCATGTGTAATTTTCAAGTTTAGACAGTTGCTTCTAACTGAGAAAGTAAAAGGGAACCAAGATGCAAAGTAAAAAGTGGTTTCCATCCACAAGCCATTGCTGGAAAATTACATGTTTGGAACCTCTGCAGATGAGTTTGAAACGTGTGCTAAATGGATTAAGTGAGCTGCAATCAAATACCTATATATTTGAATCATTATTAGATTATTCTTTGTATGTCATAATGGTAATATTGTTAAAGTGCATCTGTTTTCTGGAGAACGCATCTCTAAAAACATCAAAGATAATCATCTATTTTAAATCAGATTATGAGTCATGAAAAGAAGGAACCAGTTAAAACCAGGTGGTTTTCAAATCAGCTGTTTATTCTATCATTTGGAAGCAAAGGAGATTTCTTACGAGTGAAACTTGTGCTGCATAAATCACAATTCAGAGAATGGTTATAGAAAAGGAGGCCATTCAGCCCCTCATGGTTGCGCCAGCTCTCTGAAAGAACTCAGCTATTTGAATCTAACTCAGAAATGGCCATTTTCTAAAAGATTAAATAATAATTACATAATTTGCCCATTATGTTTCTACAGTGCATCATTCAGAAGGACCATTTGCTTAATTATTTCAACTGATTATTTCCATTGCACTATAACTAATGATTTTAATGGGGTTAGCCAGCAAAAACTGGTCTGTGTTTAATACATCCAAAGAGAATGTCATACCAGGCAACTACAGTGAGCTTTTTACTGCAAATAGGGCAATTGTTAATAATGTGAGCAAACGAGTAAAAAGACACAGCATCCAGATTCTGACAAAGTTTGCTTTCAATGATTCGATATAGTGCAAAATGTTAATAGTAACCAGCACTGAGGTCTTGTGGCACTGAGACAGCTATCACTTCATTTTTATCCATCTGGTTTTTGAATGTACTGTCAAATAACTTCTAATGCATGAACTGTACCCCCAAAACAATTTGATTTAATTAGGTTTAAAATAGTCAATGCTTAAACTGATTAAATACTAATCAGCAGAACTCAAGCAGTAATACCTTATTCTCTCTGATTGTTTAACTTACAAAAAAGTTCCAAGAGTGTTTTAATCCAATGTCTCTTCATTTGGATATCTGTAAATTTTGGGGACATAGTGGCCGGAATTTTACCGTCCTGCCCGCCACAGAAATCGGAGCGGGCGAGGGGCGGACCCGGGAAGGCCTGTTGACCTCGGGCAGGATTTTAAGGTTTCGGGACGAGCCAGACCAAAACATCCCGCCCAGTGTGTTAAGCATGAGAACCATGAAGTCAGATACAGGACATCCCACTGAAAAGCAATTTCTTCTAATCTCACACAACCATTAGCCTTCGGACATCCCTGTTGGATCAGAATGATATCTCTCGATCCCAAACCATCACTTAATAGATTTAAAATGAGGGCAAATAGCAGTGATGCAGGGAGGTTAGCAGAAATTTTATTCTGTTTAATTCACAAAAGTTGGTTGACCTGATCGCTAATTTACAACAGTTAGTGAAGCTGCCCAGCTTCTCGAAGAAACTTACAGAAATAAGATTACAGAGGTGGAGAGGCCATAAAGCAATTTTAATGCGACAATGACAATGACAATTCCTTTCATGGAATGTCAGTGTCCTTGGCAAGGTCAGCATTTATTGCTCAATCCTAATTGTCCTTGAATTGAGTGGCATGCTAGGCCATTTCACAGGACAGTTAAGAAGCAACCACATTACTATGGGTCTGGAGTCACATATAGTAGGCCAGACCAGACAAGGGTCCCTCCCCTAAAGGACATTAATGAACTAGACGTGTTTTGACAACAACTGATGATACTTGCTGTAATCACTCAGGAAGCCAGACTAGAAAGGAACATAGTTTATTATAAAATGCAAAACCATCACCGTGGTGTACACACACTAGTCCCCGCAGTGGAATACAGTTCAACAGGTCCAGTCCTGGGCCTGCCTCATAAAAGGCACAGATAAGAAGTTATAGCTGGGCAGGCCATTGCCTATTACCAGAGGAACTCGGACTCAACGAGCCCCCAGGGAGGTCAATCAGTGATTCCCCATAGATCTCGTGAAAGTTATCACAGTTGTCATGGTCAACATTACCAAAACTAGCTTTATAGTTCCAGACTTATTAATTGAACTTGGATTCCACCAGCTGTTGTGGTGGGATTTAAGTTCATACGTGCACAGCATTTCCCATGAATATTCATTCATGGGATCTGAACATCACTAACTAGGCTGGCATTTATTCCCCATCCCAAATTACCCTCGAGAAGTTGGTGGGAGCCGCTTTCATGAACCACTGCAGTCCCTGAGGTGTAGGTACACCCATAGTGCTGTTAGGGATGGTATTCCAGGATTTTGACCTAGTGACAGCGAAGGAACGGTGACATATTTCTAAGTCAGGATGGTGAGTAACTTGGAGGGCAACCTCCAGGTAGTGGTGTTCCCAGGTATCTGTTGCCCTTGTCCTTCTTGGTGTTAGTGATCCTGAGTTTGGAAGGTGCTGCCTAAGGTGCCTTGATGAGTTCCTGCAGTGCATCTTGTTGATGGTACACACTGCTGCTACTGAGCGTCAGTGGTGGAGGAAGTGGATGTTTGTGAATGGGGGGCCAATCAAGCAGGTTGCTTAGTGCTAGAGGGTGTTAAGCCTCTTGAGTGTTGATGGAAGTGCACTCATAGATAGCATCAAAGAATCCCTACCATGCAAGTGGAGAGTATTTCATCACACTCCTGACTTGTGCCTTGTAGATAGTGGACAGACTTTGGGGAGTCAGGAGGTGAGTTAATTACCACAGATTCCCAGCTTCTAACCTGCCCTTGTAGCCACAGTATTTATATGGCTGATCTAGTTCAGTTTCTGGTCAATGGTAACCCTCAGAATGTTGATCGTGGGGCATCCAGCAATGGTAATGCCACTGAATATCAAGTGGCTCTTGTTGGAAATGGTCATTATGCGGCACTTTTCTGAGGTGTGAAAGTAACTTGCCACTTGTCAGCCCATGCCTTGCCAAGACCTCCAGGTCTTGCTGCATTTGGACATGGACTGCTTCAGTACTTGAGGAGTCATAAATTCTGCTTAACATTGTGCATTATCAGCAAACATCTCTACTTCTGACTTTATGATGGAAGGATGAAGTAGATGAAGATGGTGCGGCCTACGACATGATGCTGAGGAACTCCTGCAGTGATATCCTGGAACTGAGATGATTGACCTCCATTTTCCTTTGTGCTAGTTATGACTCCAACCAGCGGCGAGTTTTCCCCAATTCCTATTAACTCCAATTTTGTTTGGGCTCCTTGATGCCACGCTCAGTCAAATGCTGCATTCACGTCAAGGGCAATAACTCCTACCTCACCTCAGCATTACAGCTCTTTTGCCGCTGTTTGAACTAAGGCTATAATGAGGTCAGGGGCTGGGTGACCCTGACTGAACCCAAATTGAGTGTCAGTAAGCAGGTTATTGCAAGAAAGATCTCTCTGTGTATTGCCTCTTCCATCACTTTACTAATGATCGAGAGCAGACTGATAGGAAAGGTAATTGGCCAGGTTAGATTTGTCCGGCTTTTTGTGTACAGGACATACCTGGGCAATTTTCCACATTGCCGGGTAGATGCCTGTGTTGTAGCTGTACTGGAACAGCTTGGCTTGGGGTGTGGAAAGTTCTGGAACACAAGTTTTTAGTACAATTGCCAGCATATTGTCAGGGCCCATAGCCTTTCCAGTACCAGTGCCTTCAGTCATTTCTTGATATCATATGGAGTGAATTGAATTTGATGAAGCCTGACATCTGATGCTGGGCAAAGATGGATCATCCACTTCTAACTGAAGATTGTTGCAAATGCTTCAGCCTTATCATTTGCACTAATGTGCTGCATTCCCCCAATATTGAGGTGGAGATATTTCTGGAGTCTCCTCCTCTAGTGAGTTTAGTTATCTGCCAGCATTCTGCTTCAACCCGGAACTATGGCCATCAGAGGGATAGAATAGTTGCAAGGATACAGAGTTTGTGGTGGAGATTGTTGACAATGGCTTTGGACTTTCCTAATGTATTAACTGCAGGAAATTGCAGCTCATCAGGATTGTGTGTCAGATAAGTAGGAAGGCATGTCTGAGGCAGGGAAGCGGTGAAGCGAGGTGGGGGAAGAGGTAGGGCTGTGTGTCGCCAGTGTACAACTAGAATCCATCCTGCTACACTCACATACCATCTTTGAGGCACAAATGTAGAAGAGGAAGAGGAAGGGGGCAATTGGTAGATCTTTCAGGGGCTTCAGGTGTCAGGTGGGAAAAGAAGCTATTGCTGGAAATCTTCTGGCTAGGGTTGAATGTGGAAGAATGAAACTGTGCTTGGTTCCACTCAGCTCGATGATGGGTGTTGGAGGAGAGTAGTGCAGTGTCGCCAAAACAGAAAATGTTGGAAAATCTCAGCAGGTCTGATAGCATCTGTGGAGAGAGAATGCAGCCGACGTTTGGAGTCAGGATGACCCTTCATCACAGCTCTTCATCAATATCCTCAGCATTTTACCTTAATATTAGAGTAGTGCAGTATACTGTGATAAAGACTGCAGAGAAATCAGGAGGACAGGGAAGCACAGGACACATGGTCAACGAGAAGGTGTCATGTGTGACTTTGATTCGGGCTCTTTCAGTACTAAACAATGGGTGGAAACTCTGTTAGAGAGATTCAAACACAGAGTTACAGAAAAGGTGAGGACAGATTTGGGAGACAAGGACATTAGTGAGGAACAAGTATGGGGATTGAGTGATTGTTTGCAAGGACAGAAGAATCAAGGGTGTGTGTTTGATAGGGCATGATTGTGGCAGTTTTGGAAGAGTAGAAGATATTTCCCAAGAAGAGAGACCCATCGATGGCAGGAAAGGAAGTTGGGTGGTCAGAAAGTAGGTCTCAAGGACAAGATTATCTCAAGAGACGGCAAGCCGGGGAAAAATAAGAAACTGGAGAAATGTGGAGTCAGGGGTAGGGGGAGCCTGTGGTCATTTAATTTGGTGGGCAAAGCACAGGGAGGATGCAGCAAAGGTAGCTGAAACCAATTTTCGCAGCAAAGAAATTTATACATTCCTCACGTTGCAGGACACAGCAGTGCAAGCAGAGTAGAGGAGTTTAAGATGGTTGGCAATGCAAAAAAAGCAGCTAGGGGTTATCTCTGTTTCCCAAGATGATCTTGGAGCAGTGAGTGATTCTGCCAGTGGAGAACAAGGCCTGATGGTGCTCAATGTGGTCCATCCAGAACCAGTAATTGATGAGTCTGAAGGAGCAAAGATGAGGGGCCTACCAATAGGAACAGAGGGAGAGAGAACAAAGATTTTGCTAAGATAAGGGGCATCAAAAGCAGAGGTGAGGAAGCAATTTAGCAGTTAAGAGTTGCAGAAGGTAGGGGTGAATGAAGGACCAATAGTTAAGCAGCAAGAAGTCCAAAAATGCAGTTCGTAAGTGACATAGGGAAGAGGATATTTTTCCTAGAGCAGATACAGAAGGAAATGGTGTTTAATAGAGTAGGGACAGTGTAGGCATCAAAGACAATCTTTTCCAAGAATGAGGCAACTGGAGTAGTGAGGCTCGGCGGCATGGTGGCACAATGGTTAGCACTGCTGCCTCACAGCGCCAGGGACCAGGGTTCGATTCCAGGCTTTGGTCACTGTCTGTCTGGAGTCTGCACGTTCTCCCTGTGTCTGCGTAGGTTTCCTCCAGGTACTCCAATTTCCTCCCACAGTCTGAAAGACGTACGGGTTAGGTGCATTAGCCATGCTAAATTCTCCCTCAGTGTACCCGAACAGGCGCCGAAGTGTGGCGACCAGGGAATTTTCACAGTAACTTCACTGCAGTGTTAATGTAAGCCTACTTGAGACACTATTAAATAAAAATAAACAATATCAGTAAGCTGACTGTGAATATGGGTAGGGGTGTTTATATGTGGGAGAAGTTCTCTCCACAAGAAATTCCAGGAAGAACTTGGAGGGTGGAGAACAAAGATTTTAAAAGGACAAAAAGTAAGGATACAGGGTAATTTAATAAGTTGGATTCAAAATTGGCTTAGTTGTAGGAGACAGAGGGGGATGACAGAAGGCTGCTTTAACGACTGGAAGTCAATGTCTAGTGGCGTATCACAGGAATCTGTTCTGGGTTCCCTATTATTTGTCATTTATATAAACAGCATATGGGAGGTAGGATTAATAAGTTTGCGGATGATATACAGATTGGCTGGGTGGTTAATAACGAGGTTGAGTAGCTTGGACTACTGGAAAGATATAGATGGGATGGTCAAATGGGCAGATTTGTGGCAGATGAAACTTAGCCCTGATAAGTGTGAGGTGATACACTTTGGAAGAAGTTATTTGACAAAGAAGTAGTCAATGAACGGCATGACACTAGGAAGCTCTGAGGAACAAAGGGATCTTGATGTGTTTATCCATAGATCTCTGAAAGCGGAAGGACATGCTAGTTGTGTGGTGAAAAAGGCATATGGGGCACTTGCCTTTATCAATCGATGCATAGATTTCAAAAGCAGGGAGGTCATGTTCAAGTTATATCGAACTTTGGTGTGGCCAAAGCTGGAGTACTGTGTGTAGTGCTGGTTGCCGCATTAAAGGAAGGATGTGATTGCACTGGAGAGGGTGCAGAGGAGATTCACCAGGATGCTGCCTGGGATGGAACATTTAAGTTATAAAGGGAGGTTGGATAGACTTGGGTTGTTTTCATTGGAGCAGAGAAAGTTGATGGGTGACCTGTTCGAGGTGTACAAGATTATGACCGGCATGGACAGAGTGGATAGGGAGCAGCAGTTTCCCTTAGTTGAAGGGTCAATCACAACGGGACACAAGTTCAAGGTGAGGGCAAGAGGTTTAGGAGGAATGAGAAGAGAAACCATGTTACCCAGAGGGTAGTGATGGTCTGGAATGTGCTGCTTGGAAGGGTGGTGAAGGCAGGTTGCCTCACATCCTTTAAAAAGTACCTGATGAGCACTTGGCACGTCAGAATATTCAAGGCTATGAGCCAAGGGCTGGTAAATGGTATTAGATAGGTAGATCAGGTGTTTCTCACGTGTCGGTGCAGATTCAATGGGCCAAATGGCCTCTTCTGCATTGTGAGATTCTGTGATTCAGAGAGTAGAAAGATGAAATGCCCAGAAAGATGGCATCACAGTAGTAGGGTGTTCTGGTGTTGAGGGTCATTGCAAAGGTTTGGGCCAGGCAGCTGATAAAACATATAGCCAGGCAGGGCAGCTTCAACAATGGACAAAATATGCCCATACAAACTAGGTTTCCATCACTATCAATGCAATTATCCACAAGAAGGTAATGGACAGTAGATGAAATTAGACAATGTATTTTGCTAAATTTACTGGTTGCCTTGTTCAATAATTTTTATTAAAAGGTCATACTTAGGTTGTATGATGTTGCTATGATACAGAGGCTGTAAATTTTTTAATTTGCAGCAGCTATTCTTCCATTAGTCTTCATTAAAATCCACAAACATTTAGTAGATCTATTACTGTCTGCAGCGAAGAAACACTGTCATTTCACTGAAACATGCAATGAACTGAAAGGATGCTGGAGAATCAATAAAAATGATTCACTGTGTGCAAGGCAGAGAGACTTCCTCCAACTGTGGAAGTGTTAATTAGCACCTTAGCAAGGACAAAAAATTACTATGCATTTCCCCAAGAAACTTTCATCCTTCGCCTGCAATACATCACAGCAACAGGGAGTGAATTAGCTAAAAATTAAGGAACACAAAGGAAATTAGTTTGTTAAGTGCACCAGAGGGAGAAAACCATCACCAATAAAACTGCACATTGTAAGAAAAGGACGTATGGCAATCTTTTCACTTTTATCAAAAATAACTCAAAAATTGGATGTAATTTCTTGGGCACTTTTTTTTTTACACATTATTAATCTTGGCATGAAAAGTATTCTTCCAAAATACACTTTCATTATTCATAACTGGCTATATTTTCAAAACAAAGTTTGAATTTGCTATTACTACAAAATTTCACTATACAGATAACCCTGAAATGCATCTATCAGGAATGCTGTGCATTGCTGGTTAATAATGGGTTTTACAAAAAGCTATGGCAACAGCAAAACAAGGTAAATGTCTGAAACAATATGACATGACATCATTAGACAACAAAACCTTCTGCTTCCTATAGACATAGTTTTGTCTCCCAAATAAGCACATCATCATCAGGATCTAAAAGTCTAAAATATAAAGGGGTCAGGGCCTTTTTCACATTCTTAATTCAAGGAATCATTTTGCAATGCAACTACAAATGAAGGGGGCCATTTGGCCCAACAGTCTACATCCATAAAGATCTTATGCAGCCTGCAACTGTATGTTGATTGTTTCCTCCACTAGCTTATTCAGGAGCTCGCTCCATATACAAATCAATGTTTGAAGAACATTCCTGCTGGCACTCATTACTAGGTATACTTGGCTCCCTTAGTGCTATTCACGTTTTAATTTAAAGTCATTTAACTGATTTGCGATCTGCATAACTCCATATGGTGACAGCTTTAACTCAGTGGTAGCAGTCTCAACTGAAGAGTCAAAACATTATGGGTTGAAACCCCGAAGGAATTGAGCATATTATTTAGGTCGACACTTCACTAAAGGACTAAGGAATGCTGCATTCCCAGAGATTCCACCTTTCGGATGAGACATTAAACCAAGGTCATTTCTGGGATGGGCGTGAAAGATCCCACTGCACCATTAGTTGAGCAGATGAATTTTCCAAATGTTCTAGCTATTATCCCTCAATTAATAGCACTAAAACAGCTTATCTGATCTTTATTTCTTTGCTCTTTGCAGATGAAAATTGGCTCCTACATTTCCTTACACAGCAGTGATGTAAACAGCGCTGTAAACTGGTCACAGTTATTACAATGCTACTGTGGTGTCTCTGCTGGCAGAAGGGTGTACAGTACTGGGAATTTATAATGGAGAAATTAAAAGGAAGAGACTGAATAAGTAATTTTTTAAGAAGATACTTAAGTGTGAGACATAGAAACTTGCCTCATCCTAACGTTTTAATTTTGGAAATTGATAAATTGAATCTTTGCAGCAAACATATCTTACGTCACCTGTATTTTTTGACAACTATAGCATGTAAATATTCTAATTGCTGACGCCAGCTAGAGAGAGATATGGTGAGGAGGAAGGCATGCAGGAGTAGGGGTGATCATTGGCAAGTGGGCAAGAAAGGATGTTGGCCACGAATGAGTGGTTGGTGGAGGAGTGTGGTTGGGAGAGAGAGGTAGAAATAGAGAGAGAGAGACATTTTGCCTACTTCCTAGTGAAAAATGTGGCTCGGGGTGGCTACACCACCATGTTGCCAATCACCTTAAGAAAGAAAAAGGCTGAGGGAAGATACAAAGTTGGTGAGTTGGGAAAATAAGAGTGGCAGGAGGTGGGAAATGTTGTTCCAAAAAGATCAATGCCAAAACCACTGCTAACAACTTTGGAATGTAAAACATAATTTCTAAATTTGCGGGTAACACCAACTTACAGGGAAACATTAATAAACTTGCAGAATTAGGAAATAATTGACAAAGTTCAACACAAATAAATGAGGGTAGAACATTTTGAGTAGGAAGAACAGGGAGGTCACTTATTACTTGGAAGCTGTAACTCTAGGTGCAAGTCTACAGCAACAAAGGGGTCTCAGAGTATAAAAATATCAATCATTAAATATATTATGCAAGGCCTTTAAGAAAACAAACAAAGCACTAGGTTTTATCTTTGGAAATAAGAAATAAGAACAGAAATAGGCCATTTAGCTCATTGAGCCTGCTCCATCATTCAATGGGTTCATGGCTCATCTAACAGTGGCAGTTAACTTCACTTTCCTGCCTGCCTCCATAACCCGTAACTCTTTAGAAAAATAGGGAAGCTATGCTAAATCTGTATCAAACCTTGGTGCGTGGAGTACTTGGTACTTAACGGCGTGCAGTTCTGGTTGCCGTTATAAAATGGATATAGAGGCACTGGAGATGGTGCAAAGCAGCTTAACAAGGATGGTATCAGAAATAATGGAGTATACATATCAGTAAAAGATTTAAGGCTGGGTCTCTTTCCTCTTAAGAAAAGGTGGCTGAAAGGTGATCTATTAGAAATCTTTAAAATGATCAAAGGTGTTGACAGATTGGATACGAAGGAAACGTTTCCTCTTGTGGGTATAACGAATTGAAAGCCATCAATATAAGATAGTCGCCAAGAAATCAAAACAGGAAATTAAGGAGAAGGTGAAGCACGGTGGCACAGTGGTTAGCACTGCTACCTCACAGGTACCCAGGTTCAATTCTGGCCTCGGGTCACTGTCTGTGTGGAGTTTGCACATTCTCCCCATGTCTGCGTGGGTTTCCTCCGGGTGCTCTGGTTTCCTCCCACAGTCCAAAGATGTGCGGGTTAGGTTGATTGGCCATGCTAAATTGACCCTAGTGTCAGGGGATTAACAGTAAATATGTGGGGTCATGGAATAGGGCCTGGGTGGGATTGTGGTTGGTGCAGATTCAATGGGCCAAATGGCCTTCTTCTGCATTCTAGTCTATTCAGTGCTTCAATATACTACGTTCTATTTAGTTTGCAGTAGAAATCATAGAAACCCTACAGTACAGAAAGAGGCCATTCGGCCCATCGAGTCTGCACCAACCACAATCCCACCCAGGCCCTACCCCGATATCCCTACATATTTTACCCACTAATCCCTCTAACCTACACATCCCAGGACACTAAGGGGCAATTTAAGCATGGCCAATCAACTTAACCTGCACATCTTTGGAATGTGGGAGGAAACCAGAGCACCCGGAGGAAACCCACGCATACACGAGGAGAATGTGCAAACTCCACACAGACAGTGACCCAAGCTGGGAATCGAACCCAGGTCCCTGGAGCTGTGAAGCAGCAGTGCTAACCACTGTGCTACCGTGCCGCCCTACTCGCTGCTAACAATGTGGTCACCTCTAAAATGGACAGTTCAAATGCAGATGGATGACCACTTAACAAAACACCTTTGCTCAGTCCACAAGCATGAACCAGACCTTGAGTCACTTGCCATTTCAATTCACCATCTCTCTCTCTCTTGCTCATAGTTCTGTCCTTGGCCTGCTATATTCCAGTGAAGGCCAATGCAAGCTGGAGGAATAGCACCTCATCTTTTGATCACGCACTTTGCAGCCTTCTGAACTCAACATTGAGTTCAACAACTTCAGACCATAAAACTCTGTCCTCCATCTTATTCCATCCACCCCACCCCCCACCCCCAATCTGTACCTTGTTCTCAGGTTTTTGCTTTCAGTTAAAGTTTATTTATTAGTCACAAGAGGGCTTACATTAAAACTGCAATGAATTTACTGTGAAAATCCTAGTCGCCACACTCTGGCGCCTGTTCAGGTAAACTGAGGGAGAATTGAGCATGACCAATTCATCTAACCAGCATGTCTTTTGGACTGTGGGAGGAAATGGGAGCATCCAGAGGAAACCCAAGCAGACATGGGGAGAACGTGCGCAGACTCTGCACAGACAGTGACCCAAGCCGGGAATCAAACCTGGGTCCCTGGCGCTGAGGCAGCAGTGCTAACCACTGTGCCATCATGCCACCTCTAGACAGTGCTGACCTTAATTCTGCTATTAACAACTATTCTAGACCAATGCATAACGTCTTTTGACTATCATTACCAGTCCTTTTGCTTTGCGTTACACATCCTTATCTTTTAATCCCCCCATGTGGTAATCTATCCCAGGCTTTTTCTTTTGCTCCAACTGACCTTCTCCCCTTTCTCAACAGCATAAAACTCATCACATTCTTAACTCCTCAGTTCCAAAGGTGAATCATATGGGACTCAAAAAGTTAACTCTGTTTCTCTCTCCACGTATGCTGTCAAACCTGCTGAGTTTTTCCAGCACTTTGTTTTTAGTTCAGATTTCCAAAATCCATTATTATTTTGCTTCAATTTTATGGAATTCAGGAGAAGCTTCTTTACCCAAAAAATGGTGAGAATGTGGAACTCACTATCACAGGGAGTGGTTGGAACAAATCATTGGCCACAGGATTAAGGAAAATCCCAAGGCTTTTATATATATATATATATATATATATAAAGAGCAAGAGGGTAGCCGGGGATAGGGTTGGCCCACTCAAGGACAGGGGAGGAAATGGGCGAGGTATTAAATGAATACTTTGCAGCAGTATTCACCAAATAGGACTTGGTGGATGATGAGTCTGGGCAAGTGGCCAATGCATTTAAGGGGAAATGAGACAAGCATGTGAGAGAAAAGGTGCTAATGGATTATGATGGCAGATTTACAAAGAACAAAGAAAATTACAGCACAGGAACAGGCCCTTCAGCCCTCCAAGCGTGCACTGACCATGCTGCCCGACTGAACTAAAACCCCCTACCCTTCCAGGGTCAATATCCCTCTATTCCCATCTTATTCATGTATTTGTCAAGACGCACCTTAAAAGCCACTATCGTATCTGCTTCCACTACCTCCCCAGGCAGAGAGTTCCAGGCACCCATCACCCTCCGTGTAAAACACTTGCCTCGTACATCTCCTTTAAACCTTGCCCCTTGTACCATAAACCTGTGCCCCCTAGTAATTGACTCTTCCACCCTGCGAAAAAGCTGCTGACTAACAACTCTGTCCATGCCCCTCATAATCTTGTAGACTTCTATCAGGTCGCCCCTCAACCTCCGTCGTTCCAGTGAGAACAAACCAAGTTTCTCCAACCTCGCCTTATAGCTAATGTCCTCCATACCAGACAACATCCTGGTAAATCTTTTCTATGCCCTCTCCAAAGCCTCCACATCCTTCTGGTAGCGTGGTGTCCAGAACTGAACACTATATTCCGAGTGCGGCCTAACTAAGGTTCTATAAAAGCTGCAACATGACTTGTCAATCTTTAAACTCAATGCCCCAGCCGATGAAGGCAAGCATGCCATATGCCTTCTGGACTACCTTCTCCACCTGCGTTGCCACTTTCAATGAGCTATGTACCTGTACACCCAGATCCCTCTGCCTATCGATACTCTTAAGAGTTCTGCCATTTACTGTATAATTCTATCTGTATTAGACCTTCAAAAATGCATTATCTCACATTTGTCCGGATTAAACTCCATCTGCCATCTCTCTGCCCAATTCTCCAACCGATCTATGCCCTGTTGTATCCTCCGATGGTCCTCATCGTTATCCACAAATCCACCAACCTTTGTGTCGTCCACAAACTTATTAATCAAACCAGTTACATTTTCCTCCAAATCATTTATATATATGACAAACAGTAAAGGTCCCAGCACTGATCCCTGAGGAACGCCACTTGTCACAGCCCTCCATTCAGAAACGCACCCTTTCACCGCCATCCTCTGTCTTCTATGAC
Source organism: Mustelus asterias (assembly GCF_964213995.1). NCBI lineage: Eukaryota > Metazoa > Chordata > Chondrichthyes > Carcharhiniformes > Triakidae > Mustelus > Mustelus asterias. Next base: position 46,650,355 of record NC_135805.1, read on the forward strand.
CAAGCCAGTTTTGTATCCACCTTGCCAGCTCACCTCTGATCCCATGCGACTTCATCTTCTGCATCAATCTGCCATGAGGGACCTTGTCAAAGGCCTTACTGAAGTCCATGTAGACAACATCCACTGCCCTACCCTCATCAATCATCTTCGCCACTTCCTCGAAAAACTTGATCAAGTTAGTGAGACACAACCTCCCCTTCACAAAACCATGTTGCCTCTCGCTAATATGTCCAGTTATTTCCAAGTGGGAGTAAATCCTGTCTCGAAAAATCCTCTCCAATAATTTCCCTACCACTGATGTAAGGCTCACCGGCCTGTAATTACCTGGATTATTCTTGCTACCCTTCTTAAACAAAGGAACAACATTGGCTGTTCTCCAATCCTCTGGGACCTCCCCTGTAGCCAGTGAGGATACAAAGATTTCTCTCAAGGCCCCAGCAATTTCCTCCCTTGCCTCTCTCAGCATTCTGGGGTATATCCCATCAGGCCCTGGGGACTTGTCTACCTTAATGTTTCTCAAGAACCCAATATCTCCCCCTTTTTGATCTCAACATGACTCAAACTATCTACACACCCTTGCCCAGACTCATCATCCACCAAGTCCTTCTCTTTGGTGAATACTGGTGCAAAGTACTCATTTAATACCTCGCCCATTTCTTCCCCTGTCCTTGAGTGGGCCAACCCTATCCCCGGCTACCCTCTTGCTCTTTATATATATATAAAAAGCCTTGGGATTTTCCTTAATCCTGTGGCCAATGATTTTTCGTGACCCCTTTTAGCCCTCCTTACTCCTTGTTTAAGTTTCTTTCCACTTTCCTTGTATTCCACACTTGCTTCATGTGTTCCCAGTCTCCTAGCCTTGACAAATGCTTCCTTTTTCTCTTTGATTAGGTTCACAATATCTCTTGTTATCCAAAGTTCTCGAAACTTGCCATACTTATCTTTCATCCTTACAGGAATGTGCCAGTCCTGAATCCCTATCAACTTCCACTTGAAAGCCTCCAACATGCCAGATGTTGATTTGTCCTCGAACATCTGCCCCCAAAGTTCAGTTCCTGCCTAATATTGTCGTAATTAGCCTTCTCCCAATTTAGCACCTTCACTTGAGGACTACACTTATCTTTATCCATCAGTACCTTAAAGCTTACTGAATTGTGGTCACTGTTCCCAAACTGCTCCCCTACTGAAATGTCAACCACCTGGCTGGGCTCATTCCCCAGGTCCAGTACGACCCCTTCCCTCGTTGGACTATCTACATACTGTTTCAACAAGCCCCCCTGAATGCTCCTTACAAACTCTGCCCCATCCACGCCCTTAGCACTAAGTGAGAACCAGCCAATATAGGGGAAGTTAAAATTTCCCACAACAACAACCCTGCTACTTTTACACCTTGCCAAAATCTGCCTACATATATCTGTTCCTCTATTTCCCGCTGGCTGTTGGAAAGCCTATAGTAAACCCCCAACATTGTGACTACACCCTTCCTATTCCTGAGCTCTAACCATATTGCCTTGTTGTATGAGCCCTCTGAGGTGTCCTGCCGCATTTAGATGAGAAAAGATGAAAGGAGGCTTGAGTGGAGCATAAAGACCAGCATAGACTCGCTGGGCCAAATGACCTATTTCTATATCTTACATCACATGTAATCCTATATAAAAAGTAGCAACAAAGACAGACAGACCACATTCTCCAACTTGGGAGTGGTTTAGCTCAGTTGGCTCAATGGCTCAAGTGTGATGCAGAATAGCGTCAATATCATTGGTTAAATCCCAGTACTGGCTGTAATAGTCCATAGGCATGATGTGGAGGTGCCGACGTTGGACTGAGATGGGCACAGTAAGAAGTCTCACAACACCAGGTTAAAGTCCAACAGAATTATCTGGAATCAGAAGCTTTGAGAGCACTGCTTCTTCTTCAGGTGAGTGAAGGAGCAGTGCTTCGAAAGCTTGTAATTCCAGATAAACCTGTTGGACTTTAACCTGAAGTTGTGAGACTCTGTACACAGTTCATAGGAACGTAGAAAATCAGAGCAGGAATAGGCCAGTCAGCTCTTCAAGTCTTGCTGAAGCAAGATAGGGGGCGGCACAGTAGATAGCACCGCTGCCCCACAGTGCCAGGGGCCCAGATTCGTTTCCCGGCTTGGATCATTGTCTGTGCAGAGTCTGCTGGCATTCTCTCCATGTCTGCGTGGGTTTCAACCGGTGCTCCGGTTTCCCCCCCCAGTCTGAAAGATGTGCTGGTTAGGTGCATTGGCTAAGCTAAATTCTCCTTCAGTGTACCCAAACAGGTGCCGAAGTGTGGCGTCGAGAGGATTTTCACAGTAACTTCATTGTAGTGTTAACGTAAGCCTCCTTGTGACACTAATAACTAAACTATTAAGCCATTCAACTTGATGGCCGATCTTCTACCTCAGCACAATTTTCCAGCAGTATCCCCTCCTTCCTTGATATCTTTCCAATCAGAAATATATCAATCTCTATTTTGAACATATGCAATGACTGAGCCTCCGTTGCTCTCTGGGATAGAGAATTCCAATTCTTCATCCTCTAAGTGAAGAAATTCTTCCTCATCTCGTAAATGGCCCATCGCTTATTCTGAGACTGTGCTCCCTGGCTCGAGGACTCCCAGCCAGGGAAAACATCCTTCGTACATCTACCCTGTTGAGTCCTGTAAGAATATGAAATTGACTCTCATTCTTCTAAACTCGAGAGAATAAACATACACATTTGTCTTCTAAACTGCTTGCTGCATGTTAGCTTTCAGTGATTCCTGGACAAGGAAACCTAGGTCCCTTTGGACATCAACACTTCTCAAACTCTCAGCATTTTAAAAATATTTTGCATTTCTGTTTTTCCCATCAAAGTGGATAATCACATTTTTTGACATTGTATTCTAACTGCCATGTGTTTGTCCACTCACAGCCTATTTAAATTCACTTGAAGCCCCAATGCATCCTCCTCACAATTCACATTCCTACCAAGTTGAGCCTTCAGGAAATTTGGAAGTATTATATTTTAATTTGCACTGCTTTGCACATAATACATTTTACACTTGCATTGCCTCATGCTTGCGGAGTGGTGCCCTTCAAGTTCGTTATATATTTAAGGTTAACATGCAAGTTCAGTTGGCAGTTAGGAAGGCAAATTCAATGTTAGCATTCATTTCTAGAGGGCTAGAATACAAGAGCAAGGATGTACTGCTGAGGTTGTACAAGGCTCTGGTCAGACCCCATTTGGAATACTGTGAGCAGTATTCTACCATACCCATATTCGACCATGCCTAAGGAAGGATGTGCTGGCTTTGGAGGGGGTCCAGAAGAGGTTCACAAGAATGAGCCAGGAATGAAGGGTTTGTCATGTGAGGAATGGTTGAGGAGTCTGGGTCTACATTCGATGGAGTTTAGAAGAATGAAGGGGGATCTCATTGAAACTTACAGAATACTGAGAGGCCTAGATAGAGTGGAAGTGGCAAAGATGTTTCAACTTGTGGGAGAGACTAGAACTCAAGGGCACAACCTTCAAAACTGAGATGAGGAGGAATTTCTTCAGCCAGAGGATGGTGAATCTGTGGAACATATTGCCACAGAGAGCTGTGGAGGCCAGGTCATTGAGTATCTCTAAGACAGAGATAGATAAGTTCTTGATCAATAAGGGGATCAAGGGTTATGAGGAGAAGGCAGGAGAACAGGGATGAGAATCATTTCAGCCATGATTGAATGGGCTGAATGGCATAATTATGCTCCTAAATCTTATGGTCTTATAACCAATTGTCTCTCTCTATGGAAAGAGATGCCCATGGTCCTTGGTGGACTATGGCTAATTACCTTACCTGTATGCTATACAATGGAATATCCATAAGTCATTTCAAAAGTGCTTTGTCAGGACTAACCAAAACCATCATAACACATACAATTTAAGAAATTGGGGTGGCACGGTGTCAGTGATTAGCATTGCTGCCTCACAGCACCAAGGACCCAGGTTCAATTCTGGCCTCAGGTGACTGTGTGGAGTTTGCACAATCTCGTGGGTTTCCTCTGAGTGCTCCGGTTTCCTCCCACAGTCCAAAGATATGCAGGTTAGGTTGACTGGCCATGCTAAATTGCCCCTCAGTGTCAGGGGGATTAGCAGGGATTACAGAGATAGGGCCTGGCTGGGATTGTCGTTGGTGCAGGCTCGATGAGCCAAATGGCCGCCTCCTGCACTGTAGGGATTCTATGATTCAGTTAAGGTGCAGTTGCCCACAGAGGTGATAAGCTGAATTTTTTTTAACCAACACTTCCAAATGTACAATTACACCAATGCACAGATCTAGTTGACAGATTAAAATAATCAGCACCATGACATCACTGCAGGAGTTCCTCAGTGTAGTGTCCTGGAACTCACCATCTTCAGCTGCTTTGATAATGATCTTCCCTTCATCATAAGGTCAGAAGCAGCAACATTCAAATGATGATTGCACAATTTTCAGCATCATTCGCAACTCCTCAGATACTGAAGCAACCTGTATCCATATGCAGCAAGACCTAGAGAACATTCAGGATTGTGCTGATAAGCGGAGATAACATTCTCACCAGATATGTAGGAGGCAATGACCATCTCCAACAAGAGAGAATCCAAGCATTCCCTCTCAATATTCAATGGTATAACTATCACCAAATCTATCAACATTCAATGGTATGACTATCATCACATCTATCAAGAACTTGGGCATTGCCATTGAGCAGGAACTGAACTGGACTAATCACATAAATACTGTGGCTACATGAAGAGGTCAGAGATTGCAAATTCTGCAGAGAGTAACTCACCTCCTGACTCCCCAAAGCCTGTCCACCAGCTACAAGGTACAAATCAAGAGTGTGATTCTTCACTTGCCTGGCCAAGTGAAGCGCTCAAGAAGCTCAACACTATTCAGGACAAAGCAGCCTACTTGGTTAACATCCCATCCACCACCTTCAGCATTCATTCCCTCCACCACTGATGCACAGTATCAGATATGTGTACCATCCAAAAGATGCGTTTCAGCAATTTTGACAGCACCTTCCAAACCGGCAACGTCTACCATCTAGAAGGACACAGGCAGCATGGGAACATTACCACGTTCAAGTTCCTTTTCAAGCCACTTGCCATGCTGACTTGGAACTATACTGCCAATCCTTCATTGTCACTAAATCAACACCCTGGAACTCCCTTCCTAACAACACTGTGGGTGCACCTACACCACAAAGACTGCAGTAGCTCGGGGAGGTGGCTCACCACCACGTGCTCAAGGGCAATTAGGGACAGCCAATATATGCTGGCCTAGCTCACGACCTCTACATTCTGTGAAAGAAAAATGCCATCTTGCGTTGGAGCAGAGCCACAATAACATCACTTCACCACAGGCCAAGAAATATTAATACAGCTTTTGCACCATTCTTCAATTAAGTGTGCCTCTGAAGTTTCGGACCATGAGGCACAAAACATCTTTGACAAAGAACATGAAATATTAAACAAACTTATTTTGCACACATCTTCAATTGAGGCTACAGAATTTTTTTTTGAGTATGTGGTTCAGCAATTATGCACGCTAAAAAAACCTCACAAAAGTAACAAAGGAAATTCAGTTGAAAAACAACATCCAGATCTAATCAAGGGAGAGCTTTGCAGTTGCAATGACAATAAAACTGTCAGCATTTGCTGTAAATACGCTGTTAAACTGACAGAAAACTTCTGGCATCTGCAAGCACACAGACAAACATGAAAATGTAGATGTTGCTCTCAGTGATTCCCTGCTCTTCCAAAGGATGCACTGTTGAAATCCTGACAGATGAAAGTCAACTAGAAATCACTGGATTGGCATGAACATTCGCTATTTGCACTATTATTTTCACTATAGAAACCTTGAAAGAAGCACGCTTTGTTGACTGAGGTGTAGCTGAGCTTTTAATTTTAACTTTAAGACACAATTACTGCTAAAAACCCTCCAGCCCTGAAGAATTAATTTTATATTTGTAGAATGTCAAATTTTTACTTTATATTATAAATTCATAAATTTTGAAAATAATGTATTTTCAAAAGATTATAATATTTGTTTCTACCTAATCCCACATTTACATTGTGATCTTTATTCCACTTTCTGTAAAATTATGAAAAGTGAACTATAAAATTTGCTTGTTACTTCCTGGTTTTTGTATTTGAGAATTCTTCAATGTGATTGGCTGGCTTGATGCCACTACTGTTGCAGGGTGCTCGTGATCCCTATAACGAGTACCAAAATGAAATTAACATTGAGAAAGTCTCCACAGCACGGAGCTCATTATATATTTGTCATCAGCTTTCCTCAAGGTAAGTAGCGTGCATCCTCACATCACTGGTGTCCACAAAATCCAAGCCATTATGTTCTTAAGCTTTACAGCGCAGGAGGCCATTTGGCCCATTGTGACTACACTGGTTCTGCAAATGAGCATTGTGTCATGCTGTCATTCCCCTGCCTTTTGCTTGTACTCATGCACATTGTTTCTATTCAATCAAACCTGCCTCCACCACACTTCCAGGCAATGCATTCCAGATTCGAACCACCCACTGTGTGAAAAGATTTTCCTTGCATTGCAAATCACTTTAAATGTGTGCTATCTTGTTGTTGATCTTTTTGCGAGCAGGAACAATTTCTCCCCATCTGCTCTGTCCAACTCCTCATGATTTTGAGCACCTCTATCAAATCTTCTCCTGCTGTAAACTGAAATTATTCATATTCAATAAAGGGTCTATTATATAGAATTACAGCACAAACAGCAGAGACAGGCCATTCAGCCTAACCAGTCTATACCAGCATTTAAGTTACAATCAAGCCTCCTCCATCCTTATCCAAATTTTATTTGCATAACCCCTTTCTTCTTCGTATGCTTTTCCTGTCTCCCCTTAAACGCATCTATATTGTTCACCTCAAATACCCCTATGGAAATAAGCTTCATGTTCTTTGATTTGATTTATTATTGTCACATGTATTAGTATCCAGTGAAAAGTATTGTTTCTTGCGCGCTCTACAGATAAAGCATACCGTTCATTGAGAAGGAAAGGAGAAGATGCAGAATGTAGTAATACAGCCTCCCATCCATTGACTCTGTCTACACTTCCCGCTGTCTCGGAAAAGCAGCCAGCATAATCAAGAACTCCACGCACCCCAGACATATGTAGTAATAGTCATAGCTAAGGTGCAGGGAAAGATCAACTTAATATGAGTTGGTCCATTTAAAAGGAATGAGTCAGTTGGTACATGACCTCAGACTTTTGTACCTTTTCCTGATGGAAGAAAGTGGAAGAGAGTATGTCTGGGGTGTGTGGGGTCCTCGATTATGCTGGCTGCTTTTCCGAGGCAGCGGGAAGTAGATAGAGTCAATGGATGGGAGGCTGGTTTGCATGATGGACTGGGCTTCGGTCTTGGATAGAGCAGGAGCCATACCAAGCTATGATATGACCAGAAAGGATGCTTTCCATGGTGCATCTGTAAAAGTTGGTGAGAGTCTCAACTTTCCAAAGATAAAGTTTATTTTGAGTTCCCCTTCAATTTCTCGACAATTTTATGTTGACGGCCTTCAATTTTGCTCTTCCCCACAATGGAAACCTTCTACTAATCAAAAACCTTTCATAATTTTCACAGTCTTCATTAGTCACTATTCAGCCTTTACAAGAGCTTTTCAAGAAAAGAGACCTGGTCTGTTCACCCTTTTCTGATCAGTATAAACTCAGTTTTTTTAAAGCTTGTTTTTGGGACGTATGCTTTACTGCATTTGTTGCCCATTTCAAATTGCCCTCGACGTGCAGGTGAGCCACCTTGTGGCATGTGTCAACCACACTGGTGTGGTTCTGAAGTCACATGTAGACTAGGCCAAGAAAGGACGGCAGTTTTGCTCCCCTGAAATGTTTTTTACGACAATCCAGTAGTTTCATGATCTTTATTAATGAGAATAACATTTATTCTGGATTTATTAATTGAATTTAAATTCCCTCAGTGGTTGTGGTGAAATCTGAACTCATATCTCCAGAGTATTAATCCAGGCATCAGGATTACTAGTCCAGTAACATTCCCATGATACTATAATCTCCATGTTCATGTTTATTCTCTCTACTTCCAATGAAAAGCTGATTGGCTAATAGTTACATGGACGCACTCTATCTCCCTTCTGAAACACAGGTACAAGGTTAACTAGCCCCTTTATATTAACTAATTTGGAAGCTTATCAATACTGATTGGTTATGGTCACATATAAATTCAAAAAGTTGAAGCCATTTACCAATATTAGCTCAATTCAAGATGCACTGAGATTACCTATGAGCAAACATTGAATAGCATTTAACCCTGTACAGACATAAAGATTACCTCCAATAATTTGAAGACGAAAATACAATTGAAGTCTTTATTATCAAATCATGTGCAATTACAAGCAGCAATATCAAAATAATATGTAGAAGGTCTCATACTCCCTTGTATCGGCCAAAGGCATACCACAACACCTGGCCTAATCACTCGCTAAAGGCAGAAACCGTGATCTACTATGACATTCTCATAATAGAAAACAATAAAAAAAACTATAGATTATAAATAATAACTCACCCTCGAGTATGTTCCAAGGTGACATATCTTGGAGTTGAGAGGACATTTAAAAAGTCGAACATTATTCATTAGTTTATGAAATCATTTCAGCCATGTTACAAGGATATTTGGTACAACCAACGCCATATTTACTTAATTGAATTCACTACAGACTGAACATAAAGACCTCTATGTTTTATTTAATAACAATTTACTGATGTGTTCTTTAAATTCCATCTAAATTCAAGGTAAACTTCAAGAACGTATTAGGGAACAAAAGATTAATCTGAGGCTCTGGTCCTAATAATAGTCCATCAACATTTCTTTGGAGATGTGTAGGGCTACAGGTTGAGGGAGGGACAAGTTATCTCCACCATGCATTCTGTGGCCAAACCATCTACCGAAATTCACTCTCATGCTCATTTAAGCTAGATATCTGCAAACCTATACCTCAGCTAAAAGTATTCAAGGAAGAGATTTTTTTTGCAAATAAGTCACAACTTGACAAACTTGATGGTACTTGTTGGTAATTTTTATATCATAAATACACGCAGACAGTATAATTCCACCAATAAGTCACTTATTGTATTCTGTTTGATAATGTAAAAGCCTGTAAATCTAGCACCAGTGCAAGTTACCGTAAGCTATCTGATGTCCAAAACTTGTAACAATTAGTGAACAATATTCCACAGCCATTTATCGTCTGGTCAAATTGCGAGTTCTTCTAACAATACTTAATGAATGTCGCATCTAGAAGGCAATTTTAAATTGATTAACCGACATCAATTAATTTATTCATCCTGTGGGCAGTTAAATTATTCATGTATGTAATAGCATGCCAACAATGTTAATTTCCAGCAGCAATTCTTCGCCAAAATAAATCCACAAATGTTGATTAAGAGATTAAGAACCTACCATGTTAAAATACACTACTTTACGGTAGCAGTACTTTAGTTGTGCCTTCACACCGACAGGCTGCAGCATGTCAAGAAGATAGGGGTAGCTGGAGATGGACAATAAATAGTCGCCACGCCAGCAATGCCCACATCATGTAAATGAATATAAAAAGCAGGAAACTTTGCTTTAGCAGAGGACACATTTGGCCATTCCATGGAGCAGATGGAACAAAATGTATAATTATACACAAATGCATCTTTGAAGGTGGCAGGACAAGTTGAGAGTAATTAGCAAAGCATATGGGATCTCAGGCTTCATAAATAGAGGAATTGAATGCAAAAGCAGGGAAATTGTGTTGAATCTGCACTAAGTTCTGGTGAAGCGACAACAAGAGCATCCAGTCTGGTCACAGCAGTTCAGAAAGGATGGGAAGTCCATTACAGGGTGCAGAGGAGATTTACTAGAATGGTTCCAGGGATGAGATTTTTATGTACAAAGTCAGGTTGAATCGAGCTGGGCCCGATTTTACCATTTTCATTCTAAGTGCTGAATCTGGGCGCAATTCAGATCCGACTTAGAAATCTGTTCTCAGGCGCACCCATACGTACTTAGCTTGAAAAAAAAAAGCAGGTCTGAATTGCGCTGTGGGTGGGGTTTATCGCGCCTGAAACGATCGGAGCTTTGAACTGCGCATGCGCAGTGCGAAAAAAAACTTGAAAAACGCGCTGCTGTCACATCTCTCCTGGGCCGCAAAAAGTGGATAAAGCGCCCGGGAGCGAAAAGCGGGAGCAATGACCCCCATAGACATCACCTCATGCCCACAACATAACTGTCCCCCTTATCCACCCACCCACCCCTGCTACCCAGACCGATCGCGACCCTCTGCCCCCCCTTTTCCTCTACCTATCACCCGCAGAGTGGCAGCGGTCCCCCCCCCCCCCCTCGCCCCTAGACAACAACCTGGCCTCCTCTGCTGCCCTCCCACCCCACCCCACCACTCGCCAACAATCTGGCCTCCCTCTGTCCCCCTCCCAGACAACAATCTGGCCTTCCTCTGCCCCCCCCTCACCAAAGAACGATTGGGCCTCCCTTCTTCCGCCCCCACCCTCACCAGAGAATGATTGAGCCTCACCCCCGTCCAACCAGAGATATATCTGACCCGCCTCCTCCTCTCCCCCCACCAGAGAACGATCTGTCCCGCCTCCCGCCTCCTTCCCCCCCCCCCCACCACCACCACCACCACCACCGATCTGAGTCAGAGAGCCGCTGGAAGCTCTGAACTTACCTCTTCAGAAGCTGGAGCGCCCGAAACAGACCTTTGCCGAGCATGTCTGTTTCACGCTGAATCTGGATGCGCGAACGCGATGGTAAAAGGGGAAATACTTGTTAAGTTAGGCGGGCAGCCCATTAATTCAATTTAAATGCATGCAAATGCATTTAAATCACCGTTGCACCCGTTTCGGGCACAAATCGGATCGCGGCCATTTTCGGGTCTTGGTAAAGTGGGCATTTGCACAGACACTGGTGCAGATCGCGTTAATGGCCTCACGCCCGACTTTACCACATTACCAATGGTAAAATTGGGCCTGCTGAGTTTGTTCTCCTTGGAACCTAAGAGATTGTGAGATTTGATAGAAGTGTATAAAATGATTAGATGTGGTGGACAAAGAAACACTTCAAATTAGCTGGTAATGGGACATGGACCAGGTGACACAGGTATAAGGGGCCATAACATCCCTGGAGTGGCAATTACCGTCAGATTACCACTCTGTACCCACTTACTTGTGCTAAATTTCTTAAGTGCCTGTCTCGCACCACCTTCCTGACTCAGGCCGGGTGAGATATTTAGGCCCGTCAGGTTCCTGGGTCCAGTGTTGGAGCCTAAAAGAATTGCATTGAATTAGGACACGTCCCCATTTTTACAGCACCAGCTTCTGTGGAGCAGGTTGATTTAAATCTTCCATTGAAAGCAACAGTACAAAACTGGCAGAACTATTAGCAATTTAAATTGCTTTTTGTCAGATGGTTCCCAGCACAGTGCAATTATCCAAGAAGTTAGCACTTCTGGACCACTGCCATGTAAACCCTTACCTGGGAACTTCCGAGAGGGAGATGCCAGCACATCTTGAAGCCACCTCAGGACAGGGGTTTACAAATAAACCAGAAGGATGAGGACGTTATGCAGCTAAATTGCATTGGCTCGCCCAAAGTAGCTCGAATCAAATTCCAGGTAAATGACCACCCCAGACATGGAGGTAGACACAGGATCACTGTTTCTATTATTGGGGAGCAAACCTTTGGGTGACTCCAATTGGGTATCTTGCCTTTAAGTTGCAGGACACCAAGGCTAGATTGGCCACATACACTGGGCACTCTGCACGCATTGTTGGGATCACTGTAACGCCAGTTATGCATGGGCAACAGACAGTCCGACTCCCCCTAATAGTGGTGTAAGGACCAGTAATGTAAGTCATTACTGTTATGTCAGAAATGTTCTGTAGCTGCTATGCACATGGATACCAGAAGAGTCAGAGTACCTACCAATCACTCGCTAACATTGGATGCATTTTAGTACCATCGAGGGAAGATGAAAGTAAGAAGTTATGAAAGAGGCTTTCAAATGATGGAAGAAAGGCATGAGAGGAGTTTTAATGCACCTCCTCCCTGCACTCCCAGTGCCAACCTCCATTTCTGAAAAGCAATTTCTATTATGCAGCAGAGACTGAAGAACACTCAGTCAACCAATGTACAAAAGGATTCTGAATGTTGACTGAAATCATACACTGGCCATTATGATTCAGATGTATTCGCTGTGATTTGATCATATGCAGATTTTCTTGGGTGAAACGATGCAATCATTTTTTAAAAATCTTTGTTTCCCTCTTAATTTGGCAAGTATGGACTAAAACTAAAGGCTTATAACATAAAAATGTATTTGGAAAATGCATTTCACCATTAACTTTATTAGTCTTAAAGAGATGTGTGTTTTGTAGCCTTATGAATATTTCATACGAATGTTCCAGCTTTTCCCAAAAGTTTGAGATTCAAGTTTACATTTTGCCCCAGTGCATTTACTCTTAGTAATCTCAGGATGATCTTGAAAATGTGCAAAATTTCCCATCGAGTATCGATAAGGTTCTGTCAGTTACACATCAGGCTGACTTCTCATTGTGTAGTAACATTTCTCAGTCCTCAAATATTTTTGGGAGGGAAAAAGGAATGGAACAATCAAAATCCCAGAGTGGTGTAAAGAGAAATTTAGCCTTCTGTGTACTGCCTGTAAAACGTGGCTGGACAGTAGGAGGATGGAATCACACACCTAATGTCTCCCTTAAGACATGCGACATTTAAATGGCAGCTCTTTTAATTTTAAACAGTAAAAAATGGTGACTTTCTGTTCTTAGGCTGCGCCTCAGCACCACCTTTGAACCACCTCAGTCAAAATCATACATTTCTGCACTTCGTAAAACACAAAGTATTGAAATATATAAGCAACAAATTTATTAAAAGGATGACAATCTATCATTACGGAAGGAGGAAAATAAGTTTCCCATTTTCCTCACCTTTTCTCCCACCGTCTCCTGATGGCCACTATTCCTAACTGGAGTAAATTTATACAACCCCTGATGCTTAGCCAAAGTAGTTACTCTTCCTACATGGGAAAAAACAGGTGCTATTACATTACTTGGTAGTCTATCCACCACCAAATAGTGCAAAAGACAGAGAGAAATAAATTTTGCAAAGAAATTATAAAGAGATCTAATAATTATAGAGTAGTTATAATGGGGTACTTTAATTATCTCAATATAAACTGGGATAGTAGTAGTGAAAAGGGCAGAGAGGGGCAAGGATTCCTAGAGAAAGCTGGTTCGCAGACAGGAAGCAGAGTTGGCATAAATGAGTCTTTTTTTTGATTGGCAGTCAGTGACTAGTGGGGTTCCGCAGGGATCTGTGCTAGAATCCCAATTGTTCAGATTATATATTAATGATCTGGAAGAGGGAACTAAATGCATTATCTCCAAATTTGCAGATGATACAAAGGTGGGTGGGAGGGTGAGCTGTGAGGAGATGCAGAGATGCTTCAGCGTGATTTGGACAGGCTGAGTCCATGGGCATATGCATGGCAGATGCAGTATAATATGGACAAATGTGAGGTTATCCACATTGGTAGCAATAATAGGAAGACAGATTATTACTTGAATGGGTGTAAATTGAGATAGGTGGCTACTCAGCGAGACCTTGGTGTCCTCGTGCACCAGTCGCTGAAAGTAAGTATGTAGGTACAGCAGGCAAATGGTATGTTTGCCTTCATAGCAAAAGGGTTTGAGTATAGGAATAGGGATGTTTTACTGTAATCGTATAGGACATTGGTGAGGCCACACCTGGAGTACTGTGAGCAGTTTTGGTGTCCTTATCCGAGGAAGGATGTCTGCAATAGAGGGAGTACAGCAAAAGTTTACCAGGCTGATTCCTGGGATGGCAAGTGTCATATGAGGAGAGACTAAGTCGGTTAGGATTATATTCACTGGAGTTTAGAGGAGTGAGAGAGGATCTCATAGAAACTTATGAAATTCTAACAGGGTTAGATTCAGAAAGACTGTTCCCAATGGTGAGGGAGTCCAGAACTAGGGATCATCGTTTGAGGATAAGGGATAAACTTTATAGAACAGTGGAGGAGAAATTTCTTCACCCAGAGGGAGGTGAATGTGTGGAATTTACTACCACAGAAAGTAGTTGAGGCCAAAACGTTGTCTGATTTCAACAAGAAATTAGATACAGCTCTTGGGGCTAAAGGGATCAAGGAATGTAAGGAGGGGAGGGTGGGGGGGGGGAGAGAACAGGATATTGAATTTGATGACCAGCCATGATTTAAGTGAATGCCGGAGCAGGCTCGAAGGGCTAAAGGGCCTACTCCTGCTCCGAGTTTCTATGTTTGAGCGTGTTCAGGAGATTCCAGTCCAAGAGGGAAGGAGGCTCTGCTACACCTGGTCCTTAGGAATTAAGTGGGCCAAGTGCATCAAGTGTCAGTAGAGGAACATTTAGGAGACAGTGATTATTATATCATCAGGCTCAGGCTGGCTATGGAAAAGAGCAAGGAGAAATCCAGAAAAAGGATAATTAACTGGAGGAATGTCAGCTTCAATGGGTAAGAATGGATCTGACCCAAAACATCAAAGGTCAGCAATCAAGACTGTAACTAAACAATGTGCGACCTTTAAAGAAAAGACAGTCAAGATATGTTCCCATGAAAGGGAAAGATAGGACAAACAAATTCAGAATTCCCTGGATGACAAAAGAGAAAGACATTAAGATGAAGAAAAAAAAGTGTGCGTATGACAATGTCACATGGATAACAGAATTGAGGATCAGGCTGAAAACAGAAGGTTCAGAGCGAAATTGAATAACAGAAGCAGAGAGAGAGTATGAGAAGAGACTGTCAACTAGCTGGAAATGGAATCTAAAAGTCTCCTAAAGGCATATAAATAGTAAAAGGAGTTATATCAATTAGGGGCAAAAAATGGGATTGTGCAGATCATGGTGAAAGAAGAGGCAGATCAGAGAATTGAAGGGATTAAAATCAATGAGAAGATTGTCTCTACATAAAGTTGATAAGGCAACGGGGCCAGATGAGGTGCATTGAGGGATACTACAGGAAGTGAGAGTGGAAATTACAGAGGCACTGGCCATAATTGTCCAATCTTCTTTAAGCTCAGGGCTGGTGCCAGAAGGTCAGAGAATTGCAAATGTTACATCTTTCTTCAAAAAAAAGGGTGTGAAGATAAATCCAGCAACTATAGGTTCATCAATTTAACCTCAATGCTGGGGAAGCTTCGAGAAACAATAATTTGGGACAAAAGTAATAGTCACTTGGGCCTGAATTCCTTATGGCTGTTGAATCTGTTTCCACGCTTTCAGTCAGTGCATTTTAGATCTCAACAACTGTCTGCATGAAGATCATAACATGTCTCTGTATAAAATAAATTTCCTCCCTATGAAAGGGAAATTACTGGAGCTCTTTGAGGAAGTAACAAGAAGGTGGATAAAGGAGAACCTGCAGATATGGTGTGTTTGAATTTTCAAAAAGGATTTTGATAAGATGTCACAACAAAGGGTTCCATGACGTCGAAAAGTCCCACCATTTTCTTACTAATGGAGGTTCCCCATACGCACAATTTGCAATGTGTTTCTTGATTTTTTTTCTCTCTTAAACATGGCAACAGCCCGAACTTCATCCCCTTTTAAACACACCTCTCTCTCTAATTGCCTGCCGAGGATCGTTATTCACGTCTACTTTGCCCATCATGTCCAGAGAACATGTGAAGAATATCTCTTCTAAGTCTTCTTTTTCAGTAAACTTCCTCCTCTCTGGTGGCTAGCAAGCACCGTTCGAAGTCCTTGTTGCCAGTTTTTATGCTGTACATTAGAGAATTGATGCTAAGAAGCACGGAGGGCTAAAAATAATGTAGCTTTATTTGTAGGGTAATGTTCACTACAGGCTGCTTCTTCACTCTGGCAGTTTCCCGTACCAGCGACCTGTGAAGTCACTTCCAGTGAATACATGAATATATTAATACACAATGCCTAGTGCAGCTACCAAGAATCAATATTAATACATAACACTTCACATTTTTCTGTCCTCCTGAAATCACATATACATTTGCATATAAAATGTAAAACCAACTTTGAATGTTTCAATAGCATTATGCACAAAACAACATATGTAAATATATGTCAGAGTTTTCCGAATTAGTTTTGCAAACCAGCCGTTATTTTTGCCCTACCAGTAATCTCCTATAATGCACACAAGCTCAATAGATGACGTGGGAATTTATCCTTTCTGTTCATTTCTTGACATGAAAGCACAAGATGTTTGGGAGTATACAGTTTGCTCTCTCCACAACATCCAATTTCCATCTGCCAATAACTTCAAGTTGGCTGTCAAAGCATGACCTCAGTATAAATGTACCATCTTAATGACAAGAAATTACTGTAAACACTAAAAATCACAAAGATGTGTGTGCACACACATGGGGGGGGGGGGCTGTTGAGAATGTGATTTTGTACAACCAGAAATAAAAACATTTTTCAAGGAATTCTATAAATTCCATCTGCATAAATGTTCTACAAACTCACTCAGTGATGTTTATCCAGCATGTAAAATGCACACTTCATGAACAGAAAATCTGATACTTTTGCGCTTCATCCAAATGACTTGAGGCAATTGATATTTAACTTGGAGATGAAAATAGTATCTAGATTTGCAACATCATTATTTTAGTTCAAAATAATTGCTGAAGTAACACTTCAAGGTTTGCCATCTATTCTGTGTGCATAGCTGACAGGCTTCCCAAAAACATACACGGTAAAAATAAAATCAGATGCACAACTGGTTTCTTGACAGAAGAGTAAAGCTGCAAGATTCCACAGGTTTTGAACAAAATTAAACTTTACTATAAGAAAGATAAAAGAATTTATAATATCTATCTTATGTTCTCAACAATCAGGATAAATGTGAGGTATACATGAATTAACAGGCAAACTGTCCAAAGATGTGCGGGTTCGGTTGATTGACCATGCTAAAAATTGCCCTTAGTGTCCTGAGATGTGTAGGTTAGAGGGGTTAGTGGGTGGATATTGGGGTAGGGCCTAGGTGGGATTGTGGTCGGTGCAGACTCGATGGGCCGAATGGCCTCTTTCTGTACTGTAGGGTTTCTATGATTCTATGAACTGTGGTCGAACACACCTTACTACACAATGAATGAAAGATGCAACCAAGACAGATTCCATGAATTTCTCAACAACCCAACAAGACATAAACACTGAGTCAACCAATCTCAACGAAACTTTGTCTCTCTCATGAGGAATTCCAGTCTTCACCTTCAGAGATCTAACCCACTCAAACAGCATCAGTGGCCCACCTTGCAGGGTTCCAATTTCATCTTGTGAGATTCTGTTCTCCTAGATTCCAGAGTTTGTATTAAGCACCAATTCAAGCATGGTTTCAGCCCTCCAATCTTGCTGAGCAGAACACCAGAGTTTCAAAGGGATTCCTTTGCTCCAATGGTGCATAGCACAGAGTCACCACCCTTCGGCTGTCCTCTTGGATCTTCAGGGCTTCTTCTGAGCTCTATTGTTGATACTGTCCAATCACCTGGACAATATCAACAACTGCCCACCTCTCTTTCTATCTCAAGCTGCATTAGAATTGTTCAGCCCTACAGTGCAGGAGGCCGCCATGTGGCCCATCAAGCCAGCATCAACAACATTCCTACCCAGGTCCTCTCCCGTAACCCCCAGTATTTACCTTGCACATCCCTGACACTCGGGGGCAATTTAGCATGGCCAATTAACCTAATAAGAAGTCTCACAACACCAGGTTAAAGTCCAACAGGTTTATTTGGTAGCAAATACCATAAGCTTTCGGAGCGCTGCTCCTTCGTCAGATGGAGTGGAAATCAATTAACCTAACCTACACATCTTTGCAGTGTGGGAGGAAACGCATGTAGACATGGGGAGAATGTGCAAACCCCATACAGTCAGTGACCCGAGGCCGGAATTGAACCTGGGTCCCTGGCGCTGTGAGGATCACCACTGTGCCACCCTATAACTAGTTAACTCAACTGAATTGTTATCTGGATTGTTTTTTTTCTTCCCATCTCAGATGCTGTTCTATTACCTCTATTTTTCTGCTTTCTTGGTCCCTGCTTTTAATTCAAATGATGTGGACTGGGGTAAGCACAGTAAGCACATCGACACAGGTGCCATCATCTCACGTCAGAACACCATCCACCAGGTACATACTCTTGCAACTCGGCCAACGTTCTACCTGATACGCTGCAGGAAAGGATCTCCCGAGGCATGGTACATTGGGGAGACCATGCAGACGCTACGACAACGGATGAATGAACACCACTCGACAATCACCAGGCAGGAGTGTTCTCTTCCTGTTGGGGAGCACTTCAGCGGTCACGGGCATTCAGCCTCTGATCTCCGGGTAAGCGTTCTCCAAGGCGGCCTTCACGACACACGGACATCAATCCCATCCAGTCCAACAGCCTGCATCTCAGTACTCCCCTCAACAACACTGTCCCTCTCCAGTGTGAATACCGACAAAAAATATTCATTTAGTGCCTCTCCTATCTCATCAGACTCCACGCACAACTTCCCACTCCTGTCCTTGACTGGCCCTAATCTTACTCTAGTCATTCTTTTACTCCTGACATACCTATAGAAAGCTGAATCATTTTTATTAATGACTTGGACGAGGGCGTGGAAGGATGGATTAGTAAATTTGCGGATGACACTAAAGTCGGTGGAGTTGTAGACAGTGCGGAGGGAAGTGGCAGGTTACACAGAGACATAGATAAGCTGCAGAGCTGGGCTGAGAGGTGGCAAATGGAGTTTAATGCGGAAAAGTGTGAGGTGATTCACTTTGGAAGGAGTAACAGGAACACAGAGTACTGGGCTATTGGTAAGATACTTGGTAGTGTGGATGAACAGAGGGATCTGGGTGTCCATGTGCATAGATCCCTGAAAGTTGGCACCCAGGTTGATAGGGTTGTTAAGAAGGCGTATGGTGTGTTAGCTTTTATGGGTAGAGGGATTGAGTTTCGGAGCCAGGAGGTCATGCTGCAACTGTACAAAACTCTGGTGCGGCCGCATTTGGAGTATTGCGTACAGTTCTGGTCGCCGTATTATAGGAAAGATGTGGAAGTGTTGGAAAGGGTGCAGAGGAGATTTACCAGGATGTTGCCTGGTATGGTGGGAAAATCGTATGAGGAAAGGCTGAGGGGCTTGAGGTTGTTTTCGTTAGAGAGAAGAAGGTTAAAAGGTGACTTAATAGAGACATACAAGATGATCAGAGGATTAGATAGGGTGGATAGTGAGAGCCTTTTTCCTCAGATGGTGTTGGCTAGCACGAGGGGACATAGCTTTAAATTGAGGGGTGAGAGATATAGGACAGATGTTAGAGGTAGGTTCTTTACTCAGAGAGTAGTAAGGGCGTGGAATGCCCTGCCTGCAGCACTGGTGGACTCGTCAACGTTGAGAGTGTTCAAGTGGTTATTGGATAAACATATGGATGATATTGGAATAGTGTAGATTAGAGGGACTTTAGATAGGTACCACTGGTCAGCGCAACATCGAGGGCCGAAGGGCCTGTACTGCGCTGTAATGTTCTATGTTCTATATATCATCGCTCTCCAGAAAAATCATTGATTGATACGATAAATGACAGATGTGCCAAGGCAGTCCATGAATTTCACAATAACCTACCCAAATGTCAACAAACACAGAGTCAATCAATCTCACTGAAACTCTGTCACTCTCACAAAGATCTAATCTCGGCAACATATTAGCATGGATAAAGGACTGGCGAACAGGAAACAGGAAATCAAGAAAAATGAGTCACTTTCTTGTTAGCAGACTGTAATTAGCGAAGGGCCATTGAAATCAGTGCAGGGTCCTCAACTATTTGTGAATTCTATCAATTACTTGGATGAAGGAACCAAATGTATTTTCACCAAATCTGCTGGTGATGCAAAGATGGGTGGGAAAGAATTTTGTGAGGAGAATGCAAAAAATCTATTAAAGGGTTACAGAGAAGTTAATTCATTGGGCAAAATTTGGCAGACGGAGTGTAATCTGGGAAATTGTGAGGTTGTCCATTTCAGCTGGTAGAACAGAGA
Organism: Mustelus asterias; assembly: GCF_964213995.1. Lineage (NCBI taxonomy): Eukaryota > Metazoa > Chordata > Chondrichthyes > Carcharhiniformes > Triakidae > Mustelus > Mustelus asterias. The sequence continues at coordinate 46,670,508 of NC_135805.1, forward strand.
AGCAGAGTATCATTTAAAAGGAGAGACACTGCAGAATGCTGCATTGCGACGGACATGAAGGTCAGCATGAAGGCAACAAATGGGTTGTCGGCCCACATTACAAGGAAGATGGGTATAATTGTAGGGAGTTCTTGCTACAACTGTACAGGACATAGGTGAGGCCACACCAAGGGTACTGTTCATAGTTTTAGCTTTCTTACTTGAGGGAAATACTCGCACTGGAAGTGGAGAAAATTTAGTAGGCTGATTCCTGGGATGAAGGGGATGTCTTATAAGGAAAGATTAAGCAGGTTGGCCCTACACTGAAGTGTAGAAGAACAGGAGGTGATCTTAAAACATATAAGTTTTGTGAGGGTTTGGCAGGATAGATGTTGAGAGGATATTACTCCTGGTGAGGGAATCTAGAACTAGGGGCACTGTTTCAAGATAATGGGTCTCCCATTTAAGATGAAGATGAGGAATAATTTCCTCTTTCAGTCATGGAGTCATCGAGGTTTACAGCATGGAAATAGGCCCTTCAGTCCAACTTGTCCATGCCACCTCTTTTCTTTAAACCACTAAGTCCCAATTGCCCACATTTGGCCCATTTCCCTCTATACCCAACTTACTCATGTAACTGTCTAAATGCTTTTTAAAAGACAAAATTGTACCCGCCTCTACTACTACTTCTGGCAGCTTGTTCCAGACACTCACTACCCTCTGTGTGAAAAAATTGTCCCTCTGGACACTTTTGTATCTCTCCCCTTCAACCTTTGCCCTCTAGTTTTAGACTCCCCTACCTTTTGGAAAGGATATTGACTAGCTAGCTGATCTATGTCCCTCATTATTTTATACACCTCTATAAGATCACCCCTCAGCCTCCGACGCTCCAGAGAAAAAGTCCCAGTCTATCCAATCTCTCCTTATAATTCAAATCATCAAGTCTCGGTAGCATCCCAGTAAACTCTTTCTAGTTTAATAATATCCTTTCTATAATAGGGTGACCAGAACTGCACACAGTATTCCAAGTGTGGCCTTACCAAAGTCTTGTACAACTTCAACAAGACGTCCCAACTCCTGTATTCAATGTTCTGACCAATGAAACAAGCATGCCAAATGTCTTCTTCACCGCTCTGTCCAGCTGTGACTCCAATTTCAAGGAGCTATGAACCTGTACCCCTAGAGCTCTTTGTTCTATAACTCTTCCCAATGGCCTCCCATTAATTGAGTAAGTCCTGCCCTGGTTCGATCTACCAAAATGCATCACCTCGCTTTATCGAAGTTAAACTCCATCTGCCATTCGGCAATCCACTGGTCCAATTGATCAAGATCCCGTTGCAATCCTAGACAACCTTCTTCACTGTCCACTATGCCACCAATCTTGGTGTCATCTGCAAACTTACTAACCATGCCTCTTAAATTCCCATCCAAATCATTAATATAAACGACAAATTACAGTGGACCCAGCACCGATCCCTGAGGCACTCTTCTGGCCACAGGCCTCCAGTTTGAATAAAAACCCTCTACAACCACCCTCTTGATTGTCATCAAGCCAATTTTGTATCCATTTGGTTACCTCACCCTGGATCCCGTGAGATTTAACCTTATGCAACAACTTACCGTTGTCAAAGGCCTTTCTAAAGAGAGTGCTAAATGTTTCAATTTTCTCTCCCTAGACAGGGTGATCAACCATCGCAAATTTTCTGTCCCAGAATTTGGTGTCCCAGGACAAAATAAATTTGCATCTGCGCACTGCTCAGTTGCGTTCCAGCAAGCCTGAGGTGGAGGAAGAATTCCAGACAAACCCAAGAAGGCAGATGGATTCCAAACAGGTCTGAGGGAGAGCAGGGGCTCTGGGGCAGACTTTTGATCTACAAGGGAGTTTAAAATTTTAAGGCAACAGAAGGAAAGTGGAGTTAAGGCCACTTCAGATCTTCCATGATCTCAGACTGGCAATGGACTAAATGGCCTACTCCTGCTCCAATTTCCTATCTACTTATGTACCCTCAGAATAATGTTTCAAGAATATCACCTTGCATTCTTCTAAAATCCAATGATTATAGGCTTGTTCCTCATAAAACAGCCCTTATATCCTAGGAATCAACCTAGTAGTCTTTCTCTGAACTATCTCCAATGTAAATATATCCCTCCTTAAAATTAGACAAAAACTGTAAGCATTACTCCATGTGTGGCCCCACCAAGTTTACGAGTTTATTTATTAGTGTCACAAGTAGGCTTACATTAACATTGCAGTGAAGTGAAAATTCCCTCGTCGCCAAACTCCGGCGCCTGCTCAGATACACTGAGGGAGAACTTAGCATGGTCGATGCATCTAACCAGCACGTCTTTTGGACTGTGGGATGAAAGTAGAATACCCGGAGGAAACCCATGCAGACACGGGGAGAACGTGCACAAACTCCACACAGTCAGTGACCCAAGCAAGGAATCGAACCCAGGTCACTGGGGCTGTGAGGCAGCAGTGCTAATCACTATGCTGCACCACTGTTCCATAGGGCTAAGTCTACCTTGCTCTTGTACTCCTCAACCCCTCATAATAAAGGCCAACATTTCATTTGTCTTATTATTTATTTGACGTGCCTGCATGCTAACATTTTGTATTTCATATACAAAAACACCCAGATCTCTGCATTCTATAGTTTGCCTTGCGATTCATCCTACCAAAATAGATAACCTTGAAATTTACCCACATCATACTCCATCTCCCAAATGTTTGGCCACTCATTTAATCTATGTATGTCACTTTTCAGACTCTTTGTTCTCCTCGCAACTTGCTTTCCCACCTATCTTTGTATCATCAGCAAATTTGGCCACATTACATTTGTCCCTTCACCCAAGTCATTAATATAGATTGCAAATGATTGAGGTCCCAGCACTAATCCCTAGGCTACCTCAACAGTTACAGTTTGCCAACCTGAAAATAACACATTTATCAATAAAACAATATATTATTTAAGGGGATAGAAATTTTTGTAAGAGGGGTCTTGGTACATGAATCACAAGATGTTGGTATCCAGATGCAACAAATGATGGTGGCAAATGGATGTTGGCATTAATTGCAAGGGGAATGGAGTATAAAAGAAAGAACGTCTTGATACAGTTGTACAGAACATTGGTGAAACCACATTTGGAGTACTGTTTACAGTTTTGTTCTCCTTACTAAAGAAATTGCATGAGAAGCAATTCAGAGAAGGTTACTCAAATTATCCCTGGGGAGCCTGCTTTGAACAACTCCGCCCCGACTCCATCCTACCTATCGCAACATTATCCCACCACAGGACCTCTGATTCCAACTCTGGGTCCTCTTCCATATCTATTCCCTGTTTAGTATCATGTTTTAATGTACCCTTATAATTACTACGTCACCAGGCCTATGCTACTTGATTTTTCCCTGCATTCATTAGCATGTGCATTCTGGCTGCCCCTGGGGACCAGAGATCATTATTTATACTTTTTTGAAGTTTTTGACTTTTCTCTTTAGTCTTTGCTCTCCTTGACTGTTCCAGGCTTGATCGCTTTTTGGATAAAACTACAGCTTCCTCTTTATTTCCTTTGGCATTCTCCGACAGCCTCATTCAGGCACTTGGCATTGCCCCATTACAAGCAATAAGTCAAACTGCCACAACCTACTCTCTCCCCCTTAGTGCTGTAGAACAGAATCAAGAATGGCCAATTTGTGACTGATTTATTTTAAAAGCTGATCTAAACATTTGATGGCAGATTTTGATGCCATTAAAGGGAAATATATTAGCTTATGAATGTCCAATAGTTTACTCATTGTCCAGAGGAAAGCAATTTGATGAAAAGAAAATGCAACATTCAGCCATCCACAGTTTATCTTTCAATTGTGAATCGATACCGATCTGTACTTGCCATGTGCTTTCAAGATGGCGCATCCACCTTCATGGATTTTTGGGAAGATGAGGTTGCTCAACAACACCATGTGCATCTCTGAAACTAACACACAGGGTTATGGGAAAAAGATCAAATGTGACAGTCTTGAGTGAGTTGGAAGAGTCTGTTAACATCGCGGGTAATGCTGAGTTCAATCTACTGAGTATTCTTGTCTCAGAAAAAACAGACTCAGCATTGCATCCTATTTACGAGAAAGGGTCATAACCAATGAAAACTGTTTAAGAATTGAAAGCATTCATCAAAGACTGGTATCATGGATTTATGGTGTTTTATTTTATGAAACAGAAAGCTCATGAGGAATTGTGTAACATTTGGGTTGTCCAAAAAAAAGTTAATGTTGATGAATACAAAATGTCTCAATTTCTGGCTATAAGCACTAAGCTGAACCTCAGAAGAGCAGCTTTACTACATCAATATACCATCATTGAAATGCTATGTTTTATTCTCTTGACTCCCCTGAATACAAATTCATGGTTTGGCTCGTGCTTAAAACAACTTATAAACTATCAACTTTATGACATCATAAATTCACAAAAAGCTGAGTCATATGAGCAGATAACAAGCTATCGCAAAAATAAATTTCTATCATTAGCAAAAAGATTGAATTCTCATCTTATTACTAATCAATATTGTTGTTTAAAATTATAAACCAAACTAAGGCATAAAAAACATGAACTCTTTTATCATCGGGTGCCTCCCCCCCTCCCCAACTTTCCTTTAAAGAACCACACTTAAAATAATTTCCACCAATGTAGAGGCATTTGGTAAAACATGCCTTGCTTTAGAATGCTTCCACCGAGTTTCATGGAAGCAATCATTTCAAACTGCTCAAGCAGCAGTTTACCAAGAAAATCAACACCCAAACCAGAGCAGGCGCCAGAGAAGCCATGACAGAATGACGCCAAATGATGAGTTTCTGCGGAACTGAAAATGTATTGTTCGTATCAAGGAATCCCAGAATGCATCAGGAAAGTTTGATTTGCATTGTCACATGTATTAGTATACAATGAAAAGTATTGTTTCTTGCGCACTATACAGACAAAGCATACCGTACATAGGGAAGGAAAGGAGAGAGTGCAGAATGTAGGGTTACAGTCGTAGCTAGGGTGTAAAGAAAGATCAACTTAAAGCGAGGTAGGTCCATTCAAAAGTCTGTTGGCAGCAGGGAAGAAGCTGTTCTTGAGTCGGTTGGTACATGATCTCAGACTTTTCTATCTTTTTCCCATGGAAGGTGGTGGAAGAGAGTATACCCAGGTGCGTGGGGTCCTTAATTATGCTGGCTGCTTTTCTGAGGCAGCAGGAAATGTAGACAATGTAGCGTCAATGGGTAGGAGGCTGGTTTGAGTGATGGACTGGACTTCGTTCATGACCCTTCATAGTTTCTTGCGGTCTTGGACAGATCAGGAGCCATGCAAGCTGCGATACAACCAGAAAAAATACTTTCTATGGTGCATCTGTAGAAGTTGGCGAGACTTGTAGTGGACATGCCAAATTTCCTTAGTCTCCTGAGAAAGTAGAGGCGTTGGTGGGCTTTCTTAATTATAGCATCGGCATGAAGAGACCAGGACAAGTTGTTGGTGTTCTGGACACTTATACTTGGAGTTTCTATTTTGTCCCCATTGATGTAGACAGGGGCATACCTCCACTAAGCTTCCTGAAGGCGATGACTATCTCCTTCATTTTGTTGACATTGAGGGAGAGATTATTGTCATCTCACCAGCTCACCAGATTCTCTATCTCACTCCTGTACGTTTCCTCTAAAGGTTTTCTCACTCTATTAAGGGAAACAAATTTCTGACTCTTATGTTTTTTCTTGGCTGGTTTCACTGAGCATGAGCCAACAACACAAAGTTTATGATCCAACTTATGTCCCATACAACTGCACCACATTTCACATCAGCAAGTCTCTTTGACATTAGGACTAAGATAATTGGTTGGGGAATCAGATAGCCTGGAATATACTGAAACAATAAGATAAAATTATTACCCATATAATTTATTTTCAGCCCTTGAAGGCAATACTGCAAGCTGGAGATAAAAATTTATCTATCCAATTTGAAAGTGAAATGTTGAATACCTTGGTCAGAACCAAGTCTAATAATTGTCTAAAAAATCCATGTTAAGAAATAAAGACAGGTTCTGCTTTTGGTAATTAAAATACAACTTATATCTGTTAATTGAAAGTTGTTTTAGTGCAAAAATGAGTTAAACAGTAATTTAAATTAAACAGCGCAGAAAGTATTAACGGGAAAAGAATGCAATTCATTCAATCATCCAAATTACCACATTAAATTAGCCCTCATCGCATGCTGAACAAACAAAATCAAAATAATAAATTGAAAGGAATGCACACAACAACTGCATTAGTAGAAAAACATAGGCTGCCCCCTGTACCTTCTGGGCCGCATCTGGCTGCCACCTATTGCTGCTTGTGCTTTGCTTGCCAAGGCATTGCCATGGAGAAAGCAACGGGGAACTATAGGCTTCCAGGCTAATTCAGAAAAGGCACAAGGTTGAACATGTTCCTTTAGTCTGCAAAGGATGGGTCCTCAAGTATGAATATATGCTGCTTCGAGCAACTGTAAATGAGTTATGTTATGAGCTCACCTGATTTTTTTTTAAAATGGTTGTTGTGATAAAGTACATGGTAAGCGTCTTTCTATTTTGAGTGTATATTCTAATGTCTTTAGCAGGTATGAGCATGCGCAAGTGACATCATCAGTGGCACAAGATTTCACGGGTTTAGTCGTACCACAAAGGACTTGAACTAACTGCCTCCAGTTCATGCTGTATTGTATTTCGATATTTTTGTAAGTAAAGAAGATTGAATATCACAATGCGTTCGACTACCTTTTCGTGGGCAAGTTACCTCGCCTTTTTGGTGACAAGGAGAAAACAGCAAAATAAAAGGAAAATAAAAACTCTATTCTCTACGCCATGAAAGGCAAAGTGGAGGATGAGTGGGAGTGGCTGCAAAGGCTTGGATTCAGTGAGCCCATTCAGTTCTCACATGGACCAGTTCCAATTGTTCCTGTTGTTAAAAGTGATGGTACAGTGTGCACAGCAGGGATTAGAAACTTACCATTAATCAGGCTTCCAAGCTGGACACTTACCCGTTGCCATGGGTGGAAGATCTGTTTTCGATCCTTGGTGGAGACAAGACATTCTAGAAACTTGACATGAGCAACACCTATCATCAGCTTTTGTTGCAGGAGGACTCAAAACAGTCACAATCAACACTCAAAAGGCTTGTGCAAATACAACCATCTGGTTTTTGGGATGTCCTCCAGTCTAGCGATTTTTCAGGGGACATTGGACAATCTGTTGCAGGGAATTCCTTATGTAGCAGATTACTTGGACAACTTTCTGATCACAGGGAAAACTGAGGAGGAACACCTCAGCAACCTGGAAAAGCGTTAAAAGAGATTTTCAGAGACAAGGCTGCATCTGAAGTGCAGCAAGTACATCTTCCAGGCACAAAGTGTGGAATATGTGGGCCACAAAATCACAGTACACTTTAAATAAACTTTTAAATGCACAAGCGTCGGATGAACTAACAGCAAATGCTGTTCGATGCTCAGCTGCAGCAACATTGGGCCTAATACAATTCAGGCACACAATCAAAACAAATTCATGACATTATTTCTTACATATTATGCAGATGGTTCACTCATTTAAGTCATGCTGGGTCCATATGCTAACTTCCCATCTCTACACTACTTGGCTAATGTATAGAATGTGTTTTTTATAATTCTGAATAACAATCTGCTTCAAAAAAGATTTATTCAGTAACTATAACTTGAGAAGAATATTCAAGTACGGTCACCTGAGGAAGGTATAGGTGCTGCTTTATTGTGATTAAGGCTGATGTCTTATTATTATATTGGCAAGAAATTTTAGTGAGCAAACAACTCACATTTATTGCTTCTTCAAGCAAACATTTGCTGTTCTGAGGAATAACATAGTAATACTAATACTCTGTCATATCCAAATAAGAGATCACATAAACTAAATGGAACCAATTGTGTTTTTATTCTTTCTGTCCCCAAACGAAAGGAGTGAATTTTACCTCTCAAAACCCAGTGGGCTATGGTCAGGAAAGATGCTAAAATTTAAAAACTCGACCTGATCTCAAAATGATAACTTTTCATTGTAACAGAGGCAGGAGAGTGGGGCAGCAACGAAACCACTTGCAGGAGGCAGTTATACTGAGGATATTTCACAGATCGAATCCTGGCAAGCTAGACTTAGGGAAGGTGACAACAGCTTCGGGAAGATGGTAGCTGCATTTACAATTCACTGCTCCAGGCACCAAAAGAAGCAGGAGTGATTCCCCACAGCCTTCCATGCTTATCTTTTCCTCTTGGATCGATCACGCCCCTACCATCTGAGACACCCATTCACACCCTGCCTCCAAAACCACCTCCCCAGAACGAAGGATGGTAGTTATCTGCTCCTACAGCCTGCTCCAGAGTGCTGCCTGCCTGACTGAAAGCCAAGCCCGTCAGTCAGGTTGACTTCAAGGCGGGGTTCCCACCCAATCCCCAGCTTAGCAAGCCTGTCTGTCAATATCGGGGCCAATAACTCCGGAATAATTTCAGAGTAAGTGAAGATGAGAATCCAGATTTGACTGATCTCCAGCTAATAAATCAGTATGTAATGAATCCTGACACCACATTAAAACAGGCAAATATATACAGTAGGTTTTATGTTGCCTTCCAAGGATGGCCTTGTCTTAACATTACCTATTATACTGTACCTACTATATTTCTCCTATCTTCAAACAATAGTTATAACAGCGTAGAAAAACACAGGAACCAAAGAAATAGGAGGATTAGACCATACTGCCTGTTGAGCCTGCTCTACCATTCAATATGACCATGGCTGATCATGGGTTTCAACTCCATTTTCCTGCACACTCTCCAGATCATTTGATTCTCCGAGACACCAAGATGTGTCCATCCCAACCTTACACATATTCAATAATGGATCATTTACATCTCTGGGGTAGAGAATTCCAAAGAATAACTACCCATTGTGTGAAGTAATGTCTCCTCATCTCAGTCCTAAATGATTGACCCCCTTACTTTGCGACTATGCCCTCATATTTTAGATTCCACAATCAGCCAAAACAATCTCTCAGCGTCAAGCCACTTCCGGATTTTGTAGGTTTCAATGAGATTGCCTCTCACTCTTCTAAACTCCAAAGAATACAGGCCCAATTAACTCAGCCTCTCATCATAGGACAACTCCCTCATCCCAGGCACCAATTTAGTGAACCTTTGCTGTACCGTTTCCAATGCAAGTATATATTTTTTTTTAAAGTGGAGACCAAACCTGCACTGTAATCTCAACAAATCCCTGCACAATTTTAGCAGGACTTCTTTATGCCTGTACTCCAATCCTCTGGCAATAAAGGCCACCATGCCATTTACCTTCCGAATTGCACCTGCACGCTAACTTTCTGCATTCTTTGTACAAGCACGTCCATGTCCATTTGAACATCAACACTTAAAAGTTTCTCACCTTTTAAAAAGTATTTTGCTTTTCTACTCTTATGCCTGAAGTGGAGAACTTCAGTTCCCTACATTATACTCCATCTGACATCTTGATGCCCACTCACTTAATCTGTCTATACCATTATGCAGCCTTTTGTGTCCTTTCCACTGTTTACCCTTCCATCTAGTTTTGTATCAACAAACTTAAATACATTCCTCTCTATCTCTTCATCCAAGTCATTAATATAGAATGTAAATAGTTGAGACCCAAGCACTGATCCTTGCGGCACTCCACTCTTCACTGCTAGCCAACTAGGGGATTTTCACGGTGGCTTCATTACAGTATTAATGTTAGCCTACTTGTGACACTAATAAATAAACTGTAAAAATACTAAAAAACTTGAAAATGTTCTGTTCACGTCCACTGTTTCCTATCCGTTAACCAATCCTCTATCCATGCTAAAATATTACTCCCAACTCCATTAGTAATCTTTTCTGTGGTTCCTAATGAGATCAATTTGGAAATCCAGGTATTCTATATCTCCTGGTTTCCTTTATCCCCCTGTTTGCTGCATCCTCAAAGAACGCTAATACATTTGTCAAACAGGGTTTCCCTTTAGCGAAACCACATTGACTTGTACAATTCATACTATGCTTTTCTAAGTGCATTGTTAAGGGATCCTTAATAATAGATTCCACCATTTTCCAACGACTAATGTTAAGACTAACTGGCCTGCAGATCACCATTTACTTTCTCCCTCCTTTCTTGAAAAGCACTATAACATTAGTCACATTCCCAGATTAAGGAATCTCAGAAAATCATAGCTAGCGCATTCACTATCTATGTAGCTATCTCTTTTAGAATCAGAGTGTAGGCTATCAGGTCCTGAGGTTTTTGACAGATTTTAGTTCTTAAATTTCTTCAATATTTATTCTCTGCTGATAACTTCCTTAGAAGACAGCCACTTAGTCAGTTGCCTGATTCCATTAAAACCGTGTCATTAAGTATATATTACCTATCTCTATCCTTTCTGCCAAACTGCACCACCTCACACTTCTCTGTATTCTATCTGTCAGCCTATGTCCTGTTGCAGTCAATTGGTTTCCTCATTGTTTGCCACATACCCAAGTTTAGTATCGTCAACAAATAAGAGGATAAAGCCATGGAAACACTGCAAAATGCTGCACACTCCTGTGTATTATATGTTGGGGCAGTGCTACATAGCCGATGGAAACCGTAGGAATAAGTCAGACGTTACAGAACATTTGAGACAGGGTGCTGTACTTTACGGAATGCATCCGATTTGAATCAGGGTATACAGATTAGGAATTCCATTGGGATACATTCCATAATAATTTTATGCCAATTCTGAACAGGACACGTATTGCTGATGCAGGAGCAAATGATATCCTTCTGTGCTGCAAATGTTAGGATACTGTGCAGCTTTTTCTCATTAGCATAATTTATCTTTCTGCCTGGGAGCCTCAGAATCAAGTACAAAGGACCAAACCCTAAGCCCGTAACAAATATCGTCTCAACCTCTAAGTATGCCCAACCAATAGGACTTAATTTTGACACAGGACCAGACACCATGTGTGCAGTCACCTCTCACCAAATTGCATTTTTGGCACAGTGCGGATATAGCAGGGTCTATCCTGAGTCTTACGGTTGGTATAATATACAGACAGTGTAAAAGTTGGGTCTCCTTCATTCTATTGCAGATGGAGATTCTATTGGCATTTTACCAGATACTGCCCCAGCTGTCCACGTCAATATTCACTGCGAGATCCTTTTCCCAAAATCACAGAGTCTCAAGTAAATTCACACAGGATCTAGAACACAGAAACATCAAAACCATGGTCTATAAAGCCTGGCATGAAATCTGCGTTACACTGAGTAACAAGAAACAACAGAGCTTGTTAAGGAGTACTCAGACTGATTAATTGCTTCGGTTACATAGATATCAGGATTCTTTGCACCAGGAGGACAGAAGCATCAAGATGCAGAGATGTTTTACTAAGGAAGATCCAATACAGATGGGGAATATACAGTAAATGGCAGAACCCTTAACAGTACTGATAGACAGAGAGATCTGGGAGTACAGGTACACAGGTCACTGAAAATGGCAATGCAGGTGGTGAAGGTAGTCAAGAAGGCATACAGCATGCTTGCCTTCATCAGCCGGGGCATTGGGTTTAAAAATTGGCAAGTCATGTTGCAGCTTTATAGAACCTTAGTTAGACCGCACTTGGAATATAGTGTTCAATTCTGGTTGCCACACTACCAGAAGGATGTGGAGGCTTTGGAGAGGGTACAGAAAAGATTTACCAGGATGTTGCATGGGATGGAGAGCATTAGCTATGAGGAGAGGTTGGAGAAACTTGGTTTGATCTCACTGGAACGACGGAGGTTGAGGGGGTGACCTGATAGAAGTCTACAAGATTATGAGGGACATGGACAGATTGGATAGTCAGAAACTTTTTCCCAGGGTGGAACAGTCAATTACTAGGGGGCCGAGGTTTAAGGTGCAAGGTTTAAAGGAGATGTACAAGGAAATTTTTTTTTTTTAAACAGAGGGTGGTGGGTGTCTGGAACTCGCTGCAGGGAGAGGTAGTGGAAGCAGATATCATAGTGACTTTTAAGGGGCGTCTTGACAAATACATGAATAGGATGGGAAGAGAGGGATATGGTCCCCAGAAGGGTATGGGGTTTTAGTTGAGTCAGGCAGCATGGTCGGTGCAGGCTTGGAGGGCCGAAGGGCCTGTTCCTGTTCTGTCATTTTCTTTGTTCTTTGATAAAGTCTCTGAATTATAAATATCTGAAAGAGTAATATCTCGGTGCTCAAAAGATAACATGGAGGCACCACAAAACATGTCACCCAATCTAATGAGTTCCATTACCTTCCAAATATCAAAACCATAGTCCATAAGACCTGGTGTGAAATCTGGGTTACTCTGAATGGGAGAGAGAGAACGGAAATAAAATTAAATCTTCCTTCCAAAACACAGACCATCCTCCACGCTCTGAGTGTTAATGATTATTGGATTCTCACATTTATCAGGCATAGTCTTGAAATCCTTAAGAAACCACAGAGTTTGTAAGGAGTGCTCAGACTGGCCAGCTTTAACATCAAGCCATATGGAGGGCTCTTACCCACTCTCGTATGAATCTCTTTGGGTTCCATATAAAGAAGCCAAACACCCCATTAATTCCCTTTAGGACCAGAAAACAAAACTGGTAGCATCTGTAAAGGATACAACAATCTAGGGAGCACATTCACCTTAATCAGTGCTATCCTGCCCAGCCACAAAATCAGTAAGGAGGACTAACAACACTCAATAAACACAATTAAGGAGTTGGGGAGTTTGCATTAAATAACTGCCGGAATGAGGGCATAATGGTAATATTCAAATAAGTGAAACATGAGGGGGACCATCTAGATAAAAGGGGAAGGGAGCAAGTGGGACGGAGGTCTCCCTCGAAGCCTACCCAGCTGCATAATCTTGGATTTTGCAAAATTAATTTTATAACCCAAAAAGGAACCAAACCTACCCACAATATCAACAGTAGCAGGAACAGAGACATCCGACTTGGACACAAAAAGAAATACATCATCCACATAAAACGCGATCTTATGTTGCTTTCTTTTAATAAGATTATGTATTCCCTGTACATTCCAGGAGCAAAGTTTCAAAGTAGCTACTATCATTGCTTTTTCAAACAGAGAACATAGGATATTGACACAAAGGGTAGCACGGTGGTACAGTGGTTAGCACTGCTGCCTCACAGCACCAGGGACCTGGGTTCAAATTCGGCCTTGGGTGACTGTGTGGAGTTTGCAAATTCTCCGTGTCTGTGTGGGTTTCCTCTTGGTGCTCCGGTTTCCTCACAGAACTCAAAGATTTGCTGGTTAGGTGGATTGGCCAAGCTAAATTGCCCTTTAGTGGCAGGGGGACTGGCATGGGTGGGGCAGACTTGATGGGCTGAATGGCCTCCTTCCGCACTGTAGGGATTCTATGATATAAAGAAAATGGCAAACCCACCAAAGATCTTCCCGCCCTGCTCGGACCTGCACCAAAACATACTTCCCTCATCATAGAATCCCTACAGTGCAGAAGAAGCCATTTGGCCCATCAAATCTGCACCGACCATCTCCATCTGTACCAGAAGCACCAGTGAAACATTATGTCTTTTTTCTAGGACATGAGACTTGGTTGTATCTTTGCAAAGTCCAATAAATGATCTTTTAATGTTACAAATGCGGATCCATTAGTTCTCAGGGGGTTTTCCTCACCAAATGCGAGACCTTGTTGGACTATACCTACAAACCTTCCATAATTCCATCAAAGGAGGCTTACTCATCAAAAAAGACATGCCATGAAACGGTGAATACAGAACACTCTTTCTGCAATCTAATCCCTTCTATTAAGGCTTAAGCCATTCGCCCACCTCCTCGCAGTAGTGCTTCTTATGTTTACCATTATCAGAGCTAAGGAGATCATAAAACATATACCACCATTATAAGTGCACAGATGAAAAGAAAAGGAGGAGGATTTCTTTTGCACAACCCGAGTGTCGTACAATCTGCACACCATATTCCTTTATTCCTTAACTGGAAGGAAAATGCTGAGGAATATTCTCCGTTAAGGACAAATGTAAGTCCCTGCCAATCTTAAGGATAAAAATTCACTGTAGTACTAAATCACCAGATCATCCCTGTCAGATTGACAAATACCAACAAAGAATCAGGAAGGAGTTATAATGACAAGGGACAGAATCTGGATTTTATCGTGAACTGTAGTCTGCTACTCCAAATCACTGCCTTCCATGGAGTTCACAATAGCCAGATTGTCAGTTGTCAAATGTCACCCTTGGTGTAGATGGATGCAGAAAGGCATATTGCACTCCAATGCCTTCAGTCATCTTCTGACTTCATTAAAAGAAAGAGACTTTTGCTCCATCATAAAGCAAGGCCCCATCACATCTAGCTGCCTTCAATACTCTTTGACAATCCTTGAAGTAATGAAAACACATAACGACAGGCCAGGGTCAATGATTTTCCTTAGGTCTCAGAGACAGGATACAATGTGCCCTTTTTAGCTTAACATGCCCAGCTTTCGCTTCTAAATTAAGGATATGCAGTAGCCAGCCATCAAAGAATTTAACAGGGAGTTTACCCTCAGCTCCTTCTGGCAAACCGACAATTTTCCTCTAGCCTCCATTCTGCAGATTGTTAAAGAATTTGGATATACTATGCAGCTGCTTTTCCAGGGATTGCGAGTGGGCCTCAAACAAGGAAGCTGCATTTACGACAGTAACAATTCTCTCTCCACTTCAACCAGCCTTTTGCCAGTATTCTACATTTCCATAGTATGAACACTGACATTTTGCAGTCACATACGAAGTTTGTCATCAATGACCTTAAGAACTTAATGTTCATCTTAGCACAGTGGGAGAAGAATGTGGCTGCCGTCAGGCGTCAGCAACACGTGCGTCACTCGATAATCTGCTGCCGGCTAGTGTAGGCGCAGACGGGATAGGTTTACATCCAAGTTAAGTTGATTGATTGCTGTAAGGCATCTTGCATTAGTAATTCAGGATTCGATTGAATGTAATTAACTGTACGGTTAGTAAAGCACATCTTTTTGATTTGTTTCAGGAGACCAGCCTGTTCCAACTAACTCGATAGGACCAGAACTAGGAGACCCCCTCAAACCAATGCAGTACATCACATATGTATTTGATTGTTGTGTTGCCTTTTCTTTTCTTATTCACCTTAGCCCTGGGTGCCTGAAAACGAAGTCTAAAAGAAAAATTAAATCTGTAATCGTGTTAATAATATAATCATAATCTATCCACACCACATTCATATCCCATATTTATTTAAATAGAGATTTCCGATATGCAGGTTGCTAAATTAAGAGAGAGAGAGTCTAGAATTTCTTAATATTGTGCCAGGGATTAATTAGGTGCTGTATTTTAAAACTACGTCAGGTGTAAAGTAAATCAAAGCAGAGTAAATTCCCACATATGTTGGGTTTATTTCTTAGAGAGTGGTTAGTGTTTGGAATTTTACACCCCAGAGAGATAAGGAGTAAGAGGGGAGAGATACAAAAGTGTCCAAAGGGACAATTTTTTCACACAGAGGGTGGTGAGTGTCTGGAACAAGCTGCCAGAGGTAGTAGGAGAGGCAGGTACAATTTTATCTTTTAAAAAGCATTTAGATAGTGACATGGGTACGATGGGTATAGAGGGATATGGGCCAAATGTGGGCAATTGGGATTAGCTTAGGGGTTTTTAAAAAAAGGGCGGCATGGACAAGTTGGGCCAAAGGGCCTGTTTCCAGGCTGTAAACCTCTATGACTCTAACATTGGCAGTCATCAATCGTAATGCCTTTAAGTTTGCCAGGTTGAAAGCCTGTTTGTTCACTAAGTCGCCATGTTGATGAGTTGGCTCCACCCCAGTTACTGACTGCTCTTTTTTGTTGATGATATTCTTAATAATCCTCAGCATTTTGTCACCAATTTTTAACTAGAAATCTTCTAAGAACAAAATATGGAGTTTTCACTCCAGGATTAACTGAGCACGAACTGCGTAAACAAGATAAATGAAAGGATTACAGGCTGAGTAGCACCAGAGCTCACGGAAACACAGCTATTCCCATGTTCGCATCACATGATCGCCCGCCCCACTCTATTTCAATATCCAAATCATTTATATGTAACCTAGCACTTACCCTGTGGAACACCACGGTCTATTATCCTAAAATCTGCAAAACAGCCATTTACAATAACTCAGTTTTCTATCCTTAAGCCTTTTTTTTTATATCTACGCTGTCTCTGTGATGAGGCAAGTTATAAAGTTCAAACAAATTAACTTTTGCTACTATTTAAACATTCCGCTTCCCAGTAAAATGGGGCTGCTCTGAAACACCCCTGATTTTTCCTGATTTACCACCTTTAAATAATCCTCAGGCATTCTGTTTCTCCATCTGATGCGGATAACTTCATATTTATCCATGTTACACTGCATCTGCCATGTTTGTGCTCACTCACTCAACTTATCTAAATCACCATGAAGTCTCTTAACATCCTCCTCAGCACTCGCATTCCCACCAAGTCAGCAAACTTGGAAATATTACATGTGGTTCCCTTAGTCAAATCATTGAAGTATATTGTGAATAGCTGAGGTCAAAGTGCTGATCTCTGTGGTACCCCACTAGTCACTGCCTGCCACTTCGAAAATGACACATTTATTATTCCTCTCCTGTTTTCTGTCTACTAACCAATTTTCAATCCATGCCAATATTTTACCTCCAACCCTATGTGCTATAATTTTGCACACTAACCTCTAATGTAGGACTTTATCACAAGTTGAAAATCCAAATACATCACATCCACTGGAAATGGAGGGGCATGGTATTCCAAACCAAACACGACAATCCTCATGGCATCCAAGTGAAATGCCAAATTTGTAGCCAAGAGACGCTTTGTGCATTGCAGTAATATTTAATACGAACTGCAATGGAGTCACTCAAAATCATCTCACACAGAGCTTTAAAAACCATTGAGCAAAGGGAACTTTTTATCCAAATCAATCTGTGTTGATTTTCAGTCAAGTTCCAACGATAATCTTCAAAAGATAATCCTGAACTGGATAATGAATTACTTTGTTACAATGTGTTTCATCCCTCATAATTCTATGCTAAATGTGAAGTTTATATTTTTTTAAATCCCATAAGATTGGACAATTCTGCATCAGAGTGTCATGGAAGGGTAAACTTTACAACAGAAAGAAAGGTCACACATAAACTCTGAGACAACAAACTAAAATTAAAAGCAATGAGCATCTTAAAATTATGGGCCGAAAATATGAAGTGATCTACAACAAAATGAGGATAGATTGACTATGTTGTTCAATATATCGAGATCATACTTGAAGCAGCTGTTAATTTTATGGTTCAGTGGCTAGCATATGTTATTGGATAGAAGGTTAGTACTGAGTACACTGTACTGTTTGGAGAATTCAAATTCAGATCAGCAACAGCTACACTACAGAAAACAGTTGGCTTGAGAAGGAATTTACTGCAAATACAGTCAGCCTACAAAATATATTGAGAAACAAGTTACCAGCAGTAATTTAAAAATATATATTTACAAGTTATAAATTGTCTATTAGAGCATTGTTCAAGGGGAAGTGAGATCTTGACGTCAGGGTTATGACATTTTTTATCACTTAAAGTATGACATATATATAAGAATTCTTATAAAGTATAGCTATATCTGTGGCATTATGTTACATAAACAGTATTCAAGGACCACAAACAGCGTTTTGATATTAGTCTGTCTCGTTCCCATAGCAAATGGTCTTGCACAGTCTGAGACAACAACATTTTTGGAACTATAGAACTATATCCAACTTATTTTCCAACCAAAAAGCCAAGCTTAGTCATTACTGGCAGATTGTTTTTTTAAAAAAACAGGCAAAGCATTCAAGCTTCCAAGGTTCTGAAGATCCGCATTGATTAACATGGCAACTGCAGAGTTTGGTGCACTGCAAGGCAAGTGGAAATATCGGTTGGCAATGTTGTAGCTGGGAATTGGCACCATTTTTGACCACAGAATGACAAGTCAAGTTGGGACATAGTGTTTATCATGTACGTGATCTGAATACAGACTGAGCTCTACACTGGCTCACAGGTACAGTATGTTAACTTGCATGGTCAGGATGCTTCAAGACACACCTAATTGTCCTTGTGTAATACATAGTTTAGGCTTCATTTAAAATTTTACAGCACAGAAAATGTTTGTGCGAGCCTACAGCTCTGTGCTCCACATGAGTCTCCTCCCACCCTAATATTATATCCTTCTATTCCTTTCTCTGTCATGTACTTATCCAGATTTCCCTTAAATATATCTATTTAAGGGCTCAAATACCCCTCTTGGTGGCAAGTTCCACATTCTCATCACTCTCTAAGCAAATTATTTTTTCCTGAATTCCTTATTGGATTTATTAGGAACTTGTATTTCTGATCCCTAGTTTTCAATTGTCCCACAAATGGAAATAGCTTCTCCATACTATCAGACCCCTTTTTATTTTTGAAGACCATGCAAGGAAGAGAGTGCTAGAGAAAGACCCAGCCCAATAGTCATTCCTAATAGTCCTAACTTGTTAATTCTGGTATTAATGTTTCTTCCTAAATTGTTACTGTATAAATGCAGGTTGCTGATGTTGGTATTACCTTTCTAAATCTTTTTTTCCATTTTCCCCAGTGTTTCTATACGCTTCTTGTAATATGGAGACCAGGACTCAACCCAGTACATGAATGGGGATCTAATTAAGATTCCATACAAGTAGGGAAGTTATAATAAAACTCATTGTTCCACAGGAGCAGGCTGAGGATAAGAGAGTTTGTTTCTAGACTTTATTTATTTTTCAGTGATTTTTGTGTTTAAAATCGGAGGTTTTTTCCGAAACTGGAAGTAGGCCCAGGAGAGGCCTGGGAAGGTTTTTGGTGGGTTTAAAAGCAGGCCGCACTTTTGAGCGGGCAGCGTTATAGCGGGCAGTGGAGTAGGCAGGGAGCAGAGTGAGAGCTGTAAGGGCTTTGGCTCCAAGGGCTTAGGCCGAAAAGGTGAGGCAGGGTAAGTTTAATTCGTTTTGTTGTCTCCTCAATTGCAAATCTTAAGTTCAGTCCGTGTGGATTCCGAGGAAAAGGGGGGGAAAATAGCTCATTGTTCCATTGGAGCAACTCTACCTGCTAGTGGTAGCGGCAAGGTATCTAGAGGGGATGGGTGTGAAGGCACTGCAATGTTCCTCTTGCAGTATGTTTGAGGTGAGGGACGCCGTCAGTGTCCCTGCTGATCACACCTGTGGGAAGTGCACCCATCAGCAGCTCCTCCAAAACCGTGTTAGGGAACTGGAGCTGGAGTTGGATGAACTTAGGATCATTAGGGAGGCAGAGGTGGCCATAGACAGAAGCTTCGTGGATATAGTTACTCCAGGAAAGGAAAATAGATGGGTTACAGAGAGATGGGCTGGGAGGAAGCAGTCAGTGCAGGGATCCCCTGTGGTCATTCCCCTTAGCAACAAGTATTCCGCTTTGGATGCAGTTGAGGGGGACGGCATACCAGTGGTGAGCCGCAGTGAGCGCATCTCCAGCACTGAGTCCGTCCCTGTGGCTCGGGAGGGTAAGGAGGAGAGCGGGAGGGCAATAGTTATTGGGGACTCGTTAGGTAGAGGGACAGATAGGAGGTTCTGTGACAGCAAAAGAGACTCACGGATGGTATGTTGCCTACCGGATGCCAGGGTCCGTGACGTCTCGGACCGTGTTTTCCAAATTCTTAAGGGGGAGGGGGAACAGTCACAAGTTGTGGTACAAACGACATAGGTAAGAGAAGGGACGGGGACTTAAAACAGGAATTTAGGGAGCTGGGCTGGAAGCTGAGGACCAAGACAAAACATGTGGTCATCTCTGGTACGTTGCCGGTGCCACGTGATAGCGGGTTGAGGAACAGGGAGAGAGTGTAGTTAAACATGTGGTTGCAGGGATGGTGTAGGAGGGAGGGTTTCAGCTACGTGGATAATTGGAACGCATTCTGGGGAAGGTGGGACCTGTACAAACAGGACGGGATGCACCTGAACCAGAGGGGCACCAATATCCTGGGAGGGAAATTTGCTACGGCTCTTCAGGGGGGTTTAAACTAATTTGTCAGGGGGGTGGGAAAAGGAGTTAAGAACAAAAGAACAAAGAACAGTACAGCACAGGAAACAAGCCCTTCGGCCCTCCAAGCCTGTGCCGCTCATTGGTCCAATTAGACCATTCGTTTGTATCCCTCCATTCCCAGACTGCTCATGTGACTATCCACGCAAGTCTTAAACGATGCCAGCGTGTCTGCCCCCACCACCCTACTTGGCAGCGCAATCCAGGCCCCCACCACTCTCTGTGTAAAAGACGTCCCTCTGATAACTGAGTAATACCTCACCCCTCTCACCTTGAGCCCGTGCCCCCTCATGATCGTCACCTCCGACCTGGGAAAAAGCTTCCCACTGTTCACCCTATCTATACCCTTCTAATAGAGGTGTACAAAATTATGGTCTCCCCTCATTCTTCGTCTTTCCAGGGAGAACAAGCCCAGTTTACCCAATCTCTCCGCATAGCTAAGACCCTCCATACCAGGCAACATCCTGGTAAACCTTCTCTGCACTCTCTCTAAAGCCTACACATCCTTCTGGTAGTGCGGCGACCAGAACTGGACGCAGTACTCCAAATGTGGCCTAACCAGCGTTCTATACAGCTGCAACATCAGACTCCAGCTTTTATACTCTATACCCCGTCCTATAAAGGCAAGCATGCCATATGCCTTCTTCACCACCTTCTCCACCTGTGCTGCCACCTTCAAGGATTTGTAGACTTGCACACCTAGGTCCCTCTGTGTTTCTATACTCCTGATGGCTCTGCCATTTATTGTATAACTCCCCCCGACATTAGTTCTTCCAAAATGCATCACTTCACATTTATCCGGATTAAACTCCATCTGCCACCTCTCCGCCCAATTTTCCAGCCTATCTATATCCTGCTGTATTGCCCGACAATGCTCTTCGCTATCCGCAAGTCCAGCCATCTTCGTGTCATCCGCAAACTTGCTGATTACACCAGTTACACCTTCTTCCAAATCATTTATATAGATCACAAATAGCAGAGGTCCCAGTACAGAGCCCTGCGGAACACCACTGGTCACAGACCTCCAGCCGGAAAAAGACCCTTCGACCACTACCCTCTGTCTCCTATGGCCAAGCCAGTTCTCCACCCATCTAGCCACTTCTCCTTGTATCCCATGAGCCTTAATCTTCTTAACCAACCTGCCATGAGGGACTTTGTCAAATGCCTTATTGAAATCCATATAGACGACATCCACGTCCCTTCCTTCATCAACCGTTTTTGTCACTTCCTCAAAAAACTCCACCAAATTTGTAAGGCACGACCTCCCTCTTACAAAACCATGCTGTCTGTCACTAATGAGATTGTTCCGTTCTAAATGCGCATACATCCTGTCTCTAAGAATCCTCTCCAACAACTTCCCTACCACGGACGTCAAGCTCACCAACCTATAATTACCCAGGTTATCCCTGCTACCCTTCTTAAATAACGGTACCACATTCGCTATCCTCCAATCCTCAGGGACCTCTCCTGTGTCCAATGAAGAGACAAAGATTTCCGTCAGAGGCCCAGCAATTACATCTCTTGTCTCCCTGAGCAGTCTAGGATAGATGACATCAGGCCCTGGGGATTTGTCAGTTTTAATGTTACCTAAAAAAACCTAACACTTCCTCCCTTGTAATGGAGATTCTCTCTAATGGGTCAACACCTCCCTCTGAGACACTCCCAGTCAACAAGTCCCTCTCCTTTGTGAATACCGATGCAAAGTATTCATTTAGGATCTCCCCTATTCCCTTGGGTTCTAAGCATAATTCCTCTCCTTTGTCCCCAAGAGGTCTGACTTTTTCCCTGACAACTCTTTTGTTCCTGACATATGAATAAAATGCCTTAGGATTCTCCTTAATCCTGTCTGCCAAGAACATTTCATGACCTCCTTTTGCCCTTCTAACTCCCCGTTTGAGTTCTTTCCTACTCTCTCTGTATTCCTCCAGAGCTCCATCTGTTTTCAGTTGCCTGGACCTAACATACGCCTCTCTTTTCTTTTTGATCAGATCCTCAATTTCCCTGGTTATCCACGGTTCTCGAATCCTACCTTTCCTATCCTTCCTTTTTACAGGCACATGCTTGTCCTGCAGCCTTATCAACTGTTCCTTAAAAGACTCCCACATGCCAGACATGGACTTACCCCCGAACAGCCTCTCCCAATCAACGGCCACCAATTCCTGCCTAATCCGGCTATAGTTAGCCTTCCCCCAATTTAGCACCCTACCCTTCGGACAACACTCGTCCTTGTCCATTACTATCCTAAAGTTAACAGAGTTGTGGTCACTATTTGCCACATGTCCCCCTACCGAAACTTTGACGACCTGACCGGGCTCATTTCCCAGAACTAGATCCAGTGTAGCCCCCTCTCTAGTTGGGCTATCTACATACTGTTCCAAAGAACCTTCCAGTACGCATTTTACAAATTCCTCCCCGTCCAGACCCCCAGCCCTAAGTACTTTCCAGTCTATACCAGGGAAATTGAAGTCTCCCACTACAACAACCCTATTTGTTCTGCACATATTCAGAATCTCCTGACATATCCGTTCCTCCACTTCCCGTGGGCTGTTGGGTGGCCTGTAGTATACCCCCAGCATAGTGATTGCACCTTTTCTGTTTCTGAGCTCCACCCACAGCGACTCATTCTATGACCCCTCTAAATTATCCACCCTCTGCACCGCTGTAAAATGCTCCCTAACTAATATTGCTACTCCCCCACCTGTTTTAGCCCCTCCTCTGTCTCACCTAAAACACTTATACCCCGGAATATTCAGCTGCCAGTCCTGTCCTTCCTTTAACCATGTCTCCGTCACCGCAACCACATCCAAATTCCGAGTTGTGGTCCGGAAGTCAGTGTTGAGGGTAGTGAGGTATTGGGGAAGGTATCAAGGTCAAGGGTGGGTACCAGTAGACAGGAAGGTGGGTTGAAGTGTGTCTACTTCAACGCAAGGAGCATCCGGAACAAGGTAGATGAACTTGGGGCGTGGATTGGTACTTGGGACTACGATGTTGTGGCCATTACGGAGACATGGGTAGAACAAGGACAGGAATGATTGTTGGACGTTCCGGGGTATAGATGTTTCAGTAAGTGTAGGGAAGCTGGTAAAAGAGGTGAAGGAGTAGCATTGTTAATCAAGGATAGTTTAATGGCTGCGGAAAGGCACTTCGAGGGGGATCTGCCTACTGAGGTAATATGGGCTGAAGTTAGAAATAGGAAAGGAGCAGTCACGTTGTTAGGAGTTTACTATCGGCCCCCAAATAGTAATAGAGATGTGGAGGAAGAAATTGCTAAGCAGATTATGGATAGGTGTGGGGGTCACAGGGTAGTTGTCATGGGGGACTTTAACTTTCCGAATATTGATTGGAACCTTTGTAGGTCGAATAGTTCAGATGGGGCAGTTTTTGTGCAGTGTGTGCAGGAGGGTTTCCTGACACAATATGTGGATAGGCCGACAAGAGGTGGGGCCACATTGGATTTGGTACTGGGAAATGAACCGGGCCAAGTGATAGATTTGGTTGTGGGAGAGCACTTTGGAGATAGTGACCACAATTCGGTGTCTTTTGTCATTGCAATGGAGAGGGATAGGACCGTACGGCAGGGCAAGGTTTATAGTTGGGGGAGAGGTAATTATAATGCGATTAGGCAAGAATTAGGGGGCATAAGATGGGAACAGAAACTGTCAGGGAAAGGCACTAATGAAAAGTGGAACTTTTTCAAGCAACAAATACTGTGTGTCCTTGCTAGGTATGTCCCCGTCAGGCAGGGAGGAAATGGCCGAGTGAGGGAACCATGGTTCACAAAAGAGGTGGAATGTCTTGTAAAAAGGAAGAGGGAAGCTTATGTAGGGATGAGGAAACAAGGTTCAGTTGGCTCGATTGAGGGTTATAAGTTAACAAGGAATGAGCTGAAAAAGGGGCTTAGGAGAAGTAGGAGAGGGCATGAGAAGTCCTTGGCAGGTCGGATCAAGGAAAACCCCAAGGCTTTTTACTCTTATGAGAGGAATAAAAGAATGACATGGGTGAGGTTAGGGCCGGTCAAGGACAGTAGTGGGAACTTGTGTATGGAGTCAGTAGAGATAGGAGAGGTGATGAATGAATACTTTTCTTCAGTGTTCACCAAGGAGAGGGGCCATGTGTTTGAGGAAGAGAAGGGGTTACAGGCTAATAGGCTAGCTGTTTTGAATAAACTGAAGGTCGATGAGTCCCCTGGACCTGATTAAATATATCCTAGGATTCTTTGGGAGGCAAGGGATAAGATTGCAGAGCCTTTGGCTTTGATCTTTGGGTCCTCACTGTCCACAGGGATAGTGCCAGAGGACTGGAGAGTGGCGAATGTTGTTCCTCTGTTTCAGAAAGGGAATAGAAATGACCCTGGTAATTATAGGCCGGTTAGTCTTACTTCGGTGGTTGGTAAATTGATGGAAAAGGTCCTTAGGGATGGGATTTACGACCATTTAGAAAGATGCGAATTAATCCGGGATAGTCAGCACGGATTTGTGAAGGGCAAGTCGTGCCTCACAAATTTGATTGAATTTTTTGAGGAGGTAACTAAGTGTGTTGATGAAGGTCGGGCAGTTGATGTCATATACATGGATTTTAGTAAGGTGTTTGATAAGGTCCCCCATGGTCGGCTTATGATGAAAGGAAGGAGGTGTGGGATAGAGGGAAAGTTGGCCGATTGGATAGGTAACTGGCTGTCTGATCGAAGACAGAGGGTGGTGGTGGATGGAAAATTTTTGGACTGGAGGCAGGTTGCTAGCGGAGTGCCACAGGGATCAGTGCTTGGTCCTCTGCTCTTTGTGATTTTTATTAATGACTTAGAGGAGGGGGCTGAAGGGTGGATCAGTAAATTTGCTGATGACACCAAGATTGGTGGAGTAGTGGATGAGGTGGAGGGCTGTTGTAGACTGCAAAGAGACATAGATAGGATGCAAAGCTGGGCTGAAAAATGGCAGATGGAGTTTAACCCTGATAAATGTGAGGTGATTCATTTTGGTAGGACTAATTTAAATGTGGATTACAGGGTCAAAGGTAGGGTTCTGAAGACTGTGGAGGAACAGAGAGATCTTGGGGTCCATATCCACAGATCTCTGAAGGTTGCCACTCAAGTGGATAGAGCTGTGAAGAAGGCCTATAGTGTGTTAGCTTTTATTAACAGGGGGTTGGAGTTTAAGAACCGTGGGGTTATGCTGCAACTGTACAGGACCTTGGTGAGACCACATTTGGAATATTGTGTGCAGTTCTGGTCACCTCACTATAAGAAGGATGTGGAAGCGCTGGAAAGAGTGCAGAGGAGATTTACCAGGATGCTGCCTGGTTTGAAGAGTAGGTCTTATGAGGAAAGGTTGAGGAAGCTAGGGCTGTTCTCTCTGGAGCGGAGGAAGTTGAGGGGAGACTTAATAGAGGTTTATAAAATGATGAAGGGGATAGAGTGAACGTTCAAAGACTATTTCCTCGGGTGGATGGAGCCATTACAAGGGGGCATAACTATAGGGTTCGTGGTGGGAGATACAGGAAGGATATCAGAGGTAGGTTCTTTACGCAGAGAGTGGTTGGGGTGTGGAATGGACTGCCTGCAGTGATAGTGGAGTCAGACACTTTAGGAACATTTAAGCGGTTATTGGATGGGCACATGGAGCACACCAGGATGATAGGGAGTGGGATAGCTTGATCTTGGTTTCAGATAAAGCTCGGTACAACATCGTGGGCCGAAGGGTCTGTTCTGTGTTGTACTGTTCTATGTTCTATGAATATATTCAACAAGCAATAAACTAAAATGCATTTATTGGATGTTTAATGGCTCTGTTAACCTGTGTTGCTATCTTTAATGAATCTGTATCCCAAGATCCTGTTGTAACTCTAAGCTTTTCAGACTATTATTTCCAAAGGAGTAGGTGGTCATTTTATTCTTCTACCAAAATACACCATCTCATGCTTGGTTATATCAAAATCTTCTTTTATTCTTTCATGGAATGTGGGCATCATTGGTTAGGCTAGCATTTGTTGTCCATCTCCAAATACCTTTGAGAGAGTGGTGGTGAGCTGCAGTGCAGCAGCACCCTGTGATGAAATGGCAACGTGAAGGCAGAAAGGGTTGATTGATTAGTTGTTTGCTTAATTCCAAGTTGTCAGATTAGGTACTTGGGAGAAAGTAGAAGACAAAACCAAAATTTGGCAGCAAAACACATTGTTTTACTTCATCTCTCTCAATACTTCTTTCTGATACCTGCTCAGTATCCAAGAATTATTCCTATTCTTTTAAGTATCTTGAGACATTTTGTTTTGCTAAAGGCATAAATGTTCTTCAGATACGTATTTATAAAGCACTTCTAATGTGGTTAAATATCTCAAGGTGCATCACAGGAACAATTATTAAATGAAGTAATACATTTTTATAAGAAAGTCTCAGTGCAACATATTTCTCAACACTCAACAATCTTGGGAGTTAACATTGACCAGAAACTGAACTTGACTGGCCACATAAGTACTGTGGCTCCAATAATAGGGTAGCTGGATAGGAATCCTGCAGTGCGTAACTCACCTTCTGACTTCCCAAAGCCTGTCCACCATCCTTCAACAAGGCACAAGTCAGGAATGTGATGGAATATTCTCCTCTTGCCTGGATGGGTGCAGTTCCAACAAGACTAAAGCTTGACACCATCCAGAACAAAGTAGCCCACTTTATTGGCACCCCTTTCACTCCCTCCACCATTGATGTACAGTGGCAGCAGCGTGTACCATCTACAAGATGCACTGCAGGAACACATCTTAGACAGTGCCTTCCAAACCCATGACTATTTTCAAGCAGTTATTGGATAGGCACATGGAGCACACCAGAATGATAGGGAGTGGGATAGCTTGATCTTGGTTTTGGACAAAACTCGGCACAACATCGAGGGCTGACGGGCCTGTACTGTGCTGTACTGTTCTATATACTATGTACTATTCTGAAGTTAGTGTACCTTTAAAAGATGTTTTTATAAACCATGTTCTCTGCAGCTCTCAGCTCCGAGTGTTGTCGAATTGTCTATAGAAGACTTTTTATTGCTCCTTCAGTGGTTTAAATGGGGTTTGTTTATTTTTACTCTGGGTTGTTTTATGACCCTGCATTGTTTGGCGGAAGGTCATGTGTTCTGGACAGTTTTTTTTCTTCCTTGTGAATTTGAGATTTCATTTTCTGTTTGGCTGCAGAATTTGTTTTAGAAGGGACATCAGGCTGAAAGCGGCGTTTCTTTCTCTCTTGCTCTTCCTGGTTTTGGAAATTCTGTTGGTTAGGTGAAAGCAAGACTTCTTGCTTTGCTGAAGTAGTGAATCTGCTATTGGTGGCTTGACCAGAGACTCTGGTGTTCTGGGAAGCTGTTCTGACTGCAAACTGCTCTAGCAATTACGAGGTTGAGAAGGCCCCATACCCAAGGGAGGATGTGCTGGCCTTGGAGGAGGTTCACAAGAATTATCGCAGGAATGAAGGGTTTGTCATATTAGGAGCGGTTGAGGAGTCTGGGTCTATACTCGATGGAGTTTAGAAGGATGAGGGGGGGAACTAATTGAAACTTACAGAATACTGAGAGGCCTAGATAGAGTGGACGTGGGGAGGATGTTTCCACTATTGGGAAAGACTAGAACTCAAGGGCACAACCTCAAAGCGAAGGGATGATCCTTTAAAACTGAGATAAGGAGGAATTTCTTCAGCCTGCGGGTGGTGAACCTGTGGAAATCATTGCCACAGAGGGCTGTGGAGGCCGGGTCATTGAGTGGCTTTAAGACAAAGATAGATAGGTTCTTGATCAATAAGGAGTTCAAGGGCTACGGGGAGAAGGCAGTAGAGTGGGGTTGAGAATCATATCAGCCATGTCTAAATGGCGGAGCAGACTCGATGGGCCGAATGGCCTAATTTTGTTCCTATATCTTATGGTCTAAGTTAGAATTTTCAATTCTCCAACCAAAGGACTCAATTCAAGTATCACGTGAGCATTAGTCTTTGCTGTGTTAAACCTGTGGAAGGGTTTTGTGTACGAGTTTTGTTTGATTGGAACATTTTAGATATATTTGTTAAGGGTTATACATGTTTTGCTTTTGTTTGTAATTGATAAAAGTTAATTGATCATTTTCTTTCCATACATCTTAACTATTTTCTTAAATAAACTTTGTTTGATAAAAGCTTCCTAGTGGGTCATTTGAATCATACCTGAGATAAAACATATCATGCTTATCCTAACAAAATTCAAGGTGCAAAACTTATAATCCAGATGGGTTCCATAAAATACTTTGGAGTTTCTGACCTGAATCGTAACACTACCTAGAAGGACAAGGGCAGCAGTTACATGGGAACACCACCACCTAGTAGTTCCCCTCCAAGCCACACACCATATTGACTTGGAAATATATCGCCATTCCTTCACTGTCACTGCTGTTAGGAATCATAGAATCATACAGCGCAGAAGAGGCCCTTCAGCCCATCGAGTCCACACCGATGCATGAGAAACACTTGAACTCCCGCCTAATCCCATCTGCCAGCACTTGTCCTGAATGTTATGATGTGCCAAGTGCTCATCCAGGTACTTTTTAAAAGACATGAGGCAACCCACCCAGGTAGCACATTCCAGACTGTCACCACCCTCTGGGTAAAAAGGTTTTTCCTCTCATCCCCCCTAAACCTCCTGCACCTCAGCTTGAACCTATGTTCCCTCTTCACTGGCCTTTCAACGAAGGGGAACAGCTGCTCTTTATCCACCATGTCCATGTCTCTCATAATCTTGATCAGGTCGCCCCTTAATCTTCTCTGCTCTAACAAAAACAACCCAACCCTACACAACCTCTCTTCATAACTTAAATGTTCCATCCCAGGCAGCATCCTGATGAATCTCCTCTACACCCCCTCCAGTGCAATCACTCAAGAACCTCACACAGTCTCTCTCTCTGAATTCCATACCATCGTCCTCATTCTCTTGGGTGAAGATGGATGTGAAGTATTCATTCAATGCTCTACCAATGTCTTCTGGTTGAACGCACAGATTGCTCCCTTGATCCTCAAGGGGCCCTACTCTTTCCCTGGTTATCCTCTTCCCGTTGATATACTTATAGAATATCTTGGAATTTTCCCTACTTTTACTAGCCAGAGCTTTCTCATATGCCCTCTTTGCATTCCTAATTGCTTTCTTAAGCTCCACCCTGCACTTTCTATACCTCACTAATGGCTCCCCTGATTTGTTCCCCTTGTACTTTTTAAAAGCCTTTCTTTTCCTTCTCATTGTATCCTGAATATCTCTGGTCATCCATGGTTCTCTGGGCTTGTTATTCCTACCTACCACCTGAAGGGAACATGCTGGGCTTGCACCCTCCCCATTTCCTTTTTGAATCCCCCTCCCCACCCCCCCATTGTTCTTCTGTATATTTTCGCATTAGTAGCTGTTCCCACTAAAGTAAAAACAAAATACTGTGGATGCTGGAATCTGAAACAAAAACAGAAAATGCTGGAAAATCTCAGCAAGTCTGACAGCATCTGTGGAAAGAGTAGAGCTAACAATGACCCTTCTTCAGCGCTCCACATCAGCCTCCAAAATGGAATATCGATTTGCGAGCGAGACCCCAGGGGATTCCTGAAGTACCTGCCTACATCTCTTGGACTGCCTGGTGGTCACCCATTTCCATCCTTCCTCAAGTCCCTTCAGCTGCAGTGTGACCACCTCCCGAAATGTGCTATCCACAATGCTCTCAGACTCACAGATGCCCAACAGCGTCCCCAGCCGCCGTTCCAGCTCCGAAACGCAAGCTTCCAGGGGCTGCAGCTGGGCACACTTCCTGCACACATGCTGGCCTTGGAAGTATGCCCGGACTCCCACATGGAGCAAGAAGAGCAAACCACAGCTTTGAGCCCTCCTGCCATGGCTAAACCCTTTAAGTTTAAAAACCTTAAGATTTAAAAGAAAATAAAACAAACAATTCCCTAACTTTGCCTAAACAATGAGTTTCATTTTAATATGATTTGGAAATACCCACCAGGACTTACTCACGAATCAGGGCATCCGTTGGTATCATGTCACTTTCTGACCTGTAATATCTGTGCCCTTTTTTGGTCCGAGAGGGAGGGAGGGAGGGAGGGAAACACTAATGTAGAGTTTCGGGAAGGAGTTCCAGGATTTTGACCCACAGCGAGTATACCTACACCATATGGACTGCAGCAGTTTAAGAAAGCAGCTCACCAGCCCCTCCTGAAGGTCAAATAGGGATGTGCAATTAATGCTGACCCAGCCAGCAACACCCATGAATTAATAAAAAAGTACTCAATGGCATACCATAACCATTGATGTAAGCAATGTTAATGGTGCTCTAATAATTTAACTAACTCTATTTCAATTTCATAGGGATTTACAGTGCCATCACAAATGGTAATTCACTGTTCAACCATCATAAGATTGATGCAAATTAGGTTACATGTAGCAGGAGCTAACAGCTTCTCTCAGAAATGCTATCACTGCCATCCACTATCTAGAAAACAAACAATCAAATTAATGAGTTGAATGCATAGTTAAAGACAAACTTTAGAAGCTAAAGTTTTTTTGGGGCATTCGTATTAGTTCGGAGAAGGATTAGCATTACAGATATGGTAACATACATAGAACATAGAACAGTACAGCACAGTACAGGCCCTTCGGCCCACGATGTTGTGCCGAACCTTTTCTGAAACCAAGATCAAGCTCTCCCACTCCCTATCATTCTAGTGTGCTCCATGTGCCTATCCAATAACTGCTTGAAAGTTCCTAAAGTGTCCGACTCCACAGCAGGCAGTCCATTCCACACCCCAACCACTCTCTGAGTAAAGAACCTACCTCGTACATCCCTCCTATATCTTCCACCACGAACCTTATAGTTATGCCCCCTAGTAACAGCTACATCCACCCGAGGAAATAGTCTCTGAACGTCCACTCTATCCCCCTCATCATTTTATAAACCTCTATTAAGTCGCCTCTCATCCTCCTCCGCTCTTAAGAGAAAAGCCCTAGCTCCCTCAACCTTTCCTCAACCTACCCTCCAAATCAGGCAGCATCCTGGTAAATCTCCTCTGCACTCTTTCCAGTGCTTCCACATCCTTCTTATAGTGAGCTGACCAGAACTGCACACAATATTCCAAATATGGTCTCACCAAGGTCCTGTACAGTTGCAGCATAACCCCACGGCTCTTAAACTCAAACCCCCTGTTAATAAACGCTAACACACTATAGGCCGCCTTGAGTGGCAACCTTCAGAGATCTGTGGATATGAACCCCAAGATCTCCCTGTTCCTCCACATTCCTCAGAACCCTACCTTTGACCCTGTAATCTGCATTCAAATTTGTCCTACCAAAATTAATCACCTCGCACTTATCAGGGTTAAACTCCATCTGCCATTTTTCGGCCCAGCTCTGCATCCTATCAATGTCTCTTTGCAGCCTACAACAGCCCTCCACCTCATCCACTACTCCACCAATCTTGGCGTCATCCGCAAATTTACTGATCCACCCTTCAGCTCCCTCCTCCAAGTCATTTTATAAAAATCACAAATAGCAGAGGACCAAGCACTGATCCTTGTGGTACACGGCTGATAACTGGTCTCCAGCCTGAAAATTTTCCATCCACCCTCTGTCTTCTATGAGATAGCCAGTTACTTATCCAATCGGCCAAATTTCCCTCTATCCCACACCTCCTTACTTTCTTCATGAGCCGACCATGGGGGACCTTATCAAACGCCTTACTAAAATCCATGTATATGACACCAACTGCTCTACCTTCATCGACACACAAATCATTAAACATGGGAGGACAAGTTGATAAAGCTACAAAAAATACATTCAGGGTCTTATCAAGTTGCATGGACTATAAAATCAATGAGGGAGTGCTAAACCTATACAGATCATTAGTTAAATAATTTATTCACTCTCCCCAACACCAGTATATGTTGGCTGCAGAGTGTATCATCTACATTAAGCACTGCAGCAACTCACCAAGGTTTCTTCAACAGCACCTAAATTTGCAACCTCCACCAACTACAAGAACAAGGACAACAGACACAGGAACAACACAACCTGCAAATTTCCCTCCAAGTTGCACACCATCCTGACCTGGAAATATACCGCTCTTCCTTCATTGTTGTTGGGTCAAAATCTTTAAACTCCCTAGTTAATATCACTATGAATGTATCTTTACCACCACCTTCTGAAGGGAAATGAGCAATGAGCAAAAGATTGCTGGCCTTGGGAGCGACGCATACATGCAGTGAAAGAATAAAGTCAGAATACAGTGCCCAGTTCTGATTGACTTTAAGATAGATATCAAAAGACTTACTAATATCACAAGATAGCTAGAGATCAAGAAGGTCGTCCATCCAAACATATTCTAAAGTTTGAAATAAGATCGGAATTTGCTGAAAACACTCAGCAGACCGGCAGCATCTGTGGAGAGAGAAACTGAGCTAACTTTTCAGATTATGACCTTTCATCAGAACTCAGGTCATGACCTTAAGTGTTAACTCTTTTTCTCTCTCCATAGATGTTCCCAGACCCGCATGGTATTTGCAGTATTTTATGATTTTATTTCAAATTTACAGCATCCGCAGTTTTTTACTTTTAGATAATCTAAAGTTTCCATTATTTTCAGCACCTGATTACTTCTTTCAAAAATTCCAGGGTTTCTGACTCCAATGCACTTCTTGGAAGACTATTCTATGTACTGATTACTCCCTGTTTAAAGAAGAATTTTATTGGTTTGCACCCATGAATCCCTGATCTTACTCTCAATTTACAAAACCTGGGAAGAATGGGTTTAATTGCAAGAACAAATGAGAAATGCTTGAGCTCCCTTCAACATAACAGTGAGAGGTCTAACATAGTTGTTCAAAATTATAAGTGGTTTTGACACAATCATTAAGGGTGAAAAAAGCACATTTAAAAAAGCAAAAGCAAAAGGCGGAACAGAAAAGTTACCCAAAAATTTGGAATTCAGGGTTATTAGAATGTGGAATGACCTACCAGAAATAGTGATGGAAGCAATAAGCATCAAGGCTTAAAAAGGTATATTAATAAATAATTGGAAATAAGGATAGAAGGGAAAAAAAAGAGCAGAGAAGTGGGACCAGGTTGCTCTCTCCAAGTCAGTGCAGGCGTGATAGTTCCTCACAAACTGGAAAATTTTATAATTCGATAACTGAGCAGATTTTGGCCCAAAATCCTTAAGAGAACGACTGCAGCTGCAAGAAAGGGTTTGAACTAGTATCAGTAGAGGGTGGTGCATTGGTGGTTGTGGTGGAGCGCAGCTGGAATCAATAAGCACTTCGCAAGAAAAAGTAAGGTCTTATATACTGACAATAAGGGTTTAAACAAGAATAAGGAAGAAATCAAGAGGCAAATAATAGGAAAAGGTGTTTGACCAATTGAATCCCAACTAATGCAGAGTACAAAAATTAAGATCGAGTAATTACAGTCAGATTGAAATAGAAAATACAAATGCAGAGGTTTTGATAGAGAGGATACAAGAAGAATATTTCCACTTGCAGAGAAGAGCGTGAGAGACCATTAAAATGAGGTAGTCACCAAGAATTCCTGTAGAGAATTCAGAGAAAAGCTTCTTTATCCAAAGAATAGTTAGGATGGGAGTGGTTGAAGCAAATAGTATAGATGCAATTACGGGGAGGCTAGAAAAACGTATGAGGGAGAACATATGGTGATAGATTTGGAAGTGAAAAAATGAGAGGAGGCACAAATGGAACATAAACACCAACATGGACTAGTTGGGCTGAATGGCCTGATACTGTGCTGTACATCCTATGTAATCCTGTGTATGCAATTGCTAACACAAACTCGGTTGCAGCTTGGGAATGACTGGCGATTAAATATTCCTGAGTATAAACTCAATATTAATTAGAGACAATGCCTTAGCACTAAAACGTAAGGATATTTTTAAATGAATGGCTCAAGCAGGCTCATTTTGTGTTCAGCTGAGGAACACTTGAAGGCAAGAATTTAAAAAAGCCAGTAAGATCTTGGGTTGAAGATACATAGGTGGCAAAATCAATAGGCATAAAAAAAGCAACAGAATCCTTGGTTTTGCATCAATAATACAGACTACAAAGTTAGGAAAGTAATGTTGGTCTTGTACAAGGTGTTAAGTCATAGTCAGGAGTGTCGTATACAGGTTTATGTTCCCAATTAAAGAAGATTCTAAAAACAAAGAAAATGCAGTTACATTGACTGTAACCAGGAATGAGGAGTCCAGTTATAAAGAGAATGTCAGAAGTGAGAACATTGCTCTGGGGCTGAGAAAGTTAAGAGGGTGGCATGACGGGGAATTATTCTAAAGTGATAGATGATAGTGATAGATCGTCTCCACTGGAGAAGTATGGCATTAAGCCACCACTAAATTAAGATTTCAAGAAGAATTAATGGAGGTTCAAAAAACAAATATTCACATAGAGGTCCGTTGGGAAGTGGAATTTCTTGACAAACTACATTGAAGAAAGAGTTGACTTTAACAGGGCATTGGACTGTAGCTTAAAATAAAGTACTAGTAAAGAGTATGGGGAACAAGCAGAAGATTGATTTATACAATGAAATGTTGAAACCAACTAATTAGTTTTAGATAAAGGCAAAATACTGCGGATGCTGAAATCTGAAACACAAACAGAAAATGCTGGAGAACCTCAACAGGTCTAACAGCCTCTGTGGAGAGAGAATCGAGTCTACGTTTCGAGTCTGGGTGACCCTTCATCAGAGCTGATTAGTTTTAGAGATGTTGATTGAGAGATAAATGTTGGCACGGGCACAAGGAGACCTCCTATTCTTTGAAATCCACCCGAACAAGCAATCAAGGCTTCGGTTTAATGTCCCATCTGCTGCAAGACGGCATCAAAGTATCTGCCTACATTCGTTACCCAAGTCTTTCAGTGGAGCTTGAACCAACAACTTGCTGACTCAGAGGTGAGAGTTGTATCAACTGAGTTGATGGCAGACACAGAATAATCAGTATTCAGCTAAACATACGAATACTTTCACTAGTTAGTTGCAGAGACTGAACTGGATGAGTCAGGGACGCATATTTTTAAAGGTGTTATTTATCCATATGGTGGAAGTGAGAAACATTTGTAGAAATTTCCTGAAAGCAAATGGAGCTGAACGACAAAGGCCCACAATAATGCACGAGAGAAAAATACAATCAAGAATGCTTTAGACTCCAACAAAAAGTAATAAAAGTATCAGAGCCATACAAATCAATTATATCGATCTCTGCTGCTATTTCGGTAGCAAAGCATTCCCATAGGAAGTGTCAAGACTGACTCGGTTAAATTAAATTGAAATCCTAATGCAAGCTGGCTAGGGAAGCTTAGCTTTATTTGACTCCATTGAAACTTTCTTACACATTTCCAAAACATGCAATTTTCAAATTCCTGTAGCATGCATCATTCAGGGAGCAGATGAGACAGTTCATGCTACTCCAGTAAGAGGACATAAAAGATTTAGAAATAATTTTGGAGATTATTAGTATTCACACAGAATATTGTACACCCACATAGTAAAAGAGATTCCACTTTAAAAGTTAATATGTTGTTTCAGTAGGCATTTCAGTGAAGCAATTATACACAACTACTAATTAGGTGAATAGTCAAGTATCAAATTACACCTCTGTTTCTACCTGTGCTGGTAATGCAACAATAAAAAAAAACTTACAAGTAGTTAACTTAAATATTACAAACAAAACAGTACAGAGAAAGAGAAACATGTGACTTCACAGGAATTGGATTAAAAGAGCAGTACCGTTTGCATATTTACTCATCCACATCCCTTCCCAGAGCTATTATTTTTAACCTCAGCATTTGGAGTAAACATTAAACTACTTTCGGATTGTACAGATTCAATTTTTCTCATTCAAAATGAAAATCCTGTTATATTAAATGGACAAAACGACATTGGCATAAAGTACTTGAACCGATTTAAATTTGACCAATGGGGAAATACTTTCTTCCTTCCCTCTGAAAGCTGACATTTTCATTTATAAAAGTACTTACAATATGAATTGATTTGAAGGTTAGCGCACAAATCATTAATATGGTGACTACACTGTGAAAGATATTCTAGCCCAATAGTCAGCTTACACTGATGATACATCATGACATAACAATTTATAATTCAAGGTATCCAGAAGATTTAGTAAGTGTAGATCCCCTTTTACCTGAGGATGGATAGTCATATCTTCTCAAGTTTAATTATTTCCAAACGTTTAAAGTTGCTTCTAAAACTGTTCATTATTTCTCGATTAGTTCAAAGTCCTCTGCATAAACTATTTTAATGAGTAAAGTAAAAGTTAATGTTTATTTGTCACAAGGAAGGCTTACATTAACACTACAATTAAGTTACTGTAAAATTCCCTAGTTGCCACACTCCAGCGCCTGTTCAGGTGAATGCACCTAACCAACACACCTTTCAGACTGTGGGAGGAAACTGGAGCACCCGGAGGAAACCCGGGCAGACACGGAGAGAACATGCAAACTCCACACAGACAGTGACCCAAGCTGGGAATCGTACCCAGGTCCCTGGCACTGTGAGGCAGCAGTGCTAACTACTGTGCCACCATGCTGTCCATGATGACCTCTAAACATGGAATTTCTGAGGTGCCACACCCTGGATTACTTAAACAAGATGTGGGGATGCCGGCGTTGGACTGGAGTAAACACAGTAAGAAGTCAGAAAGCTAGTTCCGAAAGCTAGTGGCTTTTGCCACCAAATAAACCTGTTGGACTTTAACCTGGTGTTGTTAGACTTCTTACTGACTTAAACAAACCAATGCAGCTTTACTTACAAGGTGTTGCCTGATTGAAGTCCAATATACAAGAAAGATATAAACCCACGAATGCCTCTGGTCACTTCAAAGCACATCATGAAACTAAACACAAGAGATGTATTGCTTTACAATACATAACAACCCTCCCTCTTTACTTCAGTACAACAACAAACTTTTAAACATTAACGATTACCCACAATGAACATGAGTTACATTATCAAGCCATAGTCATAGAGGTCAACAGTAATAGAAAAACGCCCTTTGACCCATCGGGTCTCTGCTGGTCAAAGACAAACCATCCAACTATTCTAATCCCATTTTCCAGTACTTGGTCCATAGTTTTGCATGCCTTGGCATCGCAAGTGCACATCTAAATACTTAAATGTTATGAGGACCTATGCCTTCCAGCATCCTTCCTCATATCCTCTCTTCCTGCCCCTTACCTTAATCTTCCCGTCTACTCTATCTATGCCCCTCATAATTTTATACATCTCAATCATGTCCCCCTTCTGTCTCCACTGCTCCAGGGAAAACAACCCCAGTCTATCCAATCTTCCTTCATAACTAAAACTGTCCAGCTCAGGCAACATCCTGGTAAATCTCTGCACCCTTTCCAGTGCTATCAGATCCCTCCTTTAATGTGAATTCCAGAACTGCACACTATACTCTAGCTGTGGCCTGACTACATTTTACATAGTTCCAGCATAACCTTCTTGCTGTCAAACTCTATGCTCCACTAATAAAGGCAAGTATACTATATGCCTTCTTAACTACTTTATCCACCTGCCCTGCTACCTTAAGGGACCAGTGTACATGCACATCAAGGTCCTTCTGATCCTCAGTGCTTCCCAGGATCCTGCTGTTCATCGTGTATTCCCTTGTCTTGTTTGTCCTGCCCAAATGCATCAGTTCACACTAATCCGGATTGAATTCCATTCGCCACTGATCAGCCCATCTGATCGTAACCATATCCTCCTATAATCTATGCCTAATCCTTCTCACTATATAGCACTCTACCAATTTTCATATCATACACGAATTTACTGCTCAACCCTCCTACACTCAAGTCTAAATAATTCATATATATCACAAACAGCATGGGATCCAGCACTGATTCCTGAGGGATCCCACTGGATGTGGAGATGCCACGTTGGACTGGGGTAAACACAGTAAGAAGTCTAACAACACCACGTTAAAGTCCAACCCACTGGACACAGCCTTCCAGTCCAAAAGACACCCCTCAACCATCACACTCTGCTTCCTGCCACTCAGTCAATTACGGATCCAATTTGTCAAATTTCTTTGGATCCAAGGGTTGCTACCTTTGCTATGAGTCTCCCATGTGGGACCTTGTCAAAAGCCTTGCTGAAGTCCAAGAAGAGTATGTCAAATGCATTGCCCTCATCTACACTCTGGTCATCTCTTTGAAAAATTCAAGTTGGTCAGACCTAACCTCCCTTTATCAAAACCATGCTGACTGTTCTTAATTAATCCCTGCCTCTTCAAATGCAGATTAATTCTGTTTCTCAGAATTGCTTCAAATAGTCATTATCAGGAGCACCAACATTGCAATTTCACAATCCTAGGGAGTCAACTACCCTGGAGATAGACACCACATCGCACAGAGATCTGGGAGTATATGCATTTGGAATTATGCATTTTCATACCTATCTATTTGGCAAAGGATTTGTGGTAGAGACAGACCCAAATCACAGGAGATGTTTTGGCGAATACCATTGATCAGTGCACTGCCAAGTTCGCAATGTCTCTTTATAAAGATTCTAGGTTATAACTCAGAGATTCAGGACAAGTCAGGTAATTTGATGAACACATTGGATACACTTAGCAGATTGCCTAACCCAGCAAAAACAGAAGATATATCCTTAGATCTACAAGTTGACTTCACTGGCATTGAACTTGAAGATGTTCTCCAAATTGATCTGTACCTTTTGCACAACACAAATGCCAGACTGTAAGAATGAAAAATCTGGGTGTAAAGTGTGTACAAATATCAACAGATTATCACTTTTCACGCCCCAAGTGATCAAGACGTTCGGACGAATGGCATTTGTGCCAAGCAACATACAATTGATCCAGCCAGAGTGCATGCTTAAAATCTCTCAGAAAACAAAGTTGTAGAACACAAATTGTTGAAAGCTCGCATCACTGCACAACAAGTCGACAGAGTACCTTACACAGGCCCACCCTCTGCCCTATCCCCGTAACCCCACACATTTATCCCGCTAATCCCCTTAACCTACACATCTTTGGACATTAAGGGGCAATTCAGCATGGCCAATCCACCTAACCTGCACATCTTTGAACTGTGGGAGGAAGCTGGAGCACCCAGAGGAAACCCACACAGACACAGGGAGAACATGCAAACTCACACAAGGTCTATTAAAAGGAATTTCCTCAAAACAGTTTCTCTTAGACTTAGCTCTGACGTATGACACATTACATGAACTCGGCATGCCCTCAGAGCATTTGCAGAAACACACTAGAACAATTGCTTATGCGGACAAACTGATCCATTATAGCATACAGTTTTTGTGTGGACTGAAAGAACAACTTGGCATCAAAACTCTCAAGGCCAAAGCTGCAGTCATGCAGGGTAAGTTTAGAATGCTCCCAGCATCAACCATCAGCAGTTTCTTACCAATCTGGTTGATAATTTAGTAAATCGAATGGTCACAATCATGTCATTGAAAGGCTCTCATTCAGCTTCTGCAGTCTAATCCAGTTATGCATCTCTGATAGACCAATTGCACATTCTTGACAAAGACTATTATTGGTCAGCTGAAATGCCACCAGGTTTTGGCAAATCGACAACAGCTTCTCTCTGTGATCAGCTTAAATTGTCATCTACTTCTGTAATCAATGCATTCACTGATTAAGTGGAGGAAGCTGGATAACTCATTCCCTGGGATTTATGACCATTGTTAAATTGCACACAAGTAATTCTAAACAGCACTACAGAATGTAAGTGAAGATTCAATCAAATAAACTTAATTATAACACCAACGCACTCAAGATTACTAACAAGCTGGGTGTCAGCATTCATGTTTGTCAGACTACACAGACCTCCCTCCTGATGCACTGGGATCCAACATGATATGTCACAACAATGCAATGCCACCGATCGGCAGAGGACTCAAGGACAAGTGCAGCTTCTCCCACTAGCACAAGTGTGGAATCAGGCTTATTGTGGAAATTTGTGAAACATTGGTTGCAGAAATTCAAGAAATGTCATGGTATCAAGTTTTTGAGAGTTTGTGGTGATGAAACCTCAGCAGACCATGATGCCATTGCTTAGTCTATTGTTGAGTTTGCTATGCTAATTTCAGATGAATGCCTTTTGCCTGAAAAAAATTACAATGCTGACGAAGTGTCTGTTCTGGCGATATGCCCCTAGAAAAACGCTAGCAATGTCTGTGGGGAGTACACCAATGGATGTTAAGAATGCCAAGGACAGGTTGACTAACCTTGGTTGTGCCAATGCAGCTTGCACACACAGTTGTAAAAAGGCTGTAACTGGGGAAGAACCAACATCCCAGGATCTTTAAGGGTATTCGGACATTACCTGTTCACGCAGACACAGGGAGAATGTACAAAATCAACACTGACAATGACCCAAATCAGGAATCGAACCGGTGTCCCTGGCACTGTGAGACAGCAGTGGTAACCACTGTGCCACCATGCCACCCCATTAATACATAGGAAAACAATAAAATGATATGGTCAGCACATTTTCCTGGAGCTGCTGCACTTCAAAATTTCCCACTACACCACTGCTTAATGGGAGGCGCTAGGCATCTCTTGGGGAGTCATTTTTAAAGACAGGTAGGTTATCAAACTGGAATCTTTTCAACTTGATATTCTTCAACAACATAATTACTCACACAAGCATAGATAGGACGAGAAGACTTTCAAGAGAGACCATCCATTGGTTGAGTACGAACAATGACATTGAAGTGGTCATCAAGAAGTGCAAGGCATGTCAAGAGCAAATGCAAAGTCACACAAAGCACCATTGACTCCACATGGAGTTCCTACTCATCTTAGGTCCCAAATCGCATCTGACCTCTCATGTCCATGGTCCAGATTTTGTCATCATTGTCAACTTAATCAAATATTCCATTATTCAACAGTTGCATAATACATTAAGCACAACTGTCATGCACATTCTCAATGCTATTTTCAGTTTTTGGTATGTCAAGAGAGATCACAGATAGCAATCCACAATTTGGTGGTAAGCCACTTTAGGATGAGAGAGAGAGACACAGAATGTCAATCACACTACTACCTCTAGGGTAATTCCCATTACCCTAGAGGTACCCTAGGGGTACAAGTGGTACTATAGCAGTTCAATTGCCCAGCACGTTTCTTACTTAGGAAGTTGCTGTGTCACAAAGGAGGAAAGACTTTTTATCCATTCGTGGGACATGGACGTTGTTAGCAGGTCAGCATTTATTGCCCATCCCTAGTTCCCTGAAAGCAGCTGAGTCAACAATATTGCTGTGGGTCTGGAGTCACATGTAGGCCAGACCAGGTAAGGACAGCAGATTTCCTTCCCTAAAGTGAACCCGACAATCGACAATGGTTTTCTGGTATTCAGTACATTCTTAATTTCAAAATTTCTTTTTTAATTGGATTTAAATTCCACCATCTGTCATAGCAGGTTGCAAACCCAGGTCCGCAGAGCATTAGTTGAGTTTCTGGATTAATAGTCTAGAGATAATACTACTCGGCCATCGCATGACATCAAAAGTTTGGCTAGTACAAGACAAGTGGCCTATTCAGAGTGGAATTAACAGAAGCTTGGGAGCAATCAATTGTTGGATACAGAAAGGCCATTGTCAATGGAAAAAAAGAATTTCATATTTTCAAGTTAAAATAGTTTGACCAACAGTGCTTATATATTAAGTACTTCAGCATCATCATACAGGATAAAAGTGCTGTCCTAAGACATATATTTTTCTTACTTGAACGATCAAAGGTAGATGAAGAATAAAAACAAACATAATTGTATAAATATGATTATTCACCTTCCTTGCAGCATGGATGTCAAAGAATGGCTTGTTTCGCACACTAAATGGTTCCCTTGTCTTATCAATCTGCCCACTCTTCATTTTTTCATGCCGTGGTTGTATTATCTCCTTTTCAATACAGCTCAATCGAACATTAAAATCACAGTCACCAACTGGCTTGCCCTACATGGAAAGCAAATTTAAAATGTTAGTCCAACAGTTAATTACTTTTGTTTTGTAAATAGAAACATTTGCTTTTTATCCACTTCTTTTTGTAGTCTTCTCATGATATTGAAACATCAGAACATATAGATCATAGATCATCATCTATGATAGCAGGCTGTTCAGCCCCTAAAAGTTGATTTGTTGTTCAATTCATCATGGCTGATCTGTACTTCGACACTATTTTAACTACCTCTGGTCTGTAGCCCATAAGACATTTGAGCAGAATTAGGCCACTTGGCCCATCGAGTCTGTTCTGCC
Organism: Mustelus asterias; assembly: GCF_964213995.1. Lineage (NCBI taxonomy): Eukaryota > Metazoa > Chordata > Chondrichthyes > Carcharhiniformes > Triakidae > Mustelus > Mustelus asterias. Next base: position 46,712,935 of record NC_135805.1, read on the forward strand.
ATTCAATCATGGCTGATTAATCATGGCCCATAAATCCCTAACCTAGCAAAATTATGTTGATTTAGATCTTGAAATTTCAATTGAGCAAATTAAGGCTCGAGCACAAGGATCAGGGAGAATGAGGGGCGGGGGGGAAAGGGGGAGTAGGATGGGCATAGAGTCCAGCATTTTCTGCACACCAGGAAAAGTAGCAGCAACTGACTGAGATTGGTGTTTGAGTGGAGCCATCAGTGAATGGGTGAGCGAAACCTGTGACCTTTACTGTGGGTAAAATGGTAACAATTGGTAGAATAACAGGCAGTAAGGAGATGGAGGCTGTTAAAGTGAGGCACTGGAATGTCTGAGTGAATGAAACGGACCCTTAAAATATCCATAGTAAAGGCATTCAGAGACCGGGGAGAGTTGGGCAATGGTCTTGCCAGGCATCCTGATGCGCCTACGAGCCACCCAAAACCAGAGTACTGGATTCACACCTTTCGAGTTAATGACTGGCCAAGCCATGCAATTACATGAAGGAATCGTATCGGGGGAGCAGGTGTAGATCCACTTAAAAGCAGGATCCAAGGCCATGTGAGAGAACTGAGCAAGGAGCTGTATACGATTAAGAAGGAAGTGAGAGATAGACAGGCAGTGCGAGATTTAGAGCGAGACCAATTTGAAAAATCAAAAGTACCACAAGTTGGTGACAGGGTAATGGTGAAGGTAGGGCGAGCGTAGCGGTTGCCAACTGCGGTGGCATGGACTCATCATGACAGGTAATAGGTGCTCACTCATTGATACAAAGACGGGAAGTCGATGGAAACATTATACTCAATTAAAGATGTACAAGGACTCAAACACCCGACTGATGGGGATCAATATTGATGTTTTCACAGGTTCCTGTTTTCCCTGGTGACACTTGTGAAATCACAGGAGACACCAACAGTGTATGTGGATGGTGACACTTGCCTGCAGCCCAGGCAGTCAGCTCAACTACGCAAGGAGCAACAGGGGAATGGATAAAGGAACCGATCATCTGGATATCAGACCGAGTAACCTTCACCAGTCATCGAACGCGAGTAATCATATTAAAGTTTATTTATTAGTGTCACAAGTAGACTTACATTAACATTGCGATGAAGTTACTGTGAAAAGCCTCTAGTTGCCACACTCCAGCGCCTGTTCGGGTACACTGAGGGAGAATTTAGCATGGCCAGTCAACCTAACCTGCACATCTTTGAACTGTGGGAGAAAACCGGAACGCCCAGAGGAAACTCACGCAAACACGAGGAGAATATGCAAACTCCACACAGACTGTCACCCAAGCCGGGAATCGAACCCAGGAACAGCGCTGAACTGTCTAACTAATCGGTGGGAAGTAACTAGAATAAGGATGACCATTGGCACAAGGATATTTCTCCTATGGACGACCATTGTGTGCTGCCAGCAAAGAAGGATGGCCAAGACTGCGGCCACCTTCCACTATCCACTATTGGTGCCTTAAAGAGGGAACAGGAAAGATTAACAGCTGACATTTACCACAGCGTAGTTTAGGATACTTCACTAGATAGATTCCAGAGATATGGGGTTTGTCTTACAAAGAGAGATTGGGCAGTTTAGACCTATACTTCCTGGCGTTTAGAAGAATGAGAGGAGATCTAATTAAGGTGTACACAGTGATAAGGGGGATTGACAAAGTAGACATGGAGAGAATGTTCCCTCTTGAACAAGGGGTCATAGTTTTAGGATGAGGAAAAATTATTTATCTCGAAGGATCGTGAGTCTATGGAATTCACTATCCCAGAGCATGCTGGGACATTGAGTGAATTTAAGGAAGAGGTGGACAGATTTTTAATTAGTAAGCATTTATGGTGAATGGGCAGGAAAGTGGAGTTGAGACCAAGGTGAGTTCAGCCATGATCATATTAAATGGCATAGCAGGCTCGAGGGGCTAAATTTTTGTATCCAAAGCACTAAAATCATTGAATGCAGCCGAGTTCCCCTGTAAATTGAGTACATCACAGTCCCCTGGGAAGCTGCTGTGAATATGTTCTCACACTTGTAGATGGACTGCACAAAAACAGGCCGACCAAGGTACGGGGGATGAGAACACTGGTAACCATAGTGTGGTAGCCATAACAGCAGGTGTCGATATTTGGGTGATGTAGTCATGTGGTGATTAATCATTATAATTAAACAAGCATATAGCAACTGTAACTGGTTAACTATATTCATGAAGTAATCAGAACTATTAGGTGTAAGTGGATATGAATGATTCAGAACAAATGTGCATTTCTGATTGATATATGCAAATCACTTGTAAAATAAGCAACAGTACATCTACCCATGCCATGCATCACTCAGCAAGTCTGTACGCCACCTTCTGGAAGGCAGACTTCCTTGCTATAGCTTGACTGAAAGGTCAATTTTAAACTCCAAAAGCCTTGTCTGGTCTATCAACGGTGCGAAGTACATGTTTGCCGGATAGTGGCAAAAATTCCGCATCGGAGACCAAACATTCTCATTGGAAGAGCCAAGGCGGGAAGAGAAAAGAAAGGTTCATGAGATGTTTTCCTACAAATTGTTATTCATGTACAGACTAAACTATCATTTACAATAAAATGCACTAAGTATCCTCCTTTGTCCTGCAACTGTTACCATTCAATGAAAACTCCCTGACGGAATCTGAACCCAGGAAGTGATTTGGAACAAGAAACAGAAAATAATGATAATACTCAGTAGGTCTGGCAGTCTCTGTGAAGAAAGAAACACCTTTCAGATCTGCAATTTTCATCGGAACATTTGTATTAGTGATTTTGAAATGTTGGTGCTGAACTCAGTTTAAGATGACGTACTATGTAAGAAACAGCCCAAACCCAGATTCAGGTCAGTCTGTACCTGCTCATTTTGTCGTGTTAAGTCCAGTTCTGTCGTGTTTGTGGAATGGAACTATGGCTGCAGTTACAAGATGAATGTATGCGTGTTATAAGATTACTACTCTCATTCAAGAAAGATATCAGGGTATTATAATACCAATACCAGTTATATACAGGCCATCAATAAGTTACTGGATTACCATTGCTTATGAGGAGAATCGAAGTGTTAGGAGTATTATGATTAGAGCAATTAGTAAGTTACTACAAAAAGTAAAATACTGCAGACGCTGCAAATCTGAATAAAAACAAAAAATGCTGTTAGTATTCAACAGGTCCAGCAGCATCTATGAAAAGAAACAAAGTCAATGTTTCAGATTCATTATGACCCTTCATCAGAATAGATTTTGACGGAAATTCTTCCCACTGAAATGTTGACTCTTTCTTTCTAGTGTAACACCAACAGTAACTAGTGGAATCTGTGAAGATATTTGATTTCCACTCTGTCCGTCTCTAGTTTTGCTCATTGGCCAGTTTGCAGTGGACTCCCAATTGCTGGAACTTCACATACATCTGCTGGCATGAAATCATGAGCAAAGATACTCAGCTATAGGCACTCAAAGTTTAAAGTAAATGCAATGACATTTATGTAGGTCATGTGGTCAGGTTTCAGGTTTTTTTTACAGAGTGATGGGTGCCTGGAACTCGCTGCCGGGGAGGTAGTGGAAGCTGATACAATAGTGACTTTTAAGGGGCGTCTTGACAAATACATGAATAGGATGGGAATGGAGGGATATGGTCCCCGGAAGGGTAGGGGGTTTTAGTTAAGTCGGGCAGCATGGTCAGTGCAGGCTTGGAGGGCCGAAGGGCCTGTTCCTTTGCTGTAATTTTCTTTGTTCTTTATTTCTAACAACTGCCTGCAATGCGAGTTGGCATTCGTAATATCACACAAACTTGCTGGTAAATTTCTATTCTGTCTTGAGTTACGAAAAGCTCCTAAAAGGAAGCCCTGACCAGCAGAAAGGTGTCTATGGCTATTAACAATGATTTTTTTTTTAAATTGTTGGTGGTGAGCTGACTTCTTGATTACAACTGAGTGGCTCGCTAGGCCTTTCAGAAGGTAGTTAAGAGTCAACAGCATTGTTGTGGGACTGAAGTCACATATGGGCCAGATCAGAAAAGAATGGCAGATTTTCTTCACTGAAAAATATTAGTGAACCGGAAGGGATTTTACAAGAATCTAGTAGCTTCATGGTCATCAGTAAATAACTTTCAAATAAAAATCCAATGGCAGTAATTAACGGAATTTAAATTCCCCAGTTGCCATGGTGCAATTTGAAATCATATCTCCAAATTATTAATTGAAAGCCTCCAAGTTACTGCCATATCCCAAGATTACAAATTCAGTGAAATCCTATACTTGCACACCCTATCCCATATGAAACGAAAAGAGCACCCAAATGTTGCGATAAGTGAGGGATATGAAAAGCCGATCCAACAAACTGGGTGCTGTAAGCAACCTGTGATCATTGAAAACAACTGCATTTTCAAGGCCCCAAGCTCTAGAATTTCCTCACTAGACACCTCCACCTCCCTTTATGATGCTCCTTAAAGCCTACTCTTTTGGCCAAGCTCTTGGTCATCTACCTTAAAATCACTTTAAAACTGTGCATCAAATTTTTTTATAGCTCTCCTGTGAAACGCCTTAGGATATTTTATTCGGTTCAAAGATGCTATCTAAATACAAGTTGTTGTTGGTAAACATTGTGAAAAATGCTGAAAGAATATTTAATACATGCAAGTACTGGCTTGCATGTTCCTTATACTTAGATTGAAAACAACCTGCTATATATTTAAAAAATCAGCAACACTGTGATTCAACCCTGAGGAAACCTAATATTTTAGGTTGGATGATCTTGGTTTCCGCTCAATTAAGCAGTTGCATTCACACAACAGAGCTCAAGATCCTTCTTGTTACAGGATACGAATCAGAAGCAGATGTTAATCCCCAGGGCCACAGTTGCATTTGGAGTTTGAGGCTGTTGCCAGCTAAGTACAAAACCAAAGCTATAACCAAGCCAAAATGGAAGGATCCCTCAGCCCTTGAAACATTATATGCACGTAATAGGCAACTTTTTTTTTAATTGCACATGTGAGGCAAACAGGGATGGGGAAGCACAATGCACAGATTAAAGTTCAACATTTGGCAGTAAGTAAAGAATCAGACTTGATATTTAAATTATTCACGTGAATCATACTGCTGCAGTTCTGACTCAGAAGTGACTTCCTGCTATACTAGATATTTTCCTGGATTTAGCACAAACAGCATCTCCCTATGATCAGGAATTTAGCTTTACTATCCTAGCCATACAGCACCCTGACCTCGGACACCACAACAATGAGATCCCAGTTTCTGTGTACAGGATATTGTAATCTTGCATGTGCATGTGTGCTTGACTCCTATCTTACAGACAATAGCTGAGAAACACTCAAGACAAGGCGCTTTTTGTGACAAGCAACAGGTTTATTTTACATAAATGATCAGGATACACTGTTATTCATAACACTCCTAATATGGAAAAACAAAGCATGCCACGTCTACTAACATCTGAACTTATCTTATAGACTAGCTCCTTTAACTTGTGAGCTCTCACTTTAAAAAGAGAATGTTCTTCCTTTGTCAGTTTCCACTCCAAACATATGTAAATGCCTTTCTTTCCAGTAAGACATATAGCCAAAGCTTTGACTTTTGAACCCCAGAGACATAAACAAAAACATTTAGGCAGACCCTCCGGTCTGGGTGTCATTCACATGTAGACTGACAGCACCCAGCTCTACCTCAGCACCATCTCTCTTAACTCTTTCACCATAGTCTAAATTATCAGACCTCTTGTCCATCATCTAGTACTGGATGAGCAGATATTTCCTCCAATTAAAGATTGTGAAAACTGAAGTCAATGTCTTTGGTTCCTGTGACAGACTCAGTTACCTAGCGACCAACTCGATCCCAGAGAGGAAGACTTGGAAACAGATAGCGGTACCTAGAAGAGCTATTCAATTCATCCCAAGCCGTGGCCCCAGAGCAGACCCAAATGCATCGAGAACAATCAAAATGTGACATTACAAGAAAAGTTGATTTTTTAACCATAGTGAACTGAGGGGAGCAGAACACCCTTGGGCTGAATCATAGAATCATTGAAACCCTACAATGCAGGAGGAGGCCATTCGGCCCATCGTGTCTGCACCGAGCACAATCCCACCGAGGCCCTATCCCCGTAGCTCCACACATTTACCCCACTAATCCCTCTAACCTACGCATCCCAGGACACTAAGGGGCAATTTAGCATGGCCAATGCACCTAACCCGCACATCTTTGGACTGTGGGAGGAAACTGGAGCACTTGGAGGAAACCCACGCAGACATGGGGAGAATGTACAAACTCCGCACAGACAGTGACCCAAGCCGGGAATCGAACTCAGGTCCCTGGAGCTGTGAGAGAGCAGTGCTAACCACTGTGCCACTGTGACTCACTGAATGCATTCAGTGAATATTACAAGCATCTCAGTCATACTGAAGCACCTCGGAATGCAACTTGTTTTATGTAGACAAGCTTGAAAATAACTTTGCAACATTTGTAAGACCACTGTAAAATGTCTGAAACGTTTCTTTTATTGTTTGAAGCATCTCAGAATTACTTGTTACTTGATGTATGTAAAGAACTTAAATATTTTTTGTGTGATGGCCATTTTGGAAAGATTGTAATGTTCTCACCGATTTATGTATATATTTTTGAAAAAAACAGTTGGCTGATTGGTTGGTGACTATTTTATTTTTCAAAACTATTGTAACTAGTAACTGTAAGGTTTGCATTAGTGGGAGTAAGGTTTACTAATAGTAATAAAGCTTATTAGATTGGCTGATGAGCATTTTCTATTTATCTTAATTGGGGAATTTCAACCAGAATAATTATTTATTGAAATAATAATATAAGCAGAGGCAGGATTAGAGACATTAGTTAAAATTGAATAACTAAAATGATTACTTAAATGCTATAAAAGGTGGCAGGACTAGCAATGTATGGCGGCTGTGGGAGCTCGTGAACGCCAGTGTAATCCAAGGAAAACACATCTGCCGTAAGTAAGCGCAGCTGGAGGAATTTTGGCTCAGGGTTACTGAGCTGGAGGCCAGAGCATACAGCACATCAGGAAGGAAGTAAGTAACTGGACCTGGTTCCAGGAGGCAGTCACACCCATTAAGATAGGTAATCTGATTTGGTCCATGGTCAGGGACAAGAGCGTATGACTACACAACTCTGGTGCGGCCGCACTTGGAGTACTGTGTGCAGTTCTGGTCCCCACATTACAGGAAGGATGTGGAGGCTTTGGAGAGGGTGCAGAGGAGGTTTACCAGGATGTTGCCTGGTATGGAGGGGAGATCCTATGAGGAGAGGCTGAGGGATTTGGGATTGTTTTCGCTGGAAAGGCGGCGGCTAAGAGGGGATCTTATTGAAACATATAAGATGATTAGAGGTTTAGATAGGGTGGATAGTGATAGCCTTTTTCCTCTGATGGAGAAATCCAGCACGAGGGGGCATGGCTTTAAATTGAGGGGGGGTAGTTATAGAACCGATGTCAGGGGTAGGTTCTTTACCCAGAGGGTGGTGAGGGATTGGAATGCCCTGCCAGCATCAGTAGTAAATGCGCCTAGTTTGGGGGCGTTTAAGAGATCCGTAGATAGGTTCATGGACGAAAAGAAATTGGTTTAGGTTGGAGGGTCACAGTTTTTTTTTTAACTGGTCGGTGCAACATCGTGGGCCGAAGGGCCTGTTCTGCGCTGTAATGTTCTATGTTCTATGTACAAGTGATGCAGGTATGAGGATCAAAAAGGTGGAAATGGAGGAGCTTCAGTCCTTGCAACTGTCCAACAGGTTGAAAGGCAAACTGTAAGGACTAAACTGGTGGCTATAGGTTGGATGAGTGAACGGGCCATGGCAAGGTGGTACAGGAACACATTCTAGCAGGGAAGGTAATAGGAATGTAGTGGTAGTACGGAACAGTATGGTCAGGGGGATTGACACAGCATTTGCAATCAAGAGCGAGAGTCCTGAAGGCTTAGTTCTCTGCCCATTGCCAGGGTTTGGGACATCTGCTCTGAGCTGGAGAGAAACCTTCAGTGGGAGGGTCAGAATCCAGTTGCCGTGGCTCACCTGGATACCAATGACATAGGTAGAACTAGGAAAGAGATTCTATTTTGAGAGTATAAGCAACCAGGGGCTATATTAAAAAGTAGAACCTCAAAGGTAATAATCTCTAGATTACTATCTGAGCCTCAAACAAATTGGGTAGGGTAAATAAAATTAGAGCAATGAATGTAGGGCTTAAGGACTGATATGGGAGAAATGGGCTCCAAGTTATGCAGCACTGGCACCAGTTATAAGGAACTGAGTATGTACCATTGAGACAGCCTTCACCCGTACTGTGCTGGGACCAATAATCTAGTGAGTCATATAACTTGGGCCATAAAGAGGGCTTTAAATTAAATGATAGGGCCGAGGGATCAAGTGAGGGAATACGTGATAAATTAAGAGCGGACAAGGCAAGGTAGTAATAAGGGAATTGATAATCAGAGTGTGACAGGAAGAGACAGAGTGCAAAAACTTAAGAGTGAACCAGCAAATAAGGCTGGAGGCTGCGAAGATAATAAAAGACAGAATTAAAGGCACTCTATCTGAATGCACATACCATTTACAGAAAGGTAAATAATTTGACAGCACAAATGGAAATAAACAGGTATGATATTGCCATTATGAAGATGTTGCTGCAGGGTGACCAAGGTTGAGAACTGAATATTCAAGGGATTCAACATTCAGGAAAGATAGGCAAAAAGGAAAAGGTGCGAGATAGCGCTATTAATAAAAGATGAGATCAGTACATTAGTGAGAGAAGATCTTAGACAAGACTAAAGTTGTGTACAAGATAGCCTTGTGTACAAGGTTGCATAGACAGGGTGGATAGGGAGCAAGTGTTTCCCTTAGTTGAAGGGTCAGTCACAAGGGGACACACATTCAAGGTGAGGGACATGAGGTTGAGGGAGGATGTGAGGAAAAACGTTTTTACCCAGTGAGTGGTGATGGTCTGGAATGTACTGTCTGGGAGAAGCGAGTTGCCTAACATCCCTCAAAAAGTACCTGGGTGAACACTTGGCATGCCATAACATTCAAGGCTATGGGCCAAGTGCTGGTAAACGTGATTGGGTGGGATGTCAAGTGTTTCACACGTCAGTGCAGACTCGGTGGGCCAAATGCATGATTCGCTGATTCTATGAAAATCATTTAGAATGGAGCTAGGAAACAACAAGGAGCAGCAAACATTGGTAGGAACTGTTTATCGGCCATCAAACAGTAGTGGTAATGTAGGGCATGATGTAAACCAGGAAATTAGAGATGCATGTAACAAGGGTAATCATAGGGGACTTTGATCTACATATAGACTGGGTAAACTAATTAGGCCCAATGCTGTGAACAACATATTCCTCGAGTGCTTATTCAGATGGGCTTTCAAGAATATTATGTTCAGGAACCAACTAGGGAATGGACTATTTTAGATCTAATGTTATGCATTGAGAAAGGCTAATTAATAACCTCATTCTAAATGTGCCTCTAGAGAAGAACGACCATAATGTGATAGAATTTTACATCAAGTTTGATAGCAATGCAGAGTAAACCAAGGGCCTTAAATTTAAACAAAGAAAATTATGAAGATAAAGAGGGCAAACTGGTTGTGGCAGATTGGGGAACTACATTAATAGCACTGAGATAAATAGCAAGATGACCCATTTTCAGTGATATTGGTTCAGGTATAAATGTTAGCCAGGAGACTGAGAGAGTTGCCTAATTTTTCAAATAATGGCATGGGATCTTCTACATCCACTCAAGTGGGTAGATGGGGCCTCAGCTTAATGTCTCATGTATAAGATAGCACCTTTGCCTGCATCTTCAGCACATTGTTTGGTAGCCAGGCCCGGACAAAATAAAAGGCTCAATAACTTCCATCTCCAGTGCCCACAGCATAGCCTTGGCATCACATAAAATGACAAAGTCACCAATGAAGCAGTCCTTTCTGGAGCAAACATGCCAAGCATGCTTGCACTAATCAAGAAAAGGCTGCTTTGCAAGCTTGAGCATATGCAGAGGATAGAAGATTGGTGCACCTCCAAGGATATGTTGTACAGGGAAGTAGCCTGTGCTTCAATACAAGGATCAAGGTACAAAAGCCTTCAACATCAATTATGCCAAGTGGGAAACTCTAACTGAAGATTAATACAAATGGCAGCTCCAACTATGGGCAAGAATTCACCGCCAAGGCTGCATGTGGTTTCAGAAGCTCCAAAGCAGATGCCATTCCTGCAAACAAGGTGCCAGCAAAGATCATCCAGCAGCACTGGCAAGGGGCAACTTCAGGTATGACTCTTTGGCAGCCTTTCCAGAATTGTCTTGCTCAACCATCAAAGAAGAGCAGCAGTAGATATTCTCATCTAGCGTGGCAAAGTTCCGACGGTTCACCCCACCGTCTCTTGCAGATGGAAGGATACCAATCAATTGTGGTGTGCATCATTCCCCTAGTACTTTATTGTAGTGCCAACTAATCCAAGTGCCTGGAATAGAGCTGAAACCCAAGACCATCAAGCAAAAAATAGATGCAAGTCAAAAATAATACCAACACTATCAAAGGTAAAAAGTCCATTGCACAGATGTTCTCAGAACAGCATTTACTCCAGAACACATTGCTGGATTAATTGTTTGCATTTCAACACCGGTGGTGTTTTTTTTTACATAACTGCTGCACAGTTTTATGTTCATTATAACTTCCCAAACACCGCACTCAACAAATAGCTTTCTTTTGGGAAATGTTGTATCTTTGACTCGGTTTCAGTTCATCCTCTCCTCAAACTGATCTTACAAGCAGGAGATCTTTTTCTGAACTGATTGAACCATTTGTCTCTTCAGCAGCAAATTGAAATGGAATTGCTGTTGATGCACTTCCACATTAAATGAAGTCACCACCCCCCTCCCTGGTCAAACACCATTGTAGGATAAGTAATAAACCTTTAAAAGGTTTTCCTAAAAACAACATTTATTCTTTATCGGACAGTAGTGATATAACATGATTGCTAAAAGCAAGTGGTTTCTTCCTTTTGATTTATATAATTTAGTGCCTGTTTGGCTCTGTTTACAACAGGCCTTAACCTGCAACATACTTGCCTGGTATCTCTATTACTACTTATCTGTCTCAATCTGCTCTTGAAAATTGACTCTTTTGACTGCAGCTCCTGATCTGACAATCTGTCCCATGGTGCTATCATTCTGAAACCAACTTATTATTCTATTTTTAATAATTAAACTTTGCCAAGCACCTTGCTGATATGGAAAAGAAAACAACAGAGTTACACATGAAGTCAATATTAGCATTGTTCTTTTCCTGTCAAAACCCTATGAACATTTCACTGCAGTGGGGCATCATGGAGTGTGCAGCACAAGTTAGATTTTTGCCTGAAGCCTACAGCTGAAATATAATTCGTTCCATGATATGTTGAAAGCATGTGTAGGCTGACAACAATGCACAGACGGCAAGAGGGCATCTGGGACCTTGGCGAACAACAGTCTACCTCCTTAACTAAAGAGAATTAAGATTGAAGAGGAACAACTGAGAAAAAAAATGGTTATAGTCAAATCAGATAGAGTGAAACAAGTATAGGGGAAAATAGAATGTCTTTTTTTTGTTTTCTTAATCCAAAAGTAGAGAGGTCCAATGAACTTTGTATTAACAATATTTTATTAATTCAGTATCGGATACAAGCGTTGCAGGCTAGGCCAGCATTTATTGCCCATCCCTATTTGCCATTGAGAAAGTGGTGATGAGCTGTCTGACATAGAAACATAGAAGATAGGAGCAGGGGGAGGCCATTTGGCCTTTCGAGCCTGCTCCGCCATTCATTACAATCATGGCTGATCATCCAACTCAATAGCCTAATCCTGCTTTTTCCCCACAACCTTTGATCCCATTCGCCCCAAGTGCTAAATCCAGCCACATCTTGAATACATTCAGTGTTTTGGCATCAACTACTTCCTGTGGTAATGAATTCCACAGGCTCACCACTCTTTAGGTGAAGAAATGTCTCTTCACCTCCATCCTAAATGGTCTACCCTGAATCCTCAGACTGTGACGCCTGGTTCTGGACTCCCCCACCATTGGGACTATCCTCCCTGCAAATACTTTGTATAGTCCTGTTAGAATTTTATAAGTCTCTATGAAATCCCCCCTCATTCGTCTGAACTCCAGTGAAAACAATCCTAACGTAGTCAATCTCTCCTCATATATCAGTCCCGCCAACCCCGGAATCAGCCTGGTAAACCTTCGCTGCACTCCCTCAAGAGCACGAATATCCTTCCTCAGAAAATGAGACCAAAACTGCACATAATACTCTAGGTGTGGCCTCACCAAGGCCCTGTATAATTGCAACAACACATTCCTGTTCCTGTACTCGAAACGTCTTGCAATGAAGGCCAATATGCCATTTGCCTTATTTACCGCCTGCTGCACTTGCATGCTTACCTTCAGTGACTGGTGCACAAGGACACCCAGGTCTCGCTGCACACACCTTCTCCCAATTTACAGCCATTCAAGTAGTAATCTGTCTTCTTGTTTTTGCTTCCAAAGTGAATAACCTCACATTTATCCAAATTATACTGCATCTGCCATTGATTTGCCCATTCACCCCTGTCCAGATCATTCTGAAGAATCTTTGCATCCTCACCACAGTTCACCCTCCCACCCAACTTGGTATCATCTGCAAACTTTGAGATGTTACATTTTGTTTTCTCATTCAAATCATTAATATATATTGTGAATAGCTGCGGTCCTAGCACCAATCCCTGTGGCACCCCACTAGCTACTGCCTGCCAATTTGAAAAACACCCATTAATTTCTACTCTTTGTTTCCTCTCTGCCAACCAGTTTTCTATCCATCTCAATACACTTCCCCCAATCCCATGAGCTTTAATCTTGCATAATTGTCTTGTGTGGGACTTTGTCAAACACTTTCAGAAATTCCAAACATAACACATCTATTGGCTCCCCCTTGTCAACTCTACTAGTTACATTTTCAAAGAATTCCAACAGATTTGTCAAGCATGATTTCCCCTTCATAAATCCACGCTGACTATGTCTGATCCTGCTAGTGCTTCCTAAATGCCTTGCTATAAAGTCCTTGATAATGGATTCGAGAATTTTCCTCACTACCGATGTTAAGCTTACTGGTCTACAATTCCCGGTTTTCTCTCTACCTCCCTTTTTTGAACACTTGAATGACATTAGCTACCCTCCAATCTGCAGGGACTGTTCCAGAGTCTATAGAATCCAGCAAGACAACCACCAATGCATCCACTATTTCTAGAGCCACTTCCTGAAGTACTCTGGGATGTAGATTATCAGGCCCTGGGGATTTATCCACCTTCAATTTTCCCAGCACCATTTCTCTACTAATATTGACCTCCCTCAGTTCTTCCCTCTCACTAAGTCTTGCATTCTCCAGCATTTCTGGCATTTGATTTGTGTCCTCTTTTGTGAAGACAGAACTGTATTCAGTTGCTCGGCCATTTCTTTGTCCCCTATTATACATTCCCATTTCTGTCTGTAGGGTACCTACATTTGTCTTCACCAACCTCTTTCTCTTCACATATCTATAGAAACTCTTAGTGTCCGTCTTTTTGCTCCCTGCAAGCTTACTTTCGTTCTGTATTTTCCCCTTCTTAATCAATCCCTTTGTACTTCTTTCCGGAATTCTAAACTACTCCCAATCCTCAGACCTATTATTTTCCTTGGCCAATCTGTATGCTTCTTCCTTAGATCGGATACTCTCTCTAATTTCTTTTGTAACCAATGGATTGGCCCTCCTACCCATTTTGCTTTCGTGTCAGACAGGAATAAACAGTTGCTGTAGTTCCCTTGAATGCGTTCCTTGAATGTTTGCCATTGCCTATCCACTGTCATCCCTTTAAGTAATTCTTCCCAATCTATCAAGGCCAACTCATGCCTCACATCCTCATAGTTTCCTTTATTAACATTCAGCACCTTAGTCTTCAAATCAACTACTTCACACTCCATCTTGATAAAAAAAATTCTATCACGTTATGGTCGCTCATCCCCAAGGGGTCTCGTACAGCTATATTGGCAATATTCCCTTCTCATTACGCAGTACACAGTCTAAGGTGGCCTGCTCTCTTGTTGGTTCCTCCATATATTGGTCAAGAAAACCATCCTGTATATACTCCAGGAATTCCTCCTCTACGGCATTGTGGCTAATTTGATTTACCCAATCTACGTGCAGATGAAAATCACCCATGATCACTGATATTCCCTTATCATATACATTTCTAATTTCGTGTTTAATGTCTTCTTGAACTACTGCAGTCCCTGAGGTGTAGATACACCCACAGTGCTGTTAGGGAGGGAGTTCCAGGATTTTGACCCAGTGACAGTGAAGGAACGGCGATGTATTTCCGAATCAGGATGGTGTGTGTTTGGAGGGGAACGTGCAGGTAGTGGTGTTCCCATGTACTTCTAGATGCGGTGGTCACAGGTTTTGAAGTTGCTGATTTGGGAGCCTTTATACGATCCATACTACAGGTGTGGAGGGAGTGAATGCTTAAGCTGGTGGATGGATTGCCAACCAACTAGCTGCTTTGTCCTGGATGTTGTTGATCTCCTTGAGTATTATTGGAACTTCACTCATCCAAGCAAGTGGAGGGCATTCCATCATACTCCTGTCTTGGGGCTTGTAGATGGTCTGGCATTGGGGAGTCGGGGAGAGTTGGTCTCTGCAGAATACCCAGTCTCTGACCTTCTCTTGTAGCCACAGTATTTATATGGCTGGTCCAGTTCAGTTTCTGGTCAATGGTAACCTCCAGAATGTTGATCTGTAGAATTCAGTGATAATAATGCCATTGAATGTCAAGAGCAGATAATCAGATGCTCTCTTGTTGGAGAGGTCATTGCCTGGTACTTGTGTGGCACAAATTTTACTTGCCACTCGTCAGCCCAAGCCTAAATGTTGTCCGGGTCTTGGACACGGATTACTTCAGTATCTGAGGAGTCGTGAATGGTACTGAGCACAGCGCTCAGTGAACATCCCTACTTCTAACCTAGGTCACAACCTGAAGAACCCCTGCAGTGATGCCCTGGGGTTGAGATGCTTGGCTTCCAACAACCGCAAACATCTTTCTTTGTGCTAGGCATAGCAGCCAGTGGAGAGTTATCTCCGATTATCATTGGCTTCAGTTTTGCTAGGGCTCCTTGCTGCCACTCTCAGTCAAATGTTGCCTTGATGTCAAGGGCAATCACCATCACCTCACCTCTTGAGATAGTTTTCCCATGTTTGGACAAGACTATAATGAGGCCAGGGGCTGAGTGACCCAGTGGAACCCAAACTGAGTGTCAGTGAGCAGGCTATTGCTAAGTAAATGTCATTTGTTAGCATTGCTGACACCTTCCATCTGATGCAGGAGGCCTCATTAGGAAGTCAGGATGGATCTACACTCAGCACATATGCCTGATGATGGTTACAAATCTTGTCTTTTGTTCTGATGTCCTAGGCTGCCCAATCATTAAGGATGGAGATGAGTTTGAAGCCTCCTCATCTGGTTTGTTCACAACTGGATGTGGCATGACTGCAGTGCTTTGATCTGATCCTTTTGGTTGCAGGACCACTTAGCTCAGTTTATAAGGTTGGCACCTCATTTTTAGGTGTGTGTGATGTTGTTCCTGGCATGTCCGCGGGTTCCCCTCATCGAAGGTTGATCCCCCCCCTTGATGGTGATGATAGAGTGGAGGATATACCAGATTATGAGGTGAAAGATTGTGGTTGGAAACTATTCTGTTGCTGTTGATGGCCCACAGCATCTTATGGATACATAGTTTTGGGCTCGTAAATCTCTTCCAAATCTATCCTATTTACCATAGTGGTAATGCCGTAGCACAAAAGAGGGTGTAAAGATGAGACTTCATCTCCCCAAGGACTGTGTGGTGGTCACATCAATATTTCACAGACAGTTGCATTTATGACAGGTAGATGAGTGAAAGTTAGGTAAAATAGGTTTTCCATCTTGTTGGTTCCATTGCCACCTGCATGGTGACACAGTGGTTTACAGGGATAGGGCAGGGGAGAGGGCCTGGGTAAGATGCTCTGTCAGAGTCGGTACAGACTCAATGGGCCTAATGGCCTCTTCTGCACTGTATGATCACTACCTTCCACAGGCCCAGCCAAGCAGATACGCCCTTCAGGACTAGTCCAGACCAGTCTGCAGTGGTTCTACCGAGCCATTCTTGGTAATGAGCATTGAAATCTCAAACTCAGAGTATGCTCTGTTCCTTTGCTACCCTCAATTGATCTTCAACATGGAGGAGTATTGATTAATCAGCTGAGGTGGGTGGTAAACAACAGGAAGTTTCCTTGCCCATGCTTGACTTGATGCTATTTAATATCAGGGGATCTAGTGTCAATATCGAGAACTCACAGGACCACTCCCTTCTAATTGTATACCACTGTGACACCACCACTACCCCTGCCAGTGAGACAGAGCATATCTAGGGATGGATGAAGGTGGCATGGTCACCATTACTGACATTAGTTTTTAATCCAAACATGGTACGCCCTTTAGATTTAGATTCCATCAGCTGCTTTGGTGGCACATAAACCCTTGTCCTTGGCGGATTAGCCGGGGCCTCCGGATGACTATTCCAGTAATATCACCACTATACCCCCCTGCCCCCACAATTATCATATTGTTAAAATAGAACCAAGCTTGTTTATTATGAGCCCTAACCTTTTGAAGGCAAATGCAATGAGTTCTTAAAAATTACAGGGAGGCTGAGAGAGAGTGTGATATAATTAGCAGAAAGGCATAAATCAATCAGCAAGTTATAGATTCACAGCATACAATACCTCCCTTCATTCTTGAGTTAGTCAAATTGTACTTTAACAGCATTCCCCGTGAACCTACCATAACTTTTCAGGACAATTTGGTTTAATATATTACAGCAAAA
The DNA here is from genome assembly GCF_964213995.1 of Mustelus asterias. NCBI lineage: Eukaryota > Metazoa > Chordata > Chondrichthyes > Carcharhiniformes > Triakidae > Mustelus > Mustelus asterias. The sequence goes on from NC_135805.1 coordinate 46,729,886, forward strand.
TTTCATACAAAAGAATTAAAGGTTATTGCCACACTATGGGTTTATAAATGCATTCAATCAACATCCTGGGGATTACCACTGACCAGATAATTAACTGAACCAGCCATATAAATACTGTGGTTACAACAGCAGGTAAGAGGTTGGAAACGCTGTGGAGAGTAACTAACCTCCTGACTCCCCAAAGCCTGTCCACTATTTACAAGACACAAGCCAGGAGCGTGATGGAATATTCTTAACTTGCCTGGATGAGTGCAGCTCTAACAACATTCAAGAGTTTGACACCATGCAGGACAAAGCAGCCCATTGGTAGCCAATGATTCATATTTCATAACTCCGATTATTTAATTTTTATAGTAACAGATTGAAACAAGGAAAAAGAATCACATTGCTGTTTCTCATTGCTGTTAATGACACCACTGTACAGTGTGCTTTTATGGAATGGCTTATCTCTGCGTGAAGAGAAAGATTAAATTACAGTTCTGACAGCAGTTACTGTGCATTGTTACACAGCAAATTTTCATTCTAGACTTAAGCAAATCAAACTCCCAGAACCTTGAAATTTCAAATATTTTACTGATAAAACTCTTGGATCCTCATGAAAAATTTAATGTATCACAAACTACTGTATCAATGTTTTAAAAATGCATACATGACCCCTCCATCTCCAAAATGATTCAGTTCTGTAACTTCCTGTTCACACTACACTTTAGTATTCACACATGAAGGTACGTCACTGGCTTCCCAACTCTTTGCAAACAGTAATCAGTCATCCGACAGCAAATTGACAGTCAGAGTTGTGAAGTGGCTTACTCACTCCCCCAGCACTTCATAACTAGTTTAAACACCCTAGCGTGTTAGGCATACATAAGCCCAGTGATCCAGCTAAACAGGGGTTAGATCATCATAATGCAAAACAAGCATCAAACACATTTTTTCCCCAAAGGCACAAAGGGTTAAAAATATACATTTTTTTTTCACCCACCACATAGAATCCTGCCATGCTCCCCTCAATTTTAGTGCAAAGATAGTTTGGATTGACTCTAGGAGGGGCGGCACGGTAGCACAGTGGTTAGCACTGTTGCGTCACAGCTCCAGGGACCTGGGTTCAATTCCCGGTTTGGGCCACTGTCTGTGTGGAGTTTGCACATTCTCCTCGTGTCTGCGTGGGTTTCCTCCGGGTGCTCCGGTTTCCTCCCACAGTCCAAAGATGTGCGGGTTAGGTTGATTGACCATGCTAAAATTGCCCCTTAGTGTCCTGAGATGCGTAGGTTAGAGGGATTAGCGGGTAAAAATGTGGGGATATGGGGGTAGGGCCTGGGTGGGGTTGTGGTCGGTGCAGACTCGATGGGCCAAGTGGCCTCTTTCTGCACTGTAGGGTTTCTATGATTCTATGATTGACTCTAGGACTTGTAGCAGGAACCACAAATCCAAACAATTCAAAAGATAGCCAACATAATAAAATCATCATACCAACTGGGAATAAAGAATTTACATTTATATAGTACCCTTCTTGACCTCAGGGCATTCCGAAGCATTTTACAGCCAATTAAATATTTTTTGAAGAGTAATCAATAATGTAACGTGGGAAAGCAGCCAATTTGCCCATGGCAGAGTCCCTCAAACAACAAGGTAATAACCAAATACTCTGTTTGTAATGTTGCTTAAGGTACAAGACAGGACACCAGGCAGAACATTCCTGCATTTCTTTGACTGGTGCCATGGTCTTTTTACATCTATAAGAGAACAACTGCCAGAGCACAGGTGAAGTTTCCAAAAAACTGCCATCGAAAAACAAAATCACCTCTGACAATGCAGTGCTTCCTTAATACAGCAAGGAAGTTACAGAATGGTACATTCAAGTCTCTGCATTGATGAATTAGTGCTACCATTAAGTCAACACCTAAGGGTATAAAGCATAGGATCATAAAATCCCTACAGTGCAGATGGAGGCCATTCGGCCCTTCGAGCCCAAACTGACAAAAAACCACCCAGGTCCTATTCCCATAACACTACGTATTTACTCTGCTAATCCCCGACATCATGGGACAATTTAGCATGGCCAATTCACCTTACCCGCACATCTTTAAACTGAGAGATGAAACCAGAGCTCCCAAAGGAAACCCACACAGACACGGGGAGAACGTGCAAACTCCACACAGTCAACCAAGGCCGGAATTGAACCCAGGTCCATGGCACTATGAGGCAGCAGCACTAACCACTGTGCCACCGCGCTGCCCTTAACAGCCAGCAACATATTTTTCTACTGTTGTACAGCTCTGAATTCACTCCAAGGAAAACAAAACAACAGCTTTGGCACCCATCACAAACCCTGACTACTTGCCAGTGATTTCTTCCACCCTTCTGACACTTGCTCAGCCCCTCATCACACATCAATGGCAGCAAGTTAAACTGAATTTAGATCAGCATTTTCAAAAGTCAAATGTTGTTCTCCATAGACCTGAGATGCCTCCAACATACACACTCTTCAGAGTGCATTTCAGTTCCATGGGAACTGTAAAATATGTGTTCAATACAGGATTCCAACACTTGAGAAAATTTGCAAATAAAAAAAGTCAGGTTTCTTGTTCATAGAATTACTAGGAGATACTCCTAAGGGATTATCAAAAGCCAGATGCTAAATTAAAAGGCAGTATCTCTGGTGGTAATCTCAGGATTACTATCCCTGCCATTGGGATAGGCAGATCAGAAAGCTAATATGTAGCTGGAAGACTGTTGTGGAAGAAGGGATTCAATTTCATGGCATCAACATTGTTATAGCTTCTTCCTGTGCCAATGGGACAAGCACAACTTGAATTGGAATGAGCAGACTCCTTTCACAGATGATGAATAGGGCTGTGGATACGACTTTAAAGTAGTAAGGAAGGGGAAAGGATCGAGTAGAAATAAAATAAGCCTGAAGATAATAGACAGAAGAGATGAGAGGAAACTGGAATGACAATCAGGGAACAGGCAGTTATAGAACACAAGTGTAAAATGATGGTTAAACATTAAGTGAGAGCGAACAAGTAAAATTGTCTGCACAACAGCAATGTGCAGAACATCCATAATAATAGAAGAACTGGAAACACTGAACTCAGGAGGCAAATGTAGTAGAGATAATCTAAACCTGATTAACAAGGCTAATAATTAAATAATAGAAACATAGAAACATAGAAAAATACAGCACAAAACAAGCCCTTCGGCCCCACAAGTTGTGCCGAACATATCCCTACCATTTAGGCCTACCTATAACTCTCCATCCTATTAAGTCCCATGTACTCATCCAAGAGTCTCTTCAAAGACCCTATTGAGTTTGCCTCCACCACCACTGGCGGCAGCCGATTCCACTCACCCACCACCCTCTGTGTGAAAAACTTCCCGCTAACATTTCCCCTGTACCTACACCCCAGCGCCTTAAACCTGTGTCCTCTCGTAGCAGCCATTTCCACCCTGGGAAAAAGCCTCTGAGAGTCCACCCGATCTATGCCTCTCAACATTTTATATACCTCTATTAGGTCTCCTCTCATCCTACGTCTCTCCAAGGAGAAAAGACCGAGCTCCCTCAGCCTATCCTCATAAGGCATGCCACTCAATCCAGGCAACATCCTTGTAAATCGCCTCTGCACCCTTTCAATCATTTCCACATCCTTCCTGTAATGAGGCGACCAGAACTGAGCACAGTAATGTAATGTAGCATATCATCAACATATTTAGAAAGCAGAAGGGAGGAAGTTAGAAATAATATATAGAAAGCAGAAATAATATTTAGAAAGCAGAAGGGGTGATAGTGTATCTATCTGTACTCATTAGAAATAATGTAATATTAGTTGAAAAAAGGGATATTAAGATAGAAACTGATTCCACATAAAGGGAGATAAATGATACAGTATCGATCACAGCATTGGGATATTCTACAGACCACTAACAGAGGAAGGAAAGTGGATGAAGGAATATATAAGCAAGTCTAGGAAATGAGTCAAAGGCATGGAATAATAAACACAGTGGAATAACTAGGCAACAGTGATGGTATGATTCAAAATAATAATGGAGAAAGATGTCAAATAAAGGTCAAAATAATAGATTCGATAAAAGAGAGTTGTGAAAGGGTAAGAATGGAGAGGAGATTGAAAAAATTGATCAACCACAACAGAAAGGCAGTAGCAAATATTTAAAGAAATAATGAAGGGTCGAAGAGAAACATATCCGACTAAAAAACCAAATACATATCCTATAATGAAACGACAGAGAAAGGCACACACAAAGTCCATTAACAACAAATGAGTGGATGATAAAAAGGAATATAAAAAGGTTAGAGAAATGTCATCAAAAACCATTAGGAACACAGAGAAACTACAAAAGTAAATTAATCAAGGAACGTAGAAATAAATAGTAAACTATTCTACAAGCAAATCAAAAACAAAAGAATCAGGGTCGGGACAAGGTCACTAGGGAATGCACAAGGTAAACTCACAGGTATTGACAAGAAAATGTCAAATATATGGAATAGTTATTTTGCCTCAATATTTACAAGGGAGTTGATAAAGGTAGGCAAGACATTAGAAAAATTCAAAGAAGGTGTAAGGACTTGAAGATAGAAAGAGGAGAGATCATTAATAAACCAATAAAACTTAGATGATTAAATCAGAGTTCAGTTGGATTGAATCTATGCATATTTTTAAAAATTAGTGAAGAAGCACCATTACATATTTGAAGAGATAGAACAAATCCAGGGAACCAAGAGCTTAACGTCAACAGTAGAAATGATAATATAACCTTCACTCAAAAATTAAATAAGAAGCAGCTTGAAACCTAAAATATAAATAGTAATCAACACCAACTTAAAAAGGGAAGGGGTCAGGGTTGCCAACCCTATTGAATATTCTTGAAGATATAACAGAAAGTAGGCAAGGTAACGCAGTAGATGTAAAGTGGGTTTTCAACAGGCCTTCAATAAGGTGATGCATAGTAGACTCATGACCACAGTCAGGACATATGGAGTTAAGGGACAAACAGCATTATGGATAGCAAGCTGGCTACAAAACAGAAAGCAAAGAGTTCATTCATAGAATCCCTACAGTGCAGGAGTGGCCATTTGGCTCATCAAACCTACATCGACTCTCTGACAAAGTATCTTACACAGGCCCTCTCCCCAGCCATATTCCTGTAAACCCACACATTTCCCATGGCTAATCCTCCTAGCCTACACATCTTGGGACACTAAAGGCAATTTAGCATGGTCAATCCATCTAACTGGCACATTTTGCAGTGTGGGAGGAACCCGGAGTACCCAGAGGAAACCCACGCAGACACGGGGAGAATGTGCAAACTCTACACAGACAGTGACCCGAGGCTGAAATTGAGCTCACGTCTCTGTTGGGAAATGATTCACAATCAACAGTGTTATTCACAATTTACAGAAACAATTTCAACTCGGGAATCAAAAGTACAATTTCAAAAAGTTAACACTAAGGAAGCATGTGACAAATACAAGACTATATTGATAAACATAACTTGCAAATTTTAATTCAGAAGAATGTGAGGTGGTGCATTTTGATAAGAAGAATAAATACATCATGTATTGTTTGGGTAACAAGTCTAACTAAATGTAAGTCATTTGGAGGATGTATAAATAGTAAGCTGTTCAGAGTGTTTTTTTGAAAGAATATCTGGTCTCCATTTCCAGCTATAGGTTTGCTGAAAGGTCAGGTGCTACTGCGATCACTTGGATCTGGGCAGGCAACTAGTAGATTTTGGGAAGTCAAATTCACTTTCTGCTTTGAGAGTTTATGGTGTTAACAGCATCCTTGCAGTTTCTTGTCTACCTCAAGGAACTTGAAACATTCAATTATTCCATTAGGGAATCATCAGACTGGTACATTGACAGGTGGCATCAAACAAAAAAAGAATCCTGGGGACTATTGATACTCAGCATTGGCTAGAGTTGGAAGCGCTGGGAGCAGAAGAAAGAATCTGCAACATTTGGAGTGTTTGGTTCAGTATTGGAGAACACAGGGAGGGAGGTTCTGGTGTTTGGATGTTCTACAGGTTTAGAACTAATTTTTGTCTGAAGATCTATGGACTCAGGAATGGAATATTAGCATCCAAAAGCATTGGAGGTGGTTAACATGGGGTAGCAATAGGCAAGGTGCTTGGAAGTGAGAGTCCAGGTGCATTGAGGGTGAAGTCATACTCCAACTATCAAAGGAGAGGAGGGTGCAAGAGAATCTGGGCTGAACTGCCACAGGCTGTTACAGGCTAACATTCAGCCTACATGACAGTCCCATGCTGCCCACTTTTCAGCAAAGAAAAAACATTTAGCACACTAATTATTGACCGTATATATAGCTGTAATAAATTAGAATGTTTACAATCTGGCAACTCCTCTATATAAATAAACTCAGGCAATGTAACAACCTGCTCGAGATAACTGCATTTTAATTTAGATAATTTTAAAAAATACATTTTATCTTCAAATAATTCCCTCAAAAAATACGTATTTTACGATATCATAGTTAAATTTCTATTTCTCTGATAGCTACCACAGCTGCTCCTTCGCTGTCTGTCTTTCTCATCTTGACATACTTTCTAAAGTAAAAAATGAATAATTTTATTTAGAAGTTTGCTGAAAACCTACTGAAATTCATCATTCAGTTTATATTCACACAAACTGATATACAGTTGCAAATAAAGGCAGTGCGTTAAAACCAAAATACTATTCTACAGACTCAATGTGACATCCCTCAAGAAATATTATTTGTTATTGTAAAATCCAAGTGAAATTCAAACATAAACAAAACCTAAATAAAAATTGCAAGTTGTAAGGTTTTTTTAATTCATTCATGTGACACGGGTGTCGCTGGCTGGCCAGCATTTATTGCCCAGCCCTAGTAGCCCTTGATCAGAGGGCAGTTGAGAAGCAACCACATTGCTATGGCTCTGGAGTCACATGTAGACCGGACCAGTTATTTCCTTCCCTAAAGGACTTCAGTGAAGCAGATGGGTTTTGCCGACAATCGACAATGGTTTCATGGTCGTCAGTAGATTCTTAATTCCAGATATTGTTAATTGAATTCAAATTGAATTCAAATTCCACCATCGGCCGTGGTACCCAGAACATTAGCTGAGTTTCTGGATTAATTGTCCAGCAATAATACCACTCGGCCATCGTCTCTCCAGCAACACCAACTCCATTTAGTAAGAAACATAAACTTCTAAGAAATAATCTGAATGAAATTTGCGCCCAAGCTTCTGAAATAGATTTGAAAACCAACCAAAACATGTAATATTAGAGGGCAGAGTAAATAATTTTACAAACTAAGCTGATACCTCTCAGGAAAATTATGCAGTGTGTGCACCTGCTCAGATTCAAAGATCTGCCTTTCAACAGAGCAAAAATAACGTTCGAAACTGCCATTCAAGAAAAAAACATCAATTAAGATTCTCAATGGGCTAAACTAGAACCTTAAAATTTACATACTTTAGCCATTAAAAGTTTCAGTCATTGATTAAGAAATAAGTTCCCAGTGACAAATGTTTTTAACTTCTTTTATAAGTTGGATTTCCTCATTAGGAACTCAGAATAGAATATTACCAGTTGCTTCTCACTGGCAATTTCCCAGCTCACTCTGATACCTATGGTTTCCACCTCTTCAGTTCAGATTCTCTGCAGTTTTACTTTGAGTCAGTCAACAAAGTGTGACAGGAATAACGTAACCAAAATTAAGTGACATTTACAGCAACGGTAAACTATGCATAAATGTATTTCTACAGATCTCTTGAGGGTGCTCAGAGTGAATCAAGGCCTCTGTAAGATCAGAGCTGCTAAGTTAAGCTACCAAGAATACTGCCCAATCATAATTGAAAGCAGTGGGATGTGGCACGGTTCAGTGTCTGGCAACAATGGGACAATGTCTGAGAATCTAGCAATATTTTGAATGGGATAATGTAACAGCTATCCAATTTCATAGAATCTGTAGAATCCCTACAATGCAGAAGGAGGCTATTCAGTCCATCGAGCCAGCACCAATGACAATTCCACCCAGGCCCTAACCCTACATGTTTACCCTACTAATCCCCCTGACACCCCCCTAACACAAAGGAGCAATTTAGCATGGCTAATCAACCTAACCTGCACATTTTTGAACTGTGGAAGGAAACGAGAACACCCGGAGGAAACCCATGTAGACATAGGGAGAATGTGCAAACTCTACACAGACAGTCACCCAAGCTGGGAACTGAACCGGGTCCCTGGCGCTGTGAGGCAGCAGTGCAAACCAATGTGCCACTGTGCCACCCCTAATTTGCCCTTAATTTTCTGCTCTTTTCCCATAGCCCTGCAAATATTTCCTTTTTAGTATGCACCAATTCTCTCAAAAATTACTGTCGCCAGACCCGAGTGAAATGTACCCTAAACTATTAAGAAAAGCAAGTGTGGAAACAACAGGGCTTTAACCAGTGTCTTCAATCATCTCTGGCTGCAGGCATAGTGCCAGTGGACTGCTAATAATCAAAAGAGAGAAATTGAGAAGTAAGTAATTACAAGGCAATGAGGCTAAGCTTGTCTGTGAGTAACTTCTTGGAAATACTTCTGAGGAACAGTGTTAATGGCCATTTAGAAAAGCACGGATGAATCAAGATCAGTCAATATGGTTTTGTTAAGAGAACTTCATGTCTGACTATAGCAATTGAAGTTTTTGTGTTGGTTGCAAAGAGGGTTAATGAGATTTTTGGTATATACATGGATCTTAGCAAGGCTTCTGACAAGGTCACCAGAATGGTCAGAGAACTAAGTGTTCAAGGAATCCAAGGAAAAGTAGCTAGTTGGATTAAAAGATGGCTCAGTGGTATTTGTAAAGAGCCAAATTTACCAAACGACCCCGACAAGAAAACCAATGAAGAAGATTTCACTTTTTATGACTTTTGCTTGAACAATCAAACCAAAATCAAGATAAATTAATTTGAGGCAAATTGTAGTCAATATAAATGATAAATTGCATATTAAATAGCAGATACAATAAAGATAGATCTAACAGATTTACTAGGCAGTTCACTCAGCACACATAGCATCTATTTCAGGTGCAAAGTCCATCAAGACTCTGGTTTTCCTCGGATAGAATTCCAGCTCCTTTTCCTCAAAGATTTAGCTGCAAATTCTCATTTAACAGCAGCTCCCAATTAACCTGAGTTCCACAGACATGGTCCTTGCCAAAAAGGCACACTGCTCCCGAACCTTCTTAGCTCTGCTCATGATCATTTAGATGGTATGAATTCATCACTATTGCCCTAATCAAACCTGCAGTCATAACCCTGTGCATGTTATGACCATGTCCAGTCAGTCAATAACTTACAGTAACAGAAAAGCTGCAGCAACCTTGTATTTGCCTGCCCATGGCAGCTCCTGGATCCAGCCTTCATTTTCATCAGCCTGCCTACACTGCACACTTGGTGATCTGAGATGGATTAGGGTAATGCTGTTGGTGTGCTGCATATGGACTTCCAAAAGGTATTTGATACAATGCCATGCAACAGATGTGCAGAACTTCAAAAGGACATACAGATTGGTAGAATTGATAGACATGTGACAGACAAATGGTCTTCTTCAGTGCTGCATACTTCTTTTATAGTTTTATATGCTTCCAGCACCAGATTATGACTCTTGTGTGTAAACAAAAATCCAATCTCACCTTTGGTTCTTTTGTTAATTACCTGAATTGTCTATCCCATGCCTAATGACCATCCAGTGTGGAAACACTTTCTTCTTCTCCATTGTATCCAAATCTTTCACAATAATCTATGCACATATACACCCAGTTCCTTGCTCCTGCATCCCCTTTCTGTACTCTTCATGTTGTGCCGTGGCAGTCATTCTACTAAAATGAACCACTTCATGTTTCTCTGCATTAAATTTTAATTTGAACCCCCTTAATCTTCTCTACTCTTAAGGAGTTCAATCCCAATTTCTCTAGTCTTTCCAAGTAACAGAATCTCCTGTGCCCTAGTACCATTCTGGTTAATCTCCTCTGCATCGTCTCCAAGGCCTTGATATCCTTCCTCAAATGTGGTACCCAGAACTGATCACAGCACTTCAGCCCAGAACTAACCATTGATTTATTGAGTTTGAGCATAACTCCTTGTTTTTATACTTCCAGCTTCTATTTATCAAGTTCAGGAAGTTTTTTTAAAAAACAGCCTTCTCAAATTGTCTTGCAACCTTCTAAGATTTCTATGCACACACCTGCAGTTCTTTGTCCTTTCAGAATTACACCATTGTTTATATATTTTCTTCCAATTCTTCACACCAACAACATCAATTCACACTTCCCTACATCATTAAATTTAATCTACTATGTGTCTACTCAATTCACCAATCTGTTGATGACCTCCTTAAGTCTACCATGTTCTTCTTCCTCTCTAGTTATAACGTTGGGTTCCCATTGTCTGCAAGAAATAAATTATCAATATGTATGAAGAAAGGTCTTGGGGTCCAGCTTTATGGAAAGTAAGTCTCAGGCTCCAGCAAAAATTGAATCAGAGCCTCAGAGCAATGACCAGCTGTCCCATCATGTGAGAGCATGTGGAGAGAGTCACCAGGAATACTGCAGACTCTGAGCATTCTGGAGAAGATCCTGGGATCTAGAACCACACAAGAGAGATCTCAAGGTCTGGAAACAAGAGCGGTAGTTCTGGGATTTAATAGCATTGGAAATGGGCTTGAAGGGGTTGGGAGCATTGAGGAGGCTCCTGAAATTCAAGTGGAGGGGGCAGGATGGAAGACTTATTTGAGGGCAGATATCAGAGACCTAGGATCAAAGAAAATCAGAGAGATTGTCAGACCAAACTATAATAGCATTAGGAGAATTGCAAGAACTGACAGTCTTAGATATGTGCATGGTATAACAGCCCCCAAGGAGTGGAGAATGGCATCAATTGGCCCTTGGCCCCATGACACAACCAGATGTCTTGGGGTCTCCAGTGGTCTGGTTAGTGCCTAATCCAGCTTCATTCCCAAATAACAGAACTGCTGCTAAAGGAATAACACTACCGACTTATATCCAAGCAACCCATCTGACGCCACTAAAACCGCATATCCGGAAGGTGCACACCACCTCCAACTGCGTTCCCACTGACCAGCCTCCTCCTCTGACACACCTACAGCAGTTTGTGCACAGCCAGGCACACCGTCACTGGTTTTCCTGTTACCAGCTGGCACTTGTCTTTACAATTTTACTTTAAATCACAAATGACCTGTGTGACTGTGACAAAGGTGAACTTTCCACTTCGTCTTCTTGTCCTGTCTGCAGACTTTGACACAAATGATTACACCATCCTCCTCCAATACCTCTCCACTGTCATTCAGCTGGGTGGGACTGCTCTCACCGAGTTCCATTCTTAGCTATCAAATCACAGCCAGTGAACCACTTGCAAGGGCTTCTCTTCCTGTTCTTTCACTGTTGCCTTTGCTGAATCCTTGGCTCTCTCATATTTATCACCAACATACTCCCCCTGGGTGACATCATTTGAAGGCACAGTATCAATTTTCTCATGTATACTGACCATACACCAGCTCTACCTCACCACCACCAGCATTGTCGACTCCTCCACTATTGCTAAATTATCAGACTGCTTATCTGACACGCAGTACTGGCTGAATAAAAATTTTCGTCAATTCAATACTGGGAAGACTGATGGCATTGCTTCTGGTCCCCTCTCCAAACTCTGTTCCTGAACTACCCCAACTCCATCCCTCTCTCCGTGGACAGTTTGAGATTAAAACAGTCTGCTCACAACTTTGTATACATATTTGTCTCTATGATGAGCTTCCAACCTCATATGCATGCCATCACTATGATAGCCTATTCTCACCTCTATAACATCGCTTAACTTCATCCCTATCTCAGCTCCCGATGCCAAAGCCCCATTCATGTATTTCATTACCTGTAGATATGGGTATTCCTATATATACCTAGCTGCTCTCCAAAATTGTACCCTCCACAAACTTGAGATCATCCAACACTATCACTGAACTCTTAGCAAATTCTGTTCCCCATCACCTTTGTGCTCACTAACCTGCACTGGCTCCTGGTGAAACAATATTTTGAATTTAAAATCCTCATTCTCATTTTCAAATTCCTCCATGGCTTTGTGCCTGCCTATTTCTGGAATTTCTACCAACCGCATAACCCAAGATATCTACACTCCTCTACTTCTGGGCTCTTTTGCATTCGCAATTATAATTGTTCCACCATTGGTGGCCATGCCTTCAGTTACATAGGCCCCAAGCTCTGGAGACCCCTCTCTACCTCACTTTCTTCCATCAAGACACTTCTTAAAACCTACATCTTTGACCAAACTGTGGCCACCTAAGCTAATACTGCCTCATGCCATACTTCTGTTTTTAAGCCTCCCATGAAGTGCCTTGGGACATTTCATTATGTTAAATGTGCTATATAAATCAAATTGTCATTGTTAAAGAACTATTAACGAGTTTGCCAAAAATACTTTACTAAATTATAAATTTTCCAAAACATCAACTACCTCCTAAAATACTCAGTGAGATTAGGTATTCTGGGATATAAAACTTATATCACAGAAGGAAGACATTCAGCCATTGCATAGTACACAGAACTAGTCACTATGTCTCAGTGGCCTAAAGTACATCCAATATTGGACACAATGTTCTAATGACAGCTTGATCATTATCTTTAACATTACCTTTTGGCTTTGGTACCTTATCCTCCTATTTGCAAAACATGGAATTAAACTAGCATTTTTTCTAAGCTTTATCGGCTTTTAAAGGTTTGTGCATTTAACCCCATAACTTCTTTCTGTTCTATTTCTTTAAAAGGTTTACTGTTATGTATACATTTCCTCTCTTTATGCTTCCTTTCAAAATGTTTCACCTCATATGTGCGTAGAGCTGGGCAACTCGCAATCGGAATCACCCAGTGCTTGAAAGCTGGCAACTGCACTGTGACAGTCGAACATTGACATCGGTTATTTTCCCTCATTTTAAAAAGAGGGGAGCTTTGGAGAAATGGAAAAGACAGTGAGAAAACAGTCTCGGGTTTTGTCAGTGTTGAGAGGGTAAATGTCCTCAGGAAGGCACACCTGAAAAAACATCAGAATGGCAAAGAGTTTGGAAGCTAAACTTGCCCAAACTTTTTAACCATACTTTATTTGGGTTGACCTCCATTTTTTTTCATGACCCTGAAGAATCTTGGCATACTTTTTTACATGACAAGGGCTATATTGCTACAATTTGTCATTATATATAAATACATCCTTTTGTTGTAGTGAAAATATTCTTTGATAACATAACTTTGCAGGTAGTGGTAAATTCAAATGCGTTTGAGGGAGTTGGGGGAAGAGGGCAGGTTCAGATGACAGTAGAAATAAATAGAGCAGATATTTACTAAATAACAAAAGATTATTTCTGAACCAAAGCAATATGCTAAACACTGCGGATGTAGAATAGCTAAAATAAAAACAGAAAATGCTGGAAGTAAATGCAGTGTGATGCCAGCAGGAAACACTTCTTCCCCTCTCCTTTCAGTATTCCAGAGGGATTACTTCCTAAATAACACCCTGGTCCACTCCTCAATCATCCCCAACACCCTCTCCCTTTCCAAAGGCACCTATCCATGCAAGTGCAGTGGATGCAACACCTGCCCCTTCAGCTCCTCCCTCTCATCGTCCAAGGCTACAAATCCTCCTAAGTGAAAAATAGTGATTTACTTGTGCTGCTTTCAATTTAGTATACTATATTCGCCACACACTATGCGATCTCCCCTACATTGGAGAGACCAAATATAGGCTGAGACCACTTTGCAGAATGCCTCCTTTCAGTCAGTAAGCATGACCCCAAGCCTCCAGTCGCCTGTCATTTCAACTCTCCACCTTGCACCCAATCTGAGCTTTTGTCCTTGGCCTCCTACAGCGTTCTAATGATGCTCAATGGAAGCTTGAAGAAAGGTTCCCCATCTTTCAACTGAATACTTTACAGCCTTTCAGGCTCAATATTGAATTTAATAGTAATATTCAATTTTAGATCATAACTTCTTTCTCCATTTTTTTCATCTTTTATTATTGGTTTCTTTTTTCCTCACTGCTTTCTTGATTTCTTTACTTTGTGTTCAGACAGTTACTATCCTGTCACTCTGCCTCCTCTAGACACATCTTTTGTTTCTTTACTTGTCCCACCACAACTCCCTTTGGCCTTGCACCAAGGAACATTTTGCCATTTAATCCCTTTTGCCTTCCACCCTATCACAAACCTTGTGTTCTCCTTCCCACCCTTCCCCCGTCACCTGCTAAAACCTATTGCATTTCTCACTTTTCTAAGTTCTGATGAAAGGTTACAGTCCCCAAAACGCTGGCCAGAATTTTGCTCCAACTTCAACAATGAGAGCACGAGAGGGAGTGAATGCAAGGTCAATGAAACAGAGGATAAAATAAACAAAGTATTAGGATGTGGAGATGCCCGCTTTGGACTGGGTTGGACACAGTAAGAAGTTTCACAACACCAGGTTAAAGTCCAAGAGGTTTATTTGGAATCACAAGCTTTCGGAGCGCTGCTCCTTCATCCACTCACCTGAAAGCTCGTGATTCCAAATAAACCTGTTGGACTTTAATCTAGTGTTGTGAGACTTCTTAAAGTATTAGGAAACAAAGTTGAAGGAACAGGCAAGTAAAATCAAGACAACCCAAATGTCTACAAAGAATAATTTTATACTCAGAATTCCCCAGGTTACAAATTCCCAATCTTTTCCTTTTGGAAGAAACTAAGCAAAAATTAAATCCTTGCCCACAATAAGAGACATGAATTCTTAACAGCCAACTTGACTACAGCACAGCCACTGCCCAAAAAATCAAATGTCCGTATGCTTCATACAGAAATAGAGAGCATCAAAGATGAGGATTTAAAGAAAAGCCACAATAAACCTTAAAAATAACAACGCTGAGGACCTAATCTTGGAAAATTGGATTAGAATAGATAGGTATATATTCAGCAACATGGGAACTAACTTTAGTGTATTTTCCTTGCAAACATCTTTGACACTGCCTTTCCTTAAAGATAGCATTTACCTCATTTATTGTAACAAGGACAAAACCTCTCCCTGCAGTGCTGAATAATACAATCATAATAACTACATCAGACTAACTCACGGGCAACAGGCTAGGGAGGACACAACATGAAACTGACATTGAATAATCTAAGCCTTGTGGTGTCATTTTAATCCCATTTCTGTGGCCAGTGTAAAGGAACCAACTCTCAATGTTTACACTGCTAATTCCAGTTCACTTATGGTCGCACTCACAGACCCAGTTCACAGACTTTGTGAACCTAACTCACGGATACTAACTTCCTGGAATTCAAATAAATCACTGTCAATATGAAATAAAAACAGAAAGTGCTAGAAATGCTTTGACAAAGGGTCATCTAGACTGGAAACTTCAGCTCTTTTCTCTCCTTACAGATGCTGCCAGACTTGCTGAGATTTTCCAGCATTTTCTCTGTTGGTTTCAGATTCCAGTATCCGCAGTAATTTGATTTTATTTTAGTTAGAAATGCTTAGGTTTGGCAACATCTATGGAGAGAGAAGCACAGTTCACATTTCAGGAGAAAGGTCGTCAACCCAAAATATTAACTCTGCCTCTTTCTCCATAGATACTGCCAGACCTGCCGAGTACTTCCAGCATCTTCAGTTTTTATTTCAGATTTCTAACATTAGCAGTATTTTGACTTTGTATTGCCAAGATGAAATTTACATTACAGATCACCCTCAAAAAAAAACCCATGAAGAAAAGTGAATGAAAAAATAGAGAGAACAAAAGGTGTATTGGAAGGATTCACAAGCTGATAATAAATCTGTTTGGCCACATTATGGATGCACCTTCCATGGCCACCAGATCCTGAAGGAGGACTTGAACTTGACCTGTTCCTTTATTGTTGCTGGGTGAAAATCCTGAAACTCCCTCCCTAACAGCAAGGTGGATATACCTACACCACGTGGACTGCAAAAGTTCAAGATGTCAGCTCACCACCACCTTCTCAAGGGCAATGAGAGATGGGCAATGAATCCTGGCCCAGTCAGCAAAGCCCACATCCCTTGAATGAATTTTAAAAAAAGAGGCTTCTGGCCCAAAGGTAAGAATGCAACCATCATGTCACAAGATCTCCTCTTTAATAACTGCACAGCACATTTTAAAAGTGCATCTGTAATATGTACCACATCTGTTAGGGAACATGTTTATAATTTTCAATTTTCACAAAACATAAAACTCTAAAACCATATTTTCAACACTTTCCATTACATTCATCATCCTTAATCTAAACTCTTGAAGAAACCTTTTTCAACTGTTTTGATCTAATCAAGGATTTGAATTTATAGATACTTAAAAGCTTTTTGTTGAAACTGATAGTATTTGAATTTTGGAAAATATTAGCAAACATTTAACACTGCTTTGTATCATAAATAGAGCTCCAATATTGTCAATTGAATTCACTTAACTTGACTTATTTGTGATACAGCATTTTAGCTGCACAGTGGATTTTTTTTTATTCATTTGTGGGACATGGGTGTTGCTGGCTGACCAGCATTTATTGCCCATCCCTAGTTGCCCTTGAGAAGGTGGTGGTGAGCTGCCTTCTTGAATTGCTGCAGTCCATGTTTTGTGGGTTGACCCACAATGCTGATAGGGAGGGAATTCCAGGATTTTGACCTCGCGACTATGAAGGAATGGCGATATATTTCCAAGGCAGGATGGTGAGCGGCTTCGAGGGGAACTTGTAGGTGGTGGTGTTCCCATGTTTCTGCTGCCCTTGTCCTTCAAGATGGTAGTGGTTGTGGGCTTGGAAGGTACTGCCTTCACTGTTACCTCACAATGCCCGGGACCTTGGTTTGATCCAGGATTCAACCTTGGGTGACAGGGTCGAGTTTGTACGTTTTCCCTGTGTCTGCGTGGGTTTACTCCAGGTTATCTGATTTCCTCCCACAGTCCAAAGATGTGCGGAGTGGCTGGATTGGTCATGCTAAATTGCCCCTTAGTGTCCAAAGATGTATAAGTTAGGTGGATTAGCCATGGCAAATGTGCAGGGTTACGGGGATAGAACATAGAACAGTACAGCACTGAACAGGCCCTTCAGCCCACGATGTTGTGCCAAGCTTTATCTGAAACCAAGATCAACCTTTCCCACTCTCTATCATCCTGGTGTGCTCCATGTGCCTATCCAATAGCCGCTTAAATGTTCCTAAAGTGTCTGACTCCACTATCACTGCAGGCAGTCCATTCCACACCCCAACCACTCTCTGCGTAAAGAACCTACCTCTGATATCCTTCCTATATCTCCCACCACGAACCCTATAGTTATGCCCCCTTGTAATAGCTCCATCCACCCGAGGAAATAGTCTTTGAACGTTCACTCTATCTATCCCCTTCATCATTTTATAAACCTCTATTAAGTCTCCCCTCAGCCTCTTCCGCTCCAGAGAGAACAGCCCTAGCTCCCTCAACCTTTCCTCATAAGACCTACCTCTGCACTCCTCTGCAACTCTTTCCAGCGCTTCCACATCCTTCTTATAGTGAGGTGACCAGAACTGCACACAATATTCCAAATGTGGTCTCACCAAGGTCCTGTACAGTTGCAGCATAACCCCACGGCTCTTAAACTCCAACCCCCTGTTAATAAAAGCTGACACACTATAGGCCTTCTTCACAGCTCTATCCACTTGAGTGGCAACCTTTAGAGATCTGTGGATATGGACCCCAAGATCTCTCTGTTCCTCCACAGTCTTCAGAACCCTACCTTTGACCCTGTAATCCATATTTAAATTAGTCCTACCAAAATGAATCACCTCACATTTATCAGGGTTAAACTCCATTTGCCATTTTTCAGCCCAGCTTTGCATCCTATCTATGTCTCTTTGCAGTCTACAACAGCCCTCCACCTCATCCACTACTCCACCAATCTTGGTGTCATCAGCAAATTTACTGATCCACCCTTCAGCCCCCTCCTCTAAGTCATTAATAAAAATCACAAAGAGCAGAGGACCAAGCACTGATCCCTGTGGCACTCCGCTAGCAACCTGCCTCCAATCCGAAAAATTTCCATCCACCACCACCCTCTGTCTTCGATCAGACAGCCAGTTACCTATCCAATTGGCCAACTTTCCCTCTATGCCACACCTCCTCACTTTCATCATAAGCCGACCATGGGGGACCTTATCAAACGCCTTACTAAAATCCATGTATATGACATCCACTGCCCTACCTTCATCAACACACTTAGTTACCTCCTCAAAAAATGCTATCAAATTTGTGAGGCACGACTTGCCCTTCACGAATCCGTGCTGACTATCCCGGATTAATCCGCATCTTTCTAAATGGCCGTAAATCCCATCCCTAAGGACCTTTTCCATCAATTTACCAACCACCGAAGTAAGACTAACCGGTCTATAACTACCAGGGCGGAGTGTGGACTTGGGTAATATGGGCTTTTAGAGAGTCGGTACAGACTCAATGGGTTGAATGGCCTCCTTCTGCATTGTAGGGATTCTATGGTTCTATAGAAAATGATTGCTCATTAAACTGATGTTTTCAGAAATTACCATTACCATATAAATAAGCCCACTTAAGAGTCATAGAGGTATACAGCATGGAAACAGGCCCTTCGGCCCAACTTGTCCATGCCACCCTTTTTTTTAAACCCCAAAGCTAGTCCCAATTGCCCGCATTAGGCCCATATCCCTCTATATCTATCTTACCCATCTAATTGACTAAATGCTTTTTAAAAGACAAAATTGTACCCACCTCTACTACTACCTCTGGCAGCTTGTTCCAGACACACACCACCCTGTGTGTGAAAAAATTGCCCCTCTGGACACTTTTGTATCTCTCCCCTCTCACCTTAAACCTATGCCCTAGACTCCCCTACCTTTGGGAAAAGATATTGACTATCCAGCTGATCTATGCCCCTCATTATTTTATAGACCTCTATAAGATCACCCCTCAACCTTCGATGCTCCAGAGAAGAAAGTCCCAGTCTATCCAGCCTCTCTTTATAACTCAAACCATCAAGTAGCATCCTAGTAAATCTTTTCTGCATGCTTTCTAGTTTAATATCCTTTCTATAATAGGGTGACCAGAACTGTACACAGTATTCCAAGTGTGGCCTTACCAATGTATTGTACAACTTCAACAAGACATCCCAACTCCTGTATTTAATGTTCTGACCAATGAAACCAAGCATGTTGAATGCCTTCTTCACCACTCTCTCCATCTGTGACTCCACTTTCAAGGAGCTATGAACATGTACCCCTAGATCTCTTTGTTCTGTAAGTCTCTCCAATGCCCTACCATTAACTGAGTAACTCCTGCCCTGGTTCAATCTACCAAAATGCATCACCTCGCATTTGTCTAAATTAAACTCCATCTGCCATTTGTCAGCCCATTAGTCCAATTGATCAAGATCCCGTTGCAATCCGAGATAACCTTCTTCACTGTCCACTATGTCACCAATCTTGGTGTCATCTGCAAATTTACTAACCATGCCTCCTAAATTCTCATCCAAATCATTAATATAAATGACAAATAACAGTGGACCCAGCACCGATCCTCTGGTCACAGGTCTCCAGTTTGAAAAACAACCCTCTACAACCACCCTCTGGCTTCTGTCATCAAGCCAATTTTGTATCCATTTAGCTACCTCACCCTGTATTCCGTGAGATTTAACCTCCAAAGACATAACAGTCCAAAGATGTGCGGGTTAGGTTGATTGGCCAGGTTAAAAATTGTCCCTTAGAGTCCTGAGATGTGTAGGTTAGAGGGATTAGTGGGTAAATATGTGGGGGTAGGGCCTGGGTGGGATTGTGGTCGGTGCAGACTCGATGGGCCGAATGGCCTCCTTCTGCACTGTAGGGTTTCTATGATTTCTATGATTCTATGATTCTGATGCAACAACCTACCATGCAGTACCTTGTCAAAGACCTTGCTAAAGCCCATGTAGACAACATCAACTGCACTGCCCTCATTTACCTTCTCGGTTACCCCTTCAAAAAACCCCTTCAAAAATGTATACTTCATCCAACGGTTAGACTTTGATGTTTGAGGCCCAAAAATGGATGTCTGATTAAAACGTATGCTCTTGCCTTACCCAAGAAATTCTTAATGAGATCAGACTAAATTATATTATAATGCTGACGATCACATCCAGTCCAGTCCTGAAGCCAGTTATACGTCCTGCCCTCGAGCCAATGTCCTGTACAATCTACATAATTGGCATGCCCCCAAAAATGGTAATTGATGTAAAAAAGAAGCTGGAAGAACAGCATAGCAGACAATTTGGTGCGAGGCAGCTCAACATGCAATGAGGATGCACATTTCTCATAATCGTAAGTCAGTCTTTCAGGTCAGGATTGTTCATCGTGGAATACTGACTCTAATGTCTCAACTAACTGTCCTCATTTGTAAATGTGAAAGATTAAATAAGTGCACTGAAAGATATCAGAGCAAGTTTAATGCATCGCAACTGCCCATCCACCTTGAAATCCACTTTATGTTCAATTCATTAAAAATCAGCACATATAAATCTTAATTGAATTCTGTCATCTGACCACACAACCAGGAAATAAACAGCAATGGCATTAAAGGAATAATTGTATAACTAAATTAGTACTTACACTAAATTTCACTATGTCATAAATCAAGTACCGAGGAACAGGCTTTCCATCGACTTTGTCAATGATCATTTCCTAGTAACAGAAAAAGAAGAAAAAGGTTGATTCAACATCTCTGCATTTACAAATTTGTTCAACATGTACTCAAAAGTTGACTGATCAAGCATTTCTTGGGCACCACAGTGGAACAGTGGTTAGCACTGTTGCCTCACAGCGCCAGGGCCCCCAAGTTCAATTCCAGCCTCAGGTAACTGTGTGGAGTTTGAACATTCTCCCCGTCTGCATGGGTTTCGTCTGGGAGCTCCGGTTTCTTCCAAAGATGTGCAGTTTAGGTGGATTGGCCATGGTAAATGTATACGGTTACAGGGATAAGGTGAGGGAGAAGACCTGGGTAAGATGCTCTGTCGAAGAATCGGTGCAGGCTCAATGGACCGAATGGCCACCTTCCACACTGTTGGGATTCTATGATTACTTGCCTTCATCAGCTTACTATAAACAAATTCTCATTAGTTCGTATCAGCACAGACTACAGGACATTGATTTTACTGCATTCTCCAGCAACACACATTATTCATTCTTATTTATTAAGAGCTACAGAAATCTTCCCATTCATGTTTTTTAAATGAGCAAACTCCCAAAATGCAGCAAGGGAGCAGTGGTGTCTCATCATTTAAACTGGTAACTTGTAATTCAGAATGGTTTACAAATATGAATACATCAGTTGGTTTAACGTTAATAAATTTTAGTACAGAATTAAAATTCTCATCAAGTGGACACTCTTTTTGAGCCCAATGTTCCAGGAGGTAATAGTATTGTAGTAACAATACAAATGTCTTTTTAGAATCATAGATAGAAACATAGAATCCTACAGTGCAAAAGGAGGCCATTCGGTCCATTGAGTCTGCACAGACCACAATCCCACACAGGCCCTAACCCCATTACCCTACTTATTTACCCTGCTAATCCCCCTGACACTAAAGGGCAATTTAGCATGGCCAATCAACCTAGCCCACACAGCTTTGGACTGCGGGAGGAAACTGGAGCACCTGGAGGAAACCCACGCAGACACAGGGAGAATGTTCAAACTCCACACAGACATCATCCAAGCCGGGAATCGAACCCAGGTCCTGGCGCTGTGAGGCAGCAGTGCTAACTACTGTGCCACCGTACTGCCCATTCCTTCCCATTAATGAACTGAACTCATGTCACGAATGCAATTTCCTAATTGTGCTGCTATGATCTTCTCCACACAACTATGATGGCCCAGTGATTTGAAAATAAAAGCAAAATACTGGATGGTACAGTGGTTAGCACTACTGCCTCACAGCGCCAGGGACTCGGATTCGATTCCCAGCTTGGGTGACCGTTTGTGTGGAGTTTGCACATTCTCCCCGTGTCTGCGTGGGTTTCCTCCGGGTGCTCCTCCCACAGTCCAAAGATGTTAGGTGGATTGCCATACTAAATTGCCACTTAGTGTCAGGGGGACTAGCTAGGGTAAATGCATGGCATTATGGAATAAAGCCTGGTTGGGATTGTGGTCGGTACAGACCTAATGGCCCAAATGGCCTCCTTCTGTTCTGTAGGATTCTATGATTCTAAGCTGGAATCTGAAACAAAAACAGAAAATGCTGGAAAATCTCAGCAAGTCTGACAGCATCTGTGGCGAGAGAATAGCGCTAATGTTTCAAGTCTGGATGACCCTTCGTCAGTGGGGGGAACGGTAATAGGACAAAGGGAATGTAAACGAGGATGTAGAAGACTGAGAGATGCTAAGAGTGTCCATTAAGTGATCAGAATGTGTGAATGGCAGAACAGATGTACAGATGGTTGAGGCAATTGGCATGAAGGGATGGGGGTTGCACACGCAAGACGGAGAGCAGGAATGAGGAAGTGAAAAAATGCAAGTGAGAAGGAAGGATGATAAAAGTGGATGAATGACATGAAAAGAAGAAACAGAATGAAATAAAATAAATGGCAATGGGGTGAAGGTGGAGGGGAGAGAGTTCATGCTCTGAAGTTGTTGAAGTCAATGTTCAGTCCGGAAGGCTATAAAGTGCCCAATTGGAAGATGAGCTGCTGTTCCTCCTGTTTGCGCTGGGGTTCACTAGAACATTGCCAAATACCAAGCACGGATATGTGAACAGGAGAGCAGGGTGGTGTATTGAAGCAGCAAGTGACAGAAAGATCTGGGTCCTGCTTGCTAATGGGTCAAAGGTGTTCAGCAAAGTGGCCACCCAGTCCACGTTTGGTCTCCCCCCGGGCAACTGTCTTAACCATCTGTACCTCTGTTCTGCCATTCTCACATTCTGATCACTTAATGGACACTCTTAGCACCTCTCTCAGCCGCCTTCATCCTCATTTACATTCTCTTTGTCCAATTACAGCTCCCCCCCCTCCCCCTACCTTCATAGTATAAATCTATTCTGATTTTCTTTGCTCTTAGATCTGACAAAGGGTCATCCAGACTCGAAACGTTTGCTCTATTCTCTCTCCACAGATACTGTCAGACCTGCTGAGATTTTCCAGCATTTTGTTTTTGATTTTGATTAAAAAATGAAGTTCATTTTGAGGTCGTCTCTGCTTTAGTGCTAATAATTCCAAAAAGCCTGGACTCCGAAAGTATTAAGTTATTGGCATTTTTAGGTGGTTCTCAGTATGAAACACAGCCCAAGCCATTCTTACTAAAAGGTTCAAAGCAGCATATATGTACTCTAGCATTCTTATCACATTTCTATGTTGTTCTACAAAGCAGCTGACAAAAGTAATTAACAAGAAAAATAGTACATTACTTCAACATCTCAGAAAGGACTTCACAGATACTTAAATCCTACATTCATCTCCAACACAACTCTGGATCATAGAACAATTTATCCCTGCCTTCCCTTCAAGAGCAGAGTCGGGGACTAAACCTGCAAGCTACCACTTCATAACACTACATCCAGGTTTATTAACAAGGAGTACAACTGGATCTGCATATATGCTTTTCCTCTGCATATTAAACAGGAAAAACATTAAGGGTAAAATGAGCAGCACTTAGGCCTGGAATAATCACAGGAAGAACCTAAAAATGTGATCACTTATAACCTGGGAAAAAATGTTTTTCTCTTTTTGGAACACACAAAAACTCAGATCAAAGGACAATTGGTTTGAATAAATCAATATTAATCACATGGAAGAATTAAACTGCAAAAGAAAAATCTGTGTGTTTCTCTACTGGCAACATATGATCTGCCTAACATTCTCCATAGTCATTGCAAACATTAGTGCAGTGATTTTTGGAAAGGGTCAGACTCAACAGCCATCCCATCTGTGCCACCTGCTGCTGTTCACATATTACATTCATTTCCAATAATACGCAAGCCAGTAGCTACAGCACGCTTACACCCCACACAAATTGACAGTCGCATTGATCACGTTGACATTTCAATTTTGTCAGCTTTCCAGTTGAGCCTTAACTTCAGTTACACCACATATAATTGGCAAGTATTAAACTGCATGGTACTTTTCACTGTAGATAAAGTTTTTTCTTCACTGCTGCACAAGAGTCAGAATACATTGGTTCAAGTGTGACAACTCAGAATAAAATTTTGTCCAGCTGTGTTTTCATTCCTTCTCATTTTCAGCCCTTGCCTTTCAAATGATAAAAGTCATTGATTATAGACATTTAGAAATTGTAACAAAAACTTGCATGTGACAAAAACTATTTTAAGATTAAGCAACATTGCCTGGGTCTGGGTCAACTTAAAATATTTTAGGTATCAAACTTAGTTCAATGGTGGCACTCCCGTCCCCAAGTCAAAAGGTTGTGGGTTTAAATCACGTTACAGCGACTTGAGCACATAATGCAGGCCAACACTTCCGTTCAAAGCTATAGGAGAGCTACACTGTTGTTTATGCCACCTTTTGGATGAAACATTAAACCGAGGTCCCATTTCCTCACATCAGGTGGATGTACAAATGACACCATTTGAAGACAAGCAGGGGAATTCTCCCCATGCCCAGGTCAATATTTATCCCTCATCCAACTTGACTAAGAGAGTTCATCTGGTCATGTATCCCACTGCTGTTTGTGGGACCTTCCTTTGCACAAATTTCCTTATATTAAAGTAGTAACTGCACTTCACAAGTGCTTCATTAGCCGCAAGGTGTTTTGGGGTGTCCTTTTATCATGCATGCCTTTTCCCCTTGCTTCATTTCCTTTAAGTGACAATAAATGGCAATGAGAGAAATCAGCAGTAATGTGGCTGTTTAAAATAATCACTTAAAAAGGTAAAAAAAACTCTTACCCCATCCAATAGTGTGTTAGTCAGATGAATACGAAGATCTTTCCGAAGAGGAAACTCCAGGTTTGCTACATGAAACACTGAATTGTCTCTGTCAAGCATGTACACTTCATTCTTACCATCAATAACCATCATATACCTGCAACAACAACCAGCACACATCAGTATTCTGAATGCTCAGAAGAATTTCTACTTCACAATGCTGTTACAAAAGATAACGAAATTTTTCAAAAATGGGAAGTAAACTGGAAAAATTAATTCCAGTCACTAAGACTGGTTACAGCAGCTGTCTGCAGTACAAGATATTCATATATGAGAGGACAATGCTGTTTGAGTCCAGGTCACATCGGTGACTTTGGTTGAGAAAGCTATCCAGTTATGTTTCAGTACAATTCAGAAAATCTGCTAGACTTGCACCAAATCATTTTTGAAAAAGAAAGTGCAGATAAGTAAATGGGTACAATAGACTCAACATTAATGGTGGCCTGTTTGCCCAAAACAAATATATGTTATATCGGTAACCACTCAAAGTGAGCTGTTAAAGCCATAGTCTCTTGTCAAATCTCTCTCTGTTCCTGGACACATTAATGGTAACATCTATTTCCTTCAATGTCACTAAGTAGACCAGCTGCAATTCTACAAATCCCACATTTTGCCCAAAGTTCAAAATCCCTCGATTATAAGAACATAAGAAATAGGAGCAGATCATTTGGTTCCTCAAGACTGTGCCACCATGTAATAAGATCAGATGGGAGGGAGCCTTAACTGCATTTTTTTTGCCTTTCCCCCATAACCACTGGCTTCATTGTAGATCAAAAATTTGTCTAATTACTGGAAAGACTACAGCAGAACAAGTGGACTTTTACACACCCTTTCGCCATAGCCTCACATGCCAGAAAACTCATGCAGGGTTTGATACCACTGACTCACTTCCATGTTTGCTCAGAAAAAAATAGGGCCGTTCCTACAAAAGACAAAGCATAGTTCTTGCTGCTAGCAGCGAGAATCAGTTCACACCTCTTACTATAGCAAAGCCCATTGCTCATCCACAACTACATCTACGGGATTCAGGGTTATTAGAAATGCAAGAGAGAATATTGCGAAAAGAAGAGATACATGGACCAAAGATCTCTTCCTGGCTGAAACCTAACTGTTATTACAAATAAAGAACCTATGGCGTGCATAAAAGTCACAGTGACTTTTCCCTTTTTCCTCTACCTCAGGCTATAAAAATGTCACGCTGTATAAGCCATTGTCCTGGAAATCTATAAAGTAAATTTCATGCTTCAACATTACTAAAGATTCGTTGTGTGTGCAAAGCACCCCTTGTTATTGCTGCCAGGTGGCACAATCTAAAGCTGCCTGCCACCATGCGTTCCACAGTTCAGGCTGCTCCATAGCCATGGATAAAAAATAAATTATGTGGAGGAGGAGAGGTAGCAGAGATTGAGCCAGTGAAAATTCATAGTTTATACAGCTTTAATCCTGCACAGAAAATGATTTGGCCTAAATGTGGTAAACAGCCATCTGTCCTTTACCAATGTAGTTGCTAAAACGTCAAGCTGGAATTGAGATTATAATATTATTCATAAAATCAATACTCACTCCTTCCAACAATACTCTGATACCTCGGCTGCTTCCACCCTTGTCCATCAAGCCAAACATCCCACTGCTCTAGTGCAGAACCTGTGTCTCTTTCTAACTTCTCTCATCACTCCGACCATGTCCTTTCCAAACTCATCTCATCCAGAATTTTTACCTCCAAGTGCTTCACATCTATAAAAAAGTCCTTTCCTCTCAAGTACATAGTCATCTCCAAATTCCTTGCTCATCTTTGCTGTAATTCTATCTCCATTTCTCCAAGCAGGTCTCTATTTCTGCCACAGCATCAAAATAGCCCTAACCAAAATCATAAACATTCTGTGTGTTATTTATCATCTTTTTCTTTGTCCTTGTGCACGCTTTGATCATCAAAGCATCCTCCTCTAACACCTCTCTTCTATGGTCCAGCTCAATGGATTTGCCCTCAATTGTTTCCACTTTTGCCTATCCAATTACTGCCAAAGCTATGGTTTCTTTCCCCACCCATACGTCATTATCTCCAGATTCCAGTTTAATAGCCCCAGCACAATAATTTTCTTGTCCTTTCAACCCTACCCCACAGCCCAAACACATTCTTGCTCGATTTTGGCTCTTTTGTGTATTCCTACTTCTCTTGATCCCAATAGGTGATATCAGTGCCACACAGTT
Organism: Mustelus asterias; assembly: GCF_964213995.1. Taxonomy (NCBI): domain Eukaryota; kingdom Metazoa; phylum Chordata; class Chondrichthyes; order Carcharhiniformes; family Triakidae; genus Mustelus; species Mustelus asterias. Next base: position 46,757,094 of record NC_135805.1, read on the forward strand.
TAAATCCTCATTGTGCCAGTTATTTGCCTGTGTTTCGAATTTTCAGGTGGAATAGACATCATAATCAGTGTCATTTGTAAAATGGGTGTTTGAACATATAGAAGATTGAATACATTAAAGTTATTCCATTATTCAGATTACATTCTTATCAAATAGCATACAGTTCTTCAGTTCCCTTTTGAAATAAGTGATGAGTCATAAAATCATTTGACACTGAAAAACTGCCAAATTAAGATCAAATTCAGTCAACTCAGGCTTTATTACATTTTGCACCCAATAAAGTGCATCAGTCTCTACTGTTGCTTTTTTAAAAATTTGAAGTGCTGCAATTTAAATATGACGTGATTCACACACTGAGCAGTTGTACTGACAGTATAATACGGAAATTTGTTGTATGAAGAGAGATTGAACAATTTAGGCCTATGCTCTCTGGAATTTAGAAGAATGAGGGGAGATCAAATTGAGGTATAAAAGATGATAAAAGTAATGGATAAAGTAATGGATATAGAGCGGATGCTTCCACTCTAGGGCGAGAGGTCATAGTCTTCGGCTAAGGGGTAGCAAATTTAAAACAGAGTTGAGGAGAAACTACTTCTCCCAAAGGGTTATGAATCTGTGGAATTCACTACCCCAAAGTGCGGTGGATGCCAGGACAGTGAGTAAATTTAAGAAGGAGTTAGACAGATTTTTAATTGGTAATGGGTTGAAGGGTTATGGGGAGAAGGCAGGAAAATGGGGATGAGGAGCACATCAGCCATGATCAAATGGCAGAGCAGACTCTATGGGCCGAAACACCTAATTCTGCTCCTATATCTTATGAACTTATACTAAGGCTACAGGGTTCAATGTGGCCCACCACCAGCACCCCCATGGGCAACTATGTAGTTGTTCCATTTTTCAAGAACAGAAAAAAAAAAATCAGACTGTAATATTTCTTGAAAGTGAGTGTGACATTTATACAATATTCACATTGTAAATAACACGCACACAATATCTACCAGAAACATCTAAAGAAAATCCCAAACATTATCACACATGCCCATTAATGAGGAAGACACCAGACCACTCCCAAGTTCAGTTTCTTTTTAAAACAAAAACAGCACTTTTTATTTGGCCAACTTTTTCAGAAATATCAACTGAGTATCACTTAGCCACTATTTGAATTTCTAAATTTAATCTTTTGTCTCTACGCAACGAGTGTATCAATGTAAGTGTAGAAATCACAAACAAATCACTAGGCTTTATAATTCACTTAAGAACCTAAAGATGGGCTCTTGAGTTACTCAATACAACATTTGTATAACAAGAACGTGACAAATATTTTAACTGACAAAGATCCTACGGGAAGTAAGATTAGGAAGTAACTGTCCAGTGTGAGCAATTAGTAAGCAATTAATTCCAGCAAAGAGACAAAAGGGAATTATTTAACCGACTTACCATAACTGTATCCAAATCCAAGTGAAAAGAAATGCATTACATATCACCACAGACAGGAGGGGAGTTTAATTTCAAACAGCCTTGATTTCTCCTATTCCATCCATTATCAGGCGTTTTTGAGATCCCCCTTTATAAGTGGTGGTATATTTTCACAACCCCTCAGTTTTGGAGTGATACACTCCTCTATTAATAATCCCACAGCAAACTCGAGATAGGATAAAATCAGAGGGTTAATTACACGCACAGAAAAAGCAGGAAGATGTCCCTTCCACCACCACCACCATTTTTGCACTAATACAACATATTAGGGATAAAGGAAAAAGACATGGAAGGGCAAAGACCACAGACAAAGTAAGAATTGTTTCACACAAGTCCAGAATTAGAAGTTCAACGGCATATTCCTTCAGAGAGGTTGAAGCTGATGTAGGTTAATCCACTTAGGGCTGACTTCCACAATGGGAGAAGTACATACTGCTGAATTAAACACTGATAAAGAATTTCAGACATTCCAGTAAGAAAGTGTAGATGACAGCCAGGCAACTTAAATCTGAACAGAACTCTGGTTCTGTTACTGTTTTGTTGATAGAAGATGGTAAGCTGACTCGTTTAGCTTCGCAAGGCAACATTATGGGTTCGAGTAGCTTGCGGGGTGGGGGAAGAGGGGGGTGGCGGGGTATGTCCATGTGACATAACTCTCACTTCTGCCCTTTCGTTTGGACAATGGATGCGTATTTCTGGTCTGGATTCTTGAGATGGTGAATGCTTCATCCATTAATAAGTTCACCAAAGGTTTCAGGGTCCTTTTATCTTTGCAGATGGATTGTCTCTGTTGGCCAACTCCTGCCCTACAAATACAAAATGCCTTTGAGCATTTCCTTCACATTTGGTTTCTGCAGTCATAGGGAGCATTAGAGCATCTTTGGAGATAATGAGGTTGCTGTGATTTTCTGACCACTAGAAATTACTTGCGTAAGTTGTAGTTAGTTTGAGCTTCAGCCTACAACCTTTGTCTATTGTACTTTTTAAAAATAACTTTATAAAGTAGCCAGGATGATATTGAATACATTTTTTTCTTTCTTGTGTTCTTGGCATACAATACAAATAAGACAACTGCACTTATTACAATTCTCCCATGAATTAGATTTCCTGACTTTGAAAACAATCATGTTGTCAACAAAGACATCAGCACTCATAATTTTCCAGAAATACCTCGACATGACCACTTTTTAAATATCATCGAAAGCTTGCTGACATTTAAGGAATCAACAAGAAACTCCAGAAATTAAGCATTCTGTTATTTCGTACGCAGAGAAATGACTGCTTAAAAGAGTGGTGGTCTGGGAAAACAGCACTGAATTTTTGATTTGCTAACTAATGAGATAAACTTGAAACATCTGAGGATTAGTAACGATTAACGATCTAGGTGTCACACTCATGCAGTGCCTCAATATACCAACACCCTGCACCATGCAGTTTCGCACACAGCAAGTTCCTTAGCTCATCTGTGTCATTGGCAGGGATGGTGAATGGAGGAGGGAAAGGGCATACAGATGAGTCAATATCAGGCATTAGTTAAAAATCAGAAAGTAGACAACTTACACATGCCCCTCGGCTGGGATATAAGAACACAAGAAACAGAAGGAGCAGTAGACCAGATGGCCCGCCGAGCCTGCTTCACCATTTAATGCGATTAGGGCTGATCTACATTCTGTGACGTTAGGGTCCCTTTAAGAAAGTTTTTTTAAAAACATGATTTCTGCAGCTCACAGCTTCATTGATGTCATTGTTGGCGGGCTGACTACGATGAGCTCTTTTATTGCTTCTTAAATTGGTTTGTTTATGTTTACTCTGGGATTAGTTTTACGATCCTGCATTGCTGGAGAAAAGGTCATGTGTTTTTGGACAGTATTTTCTTTCCAGTGAGTTTAAGGTTTCAGTTTTGAGACTGCAGTTTAGCTTTTAGTTTTAGTAGGGGCATCAAGCAAGGAAGAAGCTGAAGTCTCGGTCTCCCTGTTCTATTTGAAAATTCTGCTGGTTATCTCAAGGCAACGTTTTGTCTTCTGAAGGGAGGAAAGTGCAGGCTTCGAAAAGACTCAATTCCAGTCAAGTGAGATATTAATCTATGCTGTTAAGCCTGTGAAAAGGATTTTGTCCAGGAAAGATTTTGGTTTGTTGGAACAGCTTTAATATTCAATTGAGGGTTAATACATTATTGTGGTTGCTTTCTTTGTTATTTTTGTTTGTAATTGATAAAAGGTATTGCTAATTTTCTTTCTATACATGTTAGCTATATTCTTAAACAAACTTTGTTTGCTAAAAGCTCTTTAGCGGGTTGTTGAATCATACCTGAAGTGAAACACATCATGTTCATCCTAGCCAAATTCAAGATACAAAACTTATGGTTCAGGCGGTCTCCATAAAGTACTTTGGAGTTTCTAACCTGAACCATAACAACTCCTGCCCACTCCCCATATCTGATTCCCTGAAACACCAAAAATCCATCCAGCCCAGCCTTAAATATATTCAACAATTGATCACTCACACCTTTCTGGGGTAGGTAATTCCAACTATCCACCACGCTTTGAGTAAAGAAATTTCTCCTCATCACACCATCCCTCAGCATCTACCCAATCAAGCCCATTCAGAATTTTGTATATTTCAATAAGATCACTTCTCATGCTTATAAACTCCAGAAAATGTAAGCCTAGTTTTACTCAGCCTTTCATCATAGGGCAATCACCTCATCCCAGGGACCAAATTAGTGAACTTTGCTGTACCCTTTCTAAATGTGCAGACAAAATTGCTCATGGTATTCCAGGTGATGTCTCACCAAAACCCTGCGCAACTGTCACAAGACTTGATTATTCCTGTACTCCAAACCCTTTATAATAAAAGCCAACACACAATTTGCCTTCCTAATTGCTTGCTACACCTGCATGCTAACTTCCTGTGTGTACAGGCACACCCAAGTCACTTTGAATATACAGGGCTACGGATCAAGTGCTGGAAAACGGAAGAAGAACAGATAGGTGCATGAAACACATACAAGTTTCACGCCTTTAGAAAAATATTCTGTTTTCTATTCTTATGACCAAACTGAATAGCTTCACACTTCCCTACATTATACTCCATCTGCCATCTTGTTGCCTGCTGACGTAACCTAGACATACCTTTTTGCCACCTGTGTCCTCCCGCAGCTCACCTTTCTACCTAGTTTTGCTTCATCAGCAAACTTAGATACACTACTCTGTCTCTTCATTTAAATAATTGTAAATTCCTGCACTGATCCTTGCGACACTCCACTGTCTGTCAATTTGAAAAAGCCAAGCTGATTGTCCCAGTCGAGATGAAGATTAAACTATTACTTTTCTTTGTTACAAGCTCCAATAATACCTTTTAATGCTCTGTCCAATGGTACACCTACTTTTAGGGGGCCTATAATGTATCGCACCAATATGGCTGAAAAAAGACATTCGTCAAATCTTTCTGTCTTGCGCTCATCTGGACAATCGCAAGAATACCAATGTCAGGGGAAACAACAACTTCATCCTGCATGAGAAAAGAGTGCAAATTGGTTGGCAAATAAACTTTGATTAATAAAGATGTTGCCATGGTGAATGGACCAATTAACTGATTGACGGTTAACTGCCAAGCATAGTTTGAAAATTTAAACCAGGCAGCTTGGAGTCTGACTGGTCAAGGCATTGCCCTGAGGAATGAGACAGCAGATAGCTATCGCTTACTTTGTTCAGCTGAAACAGACACAATGTGTGTACATGGTCCTTCTGTCTGCAAAGAACATTTATTAATATATGTAGCTTCCAAGTGCAACTACACCACACTGCGAGCCTGACTGACAAACTTAAATTGGTTGTCAGTGTAATTCTTAGCATGCTGAGAATTATTTATCAAATGTTGTCCAATCACAGAAACACATTCAATGTTGGACACTGCGTTTTCAGTTTGGAAACATAGGCTGGTTGGGTACGGTCTGTACCTTGCACATTGCAAATAGCAAAAGGGACATGCTGTTGGATATGATCCATCAGTCTTTGGAATAGTACAAAATTGTTCTTGGGACAGTATAAAGTTGTTGCTTCCCCTAACACCGGTATTCTTGCAATTGTTCTGATGGGTGCAAGACAAAAAGCTTCGACAAAATATCAATACCCAAGTTCTGTACTACCAAACAACTAAGCCACCAGTACATTGAGTCTTTGCTGTTCCTAATTTCCATCCAATGTCATAATCTTCAGAGACCAGATCTTTTCTCACTAAAAGAGGTGGGGGAGTAGCAGTATCAGTTGGAGAGCATATTACAGCGGTGCAGAGGGAGGACAATTCAGAGGGGTTAGGGCTGCAGGACAGGCATGTGCCTGTAAAAAAGGATAGGAAGGGTAAGATTCGAGAACCGTGGATAACCAGGGAAATTGAGGGACTGGTCAAAAAGAAAAGAGAGGCGTGTGTTAGGTCCAGGCAGCTAAAAACGGAGGGAGCTCTGGAGGAGTACAAAGAAAGTAGGAAAGAACTCAAACGGGGAATTAGAAGGGCAAAAAGGGGTCACGAAATGTCCTTGGCAGACAGGATTAAGGAGAATCCCAAGGCATTTTATTCATACGTTAGGAACAAAAGGGAAAAAAATCGGACCTCTCGGGGACAAAGAGGGATGTGTTGACTGGGAGTGTCTCGGAGGGGAGTGTTGAATCGTTGGAGAAAATCTCCATTACAAAGGAGGAAGTGTTAGGTTTGTTAGAGAATATAAAGACTGACAAATCCCCAGGGGCTGATGGAATCTATCCAAGTCTGCTCAGGGAGACGAGAGATGAAATCGCTGGGCCTCTGACGCAAATCTTTGTCTCGTCACTGGACGCAGGTGAGGTCCCAGAGGATTGGAGGATAGCCAATGTGGTCCCGTTATTTAAGAAGGGTAGGAAGGATAACCCGGGTAATTATAGGCCGGTGAGCATGACGTCCGTGGTGGGGAAGTTGTTGGAGAAGATTCTTAGAGATAGGATGTATGCGCATTTAGAAAGGAATAAACTCATTAACGATAGTCAGCATGGTTTTGTGAGAGGGAGGTCATGCCTCACTAACCTGGTGGAGTTTTTTGAAGAAGTGACCAGAATGGTTGACGAGGGAAGGGCCGTGGATGTCGTCTATATGGACTTTAGTAAAGCGTTTGACAAAGTCCCTCATGGTAGGCTGGTGAAAAAGGTTGGGTCTCATGGGATAAAGGGAGAGGTGGCTAGATGGGTGGAGAACTGGCTTGGTCACAGAAGACAGAGGGTGGTAGTGGAAGGGTCTTTTTCCGGCTGGAGGCCTGTGACTAGTGGTGTTCCGCAGGGCTCTGTATTGGGACCTCTGCTGTTTGTGATTTATATAAACGATCTGGAAGAAGGTGTAACTCGGGTGATCAGTAAGTTTGCGGACGACACAAAATTGGCAGGACTTGCAGATAGTGAGGAGCATTGTCAGAAGCTACAGAAGGATATAGATAGGCTGGAAATTTGGGCAAAGAAATGGCAGATGGAGTTCAATCCTGATAAATGCGAAGTGATGCATTTTGGTAGAAATAATGTAGGGAGGAGCTATACGATAAATGGCAGAACCATAAAGGGTGTAGATACGCAGAGGGACCTGGGTGTGCAAGTCCACAGATCTTTGAAGGTGACGTCACAGGTGGAGAAGGTGGTGAAGAAGGCATATAGCATGCTTGCCTTTATAGGACGGGGCATAGAGTATAAAAGTTGGGGTCTGATGTTGCAGATGTATAGAATGTTGGTTCGGTCGCATTTGGAATACTACGTCCAGTTCTGGTCGCCACACTACCAGAAGGACGTGGAGGCTTTGGAGAGAGTACAGAGGAGGTTTACTAGGATGTTGCCTGGTATGGAGGGGCTTAGTTATGAGGAAAGATTGGGTAAACTGGGGTTGTTCTCCCTGGAAAGACGGAGGATGAGGGGAGACTTAATAGAGGTGTATAAAATTATGGAAGGCATAGACAGGGTGAACGGTGGGAAGCTTTTCCCCAGGTCGGTGGTGACGTTTACGAGGGGTCATAGGTTCAAGGTGAAGGGGGGGAGGTTTAACACAGATATCAGAAGGACATATTTTACACAGAGGGTGGTGGGGGCCTGGAATGCGCTGCCAGGCAAGGTGGTGGAGGCGGACACACTGGGAACGTTTAAGACTTATCTAGATAGCCATATGAACGGAGTGGGAATGGAGGGATACAAAAGAATGGTCTAGTTTGGACCAGGGAGCGGCACGGGCTTGGAGGGCCGAAGGGCCTGTTCCTGTGCTGTATTGTTCTTTGTTCTTAATGTCCTTATATCATCACTCACTATCAGGGCTCCCCTCCTGTTTTACTATTCTGTTTGTCTTTCCAAAATATTGTGCAGCCTGGAATATTTAGTTTCCAACCTTGATCATCTTGTAACCATGCCTCTGTAATGGCAATGAGATCTAAATCATTTACCTCTATTTGTCTTACTAGTTCATCTATCTTAGTGCAGATACTTTGTGAATTTAGTTAAAGAACAAATTTCATTATTTTATATCTATCCCCTGCAATGACTTTTTGTTAAACTGTCTGTGTCTGCCTCTCCTACTCTGCTCGTTTTTACCATATCACTATATTACTCTAATGCCTCGATCTCTCTTTGGATTTCTCAATTCCATCCTCACCTTAACCCACACTCCATACACACCTTCTCCCACCCTCTATTAGTTTAAAGCCCTATTACAACCCACATTACACAATTGCCTAGAATTCTGGTCCCAGCCCAGTTCAAGTGGAGCCCAGCCCAACAGAATAGCCTACTCTTTCCTGAATACAGATACCAGCGCCCATAAATTGAAACCACTTCTTCTCACACCACTTTTTGAGTAAGACATGCATCTAATTCTCTAATCTGTTTAACCCTATGCAAATTGGTAGGTGGCTCAGGTAACAATCCAGAAATTATTTCCTTCGACGTTCTGCATTCAATTTGAATCCCAACTCCATAAATTCCTTTAGCAGAACATCATTCCTGGTTCTACTGATGTAGTTGGTTCTCACGTGGACCAAAGCAATTGGATCCTCCCCATCCAAGTTCCTCTCCACCCACAAGGAGACATCATTAACCCTGCCATCAGGCAGGCAACACAACCTTTGGTGCTCTCATTACAGCTGCAGGGAACAGTATCTATCCCCGGATTATACTGCTTTTTATCACTTTTTGCTCCTTCGACTCGAACAGCATCCTTCACCATGGTGCTATGGTCAATTCACTTATCTATCTTGCAGGTGGCAAGGTGACACAGTGTTAGCACTGCTGCCTCACAGTACTAGGAACCCAGGTTCGATTTCTGACTTGGGTAACGTCTGTGCGGAGTCCCCATGTCTGCAGGGATTTCCTCCGGGTACTCCTATTTCCTCCCACAGTCCGAAAAACGTGCTGGTTAGGTGCATTGGTCGTGCTAAATTCTCCCTCAGTGTGCCCGAACAGGTGCCGCAGGGTGGCGACAAGGGGATTTTCCACAGTAACTTCATTGCAGTGTTAATGTAAGCCTACTTGTGACACTAATAAAAATAAATAGACAGTGCTTCTCCTCATGCACACAAGTGGCAACCATCTCATACCTTTTGAACAAAGTTAGGGGCTGATGAAGGAGCCTCATTCCTGCCTGACTCTCAGTCATACCCTACTGTCCCTGACCATTGGCCAGTTCCAAAGATCTGCCTAACCAAAGGGGTGTGGATCGCCTCCTGCAACAAAGTGTCCAGGTAACTCTCTCCCTTCCTGGTGCACCACATTGTTTGCAACTCAAACTCCAGCTCAACACTGAGCCAAAGTTTCATAAGCTCTGGACACCTACCACAGATACACTTGTATGAGATTGCAGTGCATACAACAGATTCCCCACATGCAGTCATGGCATAGTACCAGCCTGCCATCTCTTATTTATTTAGTCAATTAGTTAATAATTTACATAGCTGATGTAATAGAAAGTTGCACTCCCCTAGCTTAGAGAAAAAGGAAGAAAACTCACCAACAATAGGAGGCCAAAAAGAAACATATAAAAAGGAGCTTCTCTTCAATTGGCAAATGGGATTAGAATAGTTGGGTGCTTTGTCTTTGACCGGTACAGATGTGATTGGCCAAAGGGCCTTTTTCTGTGCTGTAGACCTCGATGATTCTTTCCCTCGTGCATCCACATGAACCAAACTGACAACTACACATACTGTCTCTGTCTCACTACAGCATAGTTTCCGCTCCGGGAATCCCCTTAATCCATCAAATAGCATTTGAGAAGGAATAAAAGCACTTTGGGGTAAAACATTTATTAAAAAGTGGGGAGAGTAAGGTAAAAATATGATGAACACTTTCAGCAAATAAGCAAAATCAGTGTTTTAAAATTTATTCATTCAGGAGATGTGGACATCATTGGCTAAGCCAACATTTATTGCCCAACCCCAATTGCCTTTGAGAAAGTGGCAGCAAGCCACCTGCTTGAACTGTTGCAGTTCATGTGGTGTAGGTACACCCAGAGGTAGGAAGGATTTAATTCCAGGATTTTGACCTAGGGACAGTAAAGGAACAGCGATATACTTCCAAGTCATGCAATTCGAATAATACTCAGACCATCAATGAAAATCAAGGCTTTATTTCACAAAGATCACAGATAAATCGACAATCTAAATTGTTTCTATAGAAAATCAAAGTCTCAGAATAGGATAGTTAAGGAGGCATGCGAGACTTCTTACTGTGCCTACCCCAGTCCAACGCCGACATCTCCACATCTCAGAGTTATAGCATCCAACTACATCAATAGTTTAAGAAGACTACTCCGGATTTTAAAATGCTCTTTCTGCAATCTACCCTTGCCCTGCAGTTATGCTTTAATTTGAGATGGTTTTTTGGATTAAATTTTTTGATTTATCGGCTTACATAACTCAATCTTTCACATTCATCTAATTTCAATGCAAAATAGCTTGACTTTTCCCCTAACAAAGTCTAGCTTAGTGAATGGAACAAACCGCTGTATTGAAGATGTGGCCTGACCAGAGCAGTATACATATTGCAGCATTAAAATTTCAAATTCTACAAATTTGGCAACAGTTCAGCATTCTGTTTACTTTGTTGATTGCTGCCCTCCAATGACTGGAAACGGTTAGTCTTGACATCCAGATTTATTTCTGCCACCTGCCCCCAACAAGTTCAATACCAATCATCGCGTACTATGCCCTCCATTTTTCTTCCAATCCTCTCAGTCCCAGGGCACCACTGCAGCAGTTCCTCAGAGAAGTATCCCAGGCCCAACCATCTCAGCTGCTTCATTAATAAGCTTTCCTCCATGACGAAGTTAGAAATGGGGGATGTTAGGCTCGATTCTAATTCCTCAGATAATACTCAGATATCTCCAAGTCTGTACAATAGAATAGAATCATAGAAACCCTACAGTACAGAAAGAGGCCATTCGGCCCATCGAGTCTGCACCGACCACAATCCCACCCAGGCCCTACCCCATATCCCTACATATTTACCCACTAATCTCTCTAACCTACGCATCTCAGGACACTAAGGGCAATTTTTAGCATGGCCAATCAACCTAACCCGCACATCTTTGGACTGTGGGAGGAAACCGGAGCACCCGGAGGAAACCGGAGGGATCCTCTTGGAATGAGTGATCACAATATGGTTGAATTTCTAATACAAATGGAGGGAGAGAAAGTAGGGTCCCAAACCAGTGTCCTCTGCTTGAACAGAGGGGAGTACAATAGGATGAGGGCAGAATTGGCTAATGTAGACTGGGAGCACAGACTAGTTGGTCGGACAGCTGAGCAACAGTGGAGATTTTTAAGGAGATTTTTCTCAGTACTCAGCAAAAATATATTCCTGTGATAAAAAAGGAATGTAAGAAAAGGGATAACCAGCCGTGGATAACTAAGGAAATAAAGGAGAGTATTAAATTAAAAACCGACGCGTACAGAGTGGGGAATTAGAGGATTGGGAAAGCTTTAAAAATCAACAAAGAACTACTAAGAAAGCGATAAAGAAAGGAAAGATAGAGTATGAAACTAAACTAGCACAAAATATAAAAACTGAAAGTAAAAGATTTTACAAATATATGAAAAGGAAAAGAGTAGCTAAAGTAAATGTTGGACCCTTAGAAGACAAGAAGGGGGATTTAATAATGGGAAACGAGGAAATGGCCAAGGCCTTAAACAAGTTTTTTGTGTCGGTCTTCACGGTAGAGGACACAAATAGCTTACTGAAAATTGACGGTTGTGGGACTGTAGGGGGTGAGGTCCTTAAAACGATTACTATTACTAAAGAGGTAGTGCTTGGTAGGCTAATGGGATTAAAGGTAGACAAGTCCCCGGGCCCGTATGGAATGCATCCCAGGGTACTGAAAAAAATGGCAGAAGTAATAGCAGATGCGTTGGTTGTAATTTATCAAAATTCACTGGACTCTGGGGAAGTGCTGGCTGATTGGAAAACAGCTAATGTGACGCCACTGTTTAAAAAAGGAGGTAGACAAAAGGCGGGTAACTACAGGCCGGTTAGCTTAACGTCCGTAGTTGGGAAATTGCTGGAATCCATCATTAAAGAAAAAATAGCAGGACACCTGGAAAAAAATGGTTCGATCAAGCAGACGCAGCATGGATTCATGAAGGGAAAGTCGTGTTTGACGAATTTACTGGATTTTTATGAAGATGTAGCGAGTGCAGTTGACAGAGGGGAACTGGTGGATGTGGTGTTTTTAGATTTCCAGAAGGTGTTCAATAAGGTGCCTCACAAAAGGTTGCTGCAGAAGATTAAGGTACACGGAGTTGGGGGTAAAGTGTTAGCGTGGATTGAGGATTGGCTATCTAACAGGAAGCAGAGAGTTGGAATAAATGGGTGCTTTTCTGTTTGGCAGTTGGTGACTAGTGGCGTGCCGCAGGGATCGGTGCTGGGGCCTCAACTGTTTACCATATACATAGACGATCTGGAGGAGGGGACCGAGTGTAGGGTAACAAAGTTTGCGGATGACACAAAGATAAGTGGGAAAGCGAATTGCGTGGAGGATGCGGAAAGTCTGCAGAGAGATTTGGATAGGCTAAGTGAGTGGGCGAGGATCTGGCAGATGGAGTATAACGTTGACAAGTGTGAGGTTATCCACTTTGGAAGGAATAATAGTAAAATGGACTATTATTTAAATGGTGAAAAATTACAATATGCTACTGTGCAGAGGGACCTGGGGGTCTTGTGCATGAATCGCAAAAACTCAGTTTGCAGGTGCAGCAGATGATCAAGGCGGCAAATGGAATGTTGGCCTTTATCGCGAAGGGGATGGAGTATAAAAGTAGGGAGGTCTTGCTGCAATTGTACAAGGTACTGGTGAGGCCGCAACTGGGGTACTGTGAGCAATTTTGGTCCCCTTATTTGCGGAAGGATGTATTGGCCTTGGAGGGAGTACAGAGAAGGTTCACCAGGTTAATACTGGAGATGAGGGGGTTAGCTTATGAGGAGAGATTGAGTAGATTGGGCCTGTACTCGTTGGAGTTTAGAAGGCTGAGGGGAGATCTTATAGAGACATATAAGATAATGAAGGGGCTAGACAGGCTAGGCAGAGAGATTCTTTCCACTTAGAAAGGAAACAAGAACTAGAGGAGACAGCCTCAAAATAAGGGGGAGTAGTTTAGGACAGAGTTGAGGAGGAACTTCTTCTCTCAGAGGGTAATGAATCTCTGGAATTCTCTGCCCATTGAAGCAGTGGAGGCTACCTCGTTAAATATGTTTAAGTCACAGGTAGATAGATTTCCGATCAATAAGGGAATTAAGGGTTATGGGGAGCGGGCGGGTGAGTGGAACTAAACCACTATCAGATCAGCCATGATCTTATTGAATGGCAGAGCAGGCTCGAGGGGCTAGATGGCCTACTCCTGCTCCTATTTCTTATGTTCTTATGTTCTTAACCCACGCAGACACGAGGAGAATGTGCAAACTCCAGACAGACAGTGACCCAAGCTGGGAATCGAACCCAGGTCCCTGGAGTTGTGAAGCAGCAGTGCGAACCACTGTGCTACCGTGCCGCCCTAAATACACAGACTTGGGGATTTAAGTGACATGTGACATTCATGTCACACAAGTGCCAAGCAACAACCATCTCCAACCAATGACAGTATTACTTCCCAATGACATTCAATGGCATTGACATTGCAGAGTTCCCCAACAACATCCCGGGGATAAGCGCCGACTAGAAACTTAACTGGGCCAGCCACATGAACAATGTGACCACTGGAGCTGCAAATTCTTGCTAAGTCTTCACCCTCTGACTCCCCAGAGCCTGTGCATTTTGTGCAAAGCACAAGTCAGAAGTATGCTGGAATATTCTCAACTTGCCTAGACAGGAGCATTTGCAACATTCAAAAAACAATAATATCCAAGGCACTTCATCCAACAATGTAAACGTCTGCCTTTCTACCACTGGCATACCATGACTGCACTCTATACCATCTACAGCAAATATCGCACCATTTCTTCAACAATACTTCTCAAAACTGCATCTCTATCACCCAGAGGGACAAAGACAGCAGTTACATGGGAACAGCATCACCTCCAAGTTGCACACTATCACAATATAGACATGCATGGCTGTTCCTTTATCACTGTTAAATTAAAATCCCTAGAGCTTCCTACGTCAGGACCTTGAGGAAGCACATTCACCAATGGACGTGAAAAGGATAGTTAAGGCGGCATATGGAACGCTTGCTTTTAAAAATCATGTCATCGAGTGCAAGAACAAGGAGATAATGTTGGAGTTGTATAGAGCGTTGGTGAGGCCATAGCTGGAGGACTGTGCAGTTCTGGTCGCCTCATTATAGGAAGGAAGAGATAGCACTAGAGGGGTACAGAGGAGTTTCACCAGGATGTTGCTTGGGATGGAGCATTTGAGTAATAAGGAGAGACTGGAGGGACTTGGATTGTTTCCTTTAGAGCAGAGAAAGCAGGGGGGGGGGCATGATTGAGGTGAATGAGATTATGAGGGGAAAGACAGGGTGAGTAGGGAGCAGCTGTTCCCCTTGGTTAAGAGGTCAATCACGAGGAGGCATAGTTATAGGGCAAGAGGCAGGAGATTCAGAGAAGGTTTGAGGAAACATTTTTTCCTGCAGAGGGTGGTGATAATCTGGAATGCACTGCCTGGGAAGGTAGTGGAGGCTGGAAACCTTAGAAACTTTTAAAAATATTTGGATGAACACTTGAAATGTCATAACATTCAAGGGTATGGAACAAGTACAGGAAAATGGGATTAGAGCACCTTTAGTAGTAGTTATTGTTGGTGCAGACTCGATGGGCCAAATGGCCTTTTCTGCACTTTTCTATGACTCTCTGACTGCACTCTTCAAGGAGGCCCATCACTAACTTCTCAAGGGCAATTTGAGATTGCCAGCAACACCCACATACCAAGACTGAAGTTTTTAAATACCGTGTCATTGCTTCTTTTTACTTATTTGCTCACTGTTTAATAAATAAATTTGGTAGTTTGTTCCACAAGTCACAGTTCAGTAAAGTGCTTATTTGATCACCTTCTAAAGTCAAGTAAGGTCACCTGATATACTTGTCAGCCAAAATAAATTCTCTATTCTCTGGTCTCACCACAAATTAACAGCCAACAACACACTTCGGTTTAAGAACATAAGAACATAAGAAATAGGAGCAGGAGTAGGCCATCTAGCCCCTCGAGCCTGCCCCGCCATTCAATAAGATCATAGCTGATCTGAAGTGGATCAGTTCCACTTACCCACCTGATCCCCATAACCCCTAATTCCCTTACCGATCAGGAATCCATCTATCCGTGATTTAAACATATTCAACGAGGTAGCCTCCACCACTTCAGTGGGCAGAGAATTCCAGAGATTCACCACCCTCTGAGAGAAGAAGTTCCTTCTCAACTCTGTCCTAAACTGACCCCTCCTTTATTTTGAGGCTGTGCCCTCTAGTTCTAGCTTCCTTTCTAAGTGGAAAGAATCTCTCCACCTCTACCCTATCCAGCCCCTTCATTATCTTATAGGTCTCTATAAGATCCCCCCTCAGCCTTCTAAATTCCAACGAATACAAACCCAATCTGCTCAGTCTCTCCTCATAATCAACACCCCTCATCTCTGGTAGAACCAGAAAAGCATCCATTTATTCCGACTCTCTGCTTCCTGTCGGATAGCCAATCCCCAATCCACGCTAACACCCTACCCCCAACTCCGTGTGACCCAATCTTCTTCAGCAACCTTTTGTGAGGCACCTTATCAAACGCCTTTTGGAAATCCAAAAACACCGCACCCACCGGTTCCCCTCCGTCAACCGCACTAGTCACATCTTCATAAAAATCCAACAAGTTCGTCAAGCACGACTTTCCCCTCATGAATCCATGCTGCGTCTGCTTAATCAAACCATTCTTATCCAGATGGCCTGCTATTTCTTCTTTCATGATGGATTCCAGCATTTTCCCAACTACAGATGTTAAGCTCACCGGCCTGTAGTTACCCGCCTTTTGTCTATTTCCTTTTTTAAACAGCGGCGTAACATTAGCCGTTTTCCAATCCGCCGGCACTACCCCAGAATCCAACGAATTTTGATAAATAACCACTAACGCATCCGCTATTACCTCTGACATTTCTTTCAATACCCTGGGATGCATTCCATCCGGGCCCGGGAACTTGTCCACCTTCAGTCCCGTTAGTCTACCAAGCACTGCCTCCCTGGTAACATTAATTGTATTGAGTACCTCTCCTCCTACCAACCCTCTATCGTTAATATTCGGTAAACTATTTGTGTCTTCCACCATGAAGACCGACACAAAAAACTTATTTAAAGTTTCAGCCATTTCCTCATTTCCCACTATTAAATCCCCCCTCTCGTCCTCCAAGGGTCCAACATTCACTCTTGCCACTCTATTCCTTTTTATATATTTGTAAAAGCTTTTACTATCATTTTTTATATTTAGAGCTAGCCTAGCTTCATAACCTATCTTTCCTTTCTTTATCGCTTTCTTAGTCATTCTTTGTTGTTTCTTAAAGTTTTCCCAATCTTCCGATTCTCCACTATTTTTGGCCACTCTGTACGCATCGGTCTTTAATTTAATACTCTCCTTAATTTCCTTAGTTATCCACGGCTGGTTATCCCTTTTCTTACAGTCCTTCTTTAAGGAGCTAGGTCAGTGCTAGTGTGCTCAGAACAACTTCACACCCTCACTGATTTCAACCTTAATCTCAATTCATTATGCTCCCAACTGAGTTAAGTGCCTCCTAACCTCCCTTAATCTCTCCCTCCATTTAAACTCTCCAACTGTAGTCACTCCCACCCCTTTGCCACTGGACCTGGCCTTGCTGCCTCCGCTACGTCAATCATAAATAACACCATCTCTGATCACTCCCTTATAGCCCTCTCCTTCTACATCCCTTTTCCACCTCCACTTTATTCTGTGCCCACCCATGTGAACATTTTCTCTCAATTCCCTTGTAACTGCACTTTCAGAATTCCAATTAACCAGCCTTTGCAGAAATGTTGTGAATGGAGGGCCAATTACCCATCTGCTCAACCACATCTTCATTCAATGTTTGATGCGCCAGCCCCCATTAAAAACATTACTCACACCCCAGACATTCCCTTTCAAACAACCCGTACCTCCACCCCAAGTCCAGGCAACTGCTTTGACGGCACAGTGGTTAGCACTGCTGCTTCACAGTGCCATGGGCACTCTCCATTTGCCTGAATGAGTACAGCTCCAAGTACGCAAGATGCTCAACACCATCCAGGACAAAGCTGCCTGCTTCAATGGCATCACAACCAGTCTCTCCACCACTGGTGTGTACAATCTACAAGATACCAAGGTTCCTTCACCAGCACCGACCAAACCTGTGACTTCAACCGCCTGGAAGGACAAGATTGACAGATGCTGTTCCTTCACTATCACTCGATCAAAGTCACGTAAATCCCTCAAACAGCACCTGGATTGCAGCAGTTGTTTTTTTTTCATTTGTGGGACATGGGCATCGCTGGCTGGGCCAGCAATTTTTGCCCATCCCTAGTTGCCCTTGCAGAGCAGTTGGGAGTCAACCACATTGCTGAGGCTCTGGAGTCACATGTAGGCCAGACCAGGTAAGGGCAGCAGATTTCCTTGCCTAAAAGGACATTAGTGAACCAGATGGGTTTTTCCGACAATCGGCAATGGTTTCATAGTCATCAGTAGATTCTTAATTCCAGATACCTTTTATTGAATTTAAATTCCATCATCTGTCATGGCGGGATTCAAACCCGGGTCCCTAGAACATTAGCTGAGCTTCTGGATTAATAGTCTAGCAATAATACCACTAGGCTATCGCCTCCCCCAAAGTTCAAGAAGATACCTCACCAGCACCTTCTAAAGCGCAATTATGGACAGGCAAGTAAAAATCCAGGGCCAGCCAACAAAGCCCACATTGCATGAAAGAATAAAATCAACTTTCTTGATTTTGCATCCATGTACATTTTAATATTCAATTGCAGTTAGCTACAATCCCATAAATTCATGAATTTTCACCAAAATGTAGGATTAGCTTGTAAACCAGGCAACAAGAATCTTGAGTGTCCTTTCAATGTCGTGAAGAATGGTGATGAGATTAATGTAATTAAAGAGTTCATTACACAGAATCTGTGTGTTATTAAATTGCACCTATTCTCCACATTTACAGGCCGCATCAGCTGTACAGCAGACATGATGGGTCACTCATCAAAATTCCTTTGTGTAGATTCAAAGCCTGAAAGCCTTCTCTACAGGAACAAAGAATATTTGCTGGCCTGGCAAGCTTTTCAATAGCAGGATTATAATTTTCAAGTTTAAAGTCTACTGCTAATTCAGTCATTTTTGCACCAACATATTGATATTACCAACTGAATTAACAAATTTAAGAAGCACGATAAGGTGAAAACGAAAGCACTTTAAATTACACAAATTAAACAACATTGAACTAAATGCAGGTCATCGCTTTAATATAATTTGTAATTGGGAATACAACATTATTTCTTCATATTTGATTTTGGAAAACTAAACATTATAAACAGATAAGATGAAGATAGTTGCAAACTTAATGAACTGTTCACTTTCAAACTGGTAATGTCATCAACACTCAACATTAAACAAAGTGATTCCAAAAACTTAAATGAAATAGATAGAATGAAAGGACGTCCAGCAGATAAGATCATTTGTCAGTTACAGAACTGTACACTGTTAGTATAGTTGTGCGAGTAATTAACAATCTTGAAATTCAAATTAAACATGGGCTGTGCAAAACACAACAAAACTATTGTGCAAACACCATAGTCAGACAGAGCCACCTTGTGCCTGAAAGGAATCCTTTCAGGGTTGGATTATTTTTCTGAATAGCTGTCAACCATTCATCGGCACTAACGCTTTCCTGCTTCAGTAAACGTGCTTTCTGAGTTTTGGAGCACGGCTTCTTTGTATAGATGTCCAGCAAAGTCCAGACTGCTCATTCAAGAAGACAGCTCATCACCACCTTCTCAACAGCAATTAGGAATGGACAATAAATGCTGGGCTAGTCAGTGACGCCCACATCCCCCATTAAGAAAGAGGTACAAAGTGTGTAATTTGCACTTGTATTTACAAAGCAAGAAGATGCTGACAAAGTCTTAATGAAGCAAGAGGTAAAAGAATCATAGAATCCCTACAGTGCAGGAGGCCACCATTCGGCCCATCGAGCCTGCACAGACAACAATCTCACCCAGGCCTTATCCCTGTAACCCCCTGTATTTACCCTGCCAAACACTAAGGGACAATTTAGCATGGTCAACCAACCCAACCCACACATCTTTGGAGTGTGGGAGGAAACCAGAGCACCTGGAGAAAACCCACGCAGACACAGGGAGAACGTGTAAACTCCACACAGATAGTGACCTGAGATAGTAGAAGCATTGCTAAAAATTGATAAAGAGGAAGTGATATAAAGGCTGGTAGCACTTAAAGTTCTCAAGTCAAAGAAAGAACAAAAAACAAAGAACAAAGAAAATGACGGCACAAGAACAGGCCCTTCAGCCCTCCAAGCCTGCATCAACCATGCTGCCCGACTGAACTAAAGCCTTCTACCCTTCTGGGGACCATATCCCTCTATTCCCATCCTATTCCTGTATTTGTCAAGACGCCCCTTATAAGTCACCATCGAATCTGCTTCCACTACCTCCCCAGGCAGCAAGTTCCAGGCACCCACCACCCTCTGTGTAAAAAAACTTCCCTCGTACATCTCCTTTAAACCTTGCGCCTCGCACCTTAAACCTATGCCCCCTAGTAATTGACTCTTCCACCCTGGGAAAAAGCTTCTGACTATCCACTCTGTCCATGCCCCTCATAATCTTGTAGACTTTTATCAGCCTCAACCTCCGTCATTCCAGTGAGAACAAACCAAGTTTCTCCAACCTCTCCTCATGGCTAATGACCTCCATGCCAGGTAACATTCTGGCAAATCTTTTCTGTACCCTCTCCAAAGCCTCCAAATCCTTCTGGTAGTGTGGCAACCAGAATTGAACACTATATTCCAAGTGCAGCCTAAGTTCTATAAAGCTGCAACATGACTTGCCAATTTTTAAACTCAATGCCCTGGCCGATAAAGGCAAGCATGCTGAATGCCTTCTTGACTACCTTCTCCACCTGTGTTGCCACTTTCAGTGACCTGCGTACCTGTACACTCAGATCCTTCTGCCTATCAATACTCTTAAGGGTTCTGCCATTTACTGTATATTTCCTCTCAGTACTAGACCTTCCAAAATGCATTACCTCACATTTGTCCGGTAATCCGGTACCCAGTCATCAGGACTGAGTGGGATATAACCAAGGATGCGGAAAATAAGAAATGAGTAGGCCATATAACCTCTCAAGCTTGCTCTGTCATTCAATATAACAGCTGATCGTCAACCTCAATTTCACTTTTCCATCCACTACTCATTTCCTTTGATTCTCTGAGGATGAAGTTTCTCATCTCAGTCCTAAATGATCAACCCCTTACCCTGAGACTGTGGCCTTCTGTCCTAGGTTCCACAGCCAAGGGAAACAACCTTTCAATGTCTACCCTGTCAAGCCCCTTTGGAACCTTGCATGTTTCAATTAGATCACCTCATTATTCTAAACTCCAGAGAAGATGGGCATAATTTACACAGCCTCTCTTCATAGAACTAATCTGGTGCTGTCGAAAGGGTGAAAATTGAGTCGGCACGAACCATATTCTTCCAATCACCTTTCGATACAAACATGGTGCCAGAGGTATGGGTGGCACTGTGGCACAGTGATTAGCACTGCTGCCTCACGGCGCCAGGGACCCAGGTTCAATTCCTGGTTTGGATAACTGTTTGTGCGGAGTCTGCACGTTCTCCCCATGTGAGAGTGGGTTTCCTCCGGGTGCTCCGGTTTCATCCCACAGTCCAAAAGCCATACTAGTTAGATGCATTGGTCATGTCAAATTCCCCCTCAGTGTACCGGAATAGGCGCCAGGATGTGGCAACTCTGGGATTTTCACAGTAACTTCATTGCAGCGTTAATGTAAGCCTGCTTTTGACACAAATAAATAAACTAAACTAAATTGCAAAGCATTACACTCTTGTTCAAAAAAGAAAGGGTGCAGAGATAATCCCAAACATTCTAGGGCAGTTTAACCTCATTATTTTTAAAAACAATAATCCACGTCAAAATTAACAGTAATTTGGACAACTGCAGATTTATTAAAGTTTATTTATTAGTGAGGCAGCAGTGCTAACCACTGTGCCATCCAGAAGGAAAATCAGTATGGATTTATGAAACACAAATAATGTTTACCTAAATGTTGAGTTTTTTGATGAGGTTAGAGGGATGAATGCGGATGATATGGTGTACATTGACTTCCAAAAGGTATTCAATAAAAGTGTTATGTAACAGGCTTGTCAGCAAAGCTGAAGCCTATTGAACAAAAGGAACAATAGCCACATGGTAATGAACTTGGCTGTGTGACAGGAAACAGACAGTAGAGGCAAACAGTTGTTATTCATACTAGTAGAATATATAGAGTGGAGTTCCCCAAGGTCAGTATTGGGACAACTCCTTTTTAGTGTAACATGCAATTTAAGCACACAGACTGCATGAAGGTTAATGGTTCCTTTATTCCACCAATATCAAAACTGTAAACTGCCATGGGAAAGTCTAACTCCAAGAAACATGTACAGAGAATATTCACTGCCGATGCTTCAGGTCTCTGTCCTAATCAAGATCTCAGCTCCTCAGTGCCACACTCACCAGGCATGGTCAGGCTTGCAGTGCTGGCATGCTCCCCTCTCTCTGCCGGAGGCTTCTTAGATTCAGAAGTGCTGCCAGTCAGTCTAAGTCCCACTTCTCCTTCCTGGTTGTTCAGTCACCCTTAAGGGGCTTCAAGCTGCCCTTGGCTCCTGCTACACTACCACTCAAATTCTGGCTTTGTCCTGGTTGCTTTCTCCCTCACCTCATAGTATCTGGGCCCCATCCCTTAGCTCGTGAAAGGCACAGGGGCAGACAAAAGGCCAACCAATTCCCCTGCTCAGTGCTGTCCCCCAAAACTGCCAGAGGCCTCACCAAATTAGGATATAAATGAATGGCTAGACTTGGATGTACTAGACTTTGCAGATAACACAAAACTTGAAAACAAAATGAACTGCAGGGATGATAGCGAAAGGCTTCATGAGGATGTGGAAAGGCTGACGGAATTAAATTTAATGCAGAGACGTGTCATAGAGTCATTATGGCACAGAAGGTTGCAACTCAGTCCATGCCATCACGCCGTAGAGCAAACCAGTCAGTCCCATTTCTCCACTCTGTCCCCATAGCCCTCAAGTGCTCATCTAATTTCCTTTTAAAATCATTCATCATCTCCATTTCCACCACTGTCACAAGCAGAGCGCTTCTGGTCATTACCAAATGCTGAGTAAAAAGGTTCTCTCTCACATTCCCCCTCCATATGTTGCCGAAAATCTTATCTGTGTCCCTTAATCCTTGTACAATCACTAATGGGAATTTATTTTCTTTGACTAATTTATCTTACACACCTCTATCAAATCTCCACTCAATCTTCTTTTTTCCCAAGCAGAACAATCCCAGCTTCTCAAACCTAACCTTGTAGCTAAAAGCCCTCATACCTGGAGCCATTCTGGTAAATCTGAAGTGTGAATACATTGGTAGGAAGACTGAGGAGACAATATAAAATAAGTGCACAATTCTAATGAGGGTACAAGAACACAGAGGCATGGGAGTATATGTGCACAAATCTCTGAAGGTGGCAGAGCAGGTTAAGAAAGCAGTTAAAAAGGCATTTGGGATCCTGGGTTTTACAAATAGCGAAATAGATTATAAAAGCAAGGAAATGATTACATCGGATAAGCACTCTGATAATTTAGCATTAGTGGGGGGTTCAAGAGGGGTGGCGGTGAGTTGTCAGTGTACATGTGAAAATGAACACTACGCCTTTGGATGATGTCGCCAAGGAGCAGCATAGGAAATGGGGGGAGGCCTGTTACATATTAATGAGATCAGATCACTTGTATAGCAAGATAAAAGGATGAAAAGTTTGCCACATGGTAGGTTGCTTAACCAGTTTCTAGTCAAGCATTATTAGATAGGTTAGGTGGATTGGCCATGCTAAATTGCCCTTTAGTGTCCAAAGATGTGTAGGTT
Source organism: Mustelus asterias (assembly GCF_964213995.1). Classification (NCBI taxonomy): domain Eukaryota; kingdom Metazoa; phylum Chordata; class Chondrichthyes; order Carcharhiniformes; family Triakidae; genus Mustelus; species Mustelus asterias. Next base: position 46,780,218 of record NC_135805.1, read on the forward strand.
AAGTGGATTAGCCATGGTAAATGCACAGTTACATGGATAGGGTGAGAAGCTCTTAAAAGAGTTAGTGCAAATTTGATTAGCCTAATGGCTTCGCTCTGCACTGTGGGAATTCTAGATGTTACTTGCTTACAGTCCAGGGTGAGAGTGGAAGAGGGAAATCTGAATTCAATTCCGAAGTAATCCTTGGTTCAGAAATTTCAGAACCTTGGGTGTCTGATGTAAGCCCATCTGATACAGGCTCCGCTAATCACTCTTTGAAGCTACAATTTGATTTGTGTCTCTCCTCCAAATTATCAAGTTGTACAGCATAAGAAATTGAACCTGTCTTAACTAAAATGGTTGCAGGTACCCATTTCTCACTTGTAGAGTAGTTGCTCACTAAAACTCTCTCAATTAAAACTCCCCTGTTTCAATGTTTGTTCACGACAGTAACTTGCACTTGTTGTCACTCTACAATTGCAGTAGTATCAGGTGGTATGAGTAAATCAAATTTGGTTCTCGGTTTCCTTTTCAAGAACAACATTGCCAGTGAATTTTGTGTAGTCACATGAGCAGTGTTCTGACAGGACATGAGAAAACTGTTTACTCTCCTGGATAACAAACCTTTGACTTGATGGTTTAATTGCATGCTTCAGTGACTGTACAAGCTCTTTGCCAATCCATTAGTGGATGGATGATATGGGGCAGTCCTTATGTGGTGTATACCATTGGTTTTAAGCTAATCTACAAATTACTTAGATGTGAATTGGGTTCTGTTATCAGTGACTAGTTGTTCAGGCTTTCCAAATCTTGTGAATAACTCACTTAGCGTCTCTATCGTTCTTTCTGTTGTGGTAGATTTCCTCATTATGACGTCGGGCCATTTTGTGTGCATGTCAATTCTGACAAGAACAGCAAGAAGTCTCACAACACCAGGTTAAAGTCCAACAGGTTTATTTGGTAGCACAAGCTTTCGGAGTCAACTCTGACAAGAAGCATGTATCTTTGTGTGTTCTCTGCCATAGTTGTTTTGATGTGGAGATGCCGGTGTTGGACTGGGGTAAACACAGTAAGAAGTCTCACAACACCAGGTTAAAGTCCAAAAGATTTATTTGGTAGCAAATACCATAAGCTTTCGGAGCACTGCTCCTTCGTCAGATGGAGTGGAAATGTGCTCTCAAACAGTGCACAAACACAGAAATCAAGTTACATTGATTTTGTAACTTGATTTCTGTGTCTGTGCACTGTTTGAGAGCACATTTCCACTCCATCTGACGAAGGAGCAGTGCTCCGAAAGCTTATGGTATTTGCTACCAAATAAATCTGTTGGACTTTAACCTGGTGTTGTGAGACTTCTTACATAGTTGTTTTGGCCATTCCCACAGATGAAGTGGTTGTAGAGGTGAAGTATTTTGTATTGTAGCACAGGACTGGCATTGCCTCACTTTTTCTTCTATTTGAGAGTCAGGTCCCAGCCACCAGTAATAGCTTAATGCAAGCTTTTTCATTCTTACCACCCCTGGATAATCTTTGTGCAGTTGATCCAGGATTCGGCTTTGCAAACATGAAGGAAAGATCACTTTGATTCTCCATCGCATACCATTTTAGACAATTAATTCAAGTTCCCACGTGATATAATCGTGAATTCAGGATTCTTCCTTTGTTTGACCCGTATGTTCCTCATAAGACCATGTCCATAACTATCCCGATCACCAGATCGTTCCTTGTGTGCTTTTGCATTTGAGACGATGTTATTGGCACACTCTCTACCATGGAAGAGTGTAATATGCTAATGTAGCTATCCTGTGATTTGGTTTTGCCTTGAATTGGTAATCTCAAAGTATCAGCATTTACATGTTGCTCTGATCTCCTATATTGACATAATGATTATGCGCTGATGGTAGTAAAAACCATCTCTGTAAACGGCGGGCAGCTAATAATGGAATTCCCTTGTCTGGACCAAAAATGATTGTCAATGTCCTGTGGTTGGTCACCAAAGTGAAGCGTCTCCCATACAGGTAACTGGTCAAATTGTTTGATTCCAAAAATAATGCCCAGGGCTCCTTCTCAAGTATAATTCTGTTCAAGATATGAATTCCATTGGTCGTTCTTCCCCAATTGGCCTGATATGTAAGACTTTACACATCATCCGCCCCATAGAATAATGTGTCGCATGCTAGTTGAATTTTCAACTTTGGTTAAAATGGATCAATGCTTCAGAGATTTCTTTAGAATGGGTTTTAACTCCTTTGTACGTATTTCACACAATTTTGTCCAAATTCCATTGTTGGTTAGCATACACTAAGGCATGAAGTGGTTCCAGTAGTGTTGCGAGGTGTGGAATTAAAGTTCCATAATTTATTAGTCCTAAATAAGGATCGCAACTGTAACACATTCTATGGTCTTGGTGCCTCCATTTTCTTTGGTTCTTTGACTATTAACTGATTAACAACTTCAAAAATTCACATTTTCCTTTCTTCACAAGAATATTGTATTTTTTTAAGTTTTAAATTTATTTGTGTCACAAGTAGGCTTACCTTAACACTACAATGAAGTTACTGAGAAAATCCCTGAGTCGCCACACTCCAGCACCTGTTCGGGTACACTGAGGGAGAATTTAGCATGGCCAATGCACCTAACCAACACGCCTTTCGGACTGTGGGAGGAATCTGGGGCACCCGGAGGAAACCCACGCAGACACAGGGAGAACGTGCAGACTCCGCACAGACAGTGACCCAAGCCAGGAATCGAACCCGGGTCCCTAGCACTGTGAGGCAGCAGTGCTAACCACTGTACCACCATGCCGCCCATAAGGAAAATCAGCATGAATTGATTGAATGCAAACAGTGTTTACCTAAATATTGAGTTTTTGATGAGGTAACAGAGAAGGATGAATGCGGATGGTATGGTGTACACTGACTTCCAAAAGGTATTCAATAAAAGTGTCATGTAACAGGCTTGTCAGCAAAGCAGAAGCCTATGGAACAAGAGGAACAATGGCCACATGGTAATGAACTTGGCTGTGTGACAGGAAACAGACAGTAGTGGCAAACAATTGTTATTCATACGAGTAGAATATATAGAGTGGAGTTCCCCAATTATTAGGACAACTCCTTTTTAGTGTAACATATAATTTAAGTATACGGACTGCATGAAGATTCCTTTATTTCACCAACATTAAAACTGTATAAACTATCATGGGAAAATGTAACTCCAAGAAACATCTATTTACAGATGCTCCAGGTCTTTGGGTAAACACAGTTTGCATTCAATAAAAGCCAGGAATCGAACCCGGGTCCCTGGCACTGTGAGGCAGCAGTGCTAATCACTATGCCACAGTGCCAGCCAGACCTCTGGCCCCACATTTGTATCGAAAGACGATTGGAAAAATGTGGTTACCATCTACTCAATTTTCACCCTTCCTTCCCATAGCACCAGGTTGGTTACTGGGATGAAAGTTCCTGGCATTGTGAGGCAGACATTGTTATCCACTGTGCCACCATACTTCTCTAGATGCTCCAGTGTTTCTTCTAATTTCTTCTATTTGCAAATATTCCTGTTCATTTTTGCCCGTGATTAGAATGTCGTCCAGTTAACACTGGACACTATTGAGGCCGCTTAGGATTTGAACTATGGATTCTTGAAATAAGGCCAGTGCCGAAGTTATTCCGAAACGTAAGCATTTATACCAGAACAACTCTTTGTGAGTAACAATCATTGCGTCTCAGTTGCCACTTTCATTTGGAGGTATACCTGGGACAAGTCTATCTTACTGAATTACTGACCCACAGACAATCCAGTGAATAGGTCCTCAATTAATGGTATGGGGAGCTGGTCGACACACTGCACTGGATTTATCCTTGTCTTGAAGTTATCGCAAATTCTTATAGAAACATCTGGCTTAATGACAGAGACAATTGGGGTTGACCAAGCACTCATAGTAACAGGTTAAATCACTCTGTCCTTTAGTAGTCTCTCTAGTTCCACTTCTACTTTTGGTTTAATTGAGTATGGCACAGTTCCTGCCTTTAAGCATCTCTGCTGCTTTCAGGTTTGATCTCGTGTCTTGCTTCAACTCTAGTCATGGACCCCAAAATATTCTTGAACTCCTCCCTATACTTCTCTAGAAGTTATTGCAGCGTGATCTTTTCATCAAGCAATGAGTTAACTGCTTCTCAGTTAAACTTAATTTTGCTTAACCATGCTCTTCCAAAGAATGCACATGGACTGCAGTGATTCACAAAGGCGGCTCACCATCACCTTCTCAAGGGCAACTAGGGATGGGCAATAAATGCTGGCCAGCCAGCAACTCCCATGTCCCCCGAATGAATAAAAAGGGAAATTTCCTTTCATTATGCACAGTGGCAATTCTGCTGATTGACCATTAGCTTCTACTTGAATTATGAAATATCCCCCTCAGTGGAACAACCTCTTCGGTATAAATTCACAGGATGACATTTGATGGTTTAAGTGGTAGATGTTTGAGCTTCTGATTATACATATTTGCTGAAATGAGTGATACAGCTGCTTCCGTATCTATTTCCATCTTTACTTCTTTCCCATTCAACTTTGGATAAACCCAGAACCTTTGCGCATCTAAAGTTTATTTATTTAATAGTCACAAGTAGGCTTACATTGACGTTGCAATGAAGTTACTGTGAAAATCCCCCAGTCGCCAAACTCTGGCGCCTGTTTGGGTACACTGAGGGAGAATTTAGCATGGCCAATGCACCTAACCAGCACATCTTTCGGACTGTGGGAGGAAGCCGGAGCACCCAGAGGAAACCCACGCAGACACGGGGAGAACGTGCAAACTCCACACAGACAGTGACCCAAGCTGGTCATCGAACCCAGGTCCCTGATGCTGTGAGGCAGCAGTGCTAACCACTGCGCCACCGTGCCACCTATTTCTAAAATCTTACCCAAGTAATCGCATACTAGCCTTTGCTAATACGCGATTTCCACAGCCAGTTTTACCGTAATGCAATTGTTGATGGTGCGGTCCCCGGACACTGTTCCTTGATGCCAGATCCAGGTCAGAGGTGAATTTTTTTTGATATTTTGTTGCAAAATACTTCTTGTTGTCAGCTTTGTCTAAAACTGGTCTTTTGTCAATGATCTTGCTGGAAAACACACCTCTCGCCGGTTTTTATCTTTTACTGTTATGCATTAATGTGGTGAGCTCACTTACATAGCAAGATAAAAGGATGAAAAGGTTGCCACATTGTGGGTTACTTAACCAGTTAGTCGAACTTTATTAGATAAGTGTTGCTTGCTTACAGTCTAGGATGGGAGAGAGGGAAAAATCTATGAATGTCTCTGATGATGTCACTACACATCACATGATTATTCAAACAGAATTGCATTGGCTTACAATACATAATGTCCCTCCCCCTTTACTTCAATAGTACAACAACAAACTTTAAACATTAACACTTATCCACTCTCAACATAGGTTACAATGCGTAACAAGGCCAAGGATAGATCCTGAGAGAGCAAAATGGCTTATGTGCCGAAACTGGAAGAGATGCCATTGCAAGTGATTCTATGGCTATTATTAGATGGATAACAACAGAACCAGGCCTTACCCAGCTAGACGACATGGAGTGGCATTGGAAGATGGTGTTGGTAAATGTTAGGGTTGCCAATTCAGAATGAAGTGATTCCGGAAGACTTTCCCCCCCACCAAACATGATGACATCATCAGTTGACACTTGACATTTTCAAACCCGTGCACAATAAAGCCATCTTTTTTTTAGTTTAGTATGAGACTCGAGTATTTTGGTGGAAAGCTTTCCAAATTTGGCTTTGAGGATTTTTTAAATCAACGCAATTTTTCTAGCCCAGCAGCGAAGCAGGAAGCTGGAAGCAGCACACCATATTAACTCTGAGGACTTCCATTTCAGCCGGGATCCAAGGAGCCACTAAACAACTCTCTCGTCTGGGCTGGTCTGGTAGGCGTGAATTTTCAAGGCAGGCAGAGGCAGCTGAAAGTTTAGACTGTTGCCCTTAATAGCTCACTCCTTTACCTCCTGGCTGGGCTGGCTTCATCGTTCTCTAACTTCTCTCCCTCATGTTGACTTCGCTCGGTCTTAGGCTGAGCACTGGCCACCAGCAGGGAAAAGCACAGGCAAGGATAGCAAGCAGCAATGCTCATGAGTGGAGTACGTGAGCGCAATCACAGCATAAAGGTTCTATGTCAACACACCATGCCTGCGTGGGAGGGCTGTTTGTAAATGCAATTATTCATCACCATTCAGTTAAATGGACTCTGTAGGCAATAGGAATAGATTTAATAGCCGCTGGTAGATTGAGGGGAAAATCCCGTAGTCACCTCCAGACATTGCTAGAGGGTTAGCAACCCTATCAACCATGTCAAAGGCTGCAAACAGGTTGACATGGGTGAGGAGGGAAACTTTATATTGGTCGGTCACACAGAATGTCACTTGTGACATTATAAAAAGCTGATTTGACACCTTGGTAGGGGCAGAAACCTAATTGGAGATATTCAAACATGGAGTTCCGGGAAAGATGGAACAAATTTGGGATACAACAATATATTCAAGGACTTTACAGAGCAACGGGAAATCATCAAGGGTTGATTTTATGAAGAGCGGTGTAACGATGAACATGGGCAATAATTCATTATCACACCTGGAGTGTAATAAAGGTGATTGCATCATCCCAGCTCATCTCCCTGTTCTCAATGCCACCTAGAAATCATAGAATCCCTACAGTGCAGAAGGAGGCCATTCAGCCCATCGGGTCTGCACCGCCAACAATCCCACCCAGGCTCTATTCCCGTCACCCCACATATTTACCCCGCTAATCCCTCTAACCTACGCATCCCGGGACACTTAAGGGGCAATTTCGCGTGGCCAATCAACGTATCCCGCACATCTTTGGAGTGTGGGAGGAACCCGGAGGAAACCCACGCAGACACAGGGAGAATGTACAAACTCCACACAGACAGTGACACAAGCCGGGATTCCAGGTCCCTGAAGCTGTGAGGCAGCAGTGCCAACCACTGTCCCACCAAGCCGCCCAATGCAATGTTAAAGCAGTAATTGGGAAGCACCATTACTTGGGCGTTTCAACCATGTACTTAGACAGGATCATTATCATCAGACACCAAAACAACGATGCCCATTTCATTTACACTATTTTTAAAAGTTATAACATTAATATTCTGTCAGCTACCAACATACCACAACATTTAATATGTTCCAAAGATGTATAGCCAAGATCTTTACAAGCAGACCAGTGGAAGTTCTCCCAAACATTATATTTGAGAAAATAGCTTTTATTCTTAAAGACACTGTTTCCTTTGAATAAACTTGACTGAGTTATCAAAACCTAGCAATATTGCCACCCAGCCTCAGTATTCAGTGGATGCAAAGACGTAACACTGGGATAAACCTTACATTAGATCTGAATTTGGGGCCATGTTATCTTGGCTTCAGTAGTTTATAATAACCTTTACTCATCTAATTTCTTTGCTCAGAATGATAATTCAACAAGGCTCCCCACTTTCTCTTGTGATAGCAATGAAACCATTGGTTATATACATTAATATATTTTGCATTAACAGAAGTGTCTCAAGGGGGGAAAAATGTGCTGATCCTCAACTTTACACCCTCTGTTCAATGCAGCCTTCGACGTGCATACAACCTGCCAATCCTGCTCCTGAACCAGCTGCCGGGAGATCCACATAAACAGCATGGGTTGGCTCAGCTGCTATTTTCTGTCGCTCCTTTCATCATTTTACAATTCTTCACCCCAACCCCCACCCTGGTTGCTCAGCTTAGATTGGAATTTTGCCATGTAGGGCACCATAAGGGGGAACTTCTGTCTTACCATTCCTTGGCACAGCATCTTATTCAAACAAAGCACTAAGCCACCTTGTCAGCAAAACATCAGCTTTTTTCAATAAAAATAGCATTTAATTAAAACTGTGTACTTAGGCAAATGGATAAACACTCAACTGAACATTGCTCTGGAAGGAGGCAAGATTTTTGCTGTAATCCAGTGAGACATATGCATATGTTTCGACTGGTGCATTCTGTTCAGTTCTTAATATTTCCACCCATCATATTGATGCTCACAGATATATTTTAAAATACGATATGCCAGATATCACTTTGCAGAAGCCTACAGTTACGTATCCTTATTTACTGTCAGACCTTCCACATTTTGAATTAAAATGGAATATCCTGTAGGGTTCAATCCTAAACTTCCACCCCACCCTGATGATCTGCATCCTAAATATGGCAACAAAATGTTTCTTCTAAAGTATGGGTATCTGGAAACAGTGCACATATTTTAAAAAAAGATAGTGTGTGACTGTATTGAACACTTGAGTTTTTCTCTTCCACACACCACGCCCCCCCCCCCCCCCCCCCCAAGTCCTCCTTAGGCCACACACTCTTAGTTGTATGGTCTTAGTCGCAGAATTAGTTCTGCTCCTATTCATCAGTTGACTGACAGAAGGTGCACAACAGCAATTAGCAAAAATTCTCCCTCAAAATTTTCTTCCTGTATTTCAGGGCTGAAATTAGTAACTTAGAGTGAGGAACTGAACCGACTACTACATGGCACCATGCAGCTACTGCCCTATTCAACATATTTCATATCTATATATTTTTAGCCCATGCAATTAAAACAATTTTCTAGAAAAATAATTCCTACCAAGTGACAAAAGACAGGCGGCACAAATATTTACCTGCCATGCCTTAATCACAGACAGTGGAGCCCACACATTTATCAAATTCCTCAAATTTCATTTAGCAATTATAACCCCCTCATTCTTTGTATTTTCTATTCTGGGGATATACATTTGGACAATAACTGTTAAGTTTACATTCATTTATTACTCATTTATTCTTATAAATACATTAGTCATCAGCATAATAGCTCTGAGCTAATGCATCATAAGTAGCATTTGTTCCTCTTCATAGAAAGTTCTATTTTCTATCTCATTAATGCAGACATCTGTTACGGCTTTCATCTACTGAGTTTCATGACAGAAAGATCTTGCGTGTATATAGTGCGTTATCAGATTCGCAGAATCTTCCAAAGAGCTTTACTGACTTTCAAAGCACACCCATTGTTAAATAAGTAACAGCCAACCTGTGCATAGCAGTTGTAAAGAGAGCAAAATGAATGGCTGACCAGAACATTTGTTTTACTGGTTTTGCTAGGAAGAGAAATTTTGGCCAAGACACAAAGAACTCTCTGCTCATCTTCAAGTACTACCATGGGATCTCTGATTTCCAGCTAAGCAGGCGGTAGGGGACCCAGTTGGAAGCATCATATGAAAAACAGCACATCTGAAGTGTAAGCAGTTACGTGTTCAAATCTGTAGCAGGTGTTGAACCGATAACCTTTTGACTCAGATGCAAGTACCACCAACCATGTCAAGCTGGCACACTCTTCAGTCAGTTAGTTAATCAGGTTTAAGCAAGTAGTCTCCCAAATGTTTAGAACTTGGAGACAAGTTTCTTTTAAACTATTTATTCAGCAAGGAGAAATGTCAGACCTCCTTGCTATTTTACAAGTAACGAAGCTTCATGATAATCCATTTAAATTTACTGAAGGGAACAGTTAAAGCAATATGCACAGAGAAATAAATTATGTCATATGAATATACAAGGCTTTTTATCTAGCCAACTAAAGAGGTCTTGTGGCGCAGTGGGTAGCATCAATGTCTCCTCTCCACGTTCATGTTCCACTCCAGACTAGATGGCCAAAGAAGGTGCATTCATAACATGGCTAAACAGGCAAATCAACCAACAAATCCTTCCAACACGCACCAGTGGTTGGTGGGAGAGATTCCTGATCAACCATACGATGGAAAGAAATTAGAGCCTCTACCATCACTATCCATAGCTCCAGGCTACAACACAGATGTAAAAGTGCATGTTGCCAGCACAACTTATAGAGTCCCTGAATGAACTGTAATACACCGTCACCTAGCCTTTAGGAGCTTGGAGAAATGAGGCCATTAATACTTTTCAAAACAACGACAATCATTTCCCTTCTACCCATTTAGCAAATTAATCCATGATCCTTACTCGCTAAAATACACTACTGTACATTGTATTTGAGCCACATTCCTGCAGAAGTGATTTAGACTTGATACAAATTTAACTGGACATAACATCACTGTATATTATATACCCTTATATTTAATGGGCATATGATCAAAATTTGGATTGTAAGAGAGACATTAAAATTAAACGGGCTCCAAACTATAAGACATCTGTCAAATTTGTTTCGCCTTTCACCGAGGGGTCTAGAACAAGGGCTCACAGTCTCAAGATACAGGGTAAGCCACTTAGGACTGAGGTGAGGGGAAACCTCTTCATTTAGAAGGTGGTAAACTTGTGGAATTCTCTATCACAAAAGGCTGTGGAGGCCAATTCACTGAATGAATATATTTAAGAAGGAAATAGTTAGACTCTAGATACTAAAGGCATCAAGGTTATGGGGAGAGCGCAGGAGAGAAAGAGGATTGGCTGTGATTATATTGAATGGCGGAGCAGGTTTAAAAGGCAAAATATTTCTAAATCCTAAAAAACAATGTGCATTCACGGTACTTTTTTTCCTATTTATTCATAGGATGTGCTCCAACATTTATTGTTCATCTGTAATTGCCCTTGAACTGAGTACATTTCAGAGGGCATTTTAAGAGTCAACCGCACTGCTGCAGATCTGGAGTCACATGTAAGCCAGATCAAGTAAGGATGGCACATTTAATCTCTCGTAAAGGGAATTAGTGAACCAGATGGATTTTTACAACAATTAGCAATGGTTTCATGGTCATCATTCCAGATTTTTATTGAATTTAAATTTCACTATCTGTTGTGGTGGGATTTGAATCTGGGTCCCCAGAGCAGTACCCTGGATCGCTAATCCAGCAACAATACCACTATGCTACTGCCTCCCCACATTGCCTTACACACGCTCACAAAATGTAAAATTGTCAAGAATTAAATGCTAATTAACTAATAAATAAACTGTGACAACCAAAACAAATAATACAGTTCAGGGTAGACTGTGTTTTTTATTTAAGGAAAATACCAATATGTGTAACATATCAGGTTGTTGAGTTTTCCTGCCCTCCAAGTAGCTCTTTGGTAATGCAAGTGAAAGACAGCCTATGAATTCATAGTATTTGAACTGAAAGTTATCATATAGTTTCAACGAATCTATCCAAAGAAATCTATCCTCTTGAATTCTAACAGCAAAAGTTAATGGCACAGCCTTCCACTTCTGTCCCTCAGGCTGCCAATAAGATAAACATCCCAAATTCTAACAAATGATTAAATGTGGTCTCATACCTGCATGCACTAAATCCAATCTTTTTATTAAGAGCTTCCATCTCACTGAGGAGGTTTCAAGCAAATCCATGTCCATTTTGACAGGTCACTGTCCGTGCAGAGTTTGCACATTCTCCCCGTGTCTGCGTGGGTTTCCTCCGGGTGCTCCAGTTTCCTCCCACAGTCAAAAGATGTGTGGGTTAGGTGGATTGGCCATTATAAATTGGCTCTTAGTGTCAAGGAAACTAGCTAGGGTAAATGCATGGGGTTATGGGGATAGGGCCTGGGTGGGATTGTGGTCAGTGCAGACTCGATGGGCCGAATGACCTCCTTCTGCACTGTATGATTCTAGTTGTGATAAACTCCACGACAGCACCGGAGACAATCCACAACATTCTAAAACAATCAACATTATTAAAAATCAATTTGTTCTACCTCCCAACATCCATGATACTGATACAGGTCCACATCTTCATCATCAATGTATCAGTTCCTCCTTGGGCCATACCTTATGTACCAAGTTTTGTTGAAATAAATTCATTAATTTTGAGATGTATTGTTTATAGATGAACAGACAAACAGACGAACAAACAAGGGCAAAAACATTACCTCTGCCCACCTTCAATATATTAGAAATACTGTTTATTCTAACACAACCACATGTGTAATTGGCATTAATAGCTTCAGGAAGATGAGACTTGTCCAAATTGGCTTGGCCTCCTCCACTTTAGTAGAGCAAATAGAATTAACCCCCAGCCCCATCTCTTCACCATTTAACAAACAGTTTATCTGCTCCCCACATCCACCGCCAAACACAGCCAACTTATTTACGATTGGCCAAATATGATCCTTAGCATACAAGACATGCACAGTTAAAGAAAGGAATAGAGGTGGAGCAGAACCTGGCTCTACCAAAGTTCTACTCACTGGAAATGGTCAAAGAGGATGGAGAGTAGCATACCCAGATTCCCTCAGAAATTCCAACAGATACACAACAATAAGGCTCAGCAACATCCACATGGTTGCCATTCAAGGCTCCACCAGAAAAAAATTCAAAAGAAAACTAATCCCAGAATGATAGGTTAGCAATTGGCAATCTCATGGCAGTAGCAAAGTACCTCATAGGAGGGAGATATCCTACTTTGAAATCCTCCCTTTCTGCTAGGTATAAAGTCCAGGTTCATAAATCCATAGAACCCTACAGTGCAGAAGGAAGCTGTTCAGCCCATCGAGTCTGCACCAACTCTCAAAAGAGCATCTCCCCCAGGCCCCTCACAACATGCCATATATACCCAAATTTTGTTGCAATTCTAACAGCAAAGTTATTTGCCCTTGCCTTTATTACAGGGCAAATCTGAAAGCTTCTGGCACCTGCACATGCGCAATTAAACCCGGAAATATTAACGATCTAGATGACGGGACTGGGAGCATTCTGGCCAAGTTTGCCGATGATACAAAGATAGGTGGAGGGGCAGGTAGTATTGAGGAGGTGGGGAGGCTGCAGAAAGATTTAGACAGTTTAGGAGAGTGGTCCAAGAAGTGGCTGATGAAATTCAACGTGGGCAAGTGCGAGGTCGTACACTTTGGAAAAAAGAATAGAGGCATGGACTATTTTCTAAACGGTGACAAAATTCATAATGCTAAAGTGCAAAGGGACTTGGGAGTCCTAGTCCAGGATTCTCTAAAGGTAAACTTGCAGGTTGAGTCCGTAATTAAGAAAGCAAATGTAATGTTGTCATTTATCTCAAGAGGCTTGGAATACAAAAGCAGGGATGTACTTCTGAGGCTTTATAAAGCACTGGTTAGGCCCCATTTGGAGTACTGTGAGCAATTTTGGGCCCCACACCTCAGGAAGGACATACTGGCACTGGAGCGGGTCCAGCGGAGATTCACACGGATGATCCCAGGAATGGTAGGCCTGACATACGATGAACGTCTGAGGATCGTGGGATTATATTCATTGGAGTTTAGGAGGTTGAGGGGAGATCTGATAGAAACTTACAAGATAATGAACGGCTTAGATAGGATGGACGTAGGGAAGTTGTTTCCATTAACAGGGGAGACTAGGACGCGGGGGCACAGCCTTAGAATAAAAGGGAGTCACTTTAGAACAGAGATGAGGAGAAATTTCTTCAGCCAGAGAGTGGTGGGTCTGTGGAATTCATTGCCACAGAGGGCTGTGGAGGCCGAGACGTTGAGCGTCTTCAAGACAGAAATTGATAAATTCTTGATTTCTCGAGGAATTAAGGGCTATGGGGAGAGAGCGGGTAAATGGAGTTGAAATCAACCATGATTGAATGGTGGAGTGGACTCGATGGGCCGAATGGCCTTACTTCCGCTCCTATGTCTTATGGTCTTATGGTCTTATGGTCTTAATCCAGACGTTGCTGCCAAAGATACCAGGCTCTTTGGAAATCTATTGAAATAATTGTAATAGTGGGAACTTGGGGTACTTGCCCACTAGTTAAGCACCAAAAATGGCTGAACTAATTAGGTTGCCACATTTAAGAGTGAGTTTTTAAAATGTCATAATGATAATTATAAATGAATAATCTATCTAGCACTAAAAAAATTAACAAGTTTCATTCACAAAGAAAATTTTCACATTGAGGATACCCTTGATAATGTTGTGTGATACTACCACCATGCTAAATGGGATAGATTTTGAACAGAATCATAGAAGCCCTACAGTGCAGAAAGAGGCCATTTGGCCCATCGAGTCTGCACTGACCACAATCCCACCCCGGCCCTACCCCCTTATCCCTACATATTTACCCGCTAATCCCTCTAACCTACACATCTCAGGTCACTAAGGGGCAATTTTATCATGGCCAATCAACCTAACCCGCACATCTTTGGACTGTGGGAGGAAACCGGAGCACCCGGAGGAAACCCACGCAGACACGAGGAGAATGTGCAAACTCCACACAAACAGTGACCCAAGGCGGGAATCGAACCCAGGTCCCTGGAGCTGTGAAGCAGCAGTGCTAACCACTGTGCTACCGTGCCGCCAAGTAGCAACTCAAAACTGGGTAGCATCCATGAGCCTCTGTGGGACATCTGCAGCAACAGAAATGTATTCCAGCATCAACTGTAACCTCATGGCCTGACATACAGTTCTGGTCACCCTATTATAGAAAGGATATTATTAAACTAGAAAGAATGCAGAAAAGATTTATTAGGATGCTACTGGGACTTGATGGTTTGAGTTATACGGAGAGGCTGGATAGACTGGGACTTTTTTCTCTGTGGCAACCTAATTAGTTCAGCCATAGAACATAGAAAGTTGAGGGGTGATCTTATAGACGTCTATAAAATAATGAGAGGCATAGATCAGCTGATAATCAATATCTTTTCCCAAAGGTAGGGGAGTCTAGGGCATAGGTTTAAGGTGAGAGGGGAGAGATATAAAAGTGTCCAGAGGGGCAATTCTTTCACACACAGGGTGGTGTGTGTCTGGAACAAGCTGCCAGAGGTAGTGGTAGAGGTGGGTACAATTTTGTCTTTTAAAAAGCATTTAGTCAATTAGATGGGTAAGATAGGTATAGAGGGATATGGGCCTAATGCGGGCAATTGGGACTAGCTTTGGGGTTTTAAAAAAAAAGGGCGGCATGGACAAGATGGGCCGAAGGGCCTGTTTCCATGCTGTATACCTCTATATTCCCCACACGACCATTACCATCAAGTAGCAGGATAAACCCTATTTTGATGAAGAGCACAGAAAAGCATACTGGGTCAGCATCAGGCATATTTAAAAATGAGCCGGTAAAGCTACAACACAGGACTACTTGCACCAGAGGGGGTACAAAGGAGATTCAGCCGGATGCTGCCTGGGGTGGAGCATCTGAGCTATAAGGAGAGACTGGATAGACTTGCGTTGTTTTCTTTAGAGCAGAGAAGGCTGAGGGGGACATGATTGAGGTGAATAAGATTATGAGCGGTATGAACGGGGAGAATAGAAAGCAGCTGTTCCCCTTTATTGAGGGGTCAATCACAGGGGGGGACAGTTTTAGAGTGAGGGGCAAGCAATTCAGAAGGGATTTGAGAAAAAATATTTTCACTCAGAGGATGGTGAGAATCTGGAATGCACTGCCTAAGAAGGTAGTGGAGTCTGGAAACCTTACAATCTTGAAAAAGAATTTTGGATAAGTGCTTGAAATATCAAATTCAGGGATACAGGCCAAGTGCTGGAAAATGGGATTAATGCAGCATTAGTTACAGTTATTGTCAGTGCAGACTCGATGGGCTGAAGGGCCTTTTCTACACTGTACGACTACTTGCATGCCAAATAGCAAAAGCAGCATGCGATAGACAGTGCTAAGTGATGCCACAACTAACAGATCAGATCTAAACTCTGCAGTCCAGCCACATCCAATTGTGATGAGTGATGGACAATTAAACATCGAAGGACAGGAGGCGACTCCACAAATGTCCCCTTTCCCAATGATGGCTGAGCCTATAACGTTTGTGTACCTTTAAAAAAGGTTCTTCTTAAATCATTATCTCTGAATCTCTCACAACTTCATGGTTTCTCATTGCTGCTGACCTGTCTACCAGATTCCTTTTATTGCTTCTTAAGTGGTTTAAACTGGGGCCTCGCCCCAATTGGTTTTTCGACCCTGCATTGTTAGAAGGAAAACCAGTTGGCAGGTCAAGTGACACTTCAATTTTCAGTTCTGAGCTGCAGGTTAGTTTTAGAAGGGACAGCAAGCTGAAAGGAAGTGCTTCTCTCTCTCTCCCTCTTTTATTTGGAAATTCTGCTGGTTATCTGAAAACAAGGTCTTGCCTTCCTGGATTAAAAAATCTGCTGTTGGTGGCTTGACTAGAGTCTATCTCGGGTTCTGGGAAGCTGTTCTGAGTGTGTCATGAGCACTACTAGAACTTACAAGACTAAGAGTTTTCAATTCTCCAACCAAAGGACTCAATTCCATTATCACGTGAGCTTGTCTTTGCTGTGTTGAACCTGTTTAAAGAGTTTTGTCTATGGATGGTTTTAGTTTGATTGGAACATCTTAGATATATTTGTTAAGGGTTATACATTATTGTGGTTGTTTTGTTTGTAATTGATAAAAGTTATTGCTAATTTTCTTTCCATACATGATGTGGAGGTGCCGGTGTTGGACTAGGGTGGGCACAGTAAGAAGTCTCAGAACACCAGGTTAAAGTCCAACAGGTTTATCTGGAATCATGAGCTTTCGGAGCGCTACTCCTTCATCAAGTGAGTGGACCTGATGAAGGAGCAGCACTCTGAAAGCTCGTGATTCCAAATAATCCTGTTGGACTTTAACCTGGTGTTATGAGATTTTACTTTTTCCATACATGTTAACTATATTTTTAATTGAACTTCCTTTGATAAAAGCTCCCTAGTGGGTCATTTGAATCATACCTGAAGTGAAACATATCATGCTTATCCGAGCCAAATTCAAGATGCAAAACTTATGATGCAAGCGGGCTCCATAAAACACCTTGGAGTTTCTGACCTGAACCATAACAAGTCCAACACGCCAGCTCAAAAGACGAAGCTGAAGCATTTGCAACCACCTTCAGGCAGAAGTACTTTGTGGATCATCAAATTCAGCCTCCTCAGAGGTCCCCTGCATCACAGATGCCAGTCTGCAGCCAATTTGATTCACTGCACATGATATCAACAAAAGGCTGAAGGCACTGGATACTGCAAAGACAATGGCCTGACAACGTTCCAGCAATACTACTGAAGACCTCTCCTCCAAACTAACCAAACCTCCCATCCCCATTCACCCCCCACCCACATTCCCCCAACCCCCACTAGCCAAGCTGGTCCAATACAATTACAACAATTAGCCGCTACTTAAGCAATGTGTAAAATTACTCAAGTATGTATTATGCACAAAAGCAGGACAAATCCATCCCAACAGACTGCTCTTGATCATCAGCAAGTAGTGGAGGGTGTTATGGAACATGCTATCAAGCAGTAATTACACACCAATAAGCTGCTCAATATGCCAAGTTTGAGTTTTGTCAGGGTCACAGCTACTGACCTCATTAAAGCCTTATCCAAACATGCACAAAAGAGCACCAAAGATGAGGTAAGCGTGATTGTCCTTGACATCAAGGCAGTGTTTATTCGTGTGTGGCATTAAGAGGCTTTAGCAAAATTGATGTCAATGGGAATCAGGGAGAAAATCCTTCACTGGATGGAGTCATACCAAGCACAAAGGTTGGAGGTCAATAATCTCAGTTCCAGGATATCACTGAAGGAGTTCCTTATGAGAGCATTCTTGGCCCAACCATTTTCAGCTGCTTCATCAATGACCCCCGCCGCCCCCCCCCCCCCCCCCCCCCCTCCCGCCCCACTCCTATCATTGGGTCAAAAGTAGGGATGTTCATTGATGATTGCACAATGTTCAGCAAATACTGGAGCAGTCCTTGTCCAAGTGCAGCAAGACCTGGACAACATTCAGGCTTGGGCAGGTTAAGTGGCAAATAACATTTGTGCCACAACAGCATCAGGCAATGACAACTTCCACAAGAGATGGCATAGTGGCTAGTAGTTAGCACTGCTGCCTCACAGCACCAGGAACCTAGGTTCAATTCTGGTCTCAAGTTTATACATTCTCCCCAGGTCTACGTGGATTTCCTCCAGGTACTCCGGTTTCCTTTCAAAGATGTGCACGTTGGATTGATTGGCCATGCTAAATTACCCCTTTGGGTCAAGGGGACTAGCAGGGTAAATACGTGGGGTTAAGGGTATAGTACCTGGGTTGGATTGTTGTTGGTGCAGGCTCGATGGGCTAAATGGCTTCCTTCTGCACTGCAGGAATTCTAAGAGGGGATCTAACCATTTCCTCTGGCCACTCCATTCTTTACCATCACTGAATCCCTCACTTTCAACATCTTGGAGGTTATCATTGACTGGAAACTGAACTGGACTAATTGGGATAAATAAAAGCAAAATACTGCGGATGCTGGAAATCTGAAATAAAAACAGAAAATGCTGGATAAACTCAGCTGGTCTGGAAGCATCTGTGGGGAGAAACAAAGTTTAAAGTTTCAGATCTAAGTGATCCTCTACAGAACATGATTTAGTTCATTTAGTTATTATTTACAGCAGTATTTATCTACATGATAAATACTGTTGCTACAAGAGCAAGTCGGGGGCTGGGAAGCTAGCAGTCAGATCCATCTAACAAGTAGGCAAAAGATATTTTGGCCTTTATTGCAAAAGGATTGGAGTTTAAAAATATGGAGGCTTTCTTGCAATTGTACAAAGTGTTGGTGAGACCTCACTTGGAATACAGCATACAGTTTTGGTCCCCTTACCTGAAAAAGAATATAGTTGGAGATAGTCCAAAGGAGGTTCATCAGGCTAATTTGGAAGAGTGATCTTATTCAAACATCCTAGATTTGGAGGGGGCTTGACAGATGAGATGGTGAGATGTTTTCATGAGTGGGAGTCTCGAACAAGGGGACATAGCTACCAGCTAAAGGGCCGGTCATTTAAAACTGAGGTGCGTAGAAATTTCCTCTGAGGGTGGAGAATCTCTGGAATTCTCTGCCCCAAAGGATGATGGAGGCTGGATCATTATAAATATTTAAAGTGGAGGTGGATAAATATTTAACAGATCGAAGAATATAGGGCCATGGGGAAATGGCACAGAAAGAGAGTCGAGGCCAGCATAGATCAGCCATGACCGTATTGATGGTGGGGCAGGCTTGAAATGTCGGGTGGCCTACTTCTGCTCCTATTTCTTGTGTTGTGTTGGGAATTCTGGAGAGAGTAGCTCACCTCCTGACTCCCAATGTCTATTCACCGTCTACAAGGCACGTCAGGAATGTGATGGAATCCTCTCCAGTTGCCTGGATGAGTGCAACAACAGCTTTCAAGAAGCTCACCACCATCTTGGACAAAATAACCTGCTTGATTGGCACACCATCCACCTCCTTAAACATTCACTCCATCCACCACCAACATACAGTGACAGCAATGTGTTCTATACACAAGATAATCGCAGCAACTCACCAAGGTTCCTCCAACATCATCACCCAAACTCCAACTTCTACCACCAAGAACAACACCACAATCTATAAGTTCCCCTCAAAAGACACAACATCCTGACTTGGAACTATATTGCTGTTTCTTCACTGTCTTCCTAACAGCACGTGGGTGTACCTACGCCGCATAGACTGCACAGCACATGTCAGCTGCTCACCCCCATCTTCTCAAGGGCAATCAGGGATGAGAAATAAATGCTCATCTAGCCAGCAAGGCCCACATCTCAACCAAATATGTAAAAAAATACACTGCCCCTTGTCTCCCACTCAGCTTACTAGCAGTAGCTCCTTCTGCCCACTATTGCCCCTGCACTCAAAACACTTTCCCTCAACAATTTCAACCTATACACAGTTCTTTGAAAATTTTTACAGAATTTTTGTTAAATTAGATTTTTAAATGTACATAGCCAGCTAGCTGAGAAAAGAGCAGCAAAGAACACCTGAGCATTTTGAGTGGCTACTTTGAGTCATTTTTTGGTCCAAGATAAGTTGGTTTGAATTTGGTTACCAAATTCTAATTGCTAGCTTTTCCTACTTATCTATATGTAATGTTAGTCAAATTGAACCAAAAGAAATTTCATGCTGTAAATAAATTTATAATATGACATGAATTGTACACAAGATATTTTTATTTAGTTAAATTATTGGACATTCAAGGTATGGTCCTTCATTCAATTGTTCCTGACGATTGTTACAATGAGATAGAATTTACAACCATACAGGAACAATATGTTACCATTTTAAATCAGAATCATTTTCCAAAGTCTCAAAGTAAACAAATACTCACCGTGCCCCATCTGCCTTCCAGCTGACTTTATATGGCTTTTGTTCAAGAAATTTAATGTTTTGTTTGTCCATGGAAACAGGTTGGGCTCCAGGAAATCCTGCCCTGAATTAATAGAAATTCTATTACTGCGCAGTCACAGAAAATACACAAAATATGCATCTTCCAATTTGATCTGGGGAAGCATGGGTTGAAGTAGCGACACTCAGAACCCTACCATTCCTTTTTAAAGGTCGTCTTCAGGGTGTCACAGATATGTTGCAGACCAAAAAAGGAGCACAAATTCAAATTTGCCACCATTTCAATTATTTATTCTTAATGAGAGAATAGAGGGTGCCAAACTAATCAGCTAGGCAACAAGTTACAAAGAGCATACCCCTCTATGACTGTTTTCCCTTTAAAGTTGATCAGACACAAAGTGGAATAAAAATCTTACCAAGCATAGTAATTAGATAAACTTGATAGTTACCATACAAAAGCAAAACTGAAAGTTGAAATAAATCTGAAATGAAACCAGAAAAATGCTGAAAATACTCAACAGGTCTGACTGCAACAGATGACCCTACTCGAACGGAGGGTAGTTAGAAATGTAATAGGTTTTGAGTAAAGAGGAGAGAGCTTGGAAGATCAATAGGGAAGGTCTATGATATAGTAGAAGGCAGGAGATTAAATGGCAACATTTTTGTTGCCGATAAAAAATGCAACAAAAAGCCAAAGGTAGTGGGAATGGGCACAGTAAAGAAACAGAAAATTTGTCCAGATGAGGTGTGAATGACTGCGCAGCAGCCGCCCAAAATAACATGACTGAATAAAGAAAGAAACAAGACCAAACCAAAACAGCCATTCACACCTCATCTTTTGATTTGATTTGTCATATGTATTAGTATACAGTGAAAAGTATCGTTTCTTGCATGTTATACAGACAAAGCATACTGTACATAGAGAAGGAAAGGAGAGGGTGCAGAATGTAGTGTTACAGTCATAGCTAGGGTGTAGAGAATGAGCAACTTAATGCGAGGTAGGTCCATTCAAAAATCTGGCAACAGGGAAGAAGCTGTTGTTAAGTCGGTTGGTACGTGACCTCAGGCTTTTGTATATTTTTCCCGATGGAAGAAGGTGGAAAAGAGAATGTCCACGGTGTGTGGGGTCTTTAATTATGCTGGCTGTTTTGGCGAGGCAGCGGGAAATGTAGACAGAGTCAATGGATGGGAGGCTGGTGTGCGTGATGGATTGGGCTACATTCACGACCTTCTGTAGTTTCTTATGGTCTTGGGCACAGCAGGAGCCATACCAAGCTGTGATACAACCAGAAAGAATGCTTTCTGTGATGCAGCTGTAAAAGTTGGTGAGAATCGTAGCTGACATGCCAAATTTCCTTAGTCTTCTGAGAAAGTAGAGGCATTGATGGGCTTTCTTAACTATAGTTGCAGCATTGGGAGGGGAAAACAGGTCATCCAGCACACAAAAAGAAGCAGGATGATATAAAAACAGAAAGTGTTGGAGAAACTCAGCAGGTCTGACAGCATCTGTGGAGAGAGTATAGAGCCAACGTAGAGTCTGGATGACCCTTTGTCAGAACTAGCATTTTCTGTTTTTGTTTCAGATTCCAGCATCCACAGTATTTTGCCTTTATCTCAGCAGGATGATATGTTGCCTCCCTACTGCCAGGGTCAAGGATGTCACAGAGCAGCTGCAGGACATCCTTCTGTGGGAAGGTGAACAGCCAGAGGTCAGATCCACATTGGTACCAATTACTTTGGAAGGAAAGGGATTGTGGTCCTGCAATCAGAATTTAAGGAGTCAGGTGGAAGATTAGCGAGCAGGACCTCAAACATAATAATCCCTGGATTACTCCCTGTGCCATGTGCAACTGAGTACAGAAATTGGAGGATAGACAGATGTGTGTGTGGCTGGAAAGATGGTGCAGGAGGGCAGACTTTAGATTCCTGGGACACTGCGACTGGGAAAGATGGCACCTGTACAAGCCGGACAGGTTATGCCTGAACAGACAGGACTGATTTCCTTCTGGTACATTTTGCTTGTGCTGTGGAGGCCAAGAGAGAATATTAGGGAAGAATACCAAGATGCATAGAATACTGGGAGCACCAGAATAGAGAACAGGAAGTTAAGTAGAGTCGGAGTAAGGGAGAAATGAAGTCTCAATCAACATTTCTGTGCATGTATGTGAATGGACAGAATACAGGAGATAAGATTGGCGAGTTACAGGCACATATTGCCCTGTGGAAAAATGATGATGTGGCGATTACAGAGACCTGGCTCAAGGAAGGTCAGGATTGGGTGTTAAATATTCCTGGATACAAGGTGTTCAGAAAAGATAGGAAAGAAAGGGATGGAGGTGGGCTGATGGTATTGGTTGAGAGCATTGCAGAAATTAAGAAGAAGAAATAGTATGCTTATGACAGGTGTCAGTATGGAAAATACAATTGAGAACCAAGAGGAATAAAGAAGGTTCAGAGGGAAGGTGAAAAAGCACATTAAAGAAGTGATGAGGAATTATGAAAAAAGACTGGCAGCAATACTGTGGAATCTCTACGCATATATTTTTTTTTAAAGTAATAAGAATAGGGCCGATTAGAGACAAAAAGAGAAATTTACACATGGAGGTTGGGGGCATGGCTGGGGTATTAAATGAATACTTTGCATCCATCTACCAAGAAGGTAGATGCTATCCAGGCCATGGTGACAGAGAATAAACTCTGTCACTAGAGTAGTTCAAAATTGATAACCATAGAACAGTAGAAAAGTTACCGTGAAGAAGATGTGCGGGTTAGGTTGATTGGCCAGGTTAAAAAAATTGCCCCTTAGAGTCCTGGGATGCGTAGATTAGCGGGTAAAATATGTGGGGGTAGGGCCTGGGTGGGATTGTGGTCGGTGCAGACTCGATGGGCCGAATGGCCTCCTTCTGCACTGTAGGGTTTCTATGATTCTATAAGAAAGAAACCATCCAGCTCACTTTTCCTGCACCAGCCAAAATAAGAAAAGCTTCTCCACCACTGAGGTTAAACTGACTGGTCTGTAATTGTTGGGTTTATCCTTGCAATGTTTTTTGAACAAGGACATAATGCTTGCAATTCTCCAGTCCTCTGGCAGCTCCCATGAGTCTAGAGAAGATTGAAAGATTATGGCCTGTGCTCTTGCAATTTTTACTCTCATTTCCTTCAATATTCTTGGATCAATCTCATTTGGTCCCGGTGCCTTGTCAACTGTAAGTACCAACTGTCTATCCAATCCTTACATTTTGAATATCAGTGAGGGTGTTGGTTCCTTGGAAGAGTGCAGTCAGAGCCAAGTTCATGACACCAGGGGAACTCCTTCATGAAAGGTTTCTAACAATATGAAATACAAAAGCAAAACTCTGCAAATGCTGAAGATCTAAACCAAAACAAAAAATTGCTGGAAATACTCAGCAAGTCTGACAGCATTTGTGGAAAGAGAAACAACTAAAATTTCAGGTCTGTGACCTTATTTCAGAACTGGGTAACTCTTTCCACAGATGATGCTAGACCTACTCAGTATTTTCTGTTTTTAGTCGACAATATGTAATTAGCTCACAAAAGGAAGTTACTCACCTTTCCCATCTACAATACTGCTGACATTTCCTTTGGATCTCTCCTAACTTGGATTGGATTGTCAATTGCGTTACACCTTTAACTTGCATACCCTCCAGAAAAACTGCTCCCTTTTAAGAAAATTAAACAACTGTGGTAAATCAATGTTAGAAAAGATCTGACTACTCAAGCAACCAAATGTTTTTATTACATGTAACAGCCCAAACTACAAATCGATGAAAATTAAATAATTTGATGAGCTAAAAGGGTCTTTAATTATTCCATGTTTTCTTCCATTCTAATTTCACTCGCTCATCAAACTTTAAGCTAATTGCTCCATTTACAACATATCTAATATTTCTAACAAATTGTGAATGCAAATTATGATGCACATGAAATAGTATGTTGTGGCAGCATTTATAGATTAAATTAATTTTGACTGGCTTTGATATTCTTCCCTAGAATCCGATATCATTGCAACTCAAGTACTTACCAACTTAATTCGTTCTTTTCTCCTTTTGCATGGGCTGGAGCCTGAAGAGCCAGGTTCTGAATCTTTACTGATCCTACATCCATCATCATCAACATTTCCGTCATCATCCTCATAACACCAATCTGGTCTTTCTGGTGGGGGAGGAGCATCTTCTACCTCACCATAGCGACTGAAAAGGTCCTGCAGGTATTCCCCTTTATAAATGCCAGGGGGTCTTGCTTGAGCAAAAGTAGCAACTGCTGCTTCAATGCTAGATAATACAAAAGTACAACAGTCACAGATCTCACGAGAGAAAGTGGATTGTAAAATAAGTCGAATTGGAATCAGGTTTCAAAATCTTAAAAACAAAACAATATCAGCAACAATTTAATCCAGGCAGTTCTTAAATCAATAATTCGCAACAGGTCAAGTTAAAGCAAAACTGTGGTAAGGTAATGCCATTCTTCATTGAAGAACTTCAATCTCCAGGTAAGATACCTGAAACTAGCTGCAATCAATTCTCTTGTGCTCAATTGCAGACTTCTTAAACCACCAAAGGTCTATTGTGTAGCTTGTATAGCTAGTACTTCGTGTTGCAACATGTGTAGGCAGTTAGTTGGTCTTCACAAAAAGACCATGGCAATATTTTTTTTTTAGTAGATTTTTAAAGTTTATTTATTAGTGTCACAAGTAGGCTTACATTAACACTGCAGTTAAGTTACTGTGAAATATTTTAATTTATATACAAGCATATGAAAATTTAAAACTTAAATGCATCTGGCTTTTGAATAGAAAGCTTTAGCCTTGCATCAGTCTTTTGATAGATTTGGTGTTATTCTACATGGAAGGGATTACAAAATCAGTCCCATGTGCAAGTCTTAACAACACAGTTACAAAACACACTCCATTGTCAATCGGTTAGGTCAGTTGGCTGTTTGGCTGGGTTGTGATGCAGAACCAGCAGCGTGGGTTCAATTCCCGTACCAGCTGAGGTTATTCATGAAGGCCCACCTTCTCAACCTTGCCCCTCACCTGAGGAGGGGTGATCCACAGGTTAAATCACCACCAGTCAGCTCTCCTCCCTCAAAGGGGAGAGCAGGCTATGGTCAGCTGGGACTATCGTGACTTTACCTTACACTGCAGAACTATTTGAATTCATTCCTAAATGTCGAACAACAGAAATACAAAACAAAGTATTTTTTACTGAATTGCCACATAATCCTAATTGCTCATACAAAAAAAAATTTGCAGAATACCCAATGATGCCAGGCACATAACTCATCAAAATCAAATCAATGGTGGTTTTATCTGTGAATAAACATCAAAGCCTCAACTATTTCATTTGTATCATATGAAGAATTTCATAAATTTGTGTTTTGTTTAATGAAAAATGATTAGTTTGGAGACAATATAATGGCTTTATTCTGGAGACTTACCATGGAGGAAGGCTTCAGCATGTTCCACGTGAAGGTGGACAGTTCAAAAGGCAGTTTTCATTGAGTATGCATGTGCATTCATCAAGTAATTTTAGGAGTCAAAAAAGTGCCAGTTTCAGAAATAATCCACAAGTAAACCATCGATATTCAGTCCACACATGTGGTTTAATTCCCTGTATAACATTTAGGATTATGCAACAAATCAGTAGAATACACTTCCCCTTTAAGTGGATGAACATAATCAAGAAAATGTTTGCCCACTTGTTTTATTAACCCACAATATCATATGTGAAATTAGAACTATTATTGTAAACTAGGAAATATAAATAACACCAAAAAAAAATCTCAACACCAACACACTTGCAAGGAGCCACCATCAGCATTTCTGAAATCTACTGATACACTCGAGAGTAAATTCTAGATTATGAAAATCAATTACCTCCAATCCATCTTCTCCACCAAGTAAGCACAAATAAGGAATCCAGTTCGATTGAAGCCATGCGTACAGTGTACTCCTGCAAAGCACAGATTTACAATAAAAACTTTAAAACGGGTCTTTTGCTGTAACTTCTCTTCAAAAAAGATAAACATTTTCTGTATATTTAGGTTTCTCTTCTAGTAAAATGTAAAAGGTAGCTCCCTGAAAAGTCAGCTAGTTGATCGAATGACTGGCAAGTTAGCTGATCTTAGCTGAGGCAGCACTATGGGTATTGTTTTCAAATTCATTTATAGTAGGTGAGTGTCGCTGGCTAGACCAGCATTTATTGCCCATCTCTAGTTGCCCTTGCGAATGTGGTGGTGGTAGCTACCTTCTTGATTCACTGCAGTCCAAGTGCACCGAACAGTGCTGTTAGAGTGGGAGTTGGTGGGATGTCAATAATCTCTCCCTCAATGTCAGTAAAACAAAGGAGATAGTCATCGACTTCAGGAAGCATAGTGGAGGACATGCCCTGTCCACATCAATGGGATGAAGTGGAAATGGTCAAGAACTTCAAGATTTTCCAGTGTCCAGATCACAACCAACCTGTCCTGGTCCCTCCACACTGACAGTATAATTAAGAAAGCCCACCAACGCCTCTACTTTCTCAGGAGGCTAAGGAAATTTGGCATGTCTGCTACAACTCTCACCAACTTTACCAGATGCACCACAGAAAGCATCCTTTCTGGATGTATCAGTTTAGTATGGCTCCTGCTCTGACCAAGACCGCAAGAAACTACAAAGGGTCATGAATGAAGTCCAGTCCATCACTCAAACCAGCCTCCTACCGATTGACTGTCTACACTTCCTGCTGCCTTGGAAAAGTGGCCAACATAATCAAGGACCCCAAGCACCCCTGACAATGCTCTTCCACCACCTTCTGTCAGGAAAAAGATACAAAATCTGAGGTCATGTACCAACTGATTCAAGAACAGCTTCTTCCCAAATGCCATCAGGCTTTTGAATGGACCTACCTTATATAAGGTTGATGTTCCCTACACCCATGCTATGACTGCAACGCTACATTCTGCACCCTCTCCTTTTCTTCTCCCCTATGTACTCTATGAATGGTATGTTTTATCTGTATAGCGCACAAGAAACAATACTTTTCACTGTATACCAATACATTAGACAAAGTAAGTCAAATCAAATTGAGTTTCAGGATTTTGAACCAGTGTCAAGTGAAGGAATGACAATATATTTCCAAGTCAGGATGGTGATTGACTTGGATGTGGTATGTATCTGCTGCTCTTGATCTTCCTTCTAGATGCTAGAGAGCATAGGTTTGGAAGGTACTGCTGAAGGAATCTTGGTGAGTTCCTGCAGTGATTCTTCTAGATGGCATACACGGCGGCTACTGTTACATTATCTGTAAAGTATTATTCTGTGAGTATGACTAAGTCAGACTGTTGCTTGACTAGTCGGTGATACAGCTCTCCCAATTTTTGCACAAGCCCCCAGATGTTAGTAAAGAAGATTTTGCAGAATCAACAGGGCTGGGTTTGCCACCGTCGCTTCCAGTGCCTAGATCAATGTTGGGTGGTCCATCCGGTTTCATTCCTTTTTATTCCATTTGTAGCGGTTGAATACAACTGAGTCACTTACTAGACCATTTCAAAGGGCATTTAAGAATCAGTCACATTGTTATGGGTCTGGAGGCATGTGTCGGCCAGACCAGGTAAGGATGACAGGTTTCCTTCCCTAAAGGACATTAATGAACAAGATGGATTTTTTTTTCGACAATGGTTTCATGGTCATCCAGATATTTTGAGTTTTTAAATTAAACCAATTGTCGTGGTGGTATTCAAACACGGGTCCGCAGAGCATTACCCTGGGTCTCTGGGCCACTAGTCAAGCGACATACCATTGTGCCACCACATCCCTGCTACAATGGGCCTACACACCATGAATGAAAGGGAGGGCCTAGATCAGCCACAAACTGTACTCCCAATTGTTGTTCAGCAACGTCTGCTGGAAATCCATGTGAGGATGAGCATTGTGCAAGGACATAATGGAGTTCACTCATCATGCCCACAGTCATCTAGTCTTGACAGAAAGTGTCAGCAAGTTAAATACATGTTGATGGCACTAGAGATACTGGAAGATTACTACTACCCATAGAACCACACTCCAGAAAGGGGGAAACTTCAGTGGGAACACAGAAAATGTAAATAAATTAGTGAGTAATCAAATTATATGAAATTACAACTTCTTGCTGTAAACCAGGAAATACAAATAGAACCGAAAACAAATCTTAACACCAACAAGGGGCCACTAGGCAGCATTATTCTGAGAAATTTCACTAAGAATAGAACAATTCCCTTCTGCACAGCTCTAGTAATATATTGAAGGGAAGAGCACTATTGGGGACAAAGAAAATGTGAAGAAGCCAAAGAGTAATCAAAATGTAGCTATTTTATGTATCGAACTTAATACATGAGTTCAATACTTAATTTATGTATCGAATTTAATACATGAGATTTAATACAATGCATAGTCAGCAATACATTTTAAAGGAAAAAAAAATCTTTACTGAGCATTCACTAATACCTACCACAAGTCATGCCAATCCTAAATTTAGTATATGCTAAACAGAAATAAAGGAGGCAACAGTTCTCAACATTACTTTTAGCGAGAAATGAAAGTTTTTGGGAAAGGAGGTACGCACTACAGTCTACCACAAGTCAGATATAGCTACTCTTCAAACATCATTCATCTTTGATGTGATATTTAATTTTCCTTCTTGTTAGGTCACTGGTAACCCATATATGGAATAGTTTGTCTACCATCAACTAGTTGTACAGATAATAATTAGAATTTCTATTTTGTTCCAGAATAGTTAGCCTTCTGCAAATACAAGCACAACACTGAAATTAAATGCATGATTTTTGATAGCCATTTTCATTCTCCAGTTTAAAAATAAATTAAGACTGAGGAAAAGAGGTTTCCACTATAACACAATTGTGATTAACTTTCCTCCAACATCACCATTGTGTTGAGAATACCTTCACACTGAGAAAAAGACAAGTAAATCCAAGCTCAGATGTATTTGTTTTTCTCCTTAATTCAAGTCAGGTTAAAATTAAAAATAAAATATCAAGTTGTTCCATTTAAATAAATTAATTTCACCCACTCTGCAAAAAGGTGTAGAAAACAGATAATTTACAACTTACATTTACAACTGGGATAGCTTCTATATAGTTTTTAAGTATTAAACAATGAAGTGAGAGGTAGGGTAAGAAAAATCAAGGGAGACAGAATGGGGCGGGGAGAGCAGACAGGTGGAAGGGGGGTGGCTGGTAGCAGGAAACAAGTAGGCAGGGATCGAAAGAACAGAGAGCGGGGAAGGGCACAGAAAATGAGTGAAAAGGGGGCAGAGACTGGGGCAGATTGAAAGCAGTCTGATAATACTATGGCAGAAAAAAAGATACAGCAGGGCAGGCAGGTAGAAAATGGGGAGTAGTGGCATAGCAGTATTGCCATTGGACTAGAGACCAGGATCATGCTGTGGGGACCCAGGTTCAAATCCCACCACAGCAGATGGTGAAATTGGAATTCAATAAAAGTCTAATGATGACCATGAAACCACTTGTCCATTGTGGTCAAAATCTGGCTCACTAATGTTCTTTAGGGAAGAAAATCGTCTGCCCTTACCTGGTCTGGTCCGAATGTGACTTCAGACCTACAACGTGGTTGACTTAAATGCCCGAACAAACTACTCAGTTCAAGGACAATTAGGGGTGGGTAATACATGTTGGTCCAGTTAGTGAAGATCACATATCCTGAACAAAAAAAAAAAAAAATTGGGGAAAAGGCAGCGAGAGAAAAAGACAAAATGAGACACTGGTGGGAGGCAACGCAAATGAGAGGGGAGAAAAGGAGAGTACGCAGGATGGAACACGTGGGGATAAAGGCAGGGACAGAATGAGGGAGAGCAAGGGATGGAGTAATAGAGAGAAGATGGTGGATTGTTCTTTAACCTTGTTTGAACTGAATATTGTACATTGTCTCGACTTGGTGTGTTTAACACCACAGGAGATTGATATGTAATGTATATTCAAACAGTTTATGAAACTGATGCAGCACAATTTCATAAAATGAGAGAATATACATTATATGTTATCACTCAAAATGTACTTTTTAAAATATCCAATATAAACACATTCAGGGAAGGTGAATGCCAATTCTGTTGTTTCTATGGCAACAGCCTTGATGTCTTTCCAACAGATTTCTATTGATGTTATCGATCACACAGCTGGAAGGTGTCAGACAGTCATTGTAAAAATTGTCATCTGTCTTAGTAATAGGCATCTGTTTCTTTGCAAGATCCTCCTTCTTCCTAGTCTGATAATACTATGGCAGTCTCCAACAGAGTCTCTCTCCAAGAAAGAGAAATTACCGACCTTTGATACAGTTTTCATTTTTTTTTTCACCAAGTTCCTACTCATTCAGCTGCATAGATCTTGCTGCACATGGATATATTCCCTCATTACAAAACCAGGACGCAAAACAATGTAGAGCATAGGAGACAACAAAAGGCTTCTAAAACCATGCAAGAGTCATCATCAAATGTGGATCCTCGGAACATTAACTGCATCATAACGTGACAAAAATACAACATGACAAAACATTTTTAGTACACAATGCTTTGAAAAAAAGAATATCAGGCCAGCTTCAGTCCTTGGGTCAAGTAATGGTACTTTTGATCACTATCCAGTTGGAAAGTGTGCATGGAGATTGGAAA
Source organism: Mustelus asterias (assembly GCF_964213995.1). Classification (NCBI taxonomy): domain Eukaryota; kingdom Metazoa; phylum Chordata; class Chondrichthyes; order Carcharhiniformes; family Triakidae; genus Mustelus; species Mustelus asterias. Next base: position 46,811,032 of record NC_135805.1, read on the forward strand.
TGGACAGAACGTGGTTCGACCATGTTGTTCCTTACCTTCAGGAGAGGTGGCTTGAGGGGGAGAAAAAAAGGCAATGTGGCAAAGAAAAATTAAGAGTACTGGTAACATGGCATGAATTTGTTTTATTCATTTATGGAATATGGGCATTGCTGGCAAGGCCAGCATTTATTTTCCATCCCTAACATGCCTTGTTGCTGGCCTCCAATCACGCCAGTCTGTAAGGCTATGACCACCATGCCAAAGAAAAACAGCAGAAATGGAACCAACATGGCGTCATTAAAAACCACTTCCTCATCACAGATTTCAAAGCCCACCCACTCAACTTCAATCTGCCATGCCAACACTGGGCACTCCTCAACCGTTTCTGCACTGGACAAGGCCTTTGTGCAGAAAATTGGCACTAGGGCCTTGAAGAGAGCCTGGACTGCAGCTAGAGTGCACCACAATCATTGATTCACATCACTGAAGATTGCCCCAGAGAAAATTCAGCAGAGGGCTCAGAGAACTCCATTTAGCCACTGCAGAATCTTCCTTGGAGATTACCACACATGCTAAAAAAAAAGTGCCTTGAAAAGACAGTGATAAGTGATCTTGAATTGCTGAGTTGTGTGATGTAGGCACACCCACAGTGCTGTTAGGAAAGGAGTTCTAGGTTTTGACCCAGCGACAAAGAAGGAATAGCGATATATTTCCAAGTCAAGGTGGTGTGAGACTTAGAAGGGAACTTGTAGTTGGTGATGCTCCCATGTGCCTACCCTCTGTGTGGTAGAGTTTGCTGGTTAAGAATGTTGCAGCAACTTAGCAAGATGCTGCAGTACATCTTGTATATGTAACACATTATAGCATTTACAGTGAGAGGTGCAAATATTTAAGGTAGTGGATGGGGTGCCAATCAACGATTGCTTTGTCCTGCATATCAAACTTCTTGGGTGTGGTTGGAGCAAACAAGCCTCCCATCCACTGACTCTGTCTACACAAAGAACAAAGAACAATACAGCACAGGAACAGGCCCTTCGGCCCCCCAAGCCCGCGCCGCTCCCCGGTCCAGGATTGAATCCTGAATCCAGGATCCCCGCCCAATTTTCCAGCCTATCTACATACCAATATCCTATCCACCGAGCTGTCCCTCACAGCTACGATGCTTTGTTCATTACAACCTATTAACTTACCCCCACCCCCCCCATTCCAGACCATGTGATCTCCAGGGAGAGGCGAAAACCCAGAGTGAAAAACCCCAGGGCCAATATGGGGAAAAAAAATCTGGGAAATTCCTCTCCGACCCCCTGAGGCGATCGAAACGAGTCCAGGAGATCACAATGGCCCTGATCGGAAAATGCTTCCCAACCCTAGTCATTTCCACTTCCACGAACACCATATGAATTCCCTGCCCCCGAGACAGGTTCCCAACTATCCGCAGTCTCACTCTGTACTGGCACCAGCAAGATGATCATAGAATGAAGCCTTGAAACGAGAAACCAGGAACAATTAGCCCGCGCCGCTCCCTGGTCCAAACTAGACCACTCTTTTGTATCCCTCCATTCCCACTCCGTTCATATAGCTGTCTAGATAAGTCTTAAACGTTCCCAGTGTGTCCGCCTCCACCACCTTGCCCGGCAACACATTCCAGGCCCCCACGACCCTCTGTGTGAAATATATCCTTCTGATATCTGTGTTAAACCTCCCCCCCTTCACCTTGAACCTATGACCCCTCGTGAACGTCACCACCGACCCGGGGAAAAGCTTCCCACCGTTCACCCTATCTATGCCTTTCATAATTTTATACACCTCTATTAAGTCTCCCCTCATCCTCCGTCTTTCCAAGGAGAACAACCCCAGTTTCCCCAATCTCTCCTCATAACCAAGCCCCTCCATACCAGGCAACATCCTGGTAAACCTCCTCTGTACTCTCTCCAAAGCCTCCACGTCCTTCTGGTAGTGTGGTGACCAGAACTGGACGCAGTATTCCAAATGCGGCCGAACCAACGTTCTATACATCTGCAACATCAGACCCCAACTTTTATACTCTATGCCCCGTCCTATAAAGGCAAGCATGCCATATGCCTTCTTCACCACCTTCTCCACCTGTGACGTCACCTTCAAAGATCTGTGGACTTGCACACCCAGGTCCCTCTGCGTCTCTACACCCTTTATGGTTCTTCCATTTATCGTGTAGCTCCTCCCTACATTATTCCCACCAAAATGCATCACTTCGCATTTATCAGGATTGAACTCCATCTGCCATTTCCTTGCCCAAATTTCCAGCCTATCTATATCCTTCTGTAGCCTCTGACAATGTTCCTCACTATCTGCAAGTCCTGCCAGTTTTGTGTCGTCCGCAAACTTACTGATCACCCCAGTTACTCCTTCTTCCAGATCATTTATATAAATCACAAACAGCAGAGGTCCCAATACAGAGCCCTGCGGTACACCACTAGTCACAGGCCTCCAGCCGGAAAAAGACCCTTCCACTACCACCCTCTGTCTTCTATGACCAAGCCAGTTCTCCACCCATCTAGCCACCTCCCCCTTTATCCCATGGGATCCAACCTTTTTCACTAGCCTACCATGAGGGACTTTGTCAAATGCTTTACTAAAGTCCATATAGACAACATCCACGGCCCTTCCTTCGTCAACCATTCGTCAAACACTTCCCACTGCCCCAGAAAAACAGCCAACATAATCAAGGATCCCACGCATCCTGGACACACTCTCTTCCACCTTCTTCTGTCGGGAAAAAGATATAAAAGTCTACGGTCACGTACCAACCAACTCAAGAACAGCTCCGTCCCTGCTGCTATCAGACCTTTGAACAGACCTACCTCATATTAAGTTGATCTTTGTCTACACCCTAGCTATGACTGTAACACTATATTCTGCACCCTCTCGTTTCCTTTATGCAAGGTGTGCTTTGTCTGCATAGCGTGCAAGAAACAATGCGTTTCACTGTATACTAATACACGTGACAATAATAAATCAAATCAAAAGCTGCACACCTCCCAGCAAGTGGGGATATTTCATCAAACGACTAAAAGCAAAATACTGCAGATTTCATCACACTCCCGACTTGTACCTTGCAGATGGTGGAAGGCATTGTGAAGTCAGCAAATAAGACATTTGGCACAGAATTCCCAGCCTCTGACCTACTCTCATAGTCACAGTAGGGCTCCGCTGGTCCAAATAAGTTTCTGCCTAAGAGTAACATCCAGGATATTGATGGTGCATGAGTCAATGATGGTAATGCTATTAACCATTCAGAGAGATGGCTAGATTCTCTCTTGTTAAAGATGGTCATTGCCTGGCATTTGTGTGGAGCAAATATTGTTTGCCACTCATCAACCCAATTCTGAATGTTGTTCCAAGTTCTGCAGGATGTAGGCATGGTCCCCATCAGTTTCCAAGTCGTCGCAAATGGTACTGAACACTGCTATCATCAACAAACATCCCCAGACCTTATGATGGGGGAAGGTCCTTGACGAGACAGCGAAGAATGCCTTTGGACATTCCCTGAGGAACTCCTGAAGTGATGCCCTGGACTGAGACAATTGACCTCCAATAATCACTGCCACCTTCTTTGTGTTAGGTTGACGCCAGCCAGTGAAGCATTCTCATTGACTCGGGCTCCTTGATGCCACACTTGATTACACACCATGATGTCAAGGGCAATCACTCTCACCTGACCTCCAAAATTCAACTCTTTGGTCCAAGTTTGGACCAAGGCTGTAATGAGGTCTAGAGCTGAAAATGTTGATTCTTCTGGGACCACAGCCTCGGTCAACAGGTTATTGGTAAGTAAGTTCCACTTGCATAGAACTTTCTAATTGGTTAAGAGCAGACTGATAGGGCAGTATTTGTCTTTTAAAGGTAGGACATACTTGGGCAATTTTCCGCATTGCTGGGTAGTTGCCAATGTCGTAGCTGTAGCGAAACAGCTTAGCTATGGGCACAGCTGGTTCTGGAGCACAAGTCTTCAGCCGGGATTTTGTCAGGGCTTGTAGCTTTCGCTACATCCAGTGCCTTCAGCTGTTTCTTGATATCACATGAAGTGAATTGAATTGGCTGAAGGGTGACGACATCGATAATCATGGGAACCTCAGGAATGGGGATATTCATTCCGCCTTCTCCTCTCATTCATTATTTAATTGTCCACTACTATTCAATGTCAGGATGTGGCAGAAAGACACGGTGGGCAGCATGGTGGCACAGTGGTATCACTGCTGCCTCATAGCGCCCAGGACCCAGGTTCAATTCCAGCCTCGGGTTAGTGTCTCTGTGGAGTCTGCATGCGTTTCCTCCGGGTGCTCCAGTTTCCTCCCACAGTCGAAAAGACGTGCTGGCTAGGTGCACTGGCATGCTAAATTCTCCCTCAGTGTACCCGAACAGGCGCCGGAGAGTGGTGACTTGGGGATTTTCAGTAACTTTGCGCAGTTTTAATGCAAGCCTCCTTGTGACACTAATAAATAAAAAATAAAGAACTGCAGCGCTTTGGTCTGATCAGCTGGTTGTGGAATCACTGAGCTCCATTTATAACATGCTGCTTTCACTGTTTAGCATGCATGCTAAACATGCTACAACACAATCCTGTGTTGTAGCTTTACAGGTTGACACCTCATTTTTAGTATGCTGGTGCTGCTCCCAGCATGTTCTGCTGCACTCTACTTTGAATCAGGCTTGATCCTCTGGCTTGATGACAATGGTAGAGTGAGGGATATGCTGAGTTATGGGGTTACAGATTATGATTGAGTACAATACTGCTGCTGCTGATGACCCACAGCACCTCATTGTTGCCCAGTCTTGAGTTGCTAGATTTGTTCTGAATCTATTCCATTTAGCGTGGTGATAGTGCCACACAGCATGATGGATAGTGTTAAAGCAAAATACTGTGGATGCTGAACTCAAACAAAAACAGAAAGTGATGGAAAATCTCAGCAGGTCTGAAGCATCTGTGGAGAGAATAGAGCCAACGACCCTTCGTCAGAGCCAAGGGCAAAGAAAATCAGAAAAGATTTTTACTATGAGGGTGATAGAGGGGGAGCTTTAATAGGGCAAAGGGGAATGTAAATGAGGATGAGTATGTAAATATAATGTGACAAAGAGAATGGACAATGTCCTCGGTATGAAGGCAGGATTTCAACTCCAAATCTCCACAAGGGCTGTGTGGTGGTCATTCCTAACCATACCATCATGGACAAGTCCTTCACTGACTGGTATACTGTTGAGAACAAGCTCAAATCAGTTACTCCACATGTGGGTTTTATCACAACCTTCTACAGGCCCCGTCTAGCAGATAGATCCTTCTGGATTTGGTTAGCAGTGATGCTACTAAGCCACTTTTGGATGTAGGCATTGAAATCTCCCACCAGAATACGCTTGGAGCCCTTGCCATCCTCAGAGCTTCTTCCAGGTAACTTTCAACATGGAGTAGCACTAATTTATCAGCTGAGGGAGGGCTGCAGGTAGTAATCAGCAGGAGATTGCCTTGCCTATGTTTGATTTACGTTTGATGATGCCTTGAGATTTCATGCCAATCAATGTGGAGGACTCCCAGGAAAATTCCCTCCCAACTGTACACCAATATAACACCTGTCTTGCTTGTGGGGCAGGACATACCCAGAGATGGTGATGGAGGGGAGGTTTGGTGTTTTGGCTGTAACATATGATTCAGTGAGCATGCCTATGCCCACTGTTGCTTGGGTAGACTGTGGGACAGCCCTCTCAATTTAGGCACAAGCCTTTAGATATTATGAGAACTTTGTTGGGCAGTTGAGTATGGTGCACCTTTATCATGTATAGTCCCTAGGTCAATGCCAGCTGGTCTGTCTCGCTTTATTCTTCTTCAACATTTTGTAGTGAATTGGTACAACTGAGTGGCCTTTGAGGCCATTTCAGAGGCTTAAAAGGAAAACAACAACTTCTACCATCCCACATCTCAATGTCGAATAGAAAACAAATCTATCCCAGCATCTTCCTGTTGAAATACCTGACTGTCATTGTGTATTGCTGTTTATATTTTTTTCATTTTATTCCCATGTTCAAAACCAGAGCAAGAAAGACTTGCATTTATATAGCACCTTTCACAACCATCAGAAGTCCCAAAGCACCTTACAACCAATGAATTACCTTTGGAGTGTAGAGATCATTGAAATGTCAGAAAAGGGCCATAATTTTCCAGTCTTTCTTTAACTCTGGGATGATGCCAGACAACTGGGGAATTGCAAATATTACTCCCTTGTTCAAAAAAGGGTGTAAAGCTCAGCAAATACAGGCCAGTCAGTATTATCTTGGTGGTGGGGAAGCTTCTATCTAGAAATAATAATTAGGGACAAAATTAATAGTCACATGGGCAAGTACAGGTAAATTAAGGAAAACCAACACAGATTTGTTAAAGACAAATTTTGTTTAATGAATTTGCTGGAGTTTTTTGATGAGGTAACAGAGGGTGGATGAAGGCAATATTGTTAATATGGTGTATATGGACTTCCAAAAGGCATTTAATATCTTGCCATACAACAGACTTGTGAAAAAAGTTATAGCTCCTGGAAGTAAAGGGGACAGCAGCAGCATGGATGCAAAACAGACAATAGTGGCTAATGAATGTTTTTCGACTGTTTTAAAGGAATATTTATAGTGGAGTTCCCCACGGGTCAATGTCAGGATCCCTGCCCTTCCTGATATACATTTATGACCTAGACATTGGTGTACAGGAATGGGTGGTCATATGGCAGAGGAAATTTAATGCAGAGCAGTGTGAAATTATTCCATTTGGTTCGAAGAACACGGAGAGGAAATAAAAGAAAGGGTACAATTCCAAAGTGGGTGCAAGAGTAGAGGGGCCTGGGTATATATGTGCATAATACATTGAACGTGCCAGGACAGCTTGAGAAAGGGGTTAAATGAAGCATACAGGATCTTAGGCTTTATTACTAGGGACATTGAGTATTAAAGCAAGCAAGTTATGTTAAACATATATAGAACACTGGGTCGGCCTCAAATGAAAAATTGCATCCACTGCCTGCAGTAAACAAAGATCCATATATATAAAATATTTAGAGAGGCAATAAAACATTCAAGTGACTGCATTGCTTTCCCAGTCAGAAAATTACCTGCAACACTACACAAGGGCCATCTAGTGGTAATAAGTGAATTTAGTACCATTTCCTGAGCAGAGGAACCAATTCTAATTTCTCTATCTCATGATAAAGGTACAAATTAGATACCCTAACTTCCAATAACCTGTTTACAATAGATGGTGCAAACACAAGAGAGAAACATGACCATTTTAATGGCCAATAGGTGACAAATTCTGCATTTTATAATGCCGATTCTCCTTTATTAATTATAGTCCTTGTATCATGTTCTGTCCTCTTTTTCATCCCTAGCACTCCGCAACTTCTTATCCAATATAAGGCAGGAAACCCATTGTATTTCAACATTAGTTATAGATATACTTCACAGAACTGTTATAGCACAGAAGGAGGCAACTCGGCCCATCATGTCTGCACCAGACCTCTGAGTGGTTAATTCATCAGGAGCCATTCTCCTGTCTTCTCCACGGAAACCTGTACATTCTTCCTTCTCGGATAACAGTCTAATTTCTTTTTGAATGTTTCGATTGAATCCGCCATACTTGATCTAACACTTTTACCCAAAAAGAGATGGTTGCACTTTGCACAGAGTGCATGCTATCCTTCAAGAAAAAAGTGTTCATAGAATCCCTACAGTGCAGAAGGAGGCCATTCAGCCCCTCGGGTCTGCACCGACAACAATCCCACCCAGATCCTATGCCACAACCTCACATACTTACCTCGCTAATCCCTCTAACCTACACATCCTGGGACACTAAGGAGCAATTTAGCATGGCCAATCAACCTAACCCGCACATCTTTGGACCGTGGGAGGAAACGGGAGCACCCAGAGGAAACCCACACAGACACGAGGAGAATGTGCAAACTCCACACAGACAATGATCCAAGCTGGGAATTGAACCCAGATCCTTGGCGCTGTGAGGCAGCAGTGCTAATCACAAGTACAGTATCGCCCAATGGAATTTAAAAAAGAAGCAAACTAAGGATTTCTTTTACATGACTCCAATAAGCATTACCAAATGTTTAACTGGAATGAGGAACATGGGTAGACAGGAACAGGGGCAGGTCCTACAGTTCCTCAAGCCAGTTGCACCACTCAATTAGATCATGGCTGGTTTTTCTTCAACTCAGTTTTGCCAACTTTGTTCCACATAGCTTGAAACTCTTACCTAATTAATATACATCAGTCTCAGTCTTGCCAATTTCAATTGGTCCACTGGCAAATTTTTAAGGGAGCGAGTTGTAAGTTTCTACAATTCTATATGTATAAAAACCTGCTTTCTCTCTTAAATGGCTTTGCTCTAATTCTGCCCCCTTGCTATGGATTCCCCCGACAGAGGAAACAATTAGTTTGCATTGACCCTGTTGAATCCCTTGGTCATTTTAAACACCTTGATTTGATCACCCCTCAAACTTAAACTGAATGCACTCCTGCAGATAGGGTCTGAATAGGACTCTGACACAAATGAAGCACTACTTCCCCACTTTTGAAGTCCAATCCTCTTGAAATGGAAACCAATGTTCCATTAGTCTTTGATTTTTTTTAAAATACCAGCCTTTAGTCCCTTTGTTGTCCACACCTCCTAGTTTCTCACCATTAAAAAACAAATCACCATCTTTCAGATCCAGTATGGATTTTCCCTCCAAACACTGCAAGAACAGACAAGTCAATATCACTGTAAGATTTTTTTTTTAAAGTGATATGGTGCATTCAAAGATTTTGCTTCCTCAGTAGGTAATCATTAATTGGCCTCACAGGTCCACACATCTGCCTCACTCAATTTTTCTCTGGCCCTTTACAGACTTCTCCTCCCATTCTTACTACTAATCATGCCTCGTAGTGTCATTTACAAACTTGGATAAAGAACTCACCATTTTTTCATCCATGTTTATCTAGATAATGTATAAATATTGTATATTTAGAACTGGAAGCAATGCTGAGACATGGGTCACTAATTGGGGACATTGGAGATAAAGGGTTCGTCCCTAATTGGCAAACTGAGAGAAATGGTTTTACATAATTTCTTATTTCCTTCGTCGACTTAGTTTTCTTAGACAATCTATACGTTGTCCTCTTCCCCCACTGTGTAAATAATTCTAAAGCATTCAAATTAATTATCAATATTGCTACTGTCCGTCCTTTCCTAATTTCCCTGTCGTTTTTGAAATTCCTACACACCTGGAATATTTAGCTGGCATCATGCTCAGGTTGTATCCAGATCCCTACAAAGACATGTACATCATACCGTTTTGGCTGAATTTGTGCTTCCAACTGACTTACTTTGTATCTTATGGCTGTGTATTCATGTACCAAACACTTATCTGGGTAACTGTCCTCATCCTGATCATTTGATCCACTAGTCCTTTCTTTACTTTTTGATTTACAGTATGGATTTTTCCTACCAAATGCTGTAAGAACAGAGCCAGGCAATGCCGCAATAGTTTTTTAAGAAATGATGTGGTGCACCCAGATTTGTTTCCGAGGTACATACCTATTAATTCCATGGGGTGCTGCATTATGAAATGTTCACATAATCGAATGAACATGTTTGTTACTTCTTCAGTGGGGCACTCAGCATGTCTAAACAAAACAAAATTAAAATCTAGTCACGTACACATAATACTGCACTAGTCACATTGACAACTGCTCAAACCCAAGACAGTTTTTAGTTTTTGGGAGAGTAAAAGCTAACCAAATTCTTGGGTTTCCTGAATCTATTGAAATTTCAGCTGATCAGATCTCAGTTACACATTTATAATAAGGGACATATTACACATGCATTCAAACCTTTCCTCAATCTATCAATGCTTAGATATATTAGCTAGTACTTCTTGGAACAATAAACTTTTACACTTTTCAACATAAACATTTTAAAAAACAAGGGAGGATTAAAAACAAAAGTGCACTGGCAAAGAAAGATTAGAAAGTACTAAGCTATACAAATGAACAGTAAAAGCCAGCTTTTTGTGTCTAGTAGCTTTAGTCCATAACATTTGTGCTGTAGCAGAGAGACAGACTGACATCTAGTGACAATCACCATTTATTACACATTTACACAATAAGCTGTAGAAGACTTTAACAATGTGCATTTGTATCATGCCTTTAACATAGTAAAAAGTCACAGGAGCATTGTCATACAAAATTTGACTGCTGGTCACATCAGGAGATGCGAGGGTAAATGACCAAAAGCTTGTTCAAATAGATAGGTTTTTTAAGGAAAGGGGAGAACGAGAGAATGTTTAGAGGGGGCAATAGCAGAACTTAGGTACTTAACTGCCGAAGGCACCATTGCCAATGGCGAAACAATTAAAATCAAATCATGTGCAAGAGAACAGAATTGGAGGTTTGCAAGTATCTCCAAGAGTTGCAGGAGGTTACAGAGTTAGCAAAGGATGAGACCATGGAGGGATTTGAAAACAAGAATGAGATTTTTTTTACATCAAGGCTTTGTCCAACTGGGAGTCCATGTAGATCAGTAAGCACAGGGGAGCTGGACGAATTAAGCATTGTCCCTGCCACAATATCTAAAATCTATAACTACCAACAAATTCAGAAACTCATTCTGTCAATTCGAATATTCATTTGGAATACAACACAAGCTTGGTTGAGGAAAAGTGGCCTATTGGAAGTGCTGGTAGAGAATCGTCAGAACAGCTGCGACTGAGAAAGGAGAAACAGGGACAATGGAATAGAGTCCTCAGCAGCAGGATGTGAGGAAGTGTGGTCAAAGTCATTGAGAGAGTTAGTGGATTAATAAGGAGAGGCTGGATAGACTGGGACTTTTTTCTCTGGAGCGTAGAGGCGGAGGGGTGATCTTATAGAGGTCTATAAAATAATGAGGGGCAAAGATCAGCTAGATAGTCAATATCTTTTCCCAAAGGTAGGGGAGTCTAAAACTAGAGGGCATAGGTTTAAGGTGAGAGGGGAGAAATACAAAAGGGTCCAGAGGGGCAATGTTTTCACACAGAGGGTGGTGAGTGTCTGGAACGAACTGCCAGAGGTAGTAGTAGGGGTGGGTACAATTTTGTCTTTTAAAAAGCGTTTAGACGGTTACATGGGTAAGATGGGTATAGAGGGATATGGGCCAAATGCAGGCAATTGGGATCAGCTTAGGGGTTTAAAAGAAAGGGGCGGCATAGACAAGTTGGGCCGAAGGACCTGTTTTCATGCTGTAAACCTCTATGACTCTATAATGATGAACAAGGAATCAATATCCATGTCATCTGAGGCCAATTCAGTTGATGAGGAAACACTGACCTAAATTTTCGGGTCCCTTGATTGTCAGAGATGGGACATACATTGGGAAATGAGCGTCAGGACCCTGCAGAAATCCTGACGCACATACACAGAAATTAGTCGGGAAGTTTAAACGTTCGATTCGCTGATTCATTGTTGCCCAGGACCCTTTGCAACTGTCTCCAACCATGATTTAGACCCGACTACAGCCTGTTCCCCCTGATCACCACCCCCCCCCACCCCCAACTACCACCCCCCACCCCAGATCAGAGTACCCCCATCCAGATCAATCAACCCCCACCCTCAACCAGACCAGACATGACCAGGTCACCCTCCCCACCCACCCCCAACTAGACGGTGACGGTATTGGGAGGTGGTGACATAGTGGCTTGTCAGATGGTAAAATTTGAATTGAATAAAAATCTGGAATTAAAAGTGTGATGATCATAAAAACACTGTTGATTGCCATAAAAACACATCTGCTTCACTAATGTCCTTTAGGGAAGGAAATCTGCCACCCTTCCCTGGTCTGGCTTACATGAGACTCCAGACCCTCAGTAAACCTTTAAATGCTCCTTGGCAACATTTATTGGACAACTTTTACATTGCAAAACATTCTAAAATGCTTCACAAAAGTATTACCAAACAAAATGTGACACTAAACCACATAAGGAGCTAATAAGGTAGATGACCAAGCTTGCTCAATCAGTAGATTTTGAGGAGTATCTTCGAGGAGACCAAGAGATGAATTCCAGGGTTTAGGCCTCAGCACCGAAGGCACAAACGCTTCTGGTGTGTAGATATCATAATAGGTTGTAGGGCTAGAAGAGATTACAGAGATGGGCAAGGCTGAGGCCAAGGAGGGATCTGAAAGAAAATATTACAATTTTAAACTTGAGCCATTCTTTTGTGGAGAGATAATAATGGCAAATTTGAAGACGGACGGGAAAGAACTGTTAAGAATATGAAATAACTTAAGGCCGGCCAGGATCTTATTAAATGGTGGAACAGGCTCGAGGGGTCAAATGGCCTACTTCTGTTCCTAGTGCTTCGGATGAAAGTTCAGTGGTCAGTAGTTTAGTCAAGGATTCAGGAGATGGGTCTGATGTCATGATGAACTTGAAGAGGGCATGAAGGGAGATATGGAAACTAGAGAAAGATGCAAGTTAAGAGCAAGGGCAGGATCCTTGAAGGAAGTCGAGTCCAGTGGAATGGGAAAGATAAGGAAGCAACAGAGGCAGCTAACTGGATGGTCTCAATCTTAGCAGCAAAGAAGTCACAAGCTCCTTCACTAGTTGTAGGTGGTGACACTGAACAATGGTTTGTAGTATGGATGAGATAGCAGACGGGGTTAGATCTTTGCATTTCAGGATCATCCTGCAAAATTGAGCACTTTGGCAGACAAGAACGTGTATATTTTATATGGCGATTAGCTAAACCAGTTCCCCACCATATGGAGACCCTTGGGCTTAAGGGAATGGAGAGGTGAGCGGAGAGCAGAGCTCTATCAGGAGAATAATTAGAGTGAGAGAGCGTAATTGCTTTAAGGGTGACTAAGGCATCAAAGGTGGAGGTGAAGGTGTGGCTGAGCAGATCAGTAGTTGATTTGATTTGATTTATTATTGTCACATGTATTAAAGACAGAAGGACATGTTAGCAGGGTGGTGAAAAATGCATATGGGACATTTGCCTTTATCAATTGAGGCATAGATTACAAAAGCATGTTGGGGAGGTGATGGCCTAGTAGTATTATCGCTACACTATTAATCCAGAAACTCAGCTAATGTTCTGGGGACCTGGGTTCGAATCCCACCATGGCAGATGGTGGAATTTGAATTCAATAAAATTATCTGGAATTAAGAATCTACTGATGACCACGAAACCATTGTCAATTGTCGGAAAAACCCAACTGGTTCACTAATGTCCATGAGGGAAGGAAATCTGCCTTCCTTACCTGGTCTGGCCTACATGTGACTCCAGAACCACAGCAATGTGGTTGACTCGCAACTGCCCTCTGAACAAGGGCAACTAGGGATGGGCAATAAATGCTATCCAGCCAGCAACGCCCATGTCTCATGAATGAATTTTTAAAAATGTATAGAACTTTGGTGAAACCACAGCTAGAATACTGTGTGTAGATCTGATCGCCACATCCAGTGATTGCACTGGAGGGGTGCAGAGGAGATTCACCAGGATGCTGCCTGGGATAGAACATTTAAGTTATCAAGAAAGATTGGGTAGGCTGAAGTTGTTTTGATTGGAGCAGAGAAGACTGAGGGGTAACCTGATCAAGGTGTACAAGATTATGAGGGACATGGACAGAGTGGATAAGGAGCAGCTGTTCCCCTTAGTTGAAGGGTCAGTCACATGGGGACATAGGTTCAAGGTGAGGAGCAAGAGGTTTAGGGGGATGCGAGGAAAAACTTTTTTACCCAGAGGGTGGTGATGGTCTGGAATGTGCTGCCTGGGAGGATGGTAGTTGCCTCACATCCCTTAAAAAGTATTCGGGTGAGCAATTGCAACATCTCAACATTCAGGGCTATGGGCCAAGTGTTGACAGATGGGATTAGGCGGGAGTTCAGATGTCTCTAATGTGTCAGTACAGACTTGATGGGTCGAAGGGCCTCATCTGCACTGTATGATTCTATGATTAGTATACAGTAAAAAGTATTGTTTCTTGCACACTCTACAGAAAGCATACTGTACATAGGGAAGGAAACGAGAGGGTGCAGAATATAGTGTTACAGTCATAGCTAGGGTGTAGAGAAAGATCAACTTAATATGAGGAAGGTCCATTCAAATGTGTGACGGCAGCAGGGAAGAGGCTGCTCTCGAGTCGGCTGGTACTTGAGCTCAGATTTCTGTATCTTTTTCCCAACAAGAAACAGTTGCAGAAATATGCATAATATCCATCTTTTCAACCAAGCTTTCAGCCATCCACCCAATTCTCCTTCGTTGACTTGCCCACCATCAGTCCATGGACATTTTCCCATGTTAAAAAGGGATAGAGAAACTCAAGTAGCATACAACATAATGTAAAACCACCTTCAGATAGGAAAATATTGCCTAAGGCACCAAAAGTATCCTTCTTAGTTAATGGTGCAGGACCACTGTGCATAAACAACTGTTCATGGTCGGTGTGATGCCGGCGTTGGACTGGGGTGGGCACGGTAAGAAGTCTCACAACACCAGGTTAAAGTCCAACAGGTTTATTTGGAATCACTCACCTGATGAAGGAGCAGTGCTCCGAAAGCTCGTGATTCCAAATAAACCTGTTGGACTTTAACCTGGTGTTGTGAGACTTCTTACTAAACAACTGTTGGAACAGACTTTAAAATTACTGAGCCAGAAAATTAGATATAGCTATTTTCTTGTATCTGTCTGGATACTATTCAACTATTTTCTTTTCATTGGTTTCTTTAGATTCACTTCTATCCTCAGCTCACTAAATATTTGATTACTTTCAAATTACTTGACTCAATTCCCTCATTTCATATTACTCAAAATGCCATTGTGGCGCAACATTCAACATTTAATAAGAGGTTCTAGAGATGATGCAACAGAAATAAAAACACAATGTTGTAGATAATACTGGATCTCCACTCCTGCAGCACCACCCACCAGCAGGAATAAGTACTGCAGCAATGTAACAGTTTATACAGATCAACCACAAAGCAAAGCACTAACTGAAAGATAATAACCAGAGAAACCTCAAGGGAAGATGTATTTTTCTGGTTTTACAGGAACGGTTACACAGATCTAGCACTTCCTCCATGCCACTGAGCCTTTGTCTCAGCCAATAACTTTTTGGAATGATCTGTCAATTAAACTACTGGATACTTGTATTTTGAGAAACTTAGTTAAGCAGTCAACCCCCTCGTGTATTTATCATGTGGATCAATTGCAGTTGTCATAAATTTATTTGCAAAGATTAAAGACGGACTAAAAAGACAAATATTTCTAATTAGCAGAAGCAAAAATGAAGGTCAGGTGTTTTCCCTCAGAGAGTTGAAGGTGTTTTCCCTCAAAGAACAAATGGCTATCATATACCTCCTGCTGGCCGATTTAACATTTAGATTCAAAATGCAGTAGATCAGTGACAATAAAAAACAGCAACTGCAAAGAAGACAAATGCAATGCCCACATTTAAATCTGGTATCTATAGATCTTACTTTCTGTCCGAATATTTCAATTTGCTCAATTTGTTAAGACAGAAATAAACAAATATGATAAGGGACACCCTAGAAATACCAAAATATCAAACAGAGCTCAATTTACTTGACCTCTTGGTCATAATTCGATCATCTTTTATATGTTGCTTCAAGTTAAATAACCATTTGAAATTCTGCTGTTCCTTTCAGAAACTTAGTTAAAGTACCCAGAGGCCTGACATATTTATTTTCTATTTCACTTGCTTTCAAATGTTAAAAATGCAACAAAAATTATAATTCAGATCAACATAGCAAGATTTTATTTCTCCAATAAAAATAAAGCAGTTAAAGCCGACTTACCCTTTGCACTGCAGTTTAACGTATTTAATCCCTTCTTTCTCTATTTCAGCCCGGTCATAAAACCTGCTTGTGTTCGTTAAATCAACCAAGAGTCCCATGTTCACCTGAAAGAAAAACATGAAAATGTAAAAAAATGTTCCATGCAAATTATACAACATCTATATCCCACAAATTATATTTTTCAAGCTGCATAAGCGATAATAAGCCAAATGTATTATGAATTTCTAAGGTTCTGGCTGTGTGGAGTTTGCACGCTCTCCCAGTGTCTGCGTGGGTTTCCTCCGGATTCTCCAGTTTCCCCCCACAATCTGAAAGATGTGCTGGTTAGGTACATTGACCCAAACAGGTGCCCGAGTGTGGTGACTAGGGGAATTTCAAAGTAACTTCATTGCAGTGTTACTGTAAGCCTTACTTGTGACGAATAAATAAACTTTATACAGCCCATTTCTGGCTAGGGTATTTGGCTCATTATACTCAGGTGTTTCATTTATTTTCCTTTTCTATCAGCATTTCTAGTATCAGACCTCGCATCCACATTTTGTCTCTTTTCTTTTTGGTAATATTTTCTTTTCAGTATCTTGGATACTCTCACATTCTTCCATTTGCTTTCTATTTCTTGTGCCGAGGCCTCGATTTGTTCCGTCTCCTTAATCTTGAGATATTCATGCTTTACTTTATTACTTACTTCTCTAATGTTCTCATCCTTCAACATGTCAAGGTCTAAATTGTCGCACAAGTTTTACTTTGTTGGCATTCTTAATTTCATAATTTTTTTCCCACATGGAAAATGATCCACATTTATATCCACACCGAGATGCAATGTTCTTTATACTATTTCTAAAATGTTGTTTCATCATCACATAACAGTTGATTTCTGTACGCATCTTCTGGACCTCTCCCAAGTGGACAGTCTTCTTTCTGATTGCTTAAAGATGTTTGCCACCATCAATCATTTTCTTGACAAAATTGTACGAGTCTCTCTCCTCTTTGATTTCTCAACCCAAGGCCATATTGATCAACAAGCATTCCTAATGTTGCTTCACTAACTTTAGCGTTTAAGTTGTCCTTACAATTACCACATCAGTTAACTTGACATGATCATAACAATTCAGGATGTCACCATTAAAAAAAACATAGATCAGGTCAAATCTAGAAGCTTAGAATATGGATTCAATACGGACACCAAAAAATAGCAACAGGAGGAATACATAAGAAGAAACAAGAGTGAAGATGGAAGTGGATGGTGTCACCTGGAAAAAGTAGAACATAGAATCATAGAAAATAGAAGCAGGAGTAGGCCATTCAGCTCGAGTCTGCTCCGTCATTCATTTTGACCATGGCTGATCATCAAATTCAAATATCCTGCTCCTACCTTCCCTACATATCCCTTTCACCCCAAGAGCGATACCAAATTTCTTCTTGAACTCACACGTTATGGTCTCAACTACTTTTTGTGATAGTGAATTCCATGGATTCACCACACTCTGGGTGAATAAATTTCTCCTCAATTCAGTTCTAAAAGGTTTACCCCTTATGCTCAAACTATCTCCCCTAGTTCTCAACTTCCCCACCATCAGAAAGATTCTTTCTGAATCTTGGTCTCTTCTCATCGACTGCCATCCCAGGAATCAGCCTGGTAAACCTTTGCTGCACTCCCTCTATAGCAAGGACATCCTTCCTCAGATAAGGACACCAAAACTGTACGCAATACTCCAGGTGTGGCCTCACCAATGCCCTATACAATTGCAGTAATACATCACTATTCTTACACTCAAATCCTCTTGCTATGAAGGCCAACATACCATTTTCCTTCTTTACTGCCTGCTATACCTGCGTGATTATTTTCAGCAACTGATGCACGAGGACACCAAGGTCTTGCTGAGTATCCACTTCTCTCAATTTACACCCAAATCAAATAATAATCTGCCTTCTTATTTTTGCTACCGAAGTGGATAACTTCACATTTCTCCATATTATACTGCATCTGCCATGCACATGCCCACACAGTCAGCCTCTCCAAATCACACTGACGCATCTCTGCACTCTCCTCACAGCTCACCCTCCCACCCAACTTTGTATCATTTGCAAATTTAGAGATAATATATTTAGTTCCAACCTCCTTATCATTAATATGTGAACAATTGAGATCCTAGCACAGATCCCTGCGGTACCCCACTAGTCACTGCCTGCCAATCAGAAAAAGACCCATTTTTGCCAACTCTTTGCTTCCTGTCTGCTAATCAGCTTTCTATCGATCTCAAGACACTATCCGCAATCCCATGTGCTTTAACCTTACATAGCATGAGACACCTTATTGAAAGCCTTTTGAAAGTCTAAATAAACCACATCCACTGGTTCTTCTTGGTCAACTCTACAAGTTACAAGCCACTTTCAGTGACCTGTACATCCAGATCCCTCTACTTATCAATAATCTTAAGGGTTCTGCCTTTAACTGTATATTTCCTATCTTTATTAGACCTTCCAAAATGCATTACCTCACATTTGTCCAGATTAAACTCCATCAGCCATCTTTCCGCCCAAATCTCCAACTGATCTATTCCTGCTGTATCATCTGATGGTCCTCATCGCTATCCGCAAATCCACCAACCTTTGTGTCATCCACAAACTTACTAATCAATCCAGTTACGTTTTCCTCCAAATCATTTATATATATCACGAACAGCAAAGGTCCCAGCACTGATCCCTGAGGAACACCACTTGTCACAGCCCTCCATTCAGAAACGTACCCTTCCACTGCTACCCTCTGTCTTCTTTGACCGAGCCAGTTTTGTATCCATCTTGCCAGCTCACCTCTGATCCCATGCGACTTCACCTTCTGCACCTACTGACGTCCATGTAGACAACCTCCACTGCCCTACCCTCATCAATCATCTTCGTCATTTCCTCGAAAAACTCGATCAAGTTTGTGAGACACGACCTCCCCTTCACAAAACCATGTTGCCTCTCACTAATACGTCCACTTATTTCCAAGTGGGAATAAAGCCACTCCAATAATCCTCTCCAATAATTTCCCTACCACTGACGTAAGGCTCACCGGCCTGTAATTACCTGGATTATTCTTGCTACCCTTCTTAAACAAAGGAACAACATTGGCTATTCTCCAATCCTCTGGGACCTCCCCTGTGGCCAGAAGATGGTAATTGCTATGCCAAGTCAGAAGAAGGATAAAGATAGCCAGAAGTAACTTTGTGAAGATGAGGATGTGTTAACAACAAGAAAACTCAAGCATTCTATTCACTTCTCCTGCATGCCTTGGAAACCTGCACAATAAATAATGATCTATGGGGAAAAAAAGATGCCTTTGAAATGTGGATGCTAAGACGTGCTTAAAATTCCATTTACAAATGATAAGACAAATTAAAAGGTGCTTGAAATTGCAAGAGCAAAAGTAAATTTTAAAAATGTCATCCAGAAAAGAACTTCAGCCATTTGATCACAGCTGAAAGACAGATATCTCTTCTAAAGGGCAAAGTGGAGAATAGCAGAAAGAGAGTCTGACCTCAGCAAATTTGGTTGACAGACTTCACAGCATGTTGCAGACAAGCTTCAGCGGATGTGTGATGATGGTTCAAGACATACAAGCATGACATACCCTGGCAACAGGTCTCCTGGTAGGAGCAGCTACAAGCGCGATAGGAGGGAATAGTTCAACTGCCCTCTATGGGGCAAACGTGAAACGTTTAGCTTTTCAGCCACCCATAATCAAAAGTATGATGAATACTAATCCTTCTGACAAAAGTAAAATATTAATCTTACTGAAAATATCTACTACTATCAGTGGTGTGTTCAACATGTACATTTCCTACAATGCACAGATAATTATCAAAGCTCTGACTGCTGTGTAAAGTGTGTAGTCATTCAAACCTTCAACTAAGCATCAGTAAACCCATACAGCAATTCCTCGCTTAACGTTGTCCAGTACAAATCCAGTCAATTAAGTACTTTCAAAGTGTAGTCACCATAGTAATGGAAGGAAAAAACAGTAAACAATTTGCACACAGCAAGGTACTAAACAGTACTAAAATGATGATCAAATAATCTGTTTGGGTGGTTGGTTGAGGGCACCAAGGAAGATTCTCATTCTCTTCAGACCGGTGAGTCTCACTTCTGTTGTCGGCAAGATGTTGGAAAAAATTATAAGGGATAGGATTTATAGTTATTTGGAGAGTAATGAATTGATAGGTGATAGTCAGCATGGTTTTGTGGCAGGTAGGTCGTGCCTTACTAACCTTATTGAGTTTTTTGAGAAAGTGACCAAGGAGGTGGATGGGGGCAAGGCAGTGGACGTGGTATATATGGATTTTAGTAAGGCGTTTGATAAGGTTCACCATGGTAGGCTTCTGCAGAAAATGCAGATGTATGGGATTGGGGGTGATCTAGGAAATTGGATCAGGAATTGGCTAGCGGATAGGAAACAGAGGGTGGTGGTTGATAGTAAATATTCATCATGGAGTGCGGTTACAAGTGGTGTACCTCAGGGATCTGTTTTGGGGCCACTGCTGTTTGTAATATTTATTAATGATCTGGATGAGGGTATAGTTGGGTGGATTAGCAAATTTGCTGATGACACCAAAGTCGGTGGTGTGGTAGACAGTGAGGAAGGGTGTCGTAGTTTGCAGGAAGACTTAGACAGGTTGCAAAGTTGGGCCGAGAGGTGGCGGATGGAGTTTAATGCGGAGAAGTGTGAGGTAATTCACTTTGGTAGGAATAACAGATGTGTTGAGTATAGGGCTAACGGGAGGACTTTGAATAGTGTGGAGGAGCAGAGGGATCTAGGTGTATGTGTGCATAGATCCCTGAAAGTTGGGAATCAAGTAGATAAGGTTGTTAAGAAGGCATATGGTGTCTTGGCGTTTATTGGTAGGGGGATTGAATTTAGGAGTCGTAGCGTTATGTTGCAACTGTACACAACTCTGGTGCGGCCGCACTTGGAGTACTGTGTGCAGTTCTGGTCCCCACATTACAGGAAGGATGTGGAGGCTTTGGAGAGGGTGCAGAGGAGGTTTACCAGGATGTTGCCTGGTATGGAGGGGAGATCCTATGAGGAGAGGCTGAGGGATTTGGGATTGTTTTCGCTGGAAAGGCGGCGGCTAAGAGGGGATCTTATTGAAACATATAAGATGATTAGAGGTTTAGATAGGGTGGATAGTGATAGCCTTTTTCCTCTGATGGAGAAATCCAGCACGAGGGGGCATGGCTTTAAATTGAGGGGGGGTAGTTATAGAACCGATGTCAGGGGTAGGTTCTTTACCCAGAGGGTGGTGAGGGATTGGAATGCCCTGCCAGCATCAGTAGTAAATGCGCCTAGTTTGGGGGCGTTTAAGAGATCCGTAGATAGGTTCATGGACGAAAAGAAATTGGTTTAGGTTGGAGGGTCACAGTTTTTTTTTAACTGGTCGGTGCAACATCGTGGGCCGAAGGGCCTGTTCTGCGCTGTAATGTTCTATGTTCTATGTTCTATGTTCTTCAAATAGGTTTTCTCTGCCCACCTGCAAAGACAGGTGGCACCTCGGTTCAAAGTTTTAAAGATTCAAATTTTTAAAATTTAGCCATATAGTTAAACATTCTGTCTCCTTTATTGATTGACTGACATAATAATCTAGGCAGGCACTATTAAGCAGTACTGCAGGAGTGCTACATTATTAGAGGTATTATATTTCTGCTTAGACATTTCATAAGTGGGCACAAAAATCCCATGGCACTATTTGATAAGAGCAAAGAAGGTCTCTACATGACCTGGGCAAACTTCGCACTCAACCAACACCAAATCAGTTCATCTGGCCATTCATCCAATTGCTGTTTGTGGGGATATTATTGTACACAAATTAGCTGCCATGTTTGTCTATGTTACAGCCAACAGCCAATCAGTTTTTAAGTGAAGCTACTTGGGATCCCCTGAAAGGAGAAATGTAACTTTTTCTTACTCGTTTCCTATCGAAAGCCCTTGAGCTTGGGTCTAATAAGTTCCAGTTTTCTACTTAGTATCTTTAAAGAGCTGCTTTCTTGAACCGCTGCAGTCCATGTAGGATAGATACACCCACAAAGTTTAAAATTTACTTAATAGTGTCACAAGGAGGCTTACATAAACACTGCAATGAATTACTGTGAAAATCCCCTTGTTGCCACACTCAGGTACCTAATCGAGTACACTGATGGAGAATTTAGCATGGCCACTGCACCTAACCAGCACGTCTTTTGGACTGTGGAAAGAAACTGGAGGACCCGGAGGAAACCCACACAGACTCAGGGAGAACATGCAGACTTCACACAGACAGACAGAGATCCAAGCCACGAATCAAACCCGGGTCTCAGTGTTGTTTGGGAGGGAGTTCCAGGATTTTGACCCAGTGACAGCGAAGGAATAGCAATATATTTCCAAGTCAGGATGGGGACTGACTTGGAGGGGAACTTCCAGGTGGTGTTGTTCCCATGTATCTGCTGCCTTTGCCCTTCTAGCTGGTAGTAATCATGGATTTGGAAGGTGCTATCTAAGTAGCCTTGGTAAACTTCTGCAGTGCATCTTGTCGATGATGCAAACTGCTGCTATTATTTGTCGGTGGTGAAGTGAATGTTTGTGGAAACGATGCCAATCAAACAGGCTGCTTTGTTCTGGATGGTTTCAAGCTTCTTCAATGTTGTTAGAATTGCACTCATCCAGGTAATTGGAGAGTATTCCATCACACTCCTGACTTGCATCTTGTAGATGCTGGGCAGGCTTTAGGTAGTCAGGATGAGAGTTATTCACCGCAGGATTCGTAGCCTCTGATCTGCTCTTATAGCCACAGTATTTATATGGCTAGCCTAGTTCAGTTTCTGGTCAATGGTAACTCCCAAGAAGTTGATAATGAGGATTCAATTATGGTAATGTCAGTGAATGTCAAGATGAGATGGTTAGATTCTCTCTTATTGGAGATGGTCATTGCCTAGCACTTTTGTAGCGCAAATGTTACTTGCCAATTAGCAGCCCAAGCCCAAATATTGTCCTTGTCTTCTTGTATTTGGACACGGACTCCTTCCATATCTGAGCAGTCAATAACACTTCTGAACATGGTACAATCAGCGAACATCCCCATTTCTGACCTTGTGATGGAAGAAAGGTCATTGATGAAGCAGCTGAAGATATTTGGGCTTAGAACACTCACCTTAGGAATTCCTGCAGTGATTGCTTGGAGCTGAAATGACTGACCTCCAACAACCACAACCATCGGTGGAACAGTGGTTTGCACTGCTGGCTCACAGTGCCAGGGACTCGAGTTTGATTCCCGGCTTGGGTCACTATCTGTGCGGAGTCTGCACGGGTTTCCTCCAAGTGCTCCGGTTTCCTCCCACTGTCCGAGAGACATGCTGGTTAGGGGCATTGGCCATACTAAATTCTCCCTCAGTGTACCTGAACAGGAGCTTGAGTGTGGTGACTAAGGGATTTTCACAGCAACTTAATTGCAGTGTTAACGTAAGTCTACTTATGACACTAATAAATAAACTTTAAAACTTTAAACATCTTCCATTATGCTAGGTATCACTCCAACCGGGGAGTGGGGGTTTCCTCAATTTCCATTCAATCCAGTTTTGCTCCGGCTCCTTGATGTCACACTCAGTCAAATGCTGCCTTGATATCAAGGGTAGTCACTCTCACCTCTGGAACTCAGCGCTTTTGTTCATGTTTGAACCATGTCTGCAATGAGGTCAGGAGCTGAGTGGCCCTGACAAAACCCAAACTGAGCATCAGTGAACAGGTTATTGTTAAGCATGTGCCACTTGATTGCATCGTTGATGACCCCTTCCATCATTTTACTGATGATCGAGAGTTGACTGATGGGCAGTAATTGGCAGCTTGGATTTGTCCTGTTTTTGCGTAAAATTCTCTCAAGACTATCAGCTCCTCAACAAATCCCTCAGTCTACTTTAACGTTACGATGCAGCTATTTTTCTGTTAAATGAAAACCCAGCACATTAGGTATTTGAATTAAAATGAACTTATCACACCAGTATAAACTGTCGCATTCTACAGCAATATATACAATTCAGTTTAGCTACTTACCTTCAAACTCTTTAGGTAGTTTGAAAGCATACTAGGATGGAATCGATTCTCCTCAGGAACTTGATCATCATACCTTGCTCCTAACATGGTCTTCAGAGGCAAGAACTTCCCTGTAAAATGTTAGAGTTAAACAAATTAAGTTAATGAATCAGACATATAAATTTTATTCAGTCCACTCATGCATTTTGGTACTTCTTAATATCAGATTTGATCATGATAAATGTGAACTTAGTCACTTTGGAAGCAAAAACAAGATGACAAATTACTACCTGAATGGTTGTAAATTGGGAGAGGGGAGTGTGCAGCGGGACTTGGGTGTCCTTGTGCACCAGTTGCTGAAGGCAAGCATGCAGGTGCAGCAGGCAGTAAAGAAGGCAAATGATATGTTGGCCTTCATTGCGAGAGGTTTTGAGTAGAGTAGCAAGGATGTGATGTTGCAATTATACAGGGCCTTGGTGAGGCCACACCTAGAATATTGTGTGTAGCTTTAGTCTCCTTTTCTGAGGAAGGAGGTTTTTGTTCGAGGGAGTGTAGCAAAGGTTTACCAGGCTGATTCTGGGGATGGCGGGACTGATGCACGAGGAGAAATTGACTAGGTTAGGATTGTTTTCGCTGGAGTTCAGACGAATGGGGGATCTCGTTGAGACTTATAAAAATTCTAACAGGACTAGACAGGGTAGATGCAGGAATGATGTTCCCGATGGGGGGGGGTGTTCAGAACGAGGGGTCACAGTTATAGGGTAGACCATTTAGGTCGGAGATGGGGGGGGGGGGGGGGGGGGGAGAGACATTTCTTCACCCAAATAGTGGTGAGCCTATGGAATTCATTACCACAGGAAGTAATTGATGCCAAAACATTGAATGTATTCAAGAGGCGGCTAGATACAGCACTTGGTGAATGGGATCAAACATTATGGGGAGAAAGCAGGATTAGACTATTGAGTAGGACGATCAGCCATGATCGTGATGAATGGCGGAGCAGACTCGAAGGGCCAACTGGCCTCCTCCTGCTCCAACCTTCTATGTTTCTATGATGGGGTTAAGAAGGAAGGACAAGCGATTTCCGTTAGTCATTTCTCTTCCTTCCTTGTTTGTAGACTTTACATCATCCAAAACTCTCCTACCAGTATCCTACAGTATCTCCCAAAAACTAAAAAGGACATGGCTGGTATGAGTGAGAGGCCAGTATACTGCATTCGGTGTGGGATGTGGGAGTTCCTGGAGACAACTTGCCTCCCGGAAGTCCATATCTGTGCCAGATGCGTGGAACTGCAACTCCTGAAGGATCGCGTAAGGGAGCTGGAGCTGAGGCTCGATGAACTCAGTTTAGTTAGGGAAAATGAGAGATTAATAGATAAAAGTTATAGTCAGGTAGTGACACCAGGGTCACGGAAGGAAGACACGTGGGTCACAGTTAGGAGGGGTAATAGTCAGAAGGGTGATGTGCCAGAAAGTACCCCAGTGGCAGTCTCCCATAAAAGAAAGGGATGGGCAACAGATGGGAGAAGGGAAGTGAGTGAGCAGTCTGTGGAGGGATCCCCTGTGGTTGTCCCCCTCCAAAATAGGTATATTGTTTTGGATTCTGTGGAGGGGGATGACCCTCCAGGGGTAAACCACGAGGACCAGATCGCCTCCACGGAGACAGGCTCAGGGGTCCGGAAGGGAAAGAAGGGGTTTAGGAGAGCGATAGTTGTGGGGGACGCAATGGTTAGAGGCACGGACAGGCGGTTCTGTGGGAGTGAACGAGAATCCAGGATGGTAGTCTGCCTCCCTGGTGCCGGGGTACTGGATGTCTCCGAGAGGGTAGGAAGCATATTTAAAAAGGAAGGTAGTCAAACGGATGTGATTATACACATTGGTGAAAATGATGTAGGTAGGAAGAGCAGGGTGGTCATACGAGAGAAATTCAGGGAGTTGGGTGCTAGGCTAAAAAGTCAGGCCTCCAGGGTAGCAATCTCTGGACTGCTCCCGGTGTCTAGTGCAAGTGAGGCTCGGAACAGGGAGATTCTACAGTTGAACGCGTGGCTAAAGGACTGGTGCAAGAGGGAGGGTTTTAAATTCATAGATAACTGGGAAATCTTCAAGTCAGGATGGCAACTGTACAGAAAGGATGGGTTACACCTTAACTGGAAGGGAGCAAATATCCTGGCTGGGAGTTTTGCTAGAGTGTTTCGGCAGGATTTAAACTAGTGTGGCAGGGGGGTGGGGAACAAAACAGTAGGTCAGTAAATACTGAGGCTGGGATTGAGCTGGGGGCCAGGGCAAGGCTAGTTAAGAAGAGGAGCACTCTGGAGGAGGAGGACCTGACTGGGCCTGGAGGTCTGGAGTGCATCTGCTTCAATGCGAGGAGCGTAACGGGTAAAACAGACGAACTTAGGACCTTAATGCTTATGCGGAATTTGGATGTGGTTGCGGTGACGGAAACTTGGTTAAAAGGACAGGACTGGTAGCTGAATATTCCGGGGTCTAAGTGTTTTAGGCGAGACAGAGGAGGGGCTAAAAATGGTGGGGGAGTAGCGATATTAGTTAAGGAGCATATTACCGCGGTGCAGAGGGTAGACAACTTAGAGGGGTCATGTACTGAGTCGCTGTGGGTGGAACTCAGAAACAGGAAGGGTGCAGTCACTATGCTGGGGGTGTACTACAGACCACCCAACAGCCCACGGGAAGTGGAGGAAAGGATATGTCAGGAGATTCTGGATAGGTGCAGAAAAAATAGGGTTGTTGTAGTGGGGGACTTTAATTTCCCTGGCACAGACTGGAAAGTGCTTAGAGCTGGGGGTCCGGACGGGGAGGAATTTGTAAAATGCGTACTGGAAGGTTCTTTGGAACAGTATGTAGATAGCCCGACTAGAGAGGGGGCTATACTGGACCTAGTTCTGGGAAATGAGCCCGGTCAGGTCGTCAAAGTTTCGGTAGGGGAACATGTGGCAAATAGTGACCACAACTCTGTTAACTTTAGGATAGTAATGGACAAGGATGAGTGCTGTCCTATGGGCAGGGTGCTAAATTGGGGGAAGGCTAACTATAGCCGGATTAGGCAGGAATTGGTGGATGTTGATTGGGAGAGGATGTTCGAGGGCAAGTCCGCGTCTGGCATGTGGGAGTCTTTTAAGGAACTATTGATAAGGCTGCAGGATAGGCATGTGCCTGTAAAAAGGAAAGATAGGAAAGGTAGGATTCGAGAGCCGTGGATAACCAGGGAAATTGAGGATCTGATTAAAATGAAAAGGGAGGCGTACATTAAGTCCAGGCAACAGAAAACAGATGGAGCTCTGGAGGAATACAGAGAGAGTAGGAAAGAACTCAAACGGGGAGTTAGAAGGGCAAAAAGAGGTCACGAGATGTTCTTGGCAGGCAGGATTAAGGAGAATCCTAAGGCATTCTATTCATACGTTAGGAACAAAAGAGTGGTCAGGGAGAAAATCGGACCTCTCAGGGACAAAGGAGGGGAATTATGCTTAGAACCCAAGGGAATAGGGGAGATCCTAAATGAATACTTTGCATCGGTATTCACAAAGGAGAGGGGCGTGTTAACCGGAAGTGTCTCGGAGGGAGGTGTTGACCCGTTAGAGAAAATCTCCATTACAAGAGAGGAAGTGTTAGGTTTCTTAGGGAACATTAAAACTGACAAAGCCCCAGGGCCTGATGGCATCTATCCTCGACTGCTCAGGGAGACGAGAGATGAAATTGCTGGGCCTCTGACGGAAATCTTTGTCGCTTCTTTGGACACGGGTGAGGTCCCTGAGGATTGGAGGATAGCGAATGTGGTCCCGTTGTTTAAGAAGGGTAGCCGGGATAACCCAGGAAAATATAGGTCGGTGAGCTTGACGTCCGTGGTAGGGAAGTTGTTGGAGAGGATTCTTAGAGACAGGATGTATGTGCATTTAGAAAGGAACAATCTCATTAGTGACAGACAGCATGGTTTTGTAAGAGGGAGGTCGTGCCTTACAAATTTGGTGGAGTTTTTTGAGGAAGTGACAAAAACGGTTGATGAAGGAAGGGCCATGGATGTCGTCTATATGGATTTCAGTAAGGCATTTGACAAAGTCCCACATGGCAGGTTGGTTAAGAAGGTTAAGGCTCATGGGATACAAGGAGAACTGGCCAGATGGGTGGAGAACTGGCTTGGCCATAGGAGACAGAGGGTAGTGGTCGAAGGGTCTTTTTCCGGCTGGAGGTCTGTGACCAGTGGTGTTCCGCAGGGCTCTGTACTGGGACCTCTGCTATTTGTGATATATATAAATGATTTGGAAGAAGGTGTAACTGGTGTAATCAGCAAGTTTGCGGATGACACGAAGATGGCTGGACTTGCGGATAGCGAAGAGCATTGTCGGGCAATACAGCAGGATATAGATAGGCTGGAAAATTGGGCGGAGAGGTGGCAGATGGAGTTTAATCCGAATAAATGCGAAGTGATGCATTTTGGAAGAAATAATGTAGGGAGGAGTTATACAATAAATGGCAGAGTCATCAGGAGTATAGAAACACAGAGGGACCGAGGTGTGCAAGTCCACAAATCCTTGAAGGTGGCAACACAGGTGGAGAAGGTGGTGAAGATGGCATATGGTATGCTTGCCTTTATAGGACGGGGTATAGAGTATAAAAGCAGGAGTCTGATGATGTAGCTGTATAGAACGCTGGCTAGGCCACATTTGGAGTACTGCGTCCAGTTCTGGTCGCCGCACTACCAGAAGGACGTGGAGGCGTTAGAGAGAGTGCAGAGAAGGTTTACCAGGATGTTGCCTGGTATGGAGGGTCTTAGCTATGAGGAGAGATTGGGTAAACTGGGGTTGTTCTCCCTGGAAAGACGGAGAATATGGGGAGATCTAATAGAGATGTACAAGATTATGAAGGGTAGATAGGGTGAACAGTGGGAAGCTTTTTCCCAGATCAGAAGTGACGTTCACGAGGGGTCACAGGCTCAAGGTGAGAGGGGCGAAGTATAACTCAGATATTAGAGGGATGTTTTTTACACAGAGGGTGGTGGGGGCCTGGAATGCGCTGCCAAGTAGGGTGGTGGAGGCAGGCACGCTGACATCATTTAAGACTTACCTGGATAGTCACATGAGCAGCCTGGGAATGGAGGGATACAAATGATTGGTCTAGTTGGACCAAGGAGCGGCACAGGCTTGGAGGGCCGAAGGGCCTGTTTCCTGTGCTGTACTGGTCTTTGTTCTTTGTACACCAAATTCTTCTTGCCTATCATCACTACTCACTGACCATCATTGGTACCCAATCCACCCCAACACATCTCAAATTACAATTCTTCAGGTTCAAATCCCGCTGATCTTCCATAGTATCTTGCAGCCTGACAAGCCCTGACCACAAACCACCCCCTCCCCCCCACCCCCCAACAAAGGTCTTCACTACAATCTTTGCTCTCAGCCACAATTTATGCCAGATTATCAAGTGTACAATCATAAGTATCAACATCGAAGATTGAGCAAGACAATTGCCAAAGAAGCAAATCGGCGCGTTTCCCAACTGGAAACCATGGATGAACAGGGATATACACCGCTTGCTGAAGTCCAGGTCTGAAGCGTTCAAGTCAGGTGACCTTGACCCAGACAAGAAACGATGTGGAGATGCCGGCGTTGGACTGGGGTAAAGTCGTCTCACAACACCAGGTTAAAGTCCAACATGTTTATTTGGTAGCACAAGCCACTAGCTTTCGGAGTGCTGCCCCTTCGTCAGGTGAGTGGGAGTTCTGTTCACAAACAATTTACAAAATAATGGTTGGAATGCGAGTCTTTACAGGTAATCAAGTCTTAAAGGTACAGGCAATGTGAGTGGAGAGAGGGTTAAGCACAGGTTAAAGAGATGTGTATTGTCTCCAGACAGGACAGTTAGTGAGATGAAAATCTCAAATTGAGTTTGTGTTTTTATATGCTCTATTTGTGAGCAGAACTCCCATTCACCTGATGAAGGGGCAGCACTCCGAAAGCTAGTGGCTTGTGCTACCAAATAAACCTGTTGGACTTTAACCTGGTGTTGTGAGACTTCTTACTAGACAAGAAACCCAGATATGGAGATCCATCAAAGATGCCAAAAGACAGTACCCGACCAAGCTAGAGTCGCAGGCTAGCTACACTGACCCCCCGCCAACTATGACAAAAGTGTGCAAGACATAACAAGCTACAAGATGAAGGCATGCAAAATCGTCGGCACCAATGAACCCCTCCCTGATCAGCTCAATGCATTCTATGCCCATTTTGAGCAAGAGGTCAGCGAGAGCATGCCCTCCACCCTGGGAGCCTCAGACGAACCTGTATCTGAGATCCCCACTGCAGACGTCAGAGCAGCCTTCTCAGAGGTCAACCCACGGAAAGAAACTGGCCCGGATGGGATACCGGGACGAGCACCCATACATAGAACAGTACAGCACAGAACAGGCCCTTCGGCCCACGATGTTGTACCGAGCTTTATCTGAAACCAAGATCAAGCTATCCCACTCCCTATCATCCTGGTGTGCTCCATGTGCCTATCCAATAACCGCTTAAATGTTTCTAAAGTGTCTGACTCCACTATCACTGCAGGCAGTCCATTCCACACCCCAACCACTCTCTGCGTAAAGAACCTACCTCTGATATCCTTCCTATATCTCCCACCACGAACCCTATAGTTATGCCCCCTTGTAATAGCTCCATTCACCCGAGGAAATAGTCTTTGAACGTTCACTCTATCTATCCCCTTCATCATTTTATAAACCTCTATTAAGTCTCCCCTCAACCTCCTCCGCTCCAGAGAGAACAGCCCTAGCTCCCTCAATCTTTCCTCATAAGGCCTACCCTCCAAACCAGGCAGCATCCTGGTAAATCTCCTCTGCACTCTTTCCAGCGCTTCCACATCCTTCTTATAGTGAGGTGACCAGAACTGCACACAATATTCCAAATGTGGTCTCACCAAGGTCCTGTACAGTTGCAGCATAACCCCATGGCTCTTTAACTCCAACCCCCTGTTAATAAAAGCTGACACACTATAGGCCTTCTTCACAGCTCTATCCACTTGAGTGGCAACCTTTAGAGATCTGTGGATATGGACCCCAAGATCTCTCTGTTCCTCCACAGTCTTCAGAACCCTACCTTTGACCCTGTAATCCACATTTAAATTTGTCCTACTAAAATGAATCACCTCACATTTATCAGGGTTAAACTCCATCTGCCATTTTTCAGCCCAGCTTTGCATCCTATCTATGTCTCTTTGCAGCCTACAACAGCCCTCCACCTCATCCACTACTCCACCAATCTTGGTGTCATCAGCAAATTTACTGATCCACCCTTCAGCCCCCTCCTCTAAGTCATTAATAAAAATCACAAAGAGCAGAGGACCAAGCACTGATCCCTGTGGCACTCCGCTAGCAACCTGCCTCCAATCCGAAAATTTTCCATCCACCACCACCACTCATGCTGCGCGGACCATCTGGTAGGGGTATTCGCAGACATCTTCAACCTCTCTTTACAACAATCTGTGGTCCCTATCTGCTTCAAGACAACGACAATCATCCCGGTACCAAAGAAAAGCCAGGCAGTGTGCCTTAATGACGATTGTCCAGTGGCTCTGACGGCCATCATTATGAAGTGCTTCGAAAGGTTAGTTATGGCACGAATCAATTCCAGCCTCCCAAATTGTCTGGATCCACTACAGTTCACCTACTGCCTCAACAGGTCCACAGCAGATGCCATCTCCCTGGCCCTGCATTTAAACCTGGAAGACCTAGATAGCAAAGTCATCTATATATCGACTTCAGCTCAGCTTTCAACACCATTATTCCTACGAAATTCATCTCCAAACTCCGTGGCCTGGGGCTCAGCTCCTCCCTCTGTGACTGGATCCTGAACTTCCTAACCCACAGACTGCAATCAGTACGGATAGGCAACAACACCTTGTTTTATCTGTCCAATTCAGATACTTCAACCAGCTTCAGAATCAAAGTTTTACCCAGGTGTCTTCATTGATGAGAAGAACAAAGTACCTTCACAGATGTATAATGCAACAAACTTTATTAAATATAGGTAACCCGTAAATTATCCACTATGTATACAAGAAACACCCAGGATTCGGCTATAGTACCATTAAGATGGCTTGGTAGGCTGTAGATCCAGTCTGTGAGTCCCTCTGATTCGTCTTCGCAAAGTGATTCTTGCTGGCCATTTCTTCCTCGTTTCCCTCCTTCCTTCCTTCTCTGGTCTCGTCTCGGTCATCTCCTGTCAAGTCTTCAAAGGTGCCTATTTTATCCCCATGGCCTCGAGCTTTCCAAATGTTTAGTTGATGACCTGTTGACAGGACACCTGAGCCCGTCCCGGGCGCCTTGGAGTCTGGCCCCATCTAGGCTGCGGACAGTAGGCCGGTGCATGTCAATTGGAGCGATGATCACTTGATAGATTACCAATAGGCAGATCCAGACATGGCCCGGCAGCCTGTATGAGTTCTGTATATTCGAACTTTGGCCAGGTCTAATTTTGAGCAGGCTTACCCTGGATCCCTGGGACCAGGTACTCCTCACTTGTTGTCAGATAGTTGTCTGGGGGACCTTTAGGTTTTTAGGTGTCCAGATCACCAACAACCTGTCCTGATCCCTCCATGCCGATGCTATAGTTAAGAAAGCCCAACAACGCCGCTACTTTCTCAGAAGACTAAGGAAATTTGGCATGTCGGCTACAACTCTCACCAACTTTTACTAATGCACCATAGAAAGCATTCGTTCTGGTTGTATCACAGCTTGTTACGGCTCCTGCTCTGTCCAAGATCGTAATAAACTACAAAGTGTCACAAACGAAGCTCAGTCTATCACCCAAACCTGCCTCCCACCCATTGACAATGTCTACGCTTCCCGCTGCCTCGGAAAAGCAGCCAGCATAATTAAGGACTCCACGCACCCTGGACATTCTCTGTTCCACCTTCTTCCATCGGCAAAAAGATACAAAAGTTTGAGATGTACCAACCGACTCAAGGACAGCTTCTTCCCTGCTGCCAGACTTTTGAAATGGACCTACCTCGCATTAAGTTGATCTTTCTCTATACCCTAGCTATGACTGTAACACTACATTCTGCACTCTCTCCTTTCCATCTCTATGTACGGTATGCTTTGTCTGTATAGCACCCAAGAAACAATACCTTTCACTGTATACTAATAGAACATAGAACATAGAAAAACTACAGCACAAACAGGCCCTTCGGCCCACAAGTTGTGCCGAACAAATCCCTACCTTCTAGACCTACCTATAACCCTCCATCCTATTAAGCTTCATGTACTCATCCAGGAGTCTCTTCAAAGACCCTATTGAGTTCGCCTCCACCACCACTGACGGCAGCCGATTCCACTCGCCCACCACCCTCTGTGTGAAAAACTTGCCCCTAACATCTCCCCTGTACCTACCCCCCAGCACCCTAAACCTGTGTCCTCTCATAGCAGACATTTCCACCCTGGGAAAAAGCCTCTGAGAGTCCACCAGATCTATGCCTCTCAACATCTTATACACCTCTATTAGGTCTCCTCTCATCCTACGTCTCTCCAAGGAGAAAAGACCGAGCTCCCTCAGCCTATCCTCATAAGACATGCCACTCAATCCAGGCAACATCCTTGTAAATTTCCTCTGCACCCTTTCAATCTTTTCCACATCCTTCCTATAGTGAGGCGACCAGAACTGAGCACAGTACTCCAAGTGGGGTCTGACGAGGGTCTTATACAGCTGCATCATTATCCCCGGACTCCTAAACTCAATCCCTCGATTGTTAAAGGCCAGCACACCATACGCCTTCTTAACCACCTCCTCCACCTGCGGGGCCGATTTTAGAGTCCTATGGACCTGGACCCCAAGGTCCTTCTGATCCTCTACAGTACTAAGAGTCTTTCCCTTTATATTGTACTCCTTCATCCCATTTGACCTACCAAAATGGACCACTACGCATTTATCTGGGTTGAAGTCCATCTGCCACTTGTCCGCCCAGTCTTGCATCCTATCTATGTCCCTCTGTAACTTCTGACATCCCTCCAGACTATCCACAACCCCACCAACCTTTGTGTCATCGGCAAACTTACCAACCCATCCCTCCGCTTCCTCATCCAGGTCATTTATGAAAATTACAAACAGCAAGGGTCCCAGAACAGATCCCTGGGGCTCACCACTGGTGACTGACCTCCATTTAGAAAAAGACCCATCTATACACACTCTCTGCCTCCTTTGGGCAAGCCAGTTCTGGATCCACCAGGCAGCAGCCACTTGGATCCCTCTCACTTTTTCTAGAAGCCTTGCATGGGGACCTTATCGAACACCTTGCTAAAATCCATATAAACCACATCTACCACTTTCCCTTCGTCAATGTGTTTCGTCACATTTTCGAAGAACTCCACCAGGCTCGTAAGGCACGATCTGCCCTTGACAAAGCCATGCTGAGTATTCTTGAGCATACTAAACCTCTCTAAATGCTCATATATCCTGTCTCTCAAGATCTTCTCCATCAGTTTACCAACCACTGAGGTTAGACTCACCGGTCGGTAATTACCTGGGCTATCCCTATTCCCCTTCTTGAAAATAGGAACCACATCCGCAATCCTCCGGCACCTCTCCCGTCTCCATCGACATCGCAAAGATCATCGCCAGAGGCTCTGCAATCTCTTCCCTCACCTCCCACAGTAACATGGGGTACATCCCATCCGGACCCGGCGACTTATCTATCTTGATGCCATTCAAAGATTCCAGCACAACCTCTTTCTTAAAATCCACATACTCAATCCTTTCAGTCCATCGCACGCCCGTGTGCGTGACAATAATAAATCAAATCAAAATAAAATTATTGTGCACCATTAGGGTGAAAATCCTTGGATACAAGTCTCATTTGACCACAAGTAATTCTGGAATTAATCCATTTACATTTTGGGGCAGTTTCACAAGGCATGTGGCACAAGGGGTTTGGCGGGGTGGGGGGGGGGGGGGGGTTTATTTTTAAAGGAAGTTGAATTGCAAAAGCAAATACAGCCTCTGAGGGGATCAGTTAGATAGAAAGGATAGGGGACAAAGGGATAAACGGAAGCAGTTTGAGGGATCCGTGAGCCTCTCAGCAGCCACTCCAAGTGGGTGCAACAGGTAAGAGGAGATTGGATAGAAGATTGTGAATGTGAGGTAACAGGGGAGGCAGTAGCATCATGGTATTGTCACTGGACTAGCAACCCAGACACCCAAAGGCAATGCTCTGCGATCCCTGTTTCAAATCCCACCACAGCAAATGGTGAAATTTGAATTCACTTAGAATTAAAAGTCCAAAGATGACCATAAGACATAGGAGCAGAATTATGCCAGTCGGCCCATCGAGTCTGCTCCGCCATTCAATCATGGCTGATTTTTTTTCTCATCCCTTTATCAATCAAGAACCTATCTCTCGCTGTCTTAACAACACTCAATGACCTGGCCTCCACAGCCTTCTGCAGCAAAGGGTTCCACAGGTTCACCACTCCCTGGCTGAAGAAATTCCTCCTCATGAAACCATTGTTGTAAAAACCCTTCGGCTTCACTAATGTCCTTTAGGGATGATGTGGAGTTGCCGGTGTTGGACTTGGGTGGGCACAGTAAGTAGTCTCACAACACCAAGTTAAAGTCCAACAGGTTTAATTGATAGCATGAGCTTTCGGAGCCTTGCCCCTTCATCAGGTGAGTGAAGAGTTCAATTCACAAACAGGGCATACATAGCTATCAAGTTCCACACACATGAGGACGGCCTCAACCAGGATCTTGGGTTCATGTCACATTATCTGTAACCCCCACAACTTGCCTGAGCTTGCAAAATCTCACGAACTGTCCTGGCTGGAGACAATTCACACCTCTTTAACCTGTGCTTAACCTTCTCTCCACTCACATTGTCTGCATCTGTAAAGACTTGATTACCTGTTAAGACTCGCATTCCAACCATTATCTTGTAATTAAGTTTGTGTCTATATATGCCCTGTTTGTGAACTGAACTCTTCACTCACCTGATGAAGGGGCAACGAACGCTCCAAAAACTCGTGCTACCAAATAAACCTGTCGGACTTTAACTTGGTGTTGTGAGACTACTTACTGTCCTTTAGGGATGTTCATGGAGCATCCTTTTCCAGTGTGGGAAGACTGTAGAGCTTTGATCTGATTCATCATGGGATGGTTTAGCTCTGTCTGTTGTTCGCTGCTTATGTTCTTTATCAGGCTAATACTCACAAATGGTATACAGATAAGACAAGTGATTAGGAAGGCAAATGGAATGTAGTTGTTTATTGCAAGGGGAATTGAATATAAAAGTAGGGAAGTTTTGCTCCAGTTCAGTGAAGAGTGCATGAGAAGAGCAGCAACAGACACAACTAAAAATGTGGTGAAGCTGCAACACTGGACTACTTGCATGCCAAATAGTGAAAGTAGCATATAGACAGACAGACCTAAGCGATCCCACAACCTACAAATCAGTTCGAAGGTCTACAGTCTTGTCACATTCAGTCATAAATGGTGGTGAGCGTTTAAACAACTAACTGGAGCCGGAGGCTCCACAAATATCCCCTTCCTCAATAATGGGTGAGCCCAGCACATCAGTGCAAAACACAATGCTGAAGCATTTGCAGCCTTTATCAGCCAGAGGTGCGGAGTGGGTGATCGACCTCAGCCTCATAGAAACCCTACAGTGCAGAAGGAGGCCATTCGGCCCATCGAGTCCGCACCGACCACAATCCCACCCAGGCCCTACCCCCACATATTTTACCCGCTAATCCCTCTAACCTACGCATCTCAGGGGCAATTTTTTAACCTGGCCAATCAACCTAACCCGCACATCTTTGGACTCCTCCTTTTGAGATCCCCTTCATCAATTGCCATCTTCAGCCAATTTGATTCACTCCATGAGAAATCAAGAACACCTGAAGGCCCCAGATACTGAGAAGGCTATGGGGCCTGACAACATTCCAGCAATAGTACTGAAGATGTGCTCCAGAACTAGCCAAGGTGTTCCAGTATAGCTACAACACTAACATCGACCTAGCAATGTGGAAAATTGCCAGGTATGTCCTAACTACAAAAGGTAGGCCAAATCCAACCCTGCCAAATCACTGCCCCATCAGACTACTCTCTAGCATCAGTAAAGTGATGGAAAGTGTCATTGACGGTGTAATTAAGCAGCATCTACTCAGAAATAACCTGATCACTGGAGCTCAGTTTGAGTTCCACCTGGGCCACAGCTCCTGACATCATTACAGCCTTGGTGCAAACATGGACAAAAGAGCAAAAGAGGTCAGGTGAGAGTGATTGCACTTCACATAAAGGCAACATTTGACTGAGTGTGGCATCAAATCTGAAGTCAATGTTAATCGGGGGAAAGCTCTCCACTGCTGCAGGAGTTCCTCAGGGTAGAGTCCTAGGCTGTTTCTTTAATGACCTTCTCTCCATCACAAGATCTGAAGTGGGGACGTTCGCTGATGATTGTGCAATGTTCAGCACCATTCACAACTCCTCAGATACTTTCATGCTTGGGCTGACAAATAGCAAGTACCATTTGTGCCACAAGTGCCAGGCAATGACCATCTCCAACAAGAGGGAATCTAACCATCTCCCCTTAATATTTACTGGCATTACCATCGCTGAATCTCCCACTATCAACATTCCTGGAAGTTATCATTGACCTGAAGATGAACTGGCCCAGCCATATAAATATTGTTACAAGAGCAGGTCAGAGGTTGGGAATTTTGCAGAAAGTCTCCCAGCTCCTGAGTCTGTGCACCATCTACAATGCAAGTCAGTGATGGAATACTGGAGTACAGTGATGAGTGCAGCTGCAACAACATTCCTAAAGCTCAACACTGTCCAGGATAAAACAGCCGATTTGATTGGCACCCAATCCACCATATAGCAGGGGATACAGGAACCCCTGCTTTCTGCGACTATTAAAACAAAATAGATTAATTTAAAATAGGGACCACAGTGTACCTTATATATATCAACGGTATCACAATGTGCCTCACTTATATGCTATACCAAGCACATATATAATTTTTATAGACTTAAACTGTATTTTTGTATTCTCTTGTGAGCTTTGGCCAACAAGCAATTCACCCCTTGGCATAATGGGAAAGAAGTTTAATTAGACACACGGCATTCATTTGGAACAAAGCATGGAGCATGTACCCTATTATCAGAGGCAGGCCAGGCAGCTACAAGCTACCAAGGTTTTTGAAATGAATCGAAAGATTCAGCTTATGGCTGCAATGAATAGACGTATTCAGCCTCCATTGATATAAGGGACAGAAAAATGATAAGGAAGATGACTCCCTTCTTGTTCCCAGGACTGCAGGTGTTAGGAATGACCTTGGAACCTACCCGATTTGCATAGGCAAGGTTACTAGGCAACAGAGGGGGAAGAATTCGGTTCGGTTGACCAATGAATTCCTAATTCTGCTAAAAGGTATAATGCTATTAGCCAAAGTAAATAAAGTGTATTAATGTAACTGAACCGTCCAGCTTGGAGAATACAAAAATACAGATAGAATTCTCTGACTATCTCTCTCCCAATACATGTTGGTCAAATAAAGAACATCTTTAACTGTCTTTGTGTTAGCTGGGTTCAGCTGAATACAAGACTCCCCAGCGGGACGCCCCAAGAAATCCCCTTACACACCACCTTAAGTATCAACTCGTTTCACCACCAACACAGTGGCAGCAGTCCACATCTACAAGATGCACTGCAGCAATTCATCAAGACTCCTTCAACAGCACCTTCCAATCCTACAATCTTGACCGTCTAAAGAACGAGGGCAGCAGATGCATGGGAGAACCACCACCTACAAGATACCCCCCAAACCACACACCATCCTGAAATGGAACTATATCGCTTTACTTCACTGGTGCTGGGCCAAAATTCTAGAACTCCCTTCCGAACAAAATATGGACTGAAGAGGTTCAAAAAGGCAGCTCACCATCGCATTCTCAAGAGCAATTAGGAATGAGCAGTAAATTCTGGCTTGGACAGTGACACGCACATCGCATAAACAAATAAAACATTTGTACAGGACCTTGGTAAGACCACATCTAGAATACCATGTAAAATTTTGTTCTCCTTACCCAAAAAGGATACAAATCCATTAGAATCAGTTCAGAGAAGATTCACTTGACTGATTCTTGGGATAAAGGGCTTATTTTTCAAGGAAGGGTTGGGCCTACATCCACTGGGATTTGAGAAGAATGAGAGACAAACTTATTGAAACATGTAGGGGTGGCATGGTAGTACAGTGGTTAGCATTGCTGCCACACAGGGTCAGGGACCCATGTTTGATTCCCGGCTTGGGTCAATGTCTATGCGGAGTCTGTACATTCTTCCCCAGTCTGCGTGCGTTTCCTTCAGTTTCCTCCCACAGTCCGAAAAATGT
The DNA here is from genome assembly GCF_964213995.1 of Mustelus asterias. Lineage (NCBI taxonomy): Eukaryota > Metazoa > Chordata > Chondrichthyes > Carcharhiniformes > Triakidae > Mustelus > Mustelus asterias. The sequence goes on from NC_135805.1 coordinate 46,850,294, forward strand.
GCTGGTTAGGTGCATTGGCCATGTTAAATTTTCTCTCAGTGTACCCAAACGGGCGCCGGAGTGTGGCAACAAGGGGATTTTCACTGTAACTTCACTGCAGTGTTAATGCAAGCCTACTGGTGACAATAATAAATAAACTTTAGAAAAAGGGTTTTGAAGGGACACAACGAGGGTGGATGCCGAGAAGATGATTTCTCTTTGAGAGACTACAACTAGAGGACACAGTTTAAAAATAAAGGTTTTCCTATTTAAGCCAGAGATGAGAATTATTTTTCCACTCAGAGGGTCATTATTCTGTGGAATTCCCCAGAGAGTGGCGGAGGCAAGATCATTGACTATTTGTAAGGCTGAGTTAGATAGATTTTTGATTGACAAGGGAGTCAAGGAGTATAGGGAGTGGATAGGAAAGTATAGCTGAAGCCACAATCATGTCAGCTGTGATTTTATTAAATGACAAAGCAGACTTGAGTGACCAAATGGTCTACTTCTGATCATAAGTTGTATATTCATGTGTGTTCATCAGGCATGATCTATCCTTTATATAAATATATGGTATCTCTGATCAGCTGGAAATGTGTTTTTAATCTACCCAGCACCCTTATCACACAACTTCTCCTTTGTTCTTGCCATGCGTTCCCCGCGTTTCCCCCTCTACTTTTCCAACTAATCCTCACATACTTTAACCTATTTGTCTCAACAGGTTGGGACAACCTGCACTGTTTGTCCAAACAGTAAAGCCTTCAACCAGATGAAATCGAAGTTCTCAGCCGAGGGCTTAATTTTTGCCCCACCACCAAAATAGACCCCATCAGTCTCGCAGCAGACACAGAGGAATTCATCAGGCGAATGAGGCTGAGGGAGTTCTTCCACAAACCCCAAGAGGCCAACAGCGAACACAATGAGACAGCCAATGAACCGGAACAGCCGACAGAGAGATCCACAATGCATCCGAAGAGGAAAGAGTCGAATTGGACTCCTCCAGAAGGCCGCTGCCCTCGACTTGACATGTATGCCCAAGCCGTCAGGAGGTGCGTCAACACCAAATTCATCAGCCGCACTCACAAGACAGCCCCGAACATCACCCAAGCACAACGCAACGCCATCCACGCTCTCAAGACCAACCGCAACATTGTCATCAAACCAGCAGACAAAGGAGGGGCCATCGTCATACTGAACAGAACGGATTACTGCAAAGAAGTGTACCGACAACTCAACAACAAGGAACACTACAGACAGTTACCTGCAGATCCGACCAAAGAACACACCCGTCAACTCAACACTCTGATCAAGACCTTTAATCCGGACCTTCAGAACACCCTCCGTGCTCTCATCCCACGTACTCCCCGCGTTGGAGATCTCTACTGCCTCCCGAAGATACACAAGGCAAACACACCCGGCCGTCCCATCGTATCGGGCAATGGGACCCTGTGCGAGAACCTCTCCGGCTATGTCGAGGGCATCCTGAAACCCATTGTACAAAGAGCCCCCAGCTTTTGTCGCGACACGACGGACTTCCTACAGAAACTCAGCACACATGGAGCAGTTGAACCAGGAGCGCTCCTCGTCACAATGGATGTCTCGGCACTCTACACCAGCATCCCCCATGACGATGGCATTGCTGCAACGGCCTCAGTGCTCAGCGCCAACAACTGCCAGTTTCCAGATGCAATTTTACATCTCATCCGCTTCATCCTGGACCACAATATCTTCACCTTCAACAACCAGTTCTTCATCCAGACACACGGAACAGCCATGGGGACCAAATTTGCACCTCAATATGCCAACATCTTCATGCACAGGTTCGAACAAGACTTCTTCACCGCACGGGACCTTCAACCGATGCTATACACTAGATACATCGATGACATTTTCTTCCTTTGGACTCATGGTGAACAATCACTGAAACAACTCTATGATGACATCAACAAGTTCCATCCCACCATCAGGCTCACCATAGACTACTCTCCGGAATCGGTTGCATTCTTGGACACACGCATCTCCATTAAGGACGGTCACCTCAGCACCTCACTGTACCGCAAGCCCACGGATAACCTCACGATGCTCCACTTCTCCAGCTTCCACCCTAAACACGTTAAAGAAGCCATCCTCTACGGACAAGCCCTCCGTACACACAGGATCTGCTCGGATGAGGAGGATCGCAACAGACACCTCCAGACGCTGAAAGATGCCCTCATAAGAACAGGATATGGCGCTAGACTCATTGATCAACAGTTCCAACGCGCCACAGCGAAAAACCGCACCGACCTCCTCAGGAGACAAACACGGGACACAGTGGACAGAGTACCCTTCGTTGTCCAGTACTTCCCCGGAGCGGAGAAGCTACAGCATCTCCTCCGGAGCCTTCAACATGTCATTGATGAAGACGAACATCTCGCCAAGGCCATCCCCACACCCCCACTTCTTGCCTTCAAACAACCGCACAACCTCAAACAGACCATTGTCCGCAGCAAACTACCCAGCCTTCAGGAGAACAGTGACCAAGACACCACACAACCCTGCCACAGCAACCTCTGCAAGACGTGCCGGATCATCGACACAGATGCCATCATCTCACGTGAGAACACCATCCACCAGGTACACGGTACATACTCTTGCAACTCGGCCAACGTTGTCTACCTGATACGCTGCAAGAAAGGATATCCCGAGGCATGGTACATTGGGGAAACTATGCAGACGCTGCGACAACGGATGAATGAACACCGCTCGACAATCACCAGGCAAGACTGTTCTCTTCCTGTTGGGGAGCACTTCAGCGGTCACGGGCATTCGGCCTCTGATATTCGGGTAAGCATTCTCCAAGGCGGCCTTCGCGACACACGACAGCGCAGAGTCGCTGAGCAGAAACTGATCGCCAAGTTCCGCACACACGAGGACGGCCTCAACCGGGATATTGGGTTCATGTCACACTATTTGTAACTCCCACAGTTGCGTGGACCTGCAGAGTTTCACTGGCTGTCTTGTCTGGAGACAATACACATCTTTTTAGCCTGTCTTGATGCTCTCTCCACTCCCATTGTTTTGTTTCTTAAAGACTTGATTAGTTGTAAGTATTCGCATTCCAACCATTATTCATGTAAATTGAGTCTGTGTCTTTATAAGCTCTGTTTGTGAACAGAATTCCCACTCACCTGAAGAAGGGGCTTAGAGCTTCGAAAGCTTGTGTGGCTTTTGCTACCAAATAAACCTGTTGGACTTTAACCTGGTGTTGTTAAACTTCTTACTGTGTTTACCCCAGTCCAACGCCGGCATCTCCACATCATGCTTTTCCTGTGTCAATGAACTACAGCTTTGCCATTTCAAAAGTTCTTCAAAACAGAAAGTTTGTTAATTTTCCTCCTGACCAGTTTACACCTGTGGGCTTGTGAGCAGGGCTGCAGCCCTCCCCTTTTAGAAAACATTTTGTGCAATGCTCAAAGGCATTGAGATGCCTCAGCATTCAAATCTCAATGCTGAAATGTATGCTGAAAAGGTATGCTAACAAGCTCCCATTGCCTGAGGATACCTGCTTTGTCTGCACTCTAATTTCCATAGTAAGGAGTCTAACAACACCAGGTTAAATTCCAACAGGTTTATTTGGTAGCAAACGCCACTAGCTTTCGGAGCGCTGCTCCTTCATCAAGTGAGTGGGAGATCTGCTCATAAACAGCCAACAGGGCATATAAAGACACAAACTCAATTTACAGAATAATGAATAATGATTGGAATGAGAGTCTTTACAGCTAATCAAGTCTTAAAGGTACAGGATGAGGAGGATCGCAACAGACACCTCCAGACGCTGAAAGATGCCCTCATAAGAACAGGATATGGTGCTTGACTCATCGATCGACTAAGGCCATCCCCACACCCCCACTTCTTGCCTTCAAACAACTGCACAACCTCAAACAGACCATTGTCCGCAGCAAACTACCCAGCCTTCAGAAGAACAGTGACCACGACACCACACAACCCTGCCACAGCAACCGCTGCAAAACGTGCCGGATCATCGGCATGGATGCCATCATCTCACGTGAGAACACCATCCACCAGGTACACGGTACATACTCTTGCAACTCGGCCAACATTGTCTACCTGATACGCTGCAGGAAAGGATGTCCCGAGGCATGGTACATTGGGGAAACCACGCAGACGCTATGACAACGGATGAATGAACACCGCTCGACAATCACCAGGCAAGACTGTTCTCTTCCTGTTGGGGAGCACTTCAGCGGTCACGGGCATTCGGCCTCTGATATTTGGGTAAGCATTCTCCAAGGCGGCCTTCACAACACACAGCGCAGAGTCGCTGAGCAGAGACTGATAGCCAGGTTCCGCACACATGAGGACGGCCTCAACTGGGATCTTGGGTTCATGTCACACTATCTGTAACTCCCACAACTTGCCTGGACTTGCAAAGTCTCACTGGCTGTCCTGTCTGGAGACAATACACGTCTCTTTAAACTGTGCTAATGCTCTCTCCACTCACATTGTCTGTATCTTTAAGACTTGATTAGCTGTAAAGACTCGCATTCCAATCATTATTCTGTAAATTGAGTTTGTGTCCTTATATGCCCTGTTGGCTGTTTATGAGCAGATCTCCCACTCACCTGACGAAGGAGCAGCGCTCCGAAAGCTGGTGGCGTTTGCTACCAAATAAACCTGTTGGACTTTAACCTGGTGTTGTTAGACTCCTTACTGTGTTTACCCCAGTCCAACGCTGGCATCTCCACATTCTGATTTGCATCCCAGCATGGGGCTTTCCAGAGAAATTTAATCCTTTAAAAGGAGCTTTAGGATAGAACACATTCTAAAGACACTCACATCTACATCCTTGCTATGGAAAAATTGGCAAAGTATCTAGAAATCTAACAGATGCACCCCATTAATACCGGATTCGGTTGCCAATTTCCAAATCTAACAAGCTTCACAATTACAATAAATGTAACAGTTCTCATCACATCATATCAAAAAACTGCTCCATTGTAAATATTAAGCTGATAATAAAATGATACCTGTGCTATTATGTTACAGGTGATCCAGGATCTTGGATATGGCCCACATAGCATCAATTGTTCATAGAATCACAGAAACCCTACAGTGCAGAAAGAGGACATTTGGCCCATCGAGGCTGCACCAACCACAATCCCACCCAGGCCCTACCCCCATATCCCTACACATTTACCCGCTAATCCCTCTAACCTATGCATCTCAGGACACTAAGGGGCAATTTTTAGCATGGCCAATCAACCTAACCCAGTGGATCTTTGGACTGTTATTGGACTTAAAAGTTTAAAGAAATCAGGACAACATTTCATGAATCCTGAGTAGTTGCAATTGCAACATTTCTCAAACTTTTTTTTTTAAATGGAACACCAAGAACAGCAAGAGAAATCTAGGCCCAATAGGGTTGACAACTGTGATTAAATGTATTCTTGCAGGTTTCATCACATGACTTTCCCTCAAGCTTCAGCCTTTGTCAGCCAACACATCCATCCTTATGATGCACTGCCTTCCTACTGCCAATGGAAAACAAAAAGACTCATTACTCAATTGCATAATGCTTGATCATCAGCAAGACAGCCTTTTTCCCCCCTTCCATTTTCAATATCTTCATATCTGGTAAAGAGAAATGTTCAAAGAAAATGACAAAAAAATCATGTCCCTGTGATCTTTCTCCAGAGCTGCAGCGTGTCCTGGAGATTGATCAATTCCTGGAGACTACAGGCCAATCCAGGAGGGTTGGTAACCCTTATGCGCAAAACTTCCCACAACAGTATCTGTTGTTTTCTTTTACTTCTTTGACAGTCCCTTGGGACCAAAGATAGCTTGCTTCCACTCTGGTTCAATGGGTTCTGATATGGTTGATAAGCTCAATGCATACATCTGTCACAACACCAGGTTAAAGTCCAACAGGTTTATTTGGTAACACAAACTTTCGGAGTGTCACTCCTTCTTCAGGTGAGACTTACCTGAAGAAGGAGTGACACTCCGAAAGCTTGTGCTACCAAATAAACCTGTTGGACTTTAACCTGGTGTTGTGAGACTTCTTACTGTGCTTACCCCAGTCCAACGATGGCATTTCCACATCATGTCTCTCACATGCAGGGCAGATGGTGCTTGAAAGGTCAGGCAGATTGTGCACTCTCTCCATTGCTCCGACTTTAACCCTGTATGTTCCCAAAATCTTTCAATGTGTTTGATGCCTTCCCAAATAAACCTCCATTTGATTGGTCACAGGCCAACATCTCCCATGAGTCAGCAGCGAGTCAGGTTGATCTCTTCAGGGATGCTTTGAGGACATCCCTAAAGCTTTTCCACTGTCCTCCTGGGAGTCTGCTGCCATGATCCAAGTTCCAAGTAAAGCAATTACTTTGAGATCTGGTGTCAGCACAAGAAAGATATGTCCTATCCAGTGGACCTGATTTGAGTGATTAGTGCCTCAATAGAGGGCAAGTTGGCTTGGGAGAGGCCACTGCTGGTGGACTAGCTTTCTTGCCACCAGATCTGAAACACCTTGCATATCTATAACAGGTCTGCCACTTGACAAGAGATTTTTTTTTAAATCACCACAGAAGACTGCTACAGTAATTCTCTGACAATCCTGCAAGCTGACAAAGACAGGACCGAGCTGCTCCATAATGATGCTTAGATAAGGGACAGCACACACAATCATTATGCTTGCCAGTAGCAAAACATCCTATGCTTTTCTGGTCTTTAATGATATCTCATTTTTTTTCCTGTTCATAGCAACACTTGAGGACAACGTCAAAAGAAAACCACTCAGTCAAGGGAGCAACAATTAATCAAAAGGGAAGAGAGTGCTGAATAACTAGGGTCAATAAAAACGTTTATTTTAGTTTGATTCATGGTTATCTCTCTCATAAGAGCACAAAGAACAGCTAAATCCCAATGCGATGCAGAATTTGGCATGTCCTTGACAAGAGGTTCCTTGCTCTTGTCAGACGATAACTTTACACTATCCAGTAAGCATTTTGTTCAGGCTGTTGCTGGTATATTATCTCAGTAGCAACTGCCATATGCTGCCCCTCCCATAATTGACAAATAGATTAGGGTATTTCAGAAACACAACGCATTCTTAGAACCAAAATGAAGACAGAATGTGTTAATGCATGTGCCACTAGCCATTGAATAATTAACTACAATTGATTATATTGATTGTGTCTTGATTTTGCCTGGGATATCTACAATGCCAATTTGCTCACAAGAACATTACTGACACAAGAATGTTATTGCCAGTTAGCAAATGCTTAAAATTATGAAAATGGATTGTCTGAGAAGGTTCTATTTTTCCTGCTATGAACATTCAAACGTCAACTGTCAATCTAATTTAACCCAGCACTTTTAGCTTTCCTACACATTAGCTTATCTATAGGAAATCATTGAATAATGAGTATTCATATAACATTTTAAATGTATTAATACACCCCAATATGCTTCACAGGAACATTATTGAACAAAATAACATACATACACAATTGCAAATGGTTGCCTTCTTCATTGGACTTTTAGATCAAAACAACATCTATCCAATAGAAGTTATCACGTTACAGGACGGAATCTGATTGTTAATATCCAATCTTTTCCAGATAAATAGTCAGTAAATGTGTAGTAACCTCCTCTCAGTCGTAGCCCATAGTATTCTAATCACTATACTCTTAAATATAAACTAAAGCCAGTTTTTGGTTTATATTTAAGAGTATAGTAGACAAATCCAAAAGTAAGAATTGCTTCAGAAGATTCTTCAAAGAGGAGGTCACTATTGTTATGGCTCAGGTCAGAAACTCCAAAGTGTCTTTTGGAGCCTGCCTGGCTCATAAGTTTTGCATCTTGAATTTGGCTAGGATAAGCATGATGTGTTTCATAGAACATAGAACAGTACAGCACAGAACAGGCCCTTCGGCCCACGATGTTGTGCCGAGCTTTATCTGAAACCAAGATCAAGCTATCCCACTCCCTATCATCCTGGTGTGCTCCATGTGCCTATCCAATAACCGCTTAAATGTTTCTAAAGTGTCTGACTCCACTATCACTGCAGGCAGTCCATTCCACACCCCAACCACTCTCTGCGTAAAGAACCTACCTCTGATATCCGTCCTGTATCTCCCACCACGAACCCTATAGTTATGCCCCCTTGTAATAGCTCCATCCACCCGAGGAAATAGTCTTTGAACGTTCACTCTATCTATCCCCTTCATCATTTTATACACCTCTATTAAGTCTCCCCTCAGCCTCCTCCGCTCCAGAGAGAACAGCCCTAGCTCCCTCAACCTTTCCTCATATGACCTACCCTCCAAACCAGGCAGCATCCTGGTAAATCTCCTCTGCACTCCTTCCAGCGCTTCCACATCCTTCCTATAGTGAGGTGACCAGAACTGCACACAATATTCCAAATGTGGTCTCACCAAGGTCCTGTACAGTTGCAGCATAACCCCACGGCTCTTAAACTCCAACCCCCTGTTAATAAAAGCTAACACACTATAGGCCTTCTTCACAGCTCTATCCACTTGACTGGCAACCTTCAGAGATCTGTGGATATGGACCCCAAGATCTCTCTGTTCCTCCACAGTCTTCAGAACCCTACCTTTGACCCTGTAATCCACATTTAAATTTGTCCTACCAAAATGAATCACCTCACATTTATCAGGGTTAAACTCCATTTGCCATTTTTCAGCCCAGCTTTGCATCCTATCTATGTCTCTTTGCAGCCTACAACAGCCCTCCACCTCATCCACTACTCCACCAATCTTGGTGTCATCAGCAAATTTACTGATCCACCCTTCAGCCCCCTCCTCTAAGTCATTAATAAAAATCACAAAGAGCAGAGGACCAAGCACTGATCCCTGCGGCACACCGCTAGCAACCTGCCTCCAATCTGAAAATTTTCCATCGACCACCACCCTCTGTCTTCGGTCAGACAGCCAGTTGCCTATCCAATCGGCCAACTTTCCCTCTATCCCACACCTCCTCACTTTCACTTCAGGTATGATTCAAATGACCCACTAAGGAGCTTTGATCAAACAAAGTTTATTTAACATGTATAGTAAGAAAGTTAGCAAGAACTTTTATCGATTACAAACAAGAAACAAAACAACCACTATAATGTATAACCTTTAACAAATATATCTAATGTGTTCCAACCAAAACTTTCCACAGGCAAGACCCTTTAGACAAGTTCAACACAACAAAGACTAATGCTCACGAGATACTGGCAATTGAGTCTTTTGGTTGAAGTCTGCAGTCCTGTAGATTCACTCAAAACAAGTTGAAGACAAAACAGCTTCTCAGAACCCCAAGGGAGAGACCACCAAAAGAGACCATCAAATACCCAAGCTTGGTCAAGCCACCAAATGCAGAATCTTTACTGCAGGAAAGTAAGACCTTTCTTTCAGATAAGCAGCAGAGTTTCCAAAACAACAGGGAGAGAGGGAAAACACTTTTTTAAAGCTTGCTGTCCCTTCTAAAACCCAACTCTAACTGCAGCCAAACACCAAAATGAAACCTTAAACTCACTGAAAAAAAGGTCCAAAAACACATGACCATCCTCCTAACAATGCAGGATCGTAAAACTAATCCCAGAGTAAACACAAACAACCCCATTTAAGCCACTTAAGTAGCAACAAAAGGACATTTCCAGTCAAGCCGGCAATATTGACATCACTGAAGCTGTGAGCTGCAGAAATCATGATTTTTTTTAAAAATCTCTTAAAGGTACACTCACCCCATTTTGAAATATTTCTTTCCCATGTCCATGTGGTTTTATTGATACAAATGGCCTCAAGGACTATGGACCCTGACAACATTCCAGCACTAGAATTGATGACTTTTGCTCCAAAACTTGCCACATCCCTAGCCAAGTTGTTCCAGTACAATTAGTACACCCTTCTCTACCAAGCAATGTGGAAAATTTCCCAGGCATGTCCTGTACACAAAATGCAACAAGTCCAGCCCAGCTAATTACCACCTTGTCAGCCTATACTCAATCATCAGTAAAGTAACAGAGAGTCATCAACAGTGCTGTCAGAGGCATTTGCTTAGCAGTAAGCTGCTCATTGACTCTCAGTTTAGGTTCCGTCAGGGCCTTTCAGCTCCTGGCCTTATTACAGCCTTTGTTCCAACATGGACAAAATGAGCGAAATGCTAGATGTCAAGTGAGAGTGATTTCCCTTGACATCAAGGCAGCATTCGACCCAGTGTGGCATCAAAGAGCCCTAGCAAAACTGGAGTCAACAGGAGTCAGGGGGGAAATCTCTCCACTGGTTGGAGCCATACCTGGCACATAGAAAGATGGCTGTGGTGGTTGGAGGTCAATCATCTCACTTCCAGGACATCACTACAGGTCTTCCTCAGGGTAATGTCCTTGGTCCACTCATTGTCAGCTGCTTCATCAATGACCTTCCCTCCATTATAAGGTCAGAAGTAGGAATGCTTGCTGATGATTGCACAATGTTCTGCACCATGCATGACTCCTCAGATGCTGAAGCAGTCCATGTCCAAATACAACAAGACCTAGACATTACCCAAGCTTGGGCTGACAAGTGACAAGTAACATTTTCCCCACAGAAGAGCCAGACAATTACCATCTCCAACAAGAAAGGATCTAACCATTCCCTCTCGACATTCAGTGGCATTATCATCACTGAATCCCCCCCACTATCAACATCCTGGGGGTTACCATTGTCCAGAAACTGAACTGGATTCGCCATACAAATATGGTGGCTACAAAAGCAAATCAGAGGCTGGGAATCCTGCAGCAATTAACTACCTCCTGACTCCCCAAAACCTGTCCAGAATTTACAAGGCATAAGTTAGGGGCTTCGGCACAACCAATGTCACCGGTTCAAAATGATCATTATTGATTACTAGCTATAGCTGCAGAAAATTGATTATTTTGTTCGTAAACCAGCAAGTATTCCTTCTTCTCTGAAAACCAGGAGAGAGGTTGGTCCACTACAATACAGATCTACTTATGATGAGCGGTTCTACCACTAGAATTCTTTTATCCTCTCAACAGCTGTACACCCCATAGAACCCAAATGCACAAAAATCCACAAGATTTGTCAGTAGAAAGACAGAGAATTGTTGGAATTAACATGGGTATCTCATTTGCTAGTTTGTTGGAAGGATCGTTGGGGCATCTGGCCCATTGTTCCCTTTACTGCGACATTCACTTCATCTTCTACCATCATCACCCAAAAAATTGAAAAGGATAGAAGCTGTAAAAGAGCCACGGGAGATTTTTTTTTTCCAAAATGTAGGGTCCTGGCTTTCCTCTATGACTGTCAGATATCCAAGAATGTTCCCACCAAAAAGATTCTGCACAAAATGGAGTCCCATTTCATTTCAAGCGTTATTCAGAAAACAGAGGTAAAATGCTTATACAATCTTCAAAATAGGTATCGTATAATGCATGTTTACACAGGCATATATAGTATATACCGTCGAAGCAAGAAATGAGCTGTAGCCACAATAGCAAACACTGGCTCTTTTGAGATTTTGTTTTTAAATTAGGGGTGAAATGAGACATTGATGATAAGCCTTACAATAAAATAATATTTATGAACTGTGCAAATAATCATTTAACATTTAAAAGAAAAAGCACTTGCAAATTTTCTGGAATTTTAGAAAAATCCAAAATAAAGTGTTTTTTTAAAACAATTTACCCAAATTTACCTTTTGGATAAATTCTCCTCTAATCTTTTCCACTGAAAATAAAAGCTGAAAAGACCCAAAATTGCTTTGCAAATGGACTTCAATTATCTAATGCACAACATAAAACGGCCTAAATCCGTAATCCTCTGTTCAAACACTTTCTTGGAAAGTGCTCTCCATTTTAGAGCAGTTTTCATATTAAGAAACTTTTCTGAATAGCACTGCCAGCCATGACCTTAATTTTTAGCATAACACGGTTGGTAAGCCTTAAAATGCCACGACTGACCATGTACGCAACAAGGTCAGCCTCATGAATGCCATGACTACCAAAGCAGCTTAGAAGCATGGCATTCTGTGATGAATGGTTCAATGCCTGATTCCTCAAAGACTCCACCAGCTCAGTAAAACTATCTCTATGATGAAACCCCCATCACTTGCCTGGATGGGTGCAGCTCATCACAATCCAGGACTCAATTGATCAGAGAGGCATTCATGCTCAATATAGGTCCTCTCCATTATTGATGTGCTGTGGTCACTGAATGCAATACGTTGCACCAATTCACCATGTCGCCAGATGGCATCACCAATAAGAATATAACTACTAATATAACTGCTCCACCATTCAATACAACCATGGCCGATCTCATCTTGGCCTCATCTCCATCTTCCTGACCACTCCCCATAACCCTTCAACTATCTCCTCCTTAAATTTGTTTAGTGCTCCAGCATCTGGAACACCGGGGTAGAGAATTCCACAGGTTCACAATCCTTGGAGTGAAGTAATTCCTCCTCATTTCTGTTTTAAATCTGCCACCCCTTAGCCTAAAACTATGGCTAAGGGACCATGGGGCAACGGTGAGGAAAAGAAGGTAGATCTGAAGGAAACACTATTAAAAAGGGATCATTGTTGGATATAATTACCGCTATTTTACAACCTTACTCGGGCAAGGCTCATAAAATCCCGCCCGAGGCCAACGGAGAATTCCATATGCGAGCCTCGTCCACGAGGTAAAATTCCAGCCAATTAATCAGGTAACCGTAACATCAAGCAAGGGAAGTCCCATTGAGTTCGACAATAGGTGAGGGGTACGGGAGGATAGCGTGACCACTGATATCAAAAGCTGCAGAGAAATCACGGAAGACATGGAGAGAAAATGTGTCTAGTCACGAAGGATGGCAACTGTCGCTTTGATTAGAGGCTGAATGGAGAGATTCAAACTGGGAAAAAGGGCACAAATTTAGGAAGTGACTTTGTTGTGGGGTGCTGGATACAGTTCAGTAGGTCTTAATGAAATCTTGGTAGTCTTAAGTAGGTTAACGGAATGTATTTCTTAACTACAAGAACTATATACATATAAACTGTAATGGGTTCAAGCTGGAACTGTCTCCATGTTTGCTTGAGCACACAGCTCTGTCCAAAATCAGACTGTCCCCTAGGTGCAGGTCATGTATTCTCTTTCATCACTATATCATCGGTAATATACTCAGTCCTAAGTGAACCTTATTAGTGCCAGACCCTTATATTACAGACTCCATGCTCAAGGACTTTGGACAGAAAAGGAATATAAAGGACAGTCCTCTTCAAGAGCAGAGGGATTAAGATGATCTTTTTATAAGGAATGGGATTTTGAAAGGGTATTAAAAAGCACAAAACAGTGCCTGACCAGAGACAATCATTTACAAGAGCAGTAAGGAAGAGAAATTGGGTGGTCAGCAGTATTGTGGTCAAAGGCGCAGCAGGTACATCTTGTGGATAGGAAGAGCTCAGAGAAGGCATGAGAGGAGAGAAACCACTGCCAGTGGGTTTGGATTGCTGCCCAAGAGGGAGCAACAGTGGCAGCTGAGTTATCACTTTTGGTGATAAATAAGGCCATAGGCACCTCACTTGCTGGAAATATGAATGGAAGGGAAAGGGATTAATGCAGACAGGTGGCTTTGAAAAAATGAGTACAGCCACCACCATTTTTGCTCTCCAAAATGATGCAGTCACCATAAATAGCTTAGTGTACAATGATTTTACCAGGATGTTGCCTGGTATGGAGGGTCTTAGCTATGAGGAAAGATTGGGTAAACTGGGCTTGTTCTCCCTGGAAAGACGGAGAATGAGGGGAGACCTAATAGAGGTGTACAAAATTATGATGGGTATAAATAGGGTGAACAGTGGGAAACTTTTTCCCAGGTCGAAGGTGACGATCACGAGGGGTCACGGGCTCAAGGTGAGAGGGGCGAGGTATAACTCAGATATCAGAGGGACGTTTTTTTTACACAGAGAGTGGTGGGGGCCTGGAATGCGCTGCCAAGTAGGGTGGTGGAGGCAGACACGCTGGCATTGTTTAAGACTTACCTGGATAGTCACATGAGCAGTCTGGGAATGGAGGGATACAAACGAATGGTCTAGTTGGACCAATGAGCGGCACAGGCTTGGAGGGCCGAAGGGCCTGTTTCCTGTGCTGTACTGTTCTTTGTTCTTTGATATTCACCATATTTCCAGCACATAAACTAGCTTTGGTGAACAAATATGAATTTACTTCTTTCAACTTAAATCTATTATATTTGCTGCTCACGATGTGGTATCCTCTACATCACGGAAATCAAACGCAAACTGGTGATTGCTTTGCAGAACACCTCTATTCAGTGCACAAGCACAAGCCTAACCCCCAGTCGCCTGCCATTTCAATTCATCACCTTGTCTTTACCCTCACACTTCTGTCAGCTTGCTGCAATGCTCCAGTTATGTCCAATGCAAACTGGAGGAACACATCATCTTCCAATTAGGCACCTTACAACCTTTTGAATTAAACAGTGTGTTCAACAACTTCAGACCATAATAAACACAGCATAAGTGATGTTGAATCTAAGATTGTTATTAACATAATAATTTTATTAAACTAACAGTTTTAATATTTAAATGGAGAAGGGTTGCAGAATTCTGAGGTACAGAGGAATCTGGGTGTCCTGGTATACCAATCACAAAAAAAAGTATGCAGGTACAGAATGTGATTAGGAAGGCAAATTAAGTTGTCATTTTTTGCAAGGGGAATGGAATATAGATATAAGGATGTTTTGCCACAATTGTACAGGGCATTGGTGAGAATACTTCTGCAATACTCTGTACAGTTTTGGTTTGCTTATTTAAGAAAGAATATAAATGAGTTAGAAGCAGTTCAGAGAAGGTTCAAATAACTAGAATGAACAGATTAATCCTGTGAGGAAGAGCTAATCAGGCTGGGCCTGTATCACTTGGAGTTCAGAAGAATGAGAAGTGATCTTATTGAAACATACAAGATCCTGAGGGGGGATTGACAGATTGGATGCTGAAAAGATGTTCCCCCTTATGGGAGAGACTAGAACTAGGGGGCGCAGTTTAAAAAGAGGCTGAAGCTATAGTTAAGAAAGGCCACCAATGCCTCTACATTCTCAGGCGGCTCAGTAAATTTGGATGTCCACTATGACTCTCACTAATTTTTATAGATGCACCATAGAAAGCATTCTTTCTGGTTGTATCACAGCTTGGTATGGCTCCTGCTCTGAACAAGACAGCAAGAAACTATACAGTGCTGAAAATGTAGCCCAGTCCATCACGCAAACCAGCCTCCCATCCATTGACTCTATCTACTCTTCCCACTGCCTCGGAAAAGCAGCCAGCACAATCAAGGACCTCGTGCACCCCGGACATACTTTCTTCAACATTCTTCCATCTGGAAAAAGATACAAAAGTCTGAAGTCACGTACCAACCGACTCAAAAGAGTAACCAGGGAGAGAATAGGGCCTCTTAAGGATCAACAAGGTCATCTATGTGCGGAGACACAATGGATGGATGAGATCCTAAATGAATATTTCTCATCAGTATTTACTGTTGAGAAAGGCATGGATGTTAGGGAACTTGGGGAAATAAATAGTAATGTCTTGAGGAGTGTACTACGGAGGAGGTGGTGCTGGAAGTCTAAAAGCGCACCAAGGTAGATAAATCCCCGACACCTGATGAAGTGTTTCCCAGGACATTGTGGGAGGCTAGGGAGGAAATTGCAGAACTATTTGAATCATTGACAGCCACAGGTGAGATGCCTGAAGATTGGAGGGTGGCAAATGTTGGGTCAGATTGGGTCTGTACTCGTTGAAGTTTAGAAGGATGAGGGGTGATCTTATAGAGACATATAAGATAATGAAGGGGCTGGATAGGGTAGAGGTGGAGAGATTCTTTCCACTTAGAAGGGAAACCAGAACTAGAGGGCACAGCCTCAAAATAAGGGGGGGCCGGTTCAGAACAGAGTTGAGGGGGAACTTCTTCTCTCAGAGGGTAGTGAATCTCTGGAATTCTCTGCTCACTGAAGTGGTGGAGGCTTCCTCGTTGAATATGTTTAAATCACGGGTAGATAGTTTTCTGATCGATAAGGGAATTAGGGGTTATGGGGAGCAGGCGGGTAAGTGGAACTGATTCGCTTCAGATCAGCCATGATCTCGTTGAATGGCGGGGCAGGCTCAAAGGGCCAGATGGCCTACTCCTGCTCCTATTTCTTATGTTTCTTATGTTCTTTGTTTAAGAAGGGCTGTAGGGAAATGTCTGGGAACTACAGGCCAGTAAGCCTAACGTCTGTAGTGGGTAGAAACAGGATCTACAGATCTACAGACATTTAGAAAGGCAAGGACTGATTAGGGACACTCAGCATGGCTTTGAGAGTGGAAAATTATGTCACAGAGTCATAGAGGTTTACAGCATGGAAACAGGCCCTTCGGCCTAACTTGTCCATGCCACCTTTTTTTTAAACCCCTAAGCAAATCCCAATTGCCCACATTTGGCCCATATCCCTCTATACCCATCTTATCCATGTAACTATCTAAATGCTTTTTAAAAGACAACATTGTACCCGCCTCTACTACTACCTCTTGCAGCTTGTTCCAGACACTCACCAACCTCTGTGTGAACAAATTGCCCCTCGGGACACTTTTGTATCTCTCCCCTCTCACCTTAAATCTATGTCCTCTAGTTTTAGACTCCCCTACTTTTGGGAAAAGATATTGACTATCTAGCTGATCTGTGCCCCTCATTATTTTATAGACCTCTATAAGATCACCCCTTACGCTCCAGAGAAAAAAGTCCCAGTCTATCCAGTCTCTCCTTATAACTCAAACCATCAAGTCCCGGTCGCATCCTAGTAAATCTTTTCTGCACTCTTTCTAGTTTAATAATATCCTTTCTATAATAGGGTGACCAGAACTGCACACAGTATTCTAAGTGTGGCCGTACCAAGGTCCTGTACAACTTTAACAAGACATCCCAACTCCTGTATTCAATGTTCTGACCGATGAAACCAAGCATGCCGAATGCCTTCTTCACCACTCTGTCCACCTGTGACTCCACTTTCAAGAAGCTATGAACATGTACCCCTAGATCTCTTTGTTCTGAACTCTCTCCAATGCCCTACCATTAACTGAGTAAGTCCTCCCAAGTTCAGTCTACCAAAATGCATCACCTCGCATTTGTCTAAATTAAACTCCATCTGCCATTCGTCAGTCCACTGGCCCAATTGATCAAGATCCCGTTTCAATCAGAGATAAACATCTTCACTGTCCACTATGCCACCAATCTTGGTGTCATCTGCAAACTTACTAACAATGCCTCCTATATTCTCATCCAAATCATTAATATAAATGACAAATAACACTGGACCCAGCACTGATCCCTGAGGCACACCGCTGGTCACAGGCCTCCAGTTTGAAAAACAACCCTCTAGTTTCTGACTCATCAATTTGATTGAGTTTTTTGAAGGGATAACCAAGAAGGTAGATGAGGGCAGTGCAGTCAAAATTGTCTACCTGGACTTTAACAAAGCCTTTGACAAGGTATCACATGGTAGGTTATTGCACAAGGTTAAATCTCACGGGATACTGGGTGAGGTAGCCAATTAGATACAAAATTATCTTGATGACAGAAGACAGAGGGTGGTTGTAGAGGGTTTTTTTTCCACTGGAGGCATACCTATGGGAAAATATGTTGACTATCTACCTTATCTATGCCCCTTATTATTTTATAGACCTCCACACTTGGAATACTGTGTACGGTTCTTGTCACCCTAGTATGGAAAAGATATGATTAAACCAGAAAGTATGCAGAACAGATTTACTAGGATGCTCCCCGGACTTGATGGTTTGAGTTATAGGGAGAGGCTGGATAGAGTGGGACTTTTTTCCCCAGCGTAGGAGGCTTAGGTATGGTCTTATAGAGGTCCATAAAATAACGAGGGGCATATTCCCGAAGGTAGGGAAGTCTAAAACTAGAGGGCATAGGTTTAAGGTGAGATACAAAAGAGTCCAGAGGGGCAATTTTTTCGCACAGAGGGTGGTGAATGTCTGGAACTAGCTGCTAGAGGTAGTAGAGGCAGGTACAATTTTCTCTTTTAAAAAGCATTTAGACAGTTACATGGGTGAGATTGGAATAGAGGCAAGTGTGCCAAACGTGGGCAATTGGAACTAGCTTAATGGTAAAAACGGGCCGTATGGATAAGTTGGGACGAAGGGCCTGTTTCCATGCTGTAAACCTCTATGACTCTAAGAACAGCTTCTTCCCTGCTGCCATCAGACTTTTGGATGGACCTACCATATATTAAGCTGATCTTTCTCTACACCCCAGCTGTGACTGTAACACAGTATTCTGCACTCTCTCCTTTCCATCTCCCCTACGTTCTCTATGAACAATGTTTTATCTGTATAGCGCAAGAAACAATACTTTTCACTGTATTCCAAAACATGTGACAACAATAAACCAAATCAAATCAAAACACTTCCCATTTAAGACAGAGATGAGGAGAATGTTTTTTCTCTCTGAGGATTCTGTGTCTGTGGAACTTTCCTCCCCAGAGTGCAATGGAGGCAGGGTCATTGAATATTTGTTAAGACAGTGGTAGCTAGATTCTTGACTAACAAGAGCGCCAAAGTTATCAGGAGTTGGTGGGAATGTGGATTTGAGGCCACAATCAGATTGGCCACGATCTTATTAAATGGCAGAGCAGGTTCACAGAGCCAAATGGCCAGCTCCTAATTTGTGTGTTCGTACAATTTAATTGTCCATTCCCTCCCACCTCCTTTGATAATTTGAAAAGACCCACCTGATTGAATTTAAAAGATTTTAAATATAACTTATTGGACCCCTCCCTTTGCTGATCTATTCCCACATCTAAAAATCAGACTTTTTTAAAATCCAGATTTTTATTACAGTTAAAGATGAGAAACTGAACAGTGTTGTGATTGGTTGTCTATATTTGAGCCTTGTCTCTAGATGATATGATTCTTAAACATATTTTGTAATTTGTAATACTTGGGACTAATAAATAAACTTTAATTATTGGGGGTGGTAGTGGTTGGCACTCTTGCCTCACAGTGATTCCCAGGCTTGGGTCACAGTCTGTGTGGAGTTTGCATGTTCTCCCCATGTCTGCGTGGGTTCCCTCTGGGTGCTCCGGTTTCCTCCCATAATCTGAAAGACGTGCTGGTTAGGTGCATTGACCCTAACAGGTGCCGTAGTATGGCGACTAGGGGAATTTCACAATAACTTCATTGTAGTGTTAATGTCAGCCTTACTTGTGACTAATAAATAAACTTTAAACTTAAATTATTCGTGGTTACAGTTTTATAGCAGTGAAGAAAAATCAGCTATGTACAGTGTAACTATCTACAATCAAGTTCAAGTGAACCCACCAGTTAGAAGCACTAGAAGGCGTCAGAGGCTGGTACATAGTAAAGTTTTAAATAAACACATTGTAGTAAACAGACGACCAATGTTGCATTTTACTGCTGTGAAAATTTGGCTTAATTTAAACAAACTATTTGGATAGTTACAAAATAAGTTTATCAACTGAGAAACCATATACACATATTGTTTACGAGGACGAATTGGATTTTGTGAAGTCGAAGGCGGGCAATGAACCATCCACGCATGTTGATTAAAACTTTCCCTCTTAAATGTATTTGAAATCAGCTACCTACCATGATTGGATGCTGAACAAACAGCACTGTCATTTCAATTCAGCTGGAGTGGGTAAACAGGTTAGAGACTTCCCCCCCAGATGTTGATGTCAGTTATTATTGTACAATGTAACTGATCCAAGACAACAAACAGCCCAGGTCTCTGTCTCTCTCTCCCCCCTCCTCCCTCCTCCTCCTCCCCCCCCTTCACCCTCACCTGCCACCGGTTGTCCTCTCCTCGGACAGTGCAGCCATCGCGGGGGGATGGCACTGTTTGACATGCTGATATTTCACAGCCACACCACAAGTTGCCAGCACCAGCCGCCGCCGCCAGCAGCAGCAGCGGGAGGAGGAGAAACGCCGCCGCTGCCCAGTTGTTGCCAGCTTCTTCTTCCTTTCTCCTCCTTCTCGCCCTCACATCAGAGGCGAGTCCCCGGCTCGGAGGCCTCAAGCCCTCGGACACCTTCCCGCTTTCTTCCCCCCCCCCCGGCTCTAAAATCCCGGTAGGGTTTTTTTTGTTGTTGTTGTTTTAAATATGGAAACGCTGGTGAACCCCAGTCGGTAGCTCCAAGGAGTTGGGCACGGGTGGTCCGCTGCAGCTTCTTTAATCCGATGGCAGTGACCGCTTACACGCCGGTGAGCACCCGAGGGACAGGAGAGCGCGCCCCCCTCGTACTGCGCGTGCGCGGCACCCCGCGTGGTCGCGGCCGGTGCGCGTGCGCGGCACCCCGCGTAGTCGCGGCTGGTGCGCGTGCGCGGCACCCTGCGTGGTCGCGGCAGACGCGCGCTCCCCAGCAGCAGACCTGTTTGGGGTTCTTTCGTGTGTCTCTGCACCGGAGCAATTTTGGTTTGATGTTTTGAGTTTACTTTCCGCTTTTGCTTTTATTTTGGTTCGGGCGGTTCTCTTCTTGCTTTGTCCCTGAGTTTGTTCGATTCAGTTTATTTGGTTGGCACGAAAAGAAGTTACACCGAGACATGGCCCATAAGTGCCCTCTTTACCGTGAGGAGACAGCACTCATGGTGATGGGCGCTAATTCAATAACACAAGTGTGGGGACTCGACCAAAAATAAAAGAACCTTGAGCAAAAAATATCAAAGAATGGGCAAACACGCGCGATTCAGGGAAGCAGTGAGGGCAGCTTACAGGAGAAGCGACTTGGTGCAATGTTGCATCCAACCCTGCAATGGATTATTTCTCCTAATCAAATTCTGACACATCTCTGCCGTCAGGCTGGTGTTTTCCACCTTTATTCACGTATCTGCACTTGCTCGAAATTACATTTGCTCATAAGTAATGACAGGTTATTAACTTTGCAATGTTTGTAAGGAAAGTTTTAAGGACTTTTTTTCTCCCCAGTCTGATACAAGTTCACTGAGCTGAAAGACTTTTTTCACAGTGCTGAGCACTTGCAGCATTTTCATTTTTAAAAAACTTAGATTGACTGTAAATAATATTATTCTTGATCTCAATTAAACAGTGTATGTATTGCTTTCTCTTTCCTAGGGCACCTTGAAACAAGACCACAGAAAAAAAGGCCGCAGAAGGAACGCAGGCAGCCAGAGTGACCATCTTGTAGATCTAGACTTGTGAATTCTGATGGTTATGTATTCTCTAATTAACTGATAAGGGTGAGCCAGTGTGAAGAAACAATAACCTTTTTAAAGGAGCACATTTAATAAAGAACATTATAGTCAATCGCTATGACACAGCAAAAGAACTGAAGCAAGTGGTACTCCACCATGTTTAACTCATCAATGTGTCAACTAATCAATGCCCTCATGCTCCAAAAGGCAACAAACTCCACATTCAAGATGGGCCTTTTCATTAAACATGAGACATAAAATAACATATTTATATAACACCTTTAACAGAGTAAAACATCCCAAGGCTCTTCACAGGAGAGTGTTTTTAAAAATAGCACTAAGCCTATTAAGGAGATTTTAGGTCAAGACCTAAAGAGGAAGGTTTTAAGAAGTGTCATAAAGGAGAAAAGCAAGGTAGAGAAGTGGAAATGGAAGGTATTCTAGAACTTAAGACTGAGGCAACTGAAGGCACAAACACCAAAGTGGAGCAATTAAATTTACAAATGCCCGAGTCACCTGAATAAGAAGAGTGCAGATATCTTGAAGGATTGTGGGGCTGAGGAGGTCATGGAGGTAGGGAGAGACAAGACATGAAGAAATTTGAAAAAAAAGTTGAGGATTTTAAAGTTTATCTATTACTGTCACAAGTAGGCTTACATTAACACTGCAATAAATTACTGTGAAAATCCCCTAGTCACCACACCCAGCGCCTGTTCAGGTACACTGAGAGAGAATTTAGCATAGCCAATGAAAACCAGCATGGACTGTGGGAGGAAATCGGAGCAGCCAGAGGAAGCCCACACAGACACGGGGAGAATGTGCAGACTCCGCACAGATAGAGACCCAACAGGGAATCAAACCCGTGTCCCTGCTGCTGTGAGGCAGCAGTGCTAACCACTGTGCCACCATAAAACATTGTTTGGCAGGTAGCCAACGTAGCTCAGTGAGCACAAGAGTGATAGGTGACTGCGACTTGATGTAAAGGCTTCAATAGCAGACGCCCACATCCTTGTCTGTCACCTCAGCATGGATGGCCTCTGAGCAGGAAAGTGTGACTACCCGACCAAGTTGCCATGAACTAAGTTGCATCTCTCCCCTTCCATAACATTGCTCAATTTCACCCCATCTTAGCTCATCTGCTTCTGAAACCCTCATCCATGCCTTTATTATCTCTAAACTGAACTATCCCAATGCACTCCTGGCAGGTTTCCAACGTTCTACCCTCTATAAACTTGAGGTTATTCAAGACTCTGCTCTGATTTCTTAATTCACAAAAAGTCCCATTTTCCTATCAACCCTGTGCCTGCTTGACCTCCTGGTCGCAACTGCAGAATCAACAAAGAGCAGTTCAATACCAGGGAATGGAAAAAGAGGATGAAAAGATATCCAAATGCCAGAACAACCTCCAAATCGACAGAGTTTACCTGCAACAACAGAGCTTAACACTCCTCTGACATTACTGCAAATGATATGTGGAAGGATTGTAAGGCCACCAGAATCTATGAACTCCAGAATCTATGAGACTTGAAGTGGGGAGATGGGATGAAAATAATCATGTAAATGGGAAAAGCTAGAATAACTTGAAATACATTGGACAAAGATTTAGGGGAAGATATAGTATAAGAGTCTGGCACATATAGAGTTAATGTGGGACTGAGTACAGTACTGCCCACACAGTGATGTAAGAGAACACATGATCCACACCTTTGGGTCAGTCTAGTGTTGGACAGAGCCAGGTGCACAAGCAAGCATGGAGGTAGCTTCTAACTTGAACCTTTTACTGTTTAACATAGTTCTTGTAATTAATGAGTATATACAGTTAACCTACTTAAGACTGCAAAGAATTAAGACCTGCGGGAATTTTTCCAACACCCCGCAACAATTCCCATATCCTTCAACCAATTGAAAGCATTGGGTTCCTGTTGTTCAGTGACAAACTATGTAGTCACTATGTAGATGGGAAGTCCCAAGGTTTAATAGAATTGGGAAGCAGAATGTTGGGTTTGGCTCACTGGTAGATTTTTGATGTCCGTGGTTGTAGTGAGGTAAGACATAAAACTGACCTTACAGCACTGAATCCGGGTTTCTGCAAGAATTCTAAAAACATTTTTTTTCTGCTTTTCTTCAGCTACAGAATGCTATAGAACAAAAATAAATAAAATAAGTAAATAGACTCTGTTTTCTGTAACTAAGTCTCTGCCTGTAAGGAACTTTAAATAAACACATCATTGTTTTTAAAATAATGATTTTCAATGTTAATCAATAAAACACAGTTTGCAATCCAAGCAAAAAATTGCCAATGCTGAAGAATTAAAAGTTCTGGAAACATTCAGCAGGACAGGTTAGAATCGTTGAATCAGAAATGCAAAAAGGCCACTTGGTCCATCATATCTGCGCCGGCCAAAAAACACGCCACCCAGATTAATCCCACTTTCCAACATTTGGTCCAAAGGACTACAGGTTCCAGTACTTGAGGTGCATATCCAGACATCTTTTAAATGAGTTGAGGGTTTCTGCCTCTGCTAGCCTTTCGGGCAGCAAGTTCCTGACCCAACAACCCTTGGGTAAAATACCTTTTCTTCCTATCCTCTCTAATCTTTCTACCAATCCCTTTACATTGGTGAATGGAGTGGGAATGGAGGGATACAAAAGAATGGTCTAGTTTGGACCAGGGAGCAGGGAGCGGCGCGGGCTTGGAGGGCCGAAGGGCCTGTTCCTGTGCTGTATTGTTCTTTGTACATCTGTGCCCCCTCGTCTCTGGCCTCACTGCTAAGGTAAATAGGCTCTTCCCATCCATTCTATCCAAGCCCCTCACAATTGTATACATCTGAAACTAATGTCCCCTCAAGCTCCTGTGTTCCCAGAAGAGCAACCCCAGCCTATCCAATCTTTCCTCATTGTTACAATTTTCCAGTCTTGGCACCATTCTCCTAAATCTTCTCTCTATCCACTCTAGTGCAATTACGTCCTTTCTGTAATGTGTGATCAGAACGGCACACAGTGCTCAGGTTGTGGCCTAATTAATGATTTACACAGCTCCAGCATAACCTCCCTGCTATTATATTCTATACCTCAAATAATAAAGGAAATAATTCCAAATGCCTTCTTAACCACCTTATCAACCTGTCCTGCTACCTTCATGGATCTGTGGACAATCACTCCAAGGTCCCTCACTTCATCTACACCTCTCAGTCTCCTTCCATTTATTGTGTATTCCTTTCCTTGTTTGACCTTTCCAAATACATCACCTCACACTTGTTCAGGTTGAATTCCATTTGCCACTTTTCTGCCCACCTGATCACCCCATTGATAGCTCCCTGCAGTCTACAGCTATCCTCATTGCTATCAACCACACGGCCAATTTTTGTGTCATCTGTAAACTTCTTGATTATGTCTCCCAAATTTGAGACCAAATCATTGATATATATCACAAAAAAATCAGGGGACCGAGTACTGAGCCCTGCAGAACCTCAATGGAAACAGCCTGTCAGTTGCAAAAGCACCAGTCAATTACTCTTTGTTTCCTGCCACTGAGCCAATTTTGTTTCCAGTTTGCTACATTCCCTTGGATCCCATAGGCTTTTTATTTTTTAACTGTCATTTAGTCTGGGAATGTGGGACATTGTCATAAACCTTGTTAAAATCCATGTAGACCACCATGTAGACTGCACTACCTTTATCAATCACCCCGTTACTTCCTCGAAAAAAATCAGTCAATCAGACATGATTTTCCCTTAACAAATCCATGCTGACTATCCTTGATTAATTCATGCCTTTCTAAGTGACAGTTTATCCTGTCTCTCAGAATTGTTACCAATAATTTGCCCAGTACTGAAGTTATACTGGCTGGTCTGTGATTATTCAGTCCATCCCTTTTCCCCTTTTTAAACAAAGGTACAACAAGAACAGTCCTCCAATTCTGCAGCACCGCACCTGTACCCAGTGAGGGATTGGAAAATGATGGTCAGACCTTTCACTATTTCCTCATGGCTTCATTTAATAGTCTGGGGTACATTTCATCCAACCCTGATGAGGTTAATATCAACTTATCTCCAAGATCTCAGGTGTGGACCCTTCATCAAAACTATTAATGCTTTCTGAAGTCAAAATGATTCATATCTTTTATGTAAACATTTATTCAAATGCTACTCAAATCTATATCTTTTTAACTATACAGACTGAAATTTCATAGAATCCCTGCAGTGCAGGAGGAGGCCATTCAGCCAATCGAGTCTGCACCGACAACAATCCCACCCAGGCCCTATCCTCGTAACCCCACATATTTACCACACTAATCCCTCTAACCTATGCATCCTAGGACACTAAGGGGAAATTTAGCATGGCCAATCCACCTAACCTGCCTATCTTTGGACTGTGGGAGGAAACTGGAGCACCCGGAGGAAACCCACGCAGACACAGGGAGAATGTGCAAACTCCACGCAGACAATGACCCAAGCCAGGAATTGAACCCAGGTCCCTGGAGCCGTGAGGCAGAAGTGCTAACCACTGTGCCCCGAAATGCTCAAATACACAGACAGAATTTGACTTTGGTGAATAAACAATTGGAAAGGGGAAGCCAGTAGACAAGGTGAACAGAAGAGTGGGAGGAAGAGGGGGGACTAGCTGGGAGGAGAAGGGAGGGTAAGAAAAGGTAACAGTGAAGAAAGGAAAGAATATGTACAGAGAGGGATGCGTGGTGGAAAAAGGGCAAGATCAAGTGTGGCACTTAGAGAATAGACATGGAGCAAGAAAGTTAAGGATGTATGCTTTTTCGTTTTGAAGGAAGGAAGAGCGAGGAAAGAAGGAAAAAAGAAATGAAGAGAAAAAGAAAGACTGTCTTACACTGTTGTAGCATTTTTCAAGACATAATGTGCTACATTGCATTCTGGTCAGATCACATAGGTACAAAATAATCCAAAACACGAATGAAATTTTGATATTTATTTTAAGAGGGATGGAATTCATAAGTAAGGAATATGCTTCATTTGTACAGAGCGTTGTGCTGGCCTCATCTGTGTTTAGTTTTAGACACTGAACCTCAGGAAAGATATAATGCCTTGGAAGGGTACATGCAAATTCAGCAGAATGATAGCAAGACTTAAAGTTCTAAGATTAATAAATGGCTGTCAAAATGAATTTGTTAAGTCACAGAATGGTTATGGCACAGAAGAAGGCCATTAGGTCCATAGTACCTGTGCCAGCTCTATGCAAAAGCAACTCCTCCACCATAGCACTACATTATTTTTCTCTTCAAATCATTGTCCAATTCTCTTTTGAGATTATTAATAACCCCACAGCAAACTCATGATACAATGAACTCAAAGGTCTTGTTTATTTCCATCCACGCAAAATGGGAAAAGGGGATTTGCAATACCCCTTTGCCTTCAGATACCAAAATGATAAAGAAAATAAAGATTCACAGTTCAGAGACCAGAGAAAAAAGAAATATTGTTTTATGTGGGTCTCATCCACACTCTCAGAGTCTCCCCCCTTCATGGAGGTCAATGGGCTGAAAATTGACGCTGGATAATTCACTTTTCCAGTGATATAGACTTCACATGATGTGATAGGCACGCAGAGATTGATCAGTCTTGTAGGCAATGGTACAGAATTTCCAGCAGAAGCAGGACAGAATACCTACAGTGTAGAAGGAGGCCATTTGGCCCATCAAACCTGCAATGACTCTCTGACAGACCATCTTACCCTGGCCCTATCCGGTAACCCCTTGTATTTACCCCACTAATCCCACTAACCTACACATCTTTAGACACTACGGGGCAATTTAGCATGGCCAATCCACCTAACCTGCAAATCTTTGAATTGTGGAAGGAAACCAGAGCACCCGGAGGAAACTCATGCAGACACGGGGAGAATGTGCAAACTCCACACAGTCACCCAAGGCCGGAATTGAACCTGGGTCCCTGGTGCTGTGAGGCAGTAGTGCTAACCACTCTGCCATCATGCCACCCCCAGGGGCCAGTTCCCCTTGGCAGAGCTCCTTGTCTGCAAGGCTGCAGTTAGACGATAAACAGCAGACTGAATTTTTCAGTTCAGCAAAGCAATATTACTGGTTCCACAAGCCAGAGACTCACATGACTCCCACCTTACCACACTGTCTTACCAAGGGATATGTATATCTCATTTGGGTCCCTGACATTGTTAAATGTCTTAATCACTGAGAATTGCAAGGAAGGAAGCAGACAAGCAGACTCCAGTTGGCCAGCCTGGGTTATGAAATGCAGATGGCCAGTGTATAGCTCTGTTTGCATTTAGCCTGTGCAGCCCACAGGGGGTTATTAGTGGTTCCCCAGAGATAAAGATGTGCAAGATTCCCTGATTCTGCCAGGAAGCTTCCTTTGTTCCAGTCACAGACAGACATAGATGCAGCCATTTTTAAGTCTTAGTCCGCTGTTTAAAATATTAGAAATACCCATGAAGATATCTATATATATTTCATATCTTAGTCCCCGCACAGTAAAAAATAAATCCTATTTTTTTTATGTGGTCTTATGAAGGAAGAACAGTAAGTGAAGAAGAGAATGTTGATTCTCTCATCCACTCTGGCATATCAGACACAGCTAACAGGGGCAATGGTAGTTTCTTGCTGCATTTGTTCTGAGGTTTAAATCTGGGATGGTGCATCAGGAAGGACATTCTCATGTCCTGGAACATAAAGTGATTCATTAACCTGGGAAGATTCAAATCTGTCTTTATGGGAAGTCAAATCAGGGTTGGAGTTCTGAATGTTCCTCTGTTGGGCCATTGATTTCAGAATTCTGTCTGTCTAACTCATGGTTAAATGTCTTCTAAAAGGTCTGGGGTTTTTACAGGCTGGTTAACACACAGGAGTGAGTAATATTTTGATTTATTATTGTCACATATATTATTATACAGTGAAAAGTATTGGTTCTTGCACGCTATACAGACCAAAGCATACCATACATAGAGAAGGAAAGGAGAAAGTGCAGAATGTAGCGTCACAGTCATAGCAAGGGTGTAGAGAAAGTTCAACTGAATGCGAGGTAGGTCCATTTAAAAGTCTGATGGCAGCAGGGAAGAAGCTGTTCTTGAGTCAGTTGGTACGTGTCCTCAGACTTTTTTACCTTTTCCCTACGAAAGAAAGTGAAAGAGAGTGTGTCCAGTGTACATGGGGTCCATAATTATGCTGGCTGCTTTGCCGAGGCAGTGGGAAGTGAAGACAGTATCAATGGGTGAGAGGTTGGTTTGAGTGATTGACTGGGCTTCGTTCACGACCCTTTGTAGTTTCTTGTGATCTTGGGCAGAGCAGGAGCCATATCAAGCTATGACACAACCAGAAAGATTGCTTTCTATGGTGCATCTGTAGAAGTTGGTGAGAGTCATAGTGGACATGCCAAATTTCCTTAGTCTTCTGAGAAAGTAGAGGCATTGCTGGGCTTTCTTAACTACAGCAACGGCATGGAAGGACCAGGACAGGTTGATCTGGACACTTAAAAACTTGAAGCTCTCAACCATTCCTACTTCGTCCCCATTGATGTAGACAGGGGCATGTCCTCCACTGTGCTCCCTGAAGTTGTTGACTATCTCCTTCATTTTGTTGACACCGAGGAAGAGATTATTGTCATCGCACCAGTTCACTAGTTTCTCTCTTTCCTGTACTCCGTCTCCTCACTGTTTGAGATCCGAACCACCACTGTCAACAGCAAATTTGAAATTCAAGTTGGAGGGGAATTTGGCCACATAGTCATAGGTGTATAAAGAGTATAGTAAGGAGCTGAGGACACAGCCTTGTGGGGCACCGACGTTGAGGATGATTGTGGAGGTGGTGTTGTTGCCTATCCTTATTGATTGCGGTCTGTGGGTTAGGAAGTTCAGGATCCAGTCGCAGAGGGAGGAGCTGAGGCCCAGGCAATGGAATTTGGAGATGAGTTTCTTAGGAATAATGATGTTGAAGGCTGAGCTATAGTCAATAAATAGGAGTCTGACATAAGTGTCTTTGTTATCTAGGTGTACCAGGGTTGACTGCAGGGCCAGGGAGATGGCGTCTGCTGGTTGAGGTGGTAGGTGAACTGTAGTGGCAATCTGGGAGGCTGGAACTGATTCATGCCATGACTAACCTTTCGAAGCACTTCATAATGATGGATGTCAGAGCCACCAGATGATGTCATTCAGGCACACTGCTTGGCTTTTCCTTGGTACCGAGATGATCTTCTTAAAGCAGATAGGGACCTTAGATTGTTGTAAAGAGAGGCTGAAGATGTCTGCAAATACTCCCGCCAGCTGGTCCATGCAGGATCTGAGTGCTTGTCCAGGTACCCCATCCTTGCCA
Source organism: Mustelus asterias (assembly GCF_964213995.1). Taxonomy (NCBI): domain Eukaryota; kingdom Metazoa; phylum Chordata; class Chondrichthyes; order Carcharhiniformes; family Triakidae; genus Mustelus; species Mustelus asterias. The sequence continues at coordinate 46,879,813 of NC_135805.1, forward strand.
GTCGCTTTCCGTGGGTTGACTTTCAAGAAAGCTGCTCTGACATCTGCGATGGTGACCTCGCATACAGGTTTGTCTGAGGCTTCCGGGGTGGAAGGTGTGCCCTTGCTGACCTGTTGCTCAAAATGGGCATAGAATGCATTGAGCTCATCGAGGAGAGGTGCATTGCTGCGGGCGATTTTACTTGCCTTCATCTTGTAACCTGTTATGTCTTGCAGATCTTGCCATAGTCGGCAGGGGTCAATGTTGCTAGCCTGGGACTCTAGCTTGATCCGGTACTGTCTTTTGGCATCTTTGATGGACCTTCTTAGATTATATCTGGCTTTCTTGTGGAGGACAGGGTGACCTGACTTGAACACCTCAGACCTGGACTTCAGCAGCCAGTGGATATCCCTGTTCATCCATGGTTTCCAGTTGGGAAACATACGGATTTGTTTCGTTGGCACACAGTCTTCTACACACTTACTAATGAAGTGGCGTACTCGTTCAGGCTGGTTGCTGAGTTTTTAAATACTGACCAGTCTACTGACTCTAAGCAGTCCCGTAGGAGATCATCCGATTCCTCAGACCCACATTGCACGACTTTCTTTGACAGATTCTCCCATTTCAGTTTTTGCTTGTAAGCTGGGAGCAGGAGCACAGTCTTGTGGTCTGATTTGCTAAAGTGTGGGAGGGCGATAGAGTGGTAGGCATGTTTGATACTGGTGTAGCCATAGTCTAGGATGTTTGGGCCTCTGTTGGAACAGGAGATGTGGTGGTGGTATCTTGGTAGGACACGCTTGAGCTTGCCCTGATTGAAGTTCCCGGCCACGGTGAACAAGGTCTCAGGATGTTTCGTCTCAAGGCTATTTATGGTGGTGTACACTTCGTGCAGCGCAGTCTTCACATCCATGTGGGGTGGGATGCAAACTGTTGTCAGGGTAACAAAGGTGAACTCATGTGAAAGGTAGTAGGGGCAGCATTTTAGCATCAGGTATTCTAGAACCGCGGAACAGAAACTCACCAATGTTGCTACATCTAGGCACCACAAGGTGTTGAATAGAAGGCTGACCTGACCTCCTCTAGCCTTACCTGAGGCCACTGAATGGTCGATTTGGTGGATTGAGAAGCCTCCAGCCCACACTACCAGAAGGATGTGGATGCTTTGGAAAGGATACAGAAGAGGTTTACTAGGATGTTGCCTGGTCTGGAGCATATTAGCTGAGGAGAGATTGGATAAACTCAGTTTGTTCTCACTGGAACGACGAAGGTTGAGGGGTGATCTGAAAGAGATCAACAAGGTTATGAGTGGCATGGACAGAGTGGGTGGTCAGATGCTCTTTCCTAGGGTAGAAAAGTCAAGTATTAGGGGACATAGGTTTAAGGTGTGTGGAGAAAAGTTTAGAGGAGATGTGCGAGGCAAGGTTTTTACACAGAGGGTGGTGAATGTCTGGAATGCACTGCCCAGGGAGGTGGTGGGAGCACATATGATTGCGGCATTTAAGGGACAAGTAGCTGAATATATGAATAGGATGGGAATGGAAGGATACAGACTCCATAAGTGCATACAGTTTTAGTTTAGGCAGGCATCATGATCAGCACAGGCTTGGTGTGCCGAAGGGCCTGTTCCTGTGCTGTACTTTTCTTTGTTCTAGTTGTAGGGCACACTCCAGTGAAACAGGAGTGAGCCATGTCTCCGTGAAACAGACTACACAGCAATCCCTCAGTTCTCTTTGAAAAGTGAGCCTGGCTTTGTGAACCTCATCTAGCTTGTTTTCCAGAGATTGGACATTTGCTGTGAGTAAGCTCAGGAGGGGGGCCTCGGGATCACGTTGTTTCACTTTCACTCACAAACAGGCCAGCACGTTTTCCACACTTCCTGGAGTGACTGCTTCTTTTCAGGCCTGAGAGATGGTGAGAGTAGTATGCAGTGTTCAAGGTATAGGTACATCTAATGAGGTTCTTCGCTCTGGTCAGTGTGTGGATGGAGGATTTGTTGGCTTGTTTGCGGTTCCTGCGTCTGGGCCCGTGTGGTCAGGCATTCCGGCTCACTGTCGGGCTGCGGTTTGGCTTTGGAGGTCGGAGGATATCCAGACCATGCTCCAGCATGAACGGGTTGAAGGTCGGTAAGTGGATGACGTCTCTGGGGCTGCAGTTGCAGGTGAGCCGGTGGCCGGGTCCATACGTTGGTGTCCTCAGAGTCACTACCTGCTCAGGGCTATCTGCAGGAGAATGCTGTAAGTACTAGGTTGTTTGATCATAGAGTGAATGGCTCTTGTCCATCTTAGCTTCTCCCCGCTCACTTTGTGAACCTGTGGGTTCAGCTGTTCAAACTCCAGGATTGTGATTAGGCTGATCGTCAGGAGGTTGAGTGTTTTAATGGAAATTTGGCCTCTTTCGGGGATTCCAGTTTAGTGTCCTACTCAACCGCTAGCACCACTGGGGCGTTCCAGTTAATGTTGCTAGGTATAATGAATTGGCTCGCCAAAAGGTGGGGTCAATCTGCTCCTGAACTTTGGCCAGCCTTTCTGGGTCTGGGTGATAGGGAGACGGTCTTCTGGAAGGGGTCTTTCCTGCATCTGCAGTGTTGCACCATGGTGGGGGTGGTATGTACCAATTTGAATGCAGTAGCAGCTGTGTCAGGTTGCCTTGTAATTCTGCAATGAGGTGGGTGTGTTTGAGATCCAATCTGGTTGGTTGGGTGGTAGACTCCATTACTTTTGGAACACTGCTAACTTCTGGTGGATGACCAACTCTCACCTTTGTAGCTTTTCAACTAGGTGAGGCATCTCATTCTCTATCTACTTGTCTGTTTGGGGACTCCCTTGGTCTCTCTTTAAAAGATGTCTGCCAGTCATACTTAATAATTTGCCTTCCTTCAGGCTTTTTGACTACACAGGGCATCTCCATCACTATCTCCTTCCTTGCTCCGGGACTTCACTGGCCTGTGCTTAACTCTGGAATACTCTGTAAAGTCTATTTTAAATTCTACTGACATTTCCTGGACCCCTTAACTTTACTAGCTTGGCTTTGGCCATGTTACATTCAAAAAGCCAATCAAGCAGGATGACCCTTCCATCCTGACTCGAAACATTGGCTCTATTCTCTCTCAGTAAGAAGTCTCACAACACCAGGTTAAAGTCCAACAGGTTTATTATTCTCCATTGGTGAGGCCGCAGCTGGAATACTGTGTGCAGTATTGGTCCCCTTATTTGCGGAAGGATATATTGGCCTTGGAGGGAGTGCAGAGAAGGTTCACCAGGTTGATACCAGAGATGAGGGGTGTTGATTATGAGGAGAGACTGAGCAGATTGGGTTTGTACTCATTGGAATTTAGAAGGCTGAGGGGGGATCTTATAGAGACATATAAGATAATGAAGGGGCTGGATAGGGTAGAGGTGGAGAGATTCTTTCCACTTAGAAAGGAAGCTAGAACTAGAGGGCACAGCCTCAAAATAAAGGGGGTCAGTTTAGGACACAGTTGAGGAGGAACTTCTTCTCTCAGAGGGTGGTGAATCTCTGGAATTCTCTGCCCCCCGAAGTGGTGGAGGCTACCTCATTGAACATGTTTAAATCACGGATAGATGGATTCCTGATCGGTAAGGGAATTAGGGGTTATAGGGATCAGGCGGGTAAGTGGAACTGATCCACTTCAGATCAGCCATGATCTTATTGAATGGCGGGGCAGGCTCGAGGGGCTAGATGGCCGACTCCTGCTCCTATTTCTTATGTTGTCAGACCGGCTGAGATTTTCCAGCATTTTCTGTTTTTGTTTCAGATTCCTGCATTCGCAGTACTTTTCCTTTATCTTAGGTAATAAATGCGTGTCAACATGCAATAGGGCGTGCATTCCCGGCTCTTGTGGGAAATTCCCGGCTGAAAGAAGTGGAAATTATTGCCACAGCAGCTGAGCCGACAAATAACGTCACTCATCCAACTTTCCATCGGATTCGACTCAAAGGTTTCAGGAAGCTGACGTCACCGCTCGCGCGGCCGGAAAGTCCCGTCACGTGATCGCCCCCTTTCCCTTTCCAACCGTCGTCTTGTCGACAAGAGATGTAAACAAATAGTACCAAAAAAAAACGAAATAAAGCCGACAGACATCTTAACACAGGGTTAGGCGCACTCCAAAGTGCAGCCGAGTGATGGAAATCAGAATCCTGTGCATGTCCCCCGGGTTCCGTTTTCCTTTCCCCTTCCCCCCATTCCAGGTCGATGACATCACCGTTACTAAGGGCCGCCGGGGGGGCGGGCCCCGGTGCTGGTCATGTGATGCAGGCACGGAGCACTGCCATTGGCCAGCGCCCTGAGTGATGACGTGTCGCGGCCGTCTCCTTCTCTCTCTCCCCCCCCCCCCCTCCGGGTTGTTGTGAGGAGAGGAGCGAAGCGCAGATTGAGCTGACTGTTTTGTAAACAGGAGTCGGCTCCTCGGCCTCCCATCTGCTGAGACAAAGGCGATTGTCTGAAGCCGGCGATATATATATATATACAGCGAGATATACAAATATTGGGGTGAGGAGTTAGAGCCGGAACCGGGGAGGATTTACGAGTGAGCGAACAATCGCAGGAAGTCGCTCCAACCCGGCCGCCATTTTCAGCCTTCGAAACTTTTAACCGACGGAGAAAGGCGACGTGTTCTTCTGTTTGTGGAGGCCGCCTACCCGCCCGGAGATTTCTTCCATCCTCTCCACAGTTAACTCGGACCAATATTTAGACGGCGGAGGCTTCCCGTTGCATGGTGACCGCCTCCCCCGCCGGACAACGCACCTCAGATGCTGAGCTCGGGATTTTAGCCACAGGTCGGAAGCGCAGGAGGAGGAGGTGGGACGTGGCGATGCACCCGTTACCTTTGCCCCGACCGCCGTCCGGCCCCTTGCCCGTCAGCGCCTCCAAGACCGTCGCCGCCAGTCGCCACCGTCACCACCAGCCACCGCCGCACCAGCATTCGAGCAAGGCGGCCGCGGTGAGCCGAGGCTGGAAGATCCGTTGCACTTCCTCGGCCGCCTTGCTGCAGAGACACCCGCACGGACGGTCCTCGCTGCAGCCTGGCTCGCGGAGCGGCCCTTCGGCCGATCACACATCGGCGGTGGCGGCCAGCTCTCTGAGCGCCGACGAGTACAAGGACGGGAAGGTAAGAGAGCCCCGGACCTGGAAAGTTCCGTGCGATTTCAAATTCGGTCGGCTTGGGATAACGTGGACTCGTTCATCTCCCCAGGGACTGCGGGGGAGGGGGGCGGTCACAATGCCGGTGGAGAACCGTTAAATGTTTGGATTTGGGAGTTTCCGGTCCTGACTGGCGACCCTTTATCTCCCCAGGGGGAGGGGGTGTTTGGGGAGCAGTGGCAGCCGGGGGAAGGGGCTGTCATTTTGGGGGGGGGGGGAGAGAGTTGGCAGCCGGGGGAGGGGTTGTTGTTGGAGGGAGGGTTGGGGAACAGTTGGGAGGGGGGGGAATGTTTGGGGAAGAGTGGCGGCAGGGGCTGTTGTTGTTGTCGGAAGCCGCGCGGCAGATTCAAACTCGGGCCGTTCTAAAGCGGTTGGGCCGCGCGCGCTCCTCTTTCCCCCCCCCCCCCCAGCGCGCTCCCTTCCGCCACCAATTGCAGGCATTGGCCGCCGGTGACCGCTCTTGGACGTTTTGTCCTGATGCCCCCGGGGTTAACTCCTTGTTAGAAGTCTCACAACACCAGGTTTAAAGTCCAACAGGTTTATTTGGTAGCAAAAGCCACTAGCTTTCGGAGCGCTGCTCCTTCGTCAGGTAAGTGGGAGTTCCTGTTCACAAACAGGGTACATAAAGGCACAAACTCAATTTACAAAATAATGGTTGGAATGCGAGTCTTTACAGCTAATCAAGTCTTAAAGGTGCAGACAATGTGAGTGGAGAGAGCATTAAGCACAGGTTAAAGAGAGGTGAATTGTCTCCAGACAGGACAGTTAGTGAGATTTTGCAAGTCGTGGGGGTTACAGATAGTGTGACATAAAGCCAACATCTCGGTTTAGGCCGTCCTCATGTGTGCAGAACTTGGCTATCAGTCTCTGCTCAGCGACTCTGCGTTGTCGTGTGTAACGAAGGCCGCATTGGAGAACGCTTAACCGAAGATCAGAGGCTGAATGCCCGTGACCGCTGAAGTGTTCCCCCACAGGAAGAGAACACTCCTGCCTGGTGATTGTCGAGCGGTGTTCATTCATTCGTTATTGTAGCATCTGCATGATCTCCCCAATGTACCATGCCTCAGGACATCCTTTCCTGCAGCGTATCAGGTAGACAACGTTGGCCGAGTTGCAAGAGTAGGTACCATGTATCTGGTGGATGGTGGTTTCACGTGAGATGATCCGGCACGTCTTGCAGAGGTTGCTGTGGCAGGGTTGTGTGGTGTCGTGGTCACTGTTCTCCTGAAGGCTGGGTAGTTTGCTGCGGACAGTGGTCTGTTTGAGGTTGCGTGGTTGTTTGAAGGCAAGAAGTGGGGATGGCCTTGGCGAGATGTTCGTCTTCATCAATGACATGCTGAAGGCTCCGGAGTAGATGTCGTAGCATCTCCGCTCCAAGGAAGTACTGAACTCCTTGTTCGCAGGGATTCTTGGCTCTGTGCAAATTTAACCCCTCCACCTTCACTCACTGGATGGCGTGTACCGTGGAAGGGATAAAACAGGAATGGTGCAGGAGCGAGGCGACTTCTTACAAGCTTTGCCCAGCATACCTTCTAATTCTATCTTTTACACTTGTTCTATGCTTCTAAAACGTCATTCTAACTTATACTAAGTGTTTTAATTCGACCTCTTACAGGTTTGGCATTAAGTTGATCTTTCTTGACAACCTAGCTATGACTAACACCATTCTGCACTCTGATTTCCTTCTCTGTGAATGGTGTGCTTTGTATAACGCGCAAGAAACAAAACTTTTCACTATATACTAATACATGTGGCAATAAATCAAACCAAAATGGGAGCTGGTTTCTGTCGAAAAGACTTGCGGCTCATGTTCTTGTGCGTATATTTTTCCAACTTTCCATGAAAGAATGCTGGAAGGGTATTTCCTGAGATCATCGAATCCCTACAGTGTAGAAGGAGGCCATTCGGTCCATCAAGTCTGCACCGAAAACAATCCCGCCCAGGCCCTATTCCTGTAACCCCACGTATTTACCCTGCTAATCCTCTGACACGAGGGGGTGGCCAATCACCTTAACCTGCACATCTTTGGCTATACGGTAGTGTGAGTGGATTAAATCTTTAATTCATACTGAAGCTTTGTTGAAGAGTTGTCGTCTGTGTCTTGCAATCTATTTCATTTCACTTTTTTGTTTTTTGTCTTAGGTGACCAAATCGAATATGGGAAAATCAGATAAAGCAATGGCTCCACAAACACAATTAATGTATAGTGTAAATAAAGCAGAAGAGCACTGCCAACCCTCAAATACCAAGAGAAGAAACAAGCGTAACCTTCAGTTAAGAAAATCTTCAATAAAAAGAAATGAAAACAACCATAGTCAGAATTCTCCCTCTGTTGAACGCTGCAACATTCTCAAAAAAGAGGGGGAAAAGCCGATTATTTATGGAAACAACCCCAAAAATCTAAGATTACTGAAAGTTGGTCTGAAGTCTGTACTGAGTCTTCAAGGAGATCAGAACTATGCTGGACCAAAGTTCAGTGAGCCACCATCTCCAAGTGTTTTGCCTAAGCCACCCAGTCATTGGGTAGGAGCACATGCTGAATATCCTGATGAGAGTAAGGAAATAATGACTGTCCACTTAAAGACTTTACTAAAGGTTGATGCATAATTCAAGAACAGTTCAGCTTAACTTAAACACTGTAATAGAGTCAAATTAAGAATGTTTCGGTCGTGATTCAATTTGTTGCAGCAGAAAGTCCTGCATTTTAGACAATTGTAAATTTCTCATTGTGTTTTTGGGATAACCATATGCAAGTGGTGCTAGTAATGAAGTGGGATTGTGTATATTAGTGTAAACCATGTAATTACTTGTATATTTTCATATACTCAAATTTGAAAGAAATGAATTATAGTTTCATATGAGAATTTGTTGCCTTGTACCAGTTGGTGGGCAGAGTTAAAATTTTATATTTTGTATATAAAAGGGGAAAACTCACGTTAAAAGCTCAAGCATTCCAAGTTATTCATCCTCTGAATGCACGAGCCAGCAGATAGTGTTATGTATACCCCTTTGTATGTTTGACAATCTGCAATGCATTCTTGACAGGAAAAATCTGGACAAAAGATAGAATAATTCAAGCACTGCTTTTAAATGCACTAAATGATACAATGTACCATCAACAAGATGCACTTTCATCTTACTGAGTGTTAAATATATAATGTGAATTTTAACGAATCACCAAATTTAACTAAAGCTCTGGCTGGAGGAGGAGCAAAGTCTAGTCTGTTAGTAAATTGAATACCTCACTGTTAACATACAAGTTTTGTGGGTCCTTTTAAATGTTGTTCTCCAGAATACCTTTCTTAAGCTTTGATAATTTCCCTCACCGATTTGCTCAATCATTACACAAGTTGTATAAAGCCAATAGGAAAGCAAGGGGTTATGTATCTAAAATTTGTCATCTCATCTAAATTTCTTACAGTTCCACTTTTGAAAGTGGGAGCAAACTCAGACTTGCATTCCTGTGTTTAATGTTTGGTTGGACTGTGGCCAGTGTTTTGTGGGTATTTCCCTAAACTTCTGGGACGGTACTGTTGATTGAATAGTTGACATCAGGCTTGGCAAATTGCTCTGGACCAGGATGTGCACAGGATCAATGGCATTTCCTTTTATCAAATCAGTTTTCACTATAGTTAACCAATATTGTACTTTTAGATGAGTAGTGACGTTCAGTATTGCACATCTGAGCTGTGTAGGAAACAACTTGTCTGTTTACAGAACAATCTTCTTGGTCTGAATCTATAAACAATGTAATTCAATCAATGATTTACTGCTACTCCATTTGATAGGGGCTGAATGATGTGGCTGAGTTACCATAAACCAGCATGTCTGAACATATACAAGAACAATTGGTAACTATCTGAAATCCAGTTACTTCCAAAAGAGTGTTTACTATAGTTCTCTCTGGACACCATTTTGGCCATTAATAACTAAAATGCTGGCTCAACGAGCCAAGTATGGAGATGTTTACACTTACATGGGGAAAATTCATTGATCCTGAGTCTTTTTGGGTCTAACTTGGACTGTACAAACTGTCTCCCTGGCTTTTGAGCACTCTTAACCCATACTTTTAAAGATACTGTTGTGAACTCAGTGATTTATATAACTGTTGAAACAAGTCCTGTAAACATACTGGAAATGGTAATTCTACCAAATGTCAAATGAGTAAACACAAGCTGAAACATTTTCTTTTATCCCTATGCAAATCACCAATTATTTACCAATGACTTAGAAAATACACAATTGTTAAATGAGGAATAAAACTGGTATTTTCCAGAAGAAATGCTGACATCCTTGAAGTATAAAGATTTTTGCTGCAACTTTTGTTAACTGTTCCTCTTGTACCCTTACTAAAAATTGGCAAATTTCAAAACCAAAAATAAAATTGATTTGGTCTCCCTAATAATTGCCTTGTTAATTTCAACAAATGTTTTGTGTTCATGTAACAATATTGTCACTTTTTTCCAACAGTGCTCAGCAATGAGGCTGGATCAGTCATTGATACTGGATGTGTTGAATAGACTAGCCATATTTTTCAACACAATTTATTTCTGTGAAACTCTGCGGGCTTTGTAGATGGCAGGAGAATACTTTTGAGAATGGATGGGTGTTAGTTTAAGTTTTGTGTACTATTTTTCAAGAATTTACAATGGAGTACAGGTTAAGACTTGAAGCAAGTCCTTTGTTTTGCTTCTCTATCCTCTCTGCATCAAGGTAACAAAAGCAGTTCTCCTCCCTCTATTCCTTTTGAAAGACTGTTGTTAGCCACCTGTATGTACTTCCAAAATTTCCAAAGCCCTTTAAAATAATCAAGTGTTGTAATGCCGGAAGAAGGCTTTTGGCAGCTTCATAAACAACCCTGCCTCACTTAGTATATTCCATTCCATTTTTGCTCTTATATTTTGCTATCTTCCCCTTTTGTGCATCAATATGCTTTTCACAACCATGCATGTGGCAGAGTTCAACTTTAACCATTCAGTAAAAATGTCCTTAATTACTTTTTAAATTTGTTATTGAGTAAATTCATGATCCCCCTAGTCTTGGACTCCCTACAAAACTAATGTGGAAACGTCTCTACATCTACCCAGTCAAATTATTTTGCAAGGTTAGTGGGTCACCACCCAGTCTTTCCTAGAAAGAGTTTAGCTTTTGAATTCTTGCATCATCCTTAAATCATTATTTTTACATCTCACCAATGGTATATCCTTTTTGTAATTTCCAGGATTTTTATTCATATTTCAGAGGCAGCAAAAGTTTAATGTTAAGGATTGCAATCCATTCAACAGCTTTAGCTGAAAGCATGAATGGCAGTGAAGCTACCAGGAATATCTTGACCGAAGTTCAGGGCAATGGCCTGATGTTTTTATTGTTTCATGGGTTGTAGGCCTCACTGGCAAGATAAGTGTTTGTTGCCTTTGAACTGAGTGGTTTGCAATTTCAGCAGGCAGTTGAGTCAACCACATTGCTAAGAGTCTGGAGTCACATGACCAGACTAGCAGGTTTCCTTCCCTAAAAGACATTCGTAAACCAGATGGGTTTTTACAACAATTGATAGTTTCATGGTCATCATTACTGAGACTAGTTTTATATTCCAGATTTATTAATTGAATTTAAATTCCACCAGCTGTTGTAGTGAGATGCCCACAGTTATGAGAAGCAAGTGGCTAGCTAGGTCTTCCGTTGCCCATCAAGTGGTCAAGCGTTGTCCAGATTTTCCATAGAAAGTTGAAATCTGGGACTTCATCCAATGGGAACTTGTAACTAATATGAATGGTGATATTTGCAGTCTCCAAGAGGGAGTGCACCATCAAGAGGTGGGGCTTTCATCAATTTATATGGTGTTGAGTGTACTCCAATGGGATTGAGATTTCCAACAAAGATGGGAGTTTTTTTTTGAGACATTGCGTAAACGTACGTTCTTCGTAAACATCAGGAGGTTCAATTTGCGCTAGCATAAGAAGTCTCTCGAGCTTTGTTGGTCTCAATGTCTCAAAATTAATAATCATGACTTCCCAGAGGTGGATTAGCCTAACATCTATTATTGGAATAAATTATTGAGGAAGTAATAGCAGTAGATTTGAAAAAGTATAATCTATTCAGCATAGCTTCATGAAAGGGAAATCATGTCTAAATTTTTCGAGCAAGTCTCAAGCAGAGTGGATAGAGGGGAACCAAATGTACTGTGTCCAAATTTACAGATGACAAATAGGTGGAAAGGCAAGTTGCAAGAGGGATACAAACAGTTTACACAGATATTAATAGGTTAAGTTGGCAAATGGAGTATAATGCGAAAATCTGAAGTTCAGATTGGCAGGTTGGTTAAGAAGGTTAAGGCTCATGGTATACAAGGAGAAGTGGCTAGATGGGTGGAGAACTGTCTTGGCCATAGGAGACAGAGGGTAGTGGCCGAAGGGTCTTTTTCCGGCTGGAGGTCTGTGACCAGTGGTGTTCCGCAGGGCTCTGTACTGGGACCTCTGCTATTTGTGATATATATAAATGATTTGGAAGAAGGTGTAACTGGTGTAATCAGCAAGTTTGCGGATGACACGAAGATGGCTGGAATTGCGGATAGCGAAGAGCATTGTCGGGCAATACAGCAGGATATAGATAGGCTGGAAAATTGGGCAGAGAGGTGGCAGATGGAGTTTAATCCGGATAAATGCGAAGTGATGCATTTTGGAAGAAATAATGTAGGGAGGAGTTATACAATAAATGGCAGAGTCATCAGGAGTATAGAAACACAGAGGGACCTAGGTGTGCAAGTCCACAAATCCTTGAAGGTGGCAACACAGGTGGAGAAGGTGGTGAAGAAGGCATATGGTATGCTTGCCTTTATAGGACGGGGTATAGAGTATAAAAGCTGGAGTCTGATGATGCAGCTGTATAGAACGCTGGTTAGGCCACATTTGGAGTACTGCGTCCAGTTCTGGTCGCCGCACTACCAGAAGGACGTGGAGGCATTGGAGAGAGTGCAGAGAAGGTTTACCAGGATGTTGCCTGGTATGGAGGGTCTTAGCTATGAGGAGAGATTGGGTAGACTGGGGTTGTTCTCCTTGGAAAGATGGAGAATGAGGGGAGATCTAATAGAGGTATACAAGATTATGAAGGGTATAGATAGGGTGAACAGTGGGAAGCTTTTTCCCAGGTCGGAGGTGACGATCACGAGGGGTCACGGGCTCAATCTGAGAGTGGTGAAGTATAACTCAGACATCAGAGGGACGTTTTTTACACAGGGTGGTGGGGGCCTGGAATGCGCTGCCAAGTAGGGTGGTGGAGGCAGGCATGCTGACATCGTTTAAGACTTACGTGGATAGTCACATGAGCAGCCTGGGAATGGAGGGATGCAAATGATTGGTCTAGTTGGACCAAGGAGCGGCACAGGCTTGGAGGGCCGAAGGGCCTGTTTCCTGTGCTGTACTGTTCTTTGTTCTTTGTTCATTTTGAAAGGGAGAAAAAAAGAATATTGTGCAGCAAGTAATCAGGAAAGCTAATGGCATGTTAACCCTTATTTCAAGGTGGTTGGGATATAAAAGTAGGAAAGTCTTGCTGCAAATTTACAAGGTACTGGTGAGACCACATCTGGAGTAGTTTTGGTCCCTTTAAGGAAAGAGGCAGTTCAGTGAAAGTTCACTAAGAGGAACCTGGTATGGAGGGATTGTCTTATAAGGAAAGGTTAAGTAAGTTAGGGCTACTCATAATTTAGAAGAATGAGAGGTGATCTCATGAAACATATAGGTTTCTTAAGGGTCTTGACAGGGTAAATGCAGAGAGAATATTTCCCCTCATGGGAGAATCTAAGACCAGAGGACGTAGTCTCAGAATAAAGGGTTGCCAATTTAAGACTGAGATGAGTTTCTTCTGAGGGTTGAGGGTCTTTGGAGCTTCTTGCCACAGAGCTGTAGGGGCAAAGTCCTTGTGTATACTTAGGGCTGAGGTACATTTTTGATCAGTAAGGGAATCGAGGGTTACAGATAAAGGGCAGTGTAATGATTCTAGAAGCTTGACTGGAAAGCAACATCGTTTATTACAAAATGCAAAGTAAAACCACTATCCTGGTGTACACATACCAGTCACTGTCTGGGACTATAGTTCAGCAAGCCCAGTCCTGGACCTGCCTTATAAAAAGCTTAGGCTTCATATGTTTCATATGAAGCAATTTTTAAAAGCGGCATCTCGGCCTTTTGGCTAAGATGCAAATGAGCTCAAGTCTTGGAGGAGGATCCTCCCCCTTCTCCAATCAGCTTGACTCATGTAGATCAGGCCCAGGACAGGGTGGTTTTGGTCTCCCGTCCTGTCTTGTCAGCCTGGATCTGAAATGTCTCAACTTGTTGAGACTCTGAATTGGATTTCATTTGATTGAATTGGAAAAGTATATATAAAAAAAAGCTTAGATGATGAGTTTCAGCTGGAGAGGCCACTGCCTCTAATATTCAGAGCCCCAGCAGGAGATTAATCAGTGCTTCCCCATGGACCTCATGGGAGTTAACACAGGCATGAAAGGAAACGTGAGGAATGTCGAATCAGGCATGATCCTATTAAATGGCAGAGCAGAATTGAGGGGATGAATGGCCTACTCCTGTTCTTGTTTCCTATGGCCTGATATCGGCATTGTGTGGCAACTCCTGAGTCGGGTTAAGCAGGCTAAGTAAAGTAGCAATGGCTGTGCTGTCCCAGGTGATACTTGCCAGTTACTATTCAAGAGTGTTGCCAAAGTATTTTGGTGTTGGGTTATAGATGAATAATGCACCGCAGAACTGATATTCCCTGTTCTTCGCACTCTTCAGTTGGAAGGGTGAAATGACAGTCTTTGTAATGTTTGTGAAGTTTGCTTCCAGAGAACATTGATCTTTCGTGGGTTCTGTGTTCTTAAATTGCTTAGCTTGGCCCTGGCTTTCCAGGCTATCAACATATGTGAAGATCCATGATTTTGTAGGAGATATGCAGGTAACAGCTGTAGTCTCACCAAAGTTCTATATAAGTGTCACAGAATGTGTTTCATTGTTGTCCATGATCAAAGGGTTCTAATGTGTGAGGTCCGTGTATTTTCTTATCCTCAAAATGATTTGTCCCGATTTAAATGTTTTCAGAAGCAAGCATTCGTGAATTTAAAAATAAGACTTCTTTCACACATTTGCCCAGTGGTTTAAAACAACACATCTCACAAACAGATTAGGTACAGATGAAGGAAAAAAACACTACTACAATCAGTCTTTTTCATAGCAGACCTGCAGTTTCTTAGATTCGATACTTTAGCTGGAGAAGACGTCTTGTAAAAGCAGAGGATTCTCCGTAAGCTGCAAGGCTGCTTGTAATTGAATTGCCAGATCAGCTCACAGGCAAACCTGAAGTTGGGACAGGTTGGTTGGGGGAGAGGCCTCCCACTTTTAAGGTATAGCTGTTTTACCTTGGCTACATAGCTATTTTACAGCTGATCTGATGCTATTTCTGCCTCTGAACAGCTTCTGTTGTTTTAAAAGCAGATAATGAACATGTGACCGGACACAAGTCCAAAATCCTTTTCCAGATAAGGGGGTGTGTTAGACCAGTTGTGGTTTTTTCGCTCCCAAGTGTTTAAGACAGCCATGTTTGTGTGGGATGAGGAGCCAACACAAGTCAATGAGATAAATTTCATATTCTTCTGACATAGTTCATAGTGAAGCAGAACACTGAGTTGGCTGATTATAGTCCTGTTTGTAGACGTTCCATCCTTCTAAAGGGTTCTGTGAATTTCACAAGTGACTGTGATTGTCCATATTCAGTAATTGCTTGAGTTTCAAGTCTGTCTGGAGTTGAATAACACCAAGAGTGATATAACATACTGCTAGTTTCAGCGTCAATTTTTAAAATATAGCTTTAAATGGAATTTGAATTCAATAAAAAATATCTGGAATTAAGATTCTAACGATGACCATGAAACCATTGTCGATTGTCAGAAAAACCCATCTGGTTCACTAACGTCCTTTAGGGAAGGAAATCTGCCGTCCTTACCTGGTCTAGGCTATATGTGACTCCATAGCCACACCAATGTGGTTGACTCTCAACTGCCTTCTGAAACAGCCCAGCAAGCCATTCAGTTTTAAGGGCAACTAGGGATGAGCAATAACTGCTGGCTAGCCAGTGATGCCCATGACCCACGAATGAATTTTTTAAAAAATTACCTGGTAGTTAGCCGGGCACTTTAATAAACAGTGCTGGCTCATTGGCAGTTAGTCCCACTTCTCTGGTCTTTCCCCATAGCCCTTTTAATTTTTTGAAATATTTATCCTTTTTGAAAGTTAGCATTAAATTTGCTTTCACCACCCCTTCAGGCAGTGCATTCCAGATCATAAGAACTTGCTGCCTTGACTCTGGCTATTTAGGTAATCATCTTTAATTTTTGCTTTTGGTTCAGCTCATTTATAAATGTCTGATTATGCTACTGTAAAAAATTGTGGAAGAATTGTGTACAAGAATGGCCAGCACTTGCTCACTTTTGCATCCCTTGAGAAGAAAATATGGAGGAGAATCATACCTCCCACAAACAAACACCTGAGCTTCTGAAGATACATATTTTTTAAAGATTTTGTTGTAATAAATATCTTTCTGGATATATCAATGCAAACGAAAATTCAGTTTTAAGGGCAACTAGGGATGAGCATTTCACATAAATACTAAGGCCAGGATTTTGTTGAGTCAGTAAGGGTCTTGCCCATCAGTTGGAGAACCAGTGTGGGTGGGGGGTTCTCTGTCAGTTTGCGAGGCACACCAGAAGAAATCAAATGCCCTTCAGATACTTAATTGGCCACTGTCTGCTCTTTACTGCAATTGAGGCCCCCAGCTGTGGATGTCCTGCTTGCTGAGACCTACTGGCTAATCAGAGGCCAGATGCTGCCTCATGCTTCCAGGGCCAGCGGAAGCGATGGCTGCTGGTAGCACTGCACCCACCAAGACCCAGAACACGGAGGGCCACAGGTGAATAAAGGTGGGATGGGCATGGGGACAAGGGCAGGCTTTCAATGGCTGGGTCCCTCAATGGAGCAGACCTAGATTTGCTGGGCAGCTTTCAGAGGGTGTGGGAGATCCATGCAGTCTCCATTTACTTCCTGAGCCACCACTAAACTGCAGTTGACTTGGGGATTATGGGTGTCAATCAGTTCATTAATGAGAGGTGGCCAGAAATCCCACATCAGTCTCTTCCGGCCTCCAACTTAATCTGGGAAGCTTTTCCAGCTGCTGGAAGGCTGAGACCAAGCATCTCCCATGATTAAGTGGGCTCTGCTGACCTGGTTCCTGCTGTAAGCTGCTGCTTAAAATCCAGCCCTAAATTTCTATTCATAGAAAATTGAGTTTGAAGCTCACTGGTGAAAGTTAGAGAACTGTCACATATCAGCTAACATGTTTTTTTTTGCATATTGCTCAGGATTTCAAGAGAAGTCCCAGAACGGTTTCCCCAGGAACGAGAGCACTTTTGAAATGGAATCCAGCTTCATGGAGAGTTAAATGGAAGTTGTTAAGGAAAATAATCATTTGCCACCAAAAAGGAACTGAAGCTTTTTGGTTGCAGCCTTAAGATTGATGGAGATATGGGAATTCCATTTGAGATCTGGAGGCAATAATAAGGCTAAGATGTCAGCGCATTAAGAATGTCAACAGGTGAAGGAGAATGAAATGTAAAATCATCAGCACAAAATGCTGCAGGTTTCCAAGCGATGTGAAGAAACTCCAAGGAAACTCAATTACATTGACTTTTCTTTTGCTCATGTTAGTAAATGAAGGAAGCTATTTTCACAAGCACGGATAAGTCAAAGATTTAGTGATTCAGTTACTAGACCGCAAGAGGAATTAAGGATTTGTACATTGAGGGAATACATTCTGAAGGAAGTTAATGTACATTGAATAAAATAATCAACAAACAGCTGGACGATAAGTGAAAAAGGTCATTGATACAAAGAAAACAAAGTGGGTGACAGGATTCCTGCGATCATGGAAAACAATCAAAGGCTAAGCCATCAACTACAGACAAAGTAATTTTTTGCAACAAAAAAGAAAATGCTGGAAAATCTCAGCAGGTCTGATAGCATTGGTGGCATAGTGGTTAGCACTGTTGCCTCACAGTGCCAGGGACCTGGGTTCAATTCCCAGCTTTGGTCACTGTCTGTGTGGAGTTTGCACATTCTCCCCGTGTCTGCATGGGTTTCCTCCCAGTCCTCCAGTTTCCTCCCACAGTCCAAAGATGTGCAGGTTCGGTGCATTGGCCATGTTAAGTTCTCCCTCAGTGAACCTGAACAGGCGCCGGAGTGTGGCGACTAGGGGATTTTCACAGTAACTTCATTACAGTGTGAATGTAAGCCTATGTGTGATTAATAAATAAACTTTAATCTGTGGGGAGAGAATACAGCCAATGTTTCGAGACTAGATGACTCTTTGTCTGCACGGCTCTGACAAAGGGTCATCTAGACTTGAAACGTTGGCTCTATTCTCTCCTCACAGATGTTGTCAGACCTGCTGAGATTTTCCAGCATTTTCTGTTTTTGTTTCAGATTCCAGCATCCACTGTATTTTGCTTTCATCAAAGTAATTTTTCGTTCTAGGATTATCTCCCAATATTTCAGACATTCACCTCCTGTTCACTTGATCCCACTAAACTTCAGCCTGTCTACGGCCCTTGATATGGTTGACTGTGCCATCCTCTTCCAATACCAACCCAACTGGGTGGGACCTTGCTCACCAGGTTGCATTTTTATCTATCTAATTGTAACCAATGAATCACAAGCAATGGCTTTTCTTCCTGAACCCATATGCTTACCTCTGGTGACCCTCAGCAACATCACCTGAAAGGCCAGCATTTGGTTGCATATCTATGCTGACAGCATCCAGCACTATCTCACCATCACCCGCATTGACTCCTCTGCTGTTGCTAAATTATCAGACTACTTATCACACATCTGCACTGGATGAGCAGAAATTTCCTCCAATTAAATATTGGGAAGAGTGAACCCGCTGAAACTGTCATCCATGCCTTCGATTTCTCCAAACTTGACAATTCCAACACATTACTGGCTGCTCTCCCACATTCTACCGTTCCTTTAACTCAAGGTCATGCTAAACTGTTCACTCACACTAAGTCCTGTCCTCCTATCACCCTTGTGCTTATTTTGGCTCTCGGTCAAGTAACGTGTTGATCTTAACATTTTCATCCTTGGTTTTAAATTACTTGCTGACCTGCCAATACATCCCTCCCCCTCCCACCCCTTTCATTCTTAGGATGAGAGAATTACTGGCAAAGCCAACATTTATTATCATTCCTTAGTTGCTCTCG
This sequence comes from Mustelus asterias, assembly GCF_964213995.1. Lineage (NCBI taxonomy): Eukaryota > Metazoa > Chordata > Chondrichthyes > Carcharhiniformes > Triakidae > Mustelus > Mustelus asterias. The sequence goes on from NC_135805.1 coordinate 46,898,249, forward strand.
AACAGGTGGTGGTCAACTTCTTTCTCGAACTATTACAATTGTTGCGGTGTTGGTACAGCCTCAATGCTGTTGGGGAGAGAGTTCAAGGAACTTGGCCCAGTGACAGGAAGGAACAACAATATAACTCCAAGTCATAATCATATGTGACTTGGAGGAGAACCTGGAGATGGTGGCATTTCCATGCATCTGCTTCCATTGTCCAACAAGGTGGCAGAGGTCACGTTTGGATGTTTTGTCTATGAAGACTCGGAGAGTTGCTGCAGAGCATCTTGTAGATGGTACACAGTGCTGCCACTGTACACCCAGTGGTGGAGGGAGTAAATGTTTAAGGCGGTGGATAGTGTCAAGCAATCAGGTTGCTTTGTTTTGGACAGTATCAAGCATCTTGATTGTTTACCCGAAAAGAAAACTCCCTCCTGCCCACCTTTTGAAGAAAGTTTTGAAAAACGGGCTGACCATTCTTGGAGCTGCACTCATCAAGGAAACAATTCCAGGTAGAGTATGCTACAGACCTCCAGCAGAATAAAAGACGACAACAGTGAAGATATGATGAGGTTTTTAAAAAATAAATTGTAATAACGGGTAGCTTTAATAAACCCAATATTATATGGTAAACTCCAAATAGAAGTTTGGTGACTGACATAGGCTGTCGAATACAACACCGCTTTTTAATAGAATTGTGCATTTTACCGGGGATTGCAATCTCAATTTGTAAGTAATGGAAGTGCTGGGAACGAAGGATCATAATACCATCAAGGTTAAGATCATCTGGACTCTGCTGAATGTCTGGAACGTCCTGCCTGGAGAGGTGGTAGGAGCAGATACGATAGCGGCATTTAAGCGACAACTAGATGAATACATGAATAGGATGGGAATGGAAGGGTATGGGCTCCATCAGTGCATACGGTTTTAGTTTAGGCAGGCATCATGATCGGCATAGGCTTGGAGGGCTGAAGGGCCTGTTCCTTTATTCTTTGGTGATACCAAGGGCGAAAACAGAACTGTGGGATTTTAAAAAGCAACTTCAATAATAGAAGACAAAAAGAAATATGTTGTTAAAAAAAGCTGTTGAAAAATGGAAAACATCGCAAGTTATAATATGCAGGAAATCTATGCTAAAGAAAGATAAATGTAAATTAAACAAGCAAGGGTAGAAATTCCAATTAGAAGAAAGACTTACCATGCAATGTTTACAGAGAAAGGGGAGAGCAAGAATTTTGGTAGGAATAGAAAATCATTTTAAAATCAGTTTTAAATTTAAGTGTGCAAAAGAGGCACTAGCAAGCATCAGAGCAAAGGACATGAGTACAATAATAAAACTTTCATTCCAGTATTATGTAAAAGAGCAAAGCATGGAATAATTTAAGAGTAAGGGGGAAAAAGTCAGTCGCACCAGGAAAGGAAATGTTAGTTTGCTGTGCAACCTCTGACCTCTAATGAGTTTCCTGGAATATTCTTAAATAGAAGGACTGTTCTTCAAATAGATCCAAGGAAGTGACTCTGAGTCTGCACATCCTATATTGGATAAGGCCAATGATAAGTATCTCCTATAATCCCCATGCAGCTAAGTAGCCCTTCAGTGGCTCTAAGAGACCAATACTGCTTTTTTTAAACTGGTGGCTTGGTGCCCATTAGTGTCAGGGGGATTAGCAGGATGAATGTGTGGAGTTGCGGGGATAGTACCTGGGTGGGTTGTTGTCGGTGCAGGCTTCATAGGCCAAATGGCCTCCTTCTGTACTATGTGGGATTCTATGATTCTAAGTTAGAATGATCAGTTTTTGATTTGTTGGCTTTGTTCTCTATAACTTCCTGTTGTGTGAGGAGTAGGAGAATCAATCTCAGTCCCTGTTCCTGATTCATGTCAAGCGACCCCAGCAGGTGTAACCTAAATTAATAGATTGAACAGTGATGCCTTTTAAATAGCCCAATGACTTTCACTGCTAGATGAATTAGTTATTGTAGGTCTGTGGTTGCTGTGTTACCAGAACCTGCGCTTTCAAAAAGGAAAACCAGAAATTAGGGAGAAAACAAAGCTTTCAAACAGTTCCCAAGGTGTGTATTTTGCTATTTACACTGAATTTGTCACCATATCATTCTCCAAATCCAAATTTACAAAAATGTATGTTGTTATGAGGGGACAATTCAACATATCATAAAATCATGGAACCTTGCAGCACAGCGGGAGGCCATTCAGCCTATCATGATTGTGCCGGCCCTCTGACCAACAGTTACACTTAGTCACACAGCCCCATTTTCCTGTCTGTAATATATATGTTTGCTTTGAGCAGTGAGCATGGAAGTTGACTAATTTGTTGTCAAGATCAATATTGTGGCCCTCTAGTAGTGCTAGTTTAGCAAATATTTTGTTTGTTTATCAACTTATTGACCGGAATTTTCCTAGGCACTTGAAGTCAGGTTTGGAAGTGAATGGGCCAGGAGAGGTCTTTAAATGCATCATGCTGGCATCCTGACATCTTATAGAATCACAGAAATTTATAGCACGTAAGGAAGACCATTCAGCCCATTGCATCCATGCCGACCAACAAGATGCCATCCAGCCTAATTCCACGGAAGCAATCCAATCCACTTCTGCTCCTGTGTGCCTGCAGTTGACCCCAGGCTGATCGCTGAGTGGTGGAAAAGACCCCCTTCCATCCTATGGCAGGAGTGTGGGGGAAGTAATGGACTTGAGGGGGGAGGGATATTATGATGACCACGGGGGATCGTCAATAGATAGGACCTCCCTTATTTAGTGGAGGCTCGCCCAAAAGGGAAGGAGCAGCAGGGGGAGGGGGGGGTTTAAAGCAAGCTGACTCCAGTCAGGCCAGCAGTTAAAAAACCCGGAGCTGACCTATTCTCTGTAGCTGCTGGACAGCGTTCAAAACACACTGCAAATAAAGACTGATTGGTGACAGAAGACTGGCCTCAAAGACACATATATCAGACTCCTATTCATAGGCTACAGCTCAGCCTTTAACACCATTATTCTTACAAAACTCATCTCCAAACTTCGTAGCCTCGGACTTGGCTCCTCCCTCTGCGACTGGATCCTAGACTTCCTAACCCACAGACCGCAGTCAATAAGGATAAGCAACAACACCTCCTCCACAATCATCCTCAACACCGGTGCTCCACAAGACTGTGTCCTCAGCCCCTTATTATACTCCTTATACACCTATGATTGTACGGCCAAATTCCCCTCCAACTCGAATTTCAAGTTTGCTGATGACACCACCGTTGTGGGTCGGATCTCAAAGAATGACGAGACCGAGTACAGGAAAGAGATAACGTTTGTTTATTAGTCACAAGTAGACTTTCATTAACACTGCAATGAAGTTACTGTGAAAATCCCCTAGTTGCCACACTCCGGCACCTGTTTGAGTACATTGAGGGAGAATTTAGCATAGCCAATCCACCTAATCAGCACTAGAGAATATGGTGAACTGGTACAACGACAATAACCTCTTCCTCAATGTCACCAAAATGAAGGAGATGGTCATCGACTTCAGGGAGCGCAGTGGAGGACATGCCCCTGTCTACATCAATGGGGACAAAGTAGAAATGGTCAAGAGCTTCGAGTTTTTAGGTGTCCATATCACCAACAACCTGTCCTGGTCCCTCCATGCCGACACTATAGTTAAGAAAGCACAGCAATGCCTCTACTTTCTCAGCAGACTAAGGAAATTTGGCATGTCCACTACAATTCTCACCAACTTCTACAGAAGCACCATAGAAACATTCTTTCCGGTTGTATCACAGCTTGGTATAACTCCTGCTCTGTCCAAGACCACATAAACTATAAAGGGTCGTGAATGAAGCCCAGTCCATTACTCAAATCAGCCTCCCATCCATTGACACTTCTACACATCCTGCTGCCTCAGAAAAGCAGCCAGCATAATCAAGGAACCCATGTATCCTGGACATATTCTCTTCCACCTTCTTCCGTCAGGAAAAAGATACAAATGTCTGAGGTCACCTACCAACCAACTCAAAAACAGTTTCTTCCCTGCTGCCATCAGACTTTTGAATGGACCTACCTCGAATTAAGTTGATCTTCCTCTACACCCTAGCTATGACTGTAACAGTACATTCTGCACTCTCTCCTTTCCTTCCCTATGTATGATATGGTTTGTCTGAATAGCGCACAAGTAACAATATTTTTCACTGTATACAAGTACACGTGGCAATAATAAATCAAATCAAAATCGTCAGTAAGATTGTTACAGTGAGCATCATTTAATACCAAATTCCTCAAGCCCCATAACCCTCTGACATATCTGCGCTTTTCCAAATTCTAGCCTCTTGGGTATCCCTAATTTTTAAAATTGCTCCAATATTGGCGGCTGTCATTTGAGCTGCCCATATCCCAAGCTCCAGAACTCCCTTCTTAAACCTTTCTGCCACTGTACCTCTTTCTCCTCCTTTAAGATCCTCTTGAAAACCAATCTCTTTGTCGTATGAGGAAAGGTTGAGGACTCTGGGTCTGTACTCGTTGGAGTTTAGAAGAATGAGGGGGGGATTTTATTGAAACTTACAGGATACTGCGAGGCCTGGATAGAGTGGACGTGGAGAGGAAAAATTAGACCCAGAGGGCACAATCTCAGGCTGAAGGGATGATCCTTTAGAACAGAGATGAGGAGGAATTTCTTCAGCCAGAGAGTGGTGAATCTGTGGAACTCTTTGCTACAGAAGGCTGTGGATGCCAGGTCATTGAGTGTCTTTTAGACAGAGATAGATAGGTTCCTGATTAGTAAGGAGATCAGGGGTTATGGGGAAAAGGCAGGAAAATGGGTATGAGAAAAATATCAGTCATAATTGAATGGTGGAGTAGACTCAGTGGGCCAAGTGGCCTAATTTCTGCTCCTATGTCTTATGGTCTTATGATCCAAGATGTTTGTCATCTGTCCAAATAACTCCACGTGTAACTGAATGTCATATTTTGTTTGATAATATTCCTGTGGGACACTTTACTATGTTTAAAGCCACTATACAGTTAAATCACGATGAGTCAAACCCTGATACACAATTCCGTTTATGTCAAAGTTGCAACCATTCCTGCCAGCAAATCCCACAGAATGACACCCATGATGAGTTGACATTCCACACTGATAACTGGTTTACTGGGGTTATATGACAAACTTAAATAAGTTCAGCTAGTCCAATCAATGGAGTTCAATCACACAAAGTGTGAAATCATGGAAAGTTGGGCAAACCATCATTTGACATTGAGATTTCCCTGTGAAAGAACATGCAAAGCTTGTGGGTATAGCTAAACCTGTGAGAAAGTTAAATGTGTTGTTGAATGGAGAGAAGGTGAAGTTGATGCAGCAAGTGGAAAACTGGTGCGAAACAGAAAGCAGAGATTGTGAAGGAGTAGGAGATTCCACTGTTGAGTTTGTCCATCATTATGAAAAACAAGGCGAAGGGTTTCTGGGAACCATTGGTCAAGATTTCATTCCCTCCAGCAAGGAAAAAGATGAGAAGGGCTGCTGATCCCAACACTGAAGAAGCTCTGCTAAAATGGTTCAACACAGTAAGAAGTCTCACAACACCAGGTTAAAGTCCAACAGGTTTATTTGGTAGCAAATACCATAAGCTTTCGGAGCACAGCTCCTTCGTCAGATGGAGTGGATATCTGTTCTCAAACAGTGCAAACAGACACAGAAATCAAATTACAGAATACTGATTAGAATGCAAATCTCTACAGCCAGCCAGGTCTTAAATGTACAGACAATGTGGGTGGAGGGAGCATTCAACACAGGTTAAAGAGATGTGTATTGTCTCCAGACAGAACAGCTAGTGAAATTCTGCAAGTCCAGGAGGCAAGCTCTGGGAGTTACTGATAATGTGACATAAATCCAACATCCCGGTTTAGGCCGTCCTCATGTGTGCGGAACTTGGCTATCAGTTTTTGCTCAGCGACTCTGCGCTGTCGTGTGTCGTGAAGGCCGCCTTGGAGAACGCTTACCTGAGGATCCAAGGCTGAATGCCCGTGACTGCTGAAGTGCTCCCCCACAGGAGGAGAACAGTCTTGCCTGGTGATTGTCGAGCGGTGTTCATTCATCCGTTGTCGTAGCGTCTGCATGGTTTCCCCAATGTACCATGCCTCGGGACATCCTTTCTTGCAGCGTATCACACAACCCTGCCACAGCAACCTCTGCAAGACGTGCCGGATCATCGACACGGATGCCATCATCTCACATGAGAACACCATCTACCAGGTACACGGTACCTACTCTTGCAACTCGGCCAACGTTGTCTACCTGCAAGAAAGGATGTCCCGAGGCATGGTACATTGGGGAAACCATGCAGACGCTACGACAACGGATGATTATCAGTAACCCCCAGAGCTTGCCTCCTGGACTTGCAGAATTTCACTAGCTGTTCTGTCTGGAGACAATACACATCTCTTTAACCTGTGTTGAATGCTCCCTCCACCCACATTGTCTGTACATTTAAGACCTGGCTGGCTGTAGAGATTTGCATTCTAATCAGTATTCTGTAATTTGATTTCTGTGTCTGTTTGCACTGTTTGAGAACAGATATCCACTCCATCTGACGAAGGAGCTGTGCTCCGAAAGCTTATGGTATTTGCTACCAAATAAACCTGTGGGACTTTAACCTGGTGTTGTGAGACTTCTTACTGTGCTTACCCCAGTCCAACGCCGGCATCTCCACAAAATGGTTCAAGGCAGCTCGAGAAAGAGATGTTTCATCCCCCGCCTAATCCTGCAGGATTTCCAGGCTGCCCTGGAAAAGAAACTGGGCTTCAAGATGAGGCATGCTATTAATTTTTTGCACAGTAACTGGGGATGAGGCAATTATGGCAGCAATGACAGATTGGCTCCAAGATGGTCTCGCATTTGTCTTGAATGAGCATGCAAAACAATATATTTTAACGCAGCTGAAACCAGACTGTTTTACCAGCTTTTGCCAGAGTGCTCTTTGATATTTCAAGTTGAGACAGGTAATAGTGGAAAGTGGAGTAAGGAATGTATCACTGCTGTGATCTGCACAACATGGATGACACAATAAACTGCTGCTTGCAATAGGAATGTCTAAGAAGCCACGTTGCTTTGCAAATGTCAAGACACTACCCACACAGTACAATATTGTCTTTTGGCATCTTTGATGGATCTCCTTAGATCGTATCTGGCTTTCTTGTATAGTTCAGTGTCACCTGACTTGAACGCCTTAGACCTGGACTTCAGTAAGCAGTGGATATCCCTGTTCATCCATATCGGACCAAGTTAGAGTCCCAGGCTAGCCACACCGACCCCCGCCGACTATGGCAAGGTCTGCAAGACATAACAGGCTACAAGATGAAGGCATGTTAAATCGCTGGCTCCAACACACTCCTCCCTGATGAGCTCAATGCATTCTACGCCCGTTTTGAGCAAGAGGTCAGCGAGAGCATGCCCTCCACCCTGGAAGAACCTGTATCTGGGGTCACCATTGCAGATGTCAGAGCAGCTTTCTTGAAGGTCAACCCACAGAAAGCAACTGGCCTGGATGGGGTACCGGGACATGCACTCAGATCCTGCATGGATCAGCTGGCAGGGGGTATTCACAGACATCTTCAATCTCTCTTTCCAACAATCTGAGGTCCCTATCTGCTTCAAGAACACGACCATCATCCCAGTACCTAAGAAAAACCAAGCAGCGAGCCTTAATGACTATCGGCCGGTGGCTCTGACATCCATCATTATGAAGTGCTTCGAAAGATTAGTCATGACATGAATCAATTCCAGCCTCCGTACTACCTGGATCCATTACAGTTTGTCTACCGCCGCAACAGGTCCACAGCAGACGCCATTTCTCTGGCCCTGCAACAAAGGCACCTATGTCAGACTCCTATTTATTGACTACAGCTCAGTCTTCAACACTATTATTCCCATGAAACTCATCTCCAAATTCCGTGTCCTGGGCCTCGGCACCTCCCTCTGCAACTGGATCCTGAACTTCCTAACTCACAGACCACAATCAGTAAGGATAAGCAACAACACCTCCCCCACGATCATCCTCAACACTGGTGCCCCACAAGGCTGTGTTCTCAGCCCCCTACTATACTCCTTATACACCTATGACTGTGCGGCCAAATTCCCCTCCAATTCGATTTTCAGGTTTGCTGATGGCACCACCGTGGTGGGTCGGATCTCAAACAATGACGAGACAGAGTACAGGAATGAGATAGAGAATCTGGTGAACTGGTGCAGCAACAATAATCTCTCCCTCAATGTCAACAAAACAAAGGAGATTGTCATTGACTTCAGGAAGCGTAAAGGAGAACATGCCCTGTCTACATCATGATGTGGAGATGCCGGCGTTGGACTGGGGTGAACACAGTAAGAAGTCTCACAATACCATGTTAAAGTCCAACAGGTTTATTTGGTAGCAAATGCCACTAGCTTTCGGAGCACTGCTCCTTCGTCAGGTAAGTGGGAGTTCTGTCCACAAACAGGGCATATAAAGACACAAACTCAATTTACAAAATAATGGTTGGCACTCACAAGACTGCCTCGAACGTTACCCAAGCACAACGCAACGCCATCTGCGCTCTCAAGACCAACCGCAACATTATCAAATCAGCAGACAAAGAAGGGGCCATTGTCAGACTGAACATAACGGATTACTGCAAAGAAGTGTACCGACAACTGAACAACGAGGAATACTACAGACAGTTACCCGCAGATCCGACCAAAGAACACACCCGTCAACTCAACAGACTGATCAAGACCTTTGATCCAGACCTTCAGAGCACCCTCCGTGCTCTCATCCCACGTACTCCCCGCGTTGGAGATCTCTACTGCCTCCCAAAGATACACAAGGCAAACACACCCGGCTGTCCCATTGTATCGGGCAATGGGACCCTGTGCGAGAACCTCTCCGGCTACGTCGAGGGCATCCTGAAACCCATTGTACAAAGAACCCCCAGCTTTTATCGCGACACTGCAGACTTCCTACAGAAACTCAGCACACATGGAGCAGTTGAATCAGGAGCACTCCTCGTCATAATGGATGTCTCAGCACTCTACACCAGCATCCTCCACGACGATGGCATTGTTGCAACTGCCTCAGTACTCAACGCCGACAACTGCCAGTCTGCAGATGCAATTTTACAACTCATCCGCTTCATCCTGGACCACAATGTCTTCACCTTCAACAACTAATTCTTCATCCAGATACACGGAACAGCCATGGGGACAAAATTCGCACCTCAGTATGCCAACATCTGCATGCACAGGTTCGAACAAGACTTCTTCACTGCACAGGACCTTCAACCGATGCTATACACTAGATACATCGATGACATTTTCTTCCTTTGGACTCATGGTGAACAATCACTGAAACAACTATATGAGGAGTCCAAAAATCTGCAGGTTAGGTTGATTGGCCATCCTAAAAAAATTGCCCTTAGTGTCCTGAGATGCGTAGGTTAGAGGGATTAGTGGGTAAAATATGTAGGGATCTGGGGTAGGGCCTGGGTGGGATTGTGGTCGGTGCAGACTCGGTGGGCCGAATGGCCTCTTTCTGTACTGTAGGGATTCTATGATCTATGATGACATCAACAAGTTCCATCCCACCATCAGACTCACCATGGACTACTCTCCGGAATCGGTTGCATTCTTGGACACACGCATCTCCATCAAGGACGGTCACCTCAGCACTTGACTGTACCGCAAGCCCACGGATAACCTCATGATGCTCCACGTCTCCAGCTTCCACCCTAAACACGCTAAAGAAGCCCTCCCCTACGGACAAGCCCTCCGTATACACAGGATCTGCTCAGATGAGGGGGATCGCAACAGACACCTCCAGACGCTGAAAGATGCCCTCATAAGAACAGGATATGGTGCTCAACTCATCGATCGACAGTTCCGACACGCCACAGCGAAAAACCGCACCGACCTCCTCAGAAGACAAACACGGGACACGGCGGACAGAGTATCCTTCGTCGTTCAGTACTTCCCCGGAGCGGAGAAGCTACGAATCTTCTCCGGAGCCTTCAACATGTCATTGATGAAGACGAATATCTCACCAAGGCCATTCCTACACCCTCACTTCTTGCCTTCAAACAACCGCACAACCTCAAACAGACCACTGTCCGCAGCAAACTACCCAGCCTTCAGGAGAAAAGTGACCACGACACCACACAACCCTGCCACAGCAACCTCTGCAAGACGTGCCGGATCATCGACACAGATGCCATCATCTCATGTGAGAACACCATCCACCAGGTACACGGTACATACTCTTGCAACTCGGCCAACGTTGTCTACCTGATACGCTGCAGGAAAGGATGCCCCGAGGCATGGTACATTGGGAAGGCCATGCAGATGCTACAACAACGGATGAATGAACACCGCTTGACAATCACCAGGCAGGAATGTTCTCTTCCTGTTGGGGAGCACTTCAGCAGTCACGGGCATTCGGCCTCTGATCTTTGGGTAAGCGTTCTCCAAGGCGGCCTTCACGACACACGACAGCGCAGAGTCGCTGAGCAGAGACTGTTAGCCAAGTTCCGCACACGAGGACGGCCTAAACCGGGATCTTGGGTTCATGTCACACTATCTGCAACCCCCATGACTTGCCTGGGCTTGCAAAACCTCACTAACTGTCCTATCTGGAGACAATACACATCTCTTTAACCTGTGCTTAACGCAATCTCCATTCACATTGTCTGTACCTTTAAGACTTGATTACCTGTAAGGACTCGCATTCCAACCATTATTTTGTGAATTGAGTTTGTGTCTTTATATGCCCTGTTTGTGACCAGAACTCCCACTTACCTGACGAAGGAGTAGCGCTCTGAAAGCTAGTGGCATTTGCTACCAAATAAACCTGTTGGACTTTAACCTGGTGTTGTGAGACTTCTTACCCTGTCTACATCAACAGGGACTTAGTAGAAAGGGTCGAGAGCTTCAAGTTTTTAGGTGTCCAGATCACCAACAACCTGTCCTGGTCCCTCCATGCCGACACTATAGTTAAGAAAGCCCAAAACACCTCTACTTTCTCAGAAGACTAAGGAAATTTGGCATTTCAGCTATGAGGCTCACCAACGTTTACAGATGCACCATAGTGAATCGCCCAATGAAGGAGCAGCGCTCCGAAAACTCATGATACCAAATAAACCTGTTGGACTTAAAACCGGGTGTTGTGTGACTTCTAACTGTGCCCACCCCAGTCCAACACCGGCATCTCCATATACTGGGTGCGGGGGGAGACAAGAGTGTATTTTCTCCCCCCCCATCTGACACAGCTGCTGATCGGCGGAGGCTGGATGGAGCCCCGCCCCAAGCACGAGGTGGATGCTGATTGGCGGAGAGGCTGGCTGGAGCCCCGCCCCTAGCACGAGGTGGATGCTGATTGGCGGAGAGGCTGGCTGGAGCCCCGCCCCGAGCACAAGGTCGATGCTGATTGGCGGAGAGGCTGGGTGGAGCCCGCCCCAAGCACGAGGTGGATGCTGATTGGCGGAGAGGCTGGCTGGAGCCCCGCCCCGGGCACAATGTCGATTGGCGGAGAGGCTGACTGGAGCCCCGCCCCGGGCACAATGTCGATGCCGATTGGCGGAGAGGCTGACTGGAGCCCCGCCCCGAGCACAATGTCGATGCCGATTGGCGGAGGGGCTGGCTGGAGCCCCGCCCCGAGCACGAGGTGGATGCTGATTGGCGGAGAGGTTGCGCACGCGGTGTTGAGAGTGGTAATCTGTGCTGGGGCTAGAGTAGGGAGAGTGCGGAGTGAGTCCTGTTGGAGCAGGTGGAGGGTATCGCCACTGAGGCCGGTGTGTGGTGATGGGGTCGGGGGAGCTGGCAGGCCTGAAGGCGCTGTTGTCCCGGGCCGTGGAGGAGGCCGCCGGTAACTTGTCGGCCCTGAGCCACCAGATCTGGAGTCAGCCGGAGTTGGCTTACCAGGAGCGGCGGGCTCACGACGTCCTCTGCAGCTTTTTCCGGGCTGCGGGCGGCTGGCAGGTGAAGCCTCACTACCACCTGGACACGGCTTTCCGGGCGGACTGGGGCCCGGAGGGAGGTCTGGCCGTGGGCGTCCTGTGTGAGTACGATGCCCTGCCCGAGATCGGGCACGCCTGTGGGCACAACCTGATCGCCGAGGTGGGCGTCGCCTCTTCTCTGGCGCTGAAGGCAGCCCTGGAGACGCTGCCTGACCTGAAAGTTAGGGTAAGGTTGCTGACTGGGGCCCCTTGTTGTTTCAATAAAGATTTGCCAGTAAAATGTGTTTGTTCTGGTGAAACCTAAAATAAAGATGGAAAGAGATGGGCAGCACCCAGGACAAAAGTCTGAGATCACCAACCAACCGACTCAAGAACAGCTTCCATCAGACTTTTGAGTGGACCTACCGTGGGTCAAAGCTAATCATTCTCTGCACCCTAGCTATGGCTGTAACACTAGATTCTACACCTTGCCTTCTCTCTGAACGGTATGCTTTATATGTATAGTGTGCATGAAACAATACTTTTCACTAATCCAATACATACAACAATAATAAATCAAATCCAAATCAGAAGATTAACCTTTGGAATTGGATTGCCTTCACCAGACTTGGTGAATGAATAATCTATGCTCTTTCAGAGACCAAACTGTTTACTGTGCATTTTTTGGCATTTACTTCTTGTTTGATTTATTATCGCAATTAAAGTGAATGTTCTGTCAAAATTGTGGCAATGAATTGGACATTTGCTGACGTGGTGCCTGGTGAATTGGTGAAACTTGGCAGTTGGTTGCAGGCAAATCATGCCTCAGACTACACCTTTGTTTTGATTTTATTATTGTTGCATCTATTAACATACAGTGAAAAGTATTGTTTCTTGTATGCTATACAGACAAAGCATACTGTTCCTAGAGAAGGAAACAAGAGAGTGCAGAATGTAGTGTTACAGTCATAGCTAGGGTGTAGAGAAAGATCAACTTAATGCAAGGTAAGTCCATTCAAAAGTCTGACAGCAGCAGGGAAGAAGCTGTTCTTGAGCCGGCTGGTACGTGACCTCAGACTTTTGTATCTTTTTCCTGACGGAAGAAGGTGGAAGAGAGAATTGGATGAGATTACCACTGTTGCCATACATTAGGTTTCAGGGTAGACCAGTGCTTCCTAAATTATTTTCCAATGTGACCCCCATACTCAAAATTAATGTGACCCTAGAGTGTAACAAAGATGAGACTGCAAATGAAGCAGCATAGAGAAGGCAGGATCAGGCTCCTGTGTTGGCTGACACAAAAACTGATGGTGGTAACTAGTGGGGAACAAAGCCTTGGGTTACAGAACAATAATAGGCTGGTGAGATGGGCAGAACAGTGGCAAATGAAATTTAATCCTGAAAAGTGAGGTAATGCATTTTGGGAGGACTAACAAGACAAGGGAATGAATGATTACATCCTAGGGAGTTACACGGAATCAATGGGACCTTGGTATGCATGTCCATAGAACTCTCGAGACAGCAGGATAGGTGGATAAGGTGGTTAAGAAAGCATATAGGCATATAGTATCAAGTCATCATGATCACATTGAGTCTGTTGAAATGAATAAGGTCACATGTTTTTTACATGTGATGTATCAGATCACCAACCAATATAGGACAATGTAATTTTACTAATAGTTCATGTGGTAAATAAACATAAAATGGCTGGAATTTTCTGGCTGTTCACTCTGGCGGGATTTTCTGGACCTGCAGATGACGCGCCTCTACACCGCGGGTTTCCCAGCCGCGTAGGGTGGATTCAGTAGGAAATCCCATAGGCAGCGACGTGACCAGAAGATTCCCACTGCCGGTAAAAAATAGCGCTGCCAGCTGCCCTGGGAAACGCGCTGCAGTGAGGTCAGAAAATGCCCCCAAAATCTATATTGCAGAGTCTTTAGTTTGCAAATTTGGACAATATGGTTGCAATGTTACCACCGTTTATGCGAGTGGCATTTCCCCATCCACTGCTGTGAACAGAGATTTGGCTAGGTGCCAAATTCTCCAACCTCATTGCGGCAGGAGCATGCCATGAACAGCCGGTGAGATCGTTCCCTGTTTGTCATTTGCTGTTTTTAGTTGCTGACGGTAATTCCAAATAGTTATTTCTCGGCCAAATGCACAAGATAATCTGAACTTTATCGTTTCTTTATCCATCTCTCATTTCTTTCACCCCCATCATTTTAATTTAGGTTTCAGTGATTGGAACACCGGCTGAAGAGGCTGGCGGAGGAAAGATTGATCTCATTCAAGTTGGTGTATTTAATGATCTGGATTTTGTACTTATGGCCCACCCTTCACAAGAGGATGCTTCTTACCTGCCTGATATGGCTTTAAATGAGTAAGTAATTGATTATTCTTTCCTGTTCTTTCAGAAAGGAGACTGTATAAACTATCAGAACATTTTCCCCATTGATTCTGCAGTATTCCCTTGATTTTTAAGAAATGAAAAATATATGCATGAACGATGACTAACAGAATATGGGCTGCTTTTCTAAATTTGCGGCAGTTTTAAGGTTGGTCTCCAGGAGTTTTTTCAATTTTTTCCCCTTCCCTGATCTTTCCATAAAATATTAGATATTCAAAAAAAAAACTTTTCCACTGTGGTTTTTTTATCTGAATTGTTTTATGCCTTTTTTTTGAGAGGGAAAATTTATGTTGCACATTTCAAGTTTTCAAAACACCCTGAAACACATTATGGCCAATTAAATACTTCTGGGTGTGTTATCCCTGGCTCGATATTCTTTGGGCTAGAGGAAGGTTTGTAGTAGTGTTCCTTAGGGGTTGATGTTGGGACCTTGCTTTCCTGATGTATATTTAATGGTCTAAATCTTGGTGTACAAGGGACAATTTCAAAGTTTGTGGATGATTCAAAACTTGTAAGCTGTAAAGAAGACAGTGTAGAACTTCAAAAGTTGGTAGGATGGGCAGATAGATGGCAGATGAAGTTCAATGTGGAGAAATGTGAGGTAATGCATTTTGGTAGGAAGAACATGGACAGACAGTATAAAATGTGTGGTAAAATTCTGAAACGGGTGCAGGAACAGAGGGACCTAGTTGTTTTTGATTTATTATTGTCACATGTATTAACATAGTGAAAAGTATTGTTTCTTGCGTGCTATACAGACAAAATATACCGTTCATAGAGAAGGAAACAAGAGAGTGCAGAATGTAGTGCTACAGTCATAGCTAGGATGTAGAGAAAGATCAAATTATTGCAAGGTAAATCCATTCAAAAGTCTGACGGCAGCAGGGAAGAAGCTGTTCTTGAGTCGGTTGGTACGTGACCTCAGACTTTTGTATCTTTTTCCCGAAGGAAGAAGATGGAAGAGTGAATGTCCGGGGTGCATGGGGTCCTTAATTATGCGGCTGCTTTGCCGGGGCAGCAGGAAGCGTAGACAGAGTCAATGGATGGGAGGCTGGTTTGCGTGATGGACTGGGATACATTCACGACCTTTTGTTGTTCCTTGCAGTCTTGGGCAGAGCAGGAGCCATACCAAGCTGTGATATAACCAGAAGGATGCTTTCTATGGTGCATCTATAAAAGTTGGTGAGAGTATATGTGCATAAATCATTGAAGATGGCAGGGCAAGTAGTGAGAACAGTTAATGAAGCATAGAATTCTGGGCTTTATTCATAGGGGCATAGAGTACAAAAGCAAGAAGGTTATGCTGAATTTATATACGATACTAGTTAGACTTTAGCTAGAGTATTGTGTACAATTCTAGGCACCACACTATAGGAAGGATGTAAATGCATTGGAGAGAGTGCGGAACAGTTTTACAGAAATGAGAAACTTTAGTTATGAGGATAGATTGGAGAAGTTGTGACTCTTCTTGGAGAAGAGAAGGCTAAGAGGAGATTTGATAGAGATGCTCAAAATCATGAGGTGACTGGACAGAGATAGTGAGAAACTGTTCCTGCTCGTTAAAGGATCAAGAACGAGAGGGCACAGATTTAAATTGATTTGTAAGGAAACAAATGTGACATGAGAACTTCTTTACACAGCAAGTTCTTTGAGTCTGGAAAAAGTAAAGTTTATTTATTAGTCACAAGTAGGATTACATTAACATTGCAATGAAGTTGCTGTGAAAGTCCCCTAGTCACCACACTCCGGCGCCTGTTCATGTACACTGAGGGAGAATTTAGCATGGCCAATGCACCTAACCAGCACATCTTTCAGACTGTGGGAGGAAACTGGAACACCCGGAGGAAACCCACGCAGACACGGGGAGAACGTGCAAACTCCACACAGACAGTGACCCAAGCTGGGAATTGAACCCAGGTCCATGTAGCTGTGAAGCAGCAGTGCTAACCACTGTGCCACCATGCCACCCAAAACACTCCCTGTAAGTGTGGTTGAGGCAGTTTCGATTGACACATTCAAGAGGGCATGAGATGATTACTTGATTGTATTCAAATAACCATCTAATGTGCAGGGGTACAGGGACAAGGCAGGGGAATGGTACTAAATCATTATGCTTGTTTGGAGAGCCGGTGCAGATGGGCCAATGGGCCTCCTTCCGTGCCGTAACAATTCTGTGATTGTGATAATGTAAAAAAAAAAGGAAGCTAGTCAGTTGCTTTCAGCAAGGTCCAACAAACAGCATTGAAATAATGGCAGCGATTCTCCTGAAAAAAGTCTAGGTGCTGTTGCCAGTGAGAAAACAGAAGTGTTAACCAGATGGGCGTCCCGATCTGAGGACAGTGCCAGACACGCTTTCCTTTCTGGCCCTGCCATGACGGATGCGGCAAACCATTTATTTTCTGGTGACTTTACTGAGACTGGAAGATCTCACTGGCGGGAGGGGCTGGAAAATCCCGCTCCCTGAAGGTGATTTCGAGCCTGCTCTCCGTCCGCTGGAATGGCGGCACGCCCTCAAAATCCAGTGAGACTAGGCACGATCCGCGCTGGCGAGTTTGAGTTCCGATCTTCCAGCCCCCTCGCTGGTGGCGTAGCATGAAACATGCTGTGATACCCCAGGAAGCTCAATTTAATACATTAGCATGTCATTAGTGAGCATTCCCTCTGGGACTGCCACCCTCACCGGATATTCACTGGGCGCTGGCATGACATCACTCCAGCGTAATTTACAATGGGTTCACCTAGACAGGAACCTGTCGTGGGGGTAGCCCTGGGGGTGTAAAAGTAAGTACAGCCCCCAGGGGGGAGGGGAATGACCAGGCAGTGGCCTTGCAATGCCCCTGGCACTGTCCCTTAGCACAGGTTGGCACCATGCTTGTGCCAACCTGGCAGTGTCAATCCATGCCAAGAGGTGGTCTCCAGTGGGGGCCTCCTGGTGGGGGATGGTGGATTCATTCAGACTTGGTTCTGGGCTGAGAGCAGATGGAGGAGGGGATGCCAGCAGTGGTCAATGGGGGGAGCGGCCACTGGTTGGGGGAGAAGGGGCCAATGATCGGGGGTAGTGGGGGAGATATGTGCTGACTCCAATTGGGGTGGGGAGCAGAGCCCCTGAGACCTGTATGGTGGGCAGGGGGTGTGGTCTGTTCCTATTATGATCGGGGTGCCCTTTAAAGACTGTCCCAATCTCAGTGCAGCCAGGTTTTGCTGCCATGTTGAGGCCCTGCCCCCTTGCATGATGACATCAGATACGCCCCCTTGGTTTTTTAGTCAGTGTTGTAAGATCTGGAGAGAACAGAAACATGTCGGTTTTCTCACTGGAAGCAACACTACATTTTGGTAAAATTTTCCCCCCCACATGTCTAAAATATAGACTATAGTAATGCAACTTTTATTCTAAATTGACTGCAAAATGTGTATGCACACATATACAGTTTGAGTTTGGTTGTGGGATAAGTTTTCCAAGCACACTCTTCTTCAAATAGCACATTGGGAGGGCAGGAAGTTTATCATCCCATTCAATATTTGACAGCTTGACAGTGCAATATTCCTCAGTATCGAGCGATGCACTGAAGTCTTTGGAGTGGGGCATAGCCAGTAGTTTGTGGGTTCAATTTCTTCAATTGATATCCGTATTCTAACCATGTCTCGGACGCTAATTTGCAAATGAAAAGGGCCTACTGCTGGGGATTGGGGCCAGAATTCCAGTTTGCCTGTAGCTGGAGTTCTCCAGTTCCGCTGCAGTAAGTGGAGATTTGGCTGAGCGTGAAATTCTCTGTTCCTGCTGGCGGGGTGTACGACATCGGAGAATTCTGGTCTCGGCCACCCAGCATATTCTGCAGATACACAGTCGAGCATTGGTTACTTCAATTGATAGTGAACATGTATTCAAATCCCACAAGATTGAGAATTTGAATCGAGTTATTAACAACAAAAAAGCTGCAGCAAATAAGTGACTATGAAGCTGTCGGTTTACCATTTAAAAAAAAAACTAACTGCTTCAACCAATCTGGCCTGTATTTGACTTCACTCATCCGCCCATGTGATTGAAGCTCGAGGAAATGGCTTGGTAGACTATTCAGTTCAACTACCACCACCACTTCAGAGAAACTAAGGATAGATAATAAATGCTGTTCTTGCCAGCAGCACCCACAACCTACAATGATGTTTAAAAATGGCAGTGGCTGGAATATTAGTGATAAATCTGGTGACAGTCTTCACTTCCCTGTCTGCTGACTTCTGATGTGGAGATGCCGGCGTTGGACTGGGGTAAACACAGTAAGAAGTTTAACAACACCAGATTAAAGTCCAACAGGTTTATTTGGTAGCAAAAGCCACACAAGCTTTCGGAGCTCCCAGCCCCTTCTTCAGGTGAGTGGGAATTCTGTTCACAAACAGGGCATATAAAGACACAGACTCAATTTACATGAATAATGGTTGGAATGTGAATACTTACAGCTAATCAAGTCTTTAAGATACAAACAACGTGAGTGGAAAGAGCATCAAGACAGGATAAAAAGATGTGTATTGTCTCCAGACAAGACAGCCAGTGAAACTTTGCAGGTCCAGGCAAGCTGTGGGGGTTACAAATAGTGTGACATGATATTGGGCTATGATATTGGCTCTGATATTGGGTTCATGTCACACTATTTGTAACCCCCACAGCTTGCCTGGGCCTGCAGAGTTTCACTGGCTGTCTTGTCTGGAGACAATACACATCTTTTTAGCCTGTCTTGATGCTCTCTCCACTCACGTTCTTTGTATCTTAAAGACTTGATTAGCTGTAAGTATTCGCATTCCAACCATTATTCATGTAAATTGAGTTTGTGTCTTTATATGCCCTGTTTGTGAACAGAATTCCCACTCACCTGAAGAAGGGGCTTGGAGCTCCAAAAGCTTGTGTGGCTTTTGCTACCAAATAAACCTGTTGGACTTTAACCTGGTGTTGTTAAACTTCTTACTGTGCTGACTTCAGCATGTTAAAATCGGCTCCTATGGCTTCAGTCCAAGCTTAGTTATAGCCATCTCCGTGTGTTTATTGTGACGTGATGTTGGCTTCAAACTTTAATTCTTATTTTCCAGCTCTTTATATCTGTTTCTGTCACAGCACTATCCCTTCAATATTAAATTTCACAAAATAAGATCCATTATTTGATTACTTGATGGTTCATCCTAAGGGGATTCAATTTGGGCACGTTTTGCCTAAAATAGTTACATTTCTGGTGTAAAAACAAGGTAATGTCTTTGTTAGAATTTAAAATTTCCCTCTTGCACTAGAATCTAAAGCAGGCGAAAATACCTGAGCTAAATAAAAGTGGCAATGATAGGGACACTCAGTATCGACCCAGAAAGTATGACTTGTCCATATTCGTAACAAGTCTGAATTCACTTGGTGTCACACTTAATGGAAGTAGCTGCTATAAACAGGGTTCATTTTTCTAGGGCTCCTTCCCCAAATTTTGTAATGATCCTTTCGATTCTTTTGAGGGGGCAGTAGTTTGGTTTAAAGACATTTATCTCTTGCAATTCCCAGTCCTTAATTTATTAATATTGCCCCAGTTGTGAATAAAGTGGGGTTTCTTTTGTATTTATTACCTTTTCAGAGTCACTGTAAAGTATTTTGGAAAGGCCACACATGCTGCTGGTTATCCCTGGGAAGGAGTAAATGCATTAGATGCTGCAGTTTTGGCTTACACCAATCTGTCTGTGTTGAGACAGCAGCTAAGGCCAGATTGGAAACTTCATGGTGAGTTGATTATTTTAAAAATGTGTTAGTAGTTTCAGATGTTGAATCGCATTGCTCCGTGCACTTGCTGGTTTTGAATTTTATTTTGGTAAATATTTGCTTTTCAATTTTTATGAAAGCCTAGGACAGAATGTTATGCTGCCCGGGCTGGGATGGAAGGTGTGAAGGTGAACGTAATGCCTGGTGGAATTAGTGTGGTGGGGGAGGTCAGGTGACCTCCCCATCTTTGGGCCGGTTGAGGCCTTTTAAATGGTCTGCTCTATTTGCTGGTGGGCAAGGAGTTGCTTTACAGGGTCCTAGACCTATTGGAGCCCTGTGACTTGGCAAGCCCCCCCCCCCCCCCCCTCCATTTATTATTTAAATGGAGAGACTGCAGAAAGCTGTAGCACAGAGGGACTTGGGATCCTTGTTTATGAAACACACAAAGCTGGCATACAGCTACAGAAGATAACAGGGAAGGAAAATGGGATGCTGGCTTTTATTTCCGGGGACTGGAGTATAAAAGTAAAGGGGTATTGCTGCAACGGTACACGCTGCGAGTGAAGCCACATTTAGAATACTGTGTACAGTTTTGATCCCCTTATTTAAAGAAAAATATATCACTGGAAGCAGTACAGAGGAGGTTTACAAGGATGATTCGGGATATGATGGGACTGCCATATGAGGAAAGATTAAACTGGTTGAGTCTGTACTCGGAGTTCAGAAGAATGAGAGGTGATATGATTGAAACATGAGATTCTTAAGGGGTTAGATTGGATAAAAATTGGGAGGATGCTTCCACTTGTGGGAGAGCATAGGACCAGAGGGCATAATCACAGAATAAGGGGGTACTCATTTAAGATGGATTTGAGGAAGAATTTCTTCTCTGAGGGGTGAATCTTTGTAATTCTTTGCCTCAGGAAGCCATTGAGGTTGCGACATTGAATATTTTCAAGGCTGAGATCAATAGGTTTTTAATCAGTTGGGGAATTAAGGGTTATGGAGATAAGGCAGGAAAGTGGACCAAGTGTGGTAGATCAACCATGATCTTATTAAATAGAGAGTAGTCTTGAAGAGTGAATGGCCTATTTTTGTTCCTATTTCTTGTGGTCTGAAATGGGAGACCCCATTTAAACTGTGCCCCTCAGGCTTTCCTCGAGGGGAAACTTGTTCTCGGCATCTACCTCTCAGAATCTTGTGTTTCAATATGATCACCTCTCATTCATCTGAACTCCAGTGGATGTAGGTTCAATCTTTCCAAACGGCAATGTAAACCGAGCAACTGTACGTATAAATAGTGCCCTGAAACATTCATAAGAGATTGGACCATTGGAAGTTACTCTATACTAAAACTATTCTGTTAAAGCTTTGTGTATAGTTGTTCTATAGAACCCATAGATATTGCGTAGAATGAAAGGAGCCATTTGGTGCATAATTTATGTACTGTTGTTGCTAGAGCACTCCAAATTTAAGACCAGTGACACTTTCCAATTTTTTAATATATCCTTTTACTGCAAATATTTTGCTCCGCCTTAAGATGCAGTTCTACTTTTGCTACACCCACTCAGTGTGGCTAAGGTTTCAATTTGACCAGAGGAAGTTCTGAGCATTCAAAACTATCCCCTATGTTTCTAGTTTCATTTTGGGTGTGGATGGAAAATTGGTGGTTATGAATCTAATTTTATTTTCTAACCCTGCTTTTCTGATGTCGAAGTGAATATTGCCCATGTATTTTTACATGCGTCTGTTTGGAGATCAGTTTCTCATAAGAGAATCTGTAGAAGAATTGGAACAATAAGCAGATGGTTGCACTAAATCAGCTGCTCCCAATGCCACTGGTCTGTTGTTGATGTACTTTTCTATTAAACAGACCAGGATTAAATGAGTGCTGATGAGAGCAATTGTTTAGGATCTGCATGCAAATTTCACTAGCCAGTTTAATGTATTTTGAGAGATGCAGTATAGGAAAATTAACAGGCATCCTTGGTTTAATACTGTTTTTGTAATTAATCACTAAATGTATTGGATGCATGGTGTTTGGGACTTGAGCAAACTTAACACCCCCTTAACACTGGAATAGATAGCATTTAATTAAATTATGATACTTGTACTCTCTAGAAAGCTCTTTAAACAAAGCTGTGGTTGATCTGGAGGGATTTTTTATTCTTCCACATTTGTGAAACTATTGAAATATAGCTGTCATTGTTTTCAGAATGTGACACAGCTACTCAATTTGAAAAAAAGGATAACAGGATGATTTTACAAAGACATGACATGATACACCCATCATGCATGTATATGTATGTGTGTGTGGTGTACTGAAACATTTTGTAATAACTTAGCACTTTTACTGTTTAAAATCCAGTCTTGTCAAATATCCATGCGCAAAAAATTAGTTGTATAAAAGAGTACGTCACAAAATTGCAACACAATCCAAAGAACCTTATCCATAAATGAAAACACAAGTGAGCCATGATTTTTAGCCTGTGGAAATACAGGAGCTCCTAGATTTTACAACATTTCAGATGAATTGTCCCACGCTGTTTAACATAGAACAGTACAGCACAGTACAGGCCCTTTGGCCCTCGATGTTGTGCCGAGCTTTGTCTGAAACCAAGATCAAGCTATCCCACTCCCTATCATTCTGGTGTGCTCCATGTGCCTATCCAATAACCGCTTGAAAGTTCCGAAAGTGTCCGACTCCACTATCAAAGCAGGCAGTCTATTCCACACCCCAACCACTCTCTGCGTAAAGAACCTATCTCTGATATCCTTCCTGTATCTCCCACCATGAACCTTATAGTTATGCCCCCTAGTAACAGCTACATCCACCCGAGGAAATAGTCTCTGAACGTCCACTCTATCTATCCCCCTCATCATCTTATGAATCTCTATTAAGTCGCCTCTCATCCTCCTCCGCTCTAAAGAGAACAGCCCTAGCTCCCTCAACCTTTCCTCATAAGACCTACCCTCCAAACCAAGCAGCATCCTGGTAAATCTCCTTTGCACTCTTTCCAATGCTTCCACATCCTCCTTATAGTGAGGTGACCAGAACTGCGTGCACTATTCCAAATATGGTCTCACCAAGGTCCTGTACAGTTGCAGCATAACCCCACGGTTCTTAAACTCAACCCCCCTGTTAATAAATGCTAACACACTACAGGCCGCCTTCACGGCTCTATCCACTTGAGTGGCAACCTTCAGAGATCTGTGGATATGAACCCCAAGATCTCTCTGTTCCTCCACATTCCTCAGAACCCTGCCGTTGACCCTGTACTCCGCATTCAAATTTGTCCTACCAAAGTGAATCACCTCGCACTTATCAGGGTTAAGCTCCATCTGCCATTTTTCGGCTCAGCTCTGCACCCTATCAATGTCTCCACCTCATCCACTACTCCACCAATCTTGGTGTCTTCCGCAAATTTACTGACCCACCCTTCAGCCCTCTCCTCCAAGTCATTGATAAAAATCACAAATAGCAGAGGACCCAACACTGATCCCTGTGGTACACCGCTGGTAACTGGTCTCCAGTCTGAAAATTTTCCATGCACCACCACCCTCTGTCTTCTATGAGAAAGCCAGTTACCTATCCAATCAGCCAAATCTCCCTCTATCCCACACCTCCTTACTTTCTTCATGAGCCGACCATAGGGAACCTTATCAAACGCCTTATTAAAATCCATGTATACGACATCAAGTGCTCTATTTTCATCTACACACCTAGTTCCCTCAAAGAATTCAATCAAATTTGTGAGGCAAGACTTACCCTTCACGAATTCATGTTGACTATCCCGGATTAAGCTGCACCTTTCCAAATGGTCATAAATCCTATCCCCCAGGACCTTTTCCATTAACTTACCGACCACCGAAGTAAGACTAACTGGCCTATAATTACCAGGGTCTTTCCTATTTCCTTTCTCGAACAGAGGAACAACATTCGCCACTCTCCAGTCCTCTGGCACTATCCCCGTGGACAGTGAGGACCCAAAGATCAAAGCCAAAGGCTCTGCAATCTCATCCCTTGCCTCCCAAAGAATCCTAGGATATATCCCATCTGGCCCAGGGGACTTATCGACCCTCAGACTTTTCAAAATTGCTAATACATCTTCCCTCAGAACATCTACCTCCAGCAGCCTATCCGCCTGTATCACACTCTCATCCTTAAAAACATGGCCCCTTTCCTTGGTGAACACTGAAGAAAAGTATTCATTTATCGCCTCTCCTATCTCTTCTGACTCCATGCACAAGTTCCTACTACTGCCCTTGACCGGCCCTAACCACACCCTGGTCATTCTTTTACTTCTCACATAAGAGTAAAAAGCCTTGGGGTTTTCCTTGATCTGACCCGCCAAGGACTTCTCATGCCCCCTCCTAGCTCTCCTAAGCCCTTTTTTTTTAGCTCATTCCTTGCTACCTTGTAACCCTCAAGCGACCCAATTCAACCTTGTTTTCTCATTCTTACATACGCTTCCCTTTTCCTCTTGACGAGACACTCAACCTCTTATGTGAACCATGGTTCCCTCGCTCGTCCATTCCCTCCCTGCCTGACAGGGGCATGCCTATCGAGGACAAGCAGTATTTGTTTCTTGAGCAAGTTCCACTTTTCATTTGTGCCTTTCCCTGACAGTTTCTGTTCCCATCGTATGCTCCCTAATTCCCACCTAATCGCATCATAATTACCCCTCCCCCAATTATAAACCTTGCCCTGCCGTACGGCCCTATCCCTCTCCACTGCAATAGTGAAAGACACCGAATTGTGGTCACTATCTCCAAAGTGCTCTCCCACAACCAAATCTAACACTTGGCCCGGTTCATTTCCCAGTACCAAATCCAAAGTAGCCCCACCTCTTGTCGACCTATCCATGTATTGTGTCAGGAAACCCTCCTGCATACACTGTACAAAAACTGCCCCATCCGAACTATTCGACCTAGAAAGGTTCCAATCAATATTTGGAAAGTTAAAGTCACCCATGACAACTACCCTGTGACCTCCACACCTATCCATAATCTGCTTTGCAATTTCTTCCTCCACATCTCTATTTTTATTTGGGGGCCTATAGAAAACTCCTAACCACGTTTTGTATAGTTTTTACACAAGAACCCATAGGATGTATAAAAGGGCTCTATTGAATTATCACATTGTAAAGATATTGGTACACTCACCAGTGCCCATCAGCTCTTGTTTCATTAACTGGACTACAAAACTGCTAGGTGGAGGCAGCCAGTGAATGACTATTTGCAGTGGATCCTGTCGGGTATAATATTAGATTCCATTCCAGTGACCTGAAAGGGGATTGCTGCTCACTAACTTGAAAGTCATAGGTTCAAGGTGAAGGGGGGGAGGTTTAACACAGATATCAGACGGACATACTTTACACAGAGGGTGGTGGGGGCCTGGAATGCGCTGCCAGGCAAGGTGGTGGAGGCGGACACACTGGGAACATTTAAGACTTATCTAGACAGCCATATGAACGGAGTGGGAATGGAGGGATACAAAAGAATGGTCTAGTTTGGACCAGGGAGCGGCACGGGCTTGGAGGGCCGAAGGGCCTGTTCCTGTGCTGTATTGTTCTTTGTTGTTTTGTTCTTTATAACCTTTTTTTTCTGGTGAAATCTTATTCCTATTTTGATTTCATTCTCTCCTCCTTCCTTGCTATGTTGGTTCCATGGGTTCTAGTCATGTCTTCTGCCTCCCCCAACTGGCTGCTATTTCTGCCAGCTTCAGGAATTGTCAACCTGAAGCAAATTTAACAAAAGTTAAATACCTAATTATTTCCCTGATTGTTCAGTGAATTCCAACAGATATTCAATCTGCTCTGCACCCTCTACGGGGACAGCCTATTTCTCGTGTAAAGTAATAATTAAGGTTATCAAATGTGCATATTAGATTGGGCAATGTTGGGTCGTAAGGAAATAGTGCTACACTTTTGTACGATGCTGTAGCTTTGGAACAATGCAACTACAATTTGAAAATGTGCAGCAAAAAAAAGTAATGACATTTCTTCGAAATGATGGACCAAAATTTATCCAGATAGATGCAATAAACATTAAATCCAAAACTTAACCAGGCAGGTGCAATGAACAATGAAGCTTTAATTTGGAAACGGATAAAGCATCCAATTATATTTCTCAATTCATGATGTCTTTGAGTGAGAAGGGGGGAACAGCACAAAATTAAAATAAACTAATTGTGCTTATCATATACTGAATGACTTGAAAGGAACTAAATCTATCCTAATAATAAGAGAACCTGTAAATGAATCCCAAGATGTAGAGGATAATGTGACTTGGAGAAAGTCTAATTTTGAAATTAAGCTGTAATAAATTGCTGATGCTGTAATTTTGAATAAGTATTAGCAATCAGTTTGATTTTGGATGCGTTAACTAGTATTTCTAAGTACATAAATGTTATTATGATTTAAATTATTCTGCGGAACTTCATTTTAGAGTTGTGATCAGTACACCAAGTTTGCTGACAACATGCTTCAAGCAACCACTTGCCATTTGAAAATCAGTGTACCTCTTTTTTTTTCTTGTAAGCAATTCTTTCCAAAGGCATTTTGTGTTATAAACTAATCAGTCCAGAAGTTTGCTACAATTGAACTCCAGACTGATGTTCTCGTATGATCAAATGATTCCAGTAAAAACATTTTGCAGTGGAGACAATGAAAATACAGTGTTGAAGAAAGGTGTTTGGGATTTCAATTCCTGATCATTTTGGTGCTCTGCAGATCATTATGGGGATCGTAACAGAAGTTTATGTTAGAAGTCAATGGCGAGCGAGAGTGGAGAATTTGGCAGGAGTGCAAAAATCTGTTTCACGCAGGTGTGAATGTCCTGCAGTACCTTCCACTGGTGCCCACCATGGTGGATCAGGAAACCTGCTCGAGTCCAGCATGAAACTGATTTCCATCCTGCTAATGGGATGCAGGTGACGGCCCAACCAAAACCTTCCACCCATGCCTGATTCTCCATGACACCAGCATGTTTTCATGCTGGTGCAAGGTACCAACGTGGCTTAGTGTCGGGATTCATCCGAACAATGCCGGGGCTACCTCCAGAGTTTAAAATGAAGGCCGCCAGCAAGCCTGGATTCTGGAATGAGTCCGTAAGACTGCACTCCTCTTCCTTTTTGTGTTCAGTTCTGAAAGCTAGCACTTGGGCTTCAACACTGCCTGACCTGGGCTCCTGGTCTCCATGGTAACCAGGTTGCATAGGCTTACTGTCAGGCAGGATTAGTGAAAGATCACATCTTCCTCTCCTCCACTCCATTTTTAAGAGGCAGTTCAAAACATAACCATTTTATGAAACCTCGCACAACTGTTGAATCCACCTAAATGGATTTGCATTTTAATTATAGATTTAAAGCACTAGGTGCACATATGTGAAGGCATAATGAATAAATATTCTAATGTTGAGTTTCCATAATTATTTGACTGCTTGATCATTATGCTGTCTTGCTGCTAGGTATTATTAAACATGGAGGAGTGAAGCCAAACATTATTCCATCATACTCTGAGCTGCTGTTTTATCTCCGTACTCCAAAGTACAAAGACCTGTGTACCCTGTGTGAAAAAGCAACACGGTGTTTCAAAGCTGCCGGCTTGGCAACAGGATGCCAGGTAGTTACTGCATGATAATTGTACAAACTGAGAGAATCACTTGTTATTGATGACATTGCACAGACATTGGCCTGGATTTTGCAGTCACCGGAAATAAATGTTTTTTTCCTGCTGACCCCTAATAATGCTGTCCACAAAGAGCTACTTTTCTAACATTAATTTAATTCTGGCACCAGCTACATTGAACCTCTGGCATCCAAACATGAGATCTCATCAAGCATAAGCAGCCAATTAAATATTGGTTCTAGCAGGCAGCAAACTGGAAAGTAACCAGCAAGTTTTAGCATTTTTTTTAATACCACTACAGAAACGATGCATATATCTGGGATTAGAGAAGAAGCTGGAAAGATCATGAACTCTAAAAACAAATCTTAAAAATCTGGGGAATTTGTCATACAAAGGGAAAATCTGACTTTCCACCAGTTTAAAATTCACTTTTTTTTAGGGCCAGGGAGGTTGTATTTCAGAAACATCTTTTAAAAAAACCCAGTACCTGGATTATAACCCACTCACCTGACGAAGGAGCAGCGCTCCGAAAGCTAGTGGCGTTTTCTACCAAATTAACCTGTTGGACTTTAACCTGGTGTTGTTAGACTCCTTACTGTGTTTACCCCAGTCCAACGCCGGCATCGCCACATCTTTAAATAGTTGAACAGCTTATACATTTAAAATTTTTTTTTGAATTTTGTTTGTTCGAATATTATATCTAGGACTGACATATTCATGATCTGACGTGGAAAATGCCAATTTACATTTAGTTTTTTGACCCAGCAATAATTAATGTCTTCAACCCCTATTGTGCCCCCCCCCCCCCCCAATGAAAGCTTTGTGGGTAGAACTTGGGTATTAAAAAATTAACACGTTGTTAGGTGTTTATTATAGATCCCCAGATAGTCAGTGATATTGAGAAGCAAATATGTGCTCAGTTTGTGGAGGTGTATAAAAACAATACCAATATGGGGAAAGTTGAAATCATCTAATATATAAGGGTGATTTCAACTTTCCCAACATTAATTGGGATAATCATACTTGTTAAGGGCGTGGGTGGAGTAGATTTCTTGAAATGTGTACAGGAGAACTTCAACAAGGGAGGGAGATCTGCTGGACCTCATTCTGGGGAATGAAGCCAGACAGGTGGTTGAGGTGGTGGTGGAGAGCATTTTAGTGATAGCAATCACAACATGGTACAATTTTAAGCTTGTTATGGACAAGGAAATAGACAAGCTGAAAAAAAAAAGTTATGGATTGGGGGAGAGCAGATTTTAGTAAAATAAGACATGATCTGGCCAAGGTAGACTAGAAACAGCTACTAATGAGAAAGTCTACAGAAGAGCAGTGGGTTAGGGGAGGAGGGGGCATTCAAAAAGGAAATGGGGAGGGTGCAAGCCCAACATGTTCCCTCTAGGGTGATAAGTAGGAATAACAAGCCCAGAGAACCATGGATGACCGGAAATATTCAGGATACAATGAGCAGGAAAAGAAAGGCTTTTAAAAAGTGTAAGGGGAGCAAATCAGTGGAGGCATTAGTGAGGTATAGAAAGTGCAGAGTGGAGCTTATGAAAGCAATTGGGAATGCAAAGAGGGGATACGAGAAAGCTCTGGCTGGTAAAAGTAGGGAAACTCCCAATATATTCTACAAGTTGTATCAGCGGGAAGAGGAAAACCAGGAAAAGAGTAGGAACCAAGGGGGCAATCTGTGGGTGGAGCCAGAGGACACTGGTGGAGTGTTGAATGAATACTTCACATCCATCTTGACCCAAGAGAATGAAGATGATGATTTGGAATTCAAGGAGGGAGACTGAGGTTCTTGAGCAAATGTAGAGAAGAACAAGGTATTGAAGGTGTTGGCAGCCTTAAAAGTGGATAAATCTCCAGGTCCAGATGAATTGTACCCTCAGCTGCTGTGGGAGACGAGGGTTGAAAGTTTATTTATTAGTCACAAGTAAGGCTTACATTAAGAGTGCAATAAAGTTGCTGTGAAATTCCCCTAGTCGCCACACTCCGGCGCCTGTTCGGGTCAATGTACCTAACCAGCACGTCTTTCAGACTGTGGGAGGAAACCGGAGCACCCGGAGTAAACCCATGCAGACACAAGGAGAACGTGCAGACTCCACACAGACAATGACCCAAGCCAGGAATTGAACCCGAGTCCCTGGCGCTGTGAGGCAGCAGTGCTAACCACTGTGCCACCATGCTGGGAGGAGATTGCAGGGGCTCTGACCCAAATTTTCTATTTCTCTCTGGCCATGGGAGATGTGCCACTCGACTGGAGAACAGCTAATGTGGTTCCGCTATTTAAGAAGTGTTATAGAGATAAACCAGGGAACTACAGACCACTGAGGCTCACATCCAGTGGTAGAGAACCTATTAGAGAAACTTCTGAAGGAGAGCATCTATATCCATTTGGGGAGGCAAAGTTTGATCGGGGATAGTCAGCATAGCTTCATCAGAGGGTGGTCATGCCTAACAAATTTGATTGAATTTTATGAGGAGGTGACCTGGTGTGTGGACGAGGGGATTTGATTTTATTGCCACGTGTATTAACATACAGTGAAAAGTATTGTTTCTTGCGCGCTATACAGAAAAAACATACCGTTCATAGAGAAGGAAACGAGAGAGTGCAGAATGTAGTGTTACAGTCATAGCTAGGGTGTAGAGAAAGATCAACTTAAATGCAAGGTAAGTCCATTCAAAAGTCTGACACAAGCAGAGTAGAAGCTGTTCTCGAGTCGGTTGGTACGTGACCTCAGACTTTTGTTCTTTTTCCCGACGGAAGAAAGTGGAAGAGAGAATGTCCGGGGTGTGTGGGGTCCTTAATTATGCTGGCTGCTTTGCTGAGGCAGCGGGAAGTGTAGACAGTGTCAATGGATGTGAGGCTGGTTTGCATGATGGATTGGGCTACATTCATGACCTTTTGTAGTTTCTTGTGGTCTTGGGCAGGGCAGAAGTCATACCAAGCTGTGATACAACCAGAAAGAATGCTTTCTATGGTGCATCTGTAAACGTTGGTGAGAGTCGTAGCTGACATGTCAAATTTCCTTAGTTTTCTGAGAAAGTAGAAACGTTGGTGGGCTTTCTTAACTATAGTGTCGGCATGGGGGGACCAGGACAGGTTGTTGGTGATCTGGACACCTAAAAACTTGAAGCTCTCAATCCTTTCTACTTCATCCCCGCTGATGTAGACAGGGGCATGTTCTCCTTTACGCTTCCTGAAGTCGATGACAACCTCCTTCGTTTTGTTGACATTGAGGGAGAGATTATTGTTGCCGCACCAGTTCACCAGATTGTGCAGTAGTGCATCAGGCAGTGCAGTCGATGTGGTTTATATGGATTTCAGCAAAGCCTTTGACAAGATCCCACATGGGAGACTTGTAAAGGAAGTAAATTCATATGGGATACAGGGTAATTTGAAAAAATGGATTCCGAATTGGCTCAGTTGTAGGAGGCAGAGGGTGATGATAGAAGGCTGCATTAGTGACTGGAAGCCAGTGTCCAGTGGCGTGCCACAGGATCTGTATTGGGCCCCCTATTCGTCATCTATATAAATGACATTGACTATGTGTGGGGGGGGGGGGGTAGGATTAGTAAGTTGCAGATGACACAAAGATTGGACAGTTCTTGTATAAGTATATCAAAGGGAAGAGGATAATCAGGAACAGAGTAGGGACCAAGGGGGCAATCTGTGGGTGGAGCCAGAGGACATTGGTGGAGTGTTGAATGAATACTTACACCCGTCTTGACCCAAGAGAATGAGGACGATGGTATGGAATTCAGGGAGGGAGACTGAGGTTCTTGAGCAAATTGACATGGAGAAGAACAAGGAATTGGAGGTGTTCGCAGCCTTAAAAATGAATAAATCTCCAAGTCCAGATGAATTGTGCCCTCGGCTGCTGTGAGAGATAAGGGAGGCGATTGCAGGGACTTTGACCCAAAGTTTCAGTTCTTCTCTAGCCACAGGGGAGGTGCTAGACGACTGGCGAACAGCTACTGTAGTTAACATTAACAGCTAAACCATGCTCCATATTATTTGCACTGGTTTTGCTCCAGGTATGTCAATGTACAGAGCTACAGGGAAAAAACAGGAGAGTGGCAGTTGGGTGAATTGCTCTTGCAGTTGGCCAGCATGGACATGATGAGTCAAATGGTAACCTCCTGTGTTGTAACTATTCTGTGGTTTTAAGAAGTTAGTGCTAGCGATCCTGTTAATGCTTTTTGGATTGCTGTTGAACTCGGTTTTAATAGTTAATATTTCCATTGACAATATGGTTTTCAAGAGTGATCAGTAATGTTTGGGGCAAGCATGGAGTCGAGATGGGGGGAAAGGATGGAATGGCAAGAACAGTGGGATCCATGGAATTGAGGGCATGAAAGCATATGGTGGATGTGTAGATGTGGTGCTTGCTCCAAATAAGCCTAACAGGGTTTGTATAATGAAACTGAACAAGCCTTGGAAATTGGGAGAGCAGGCTTGGAAAGGGAAGGCAGCCAGGTTGGGTTAGAAATCTCAATTAGACAGCCATTTTAAATTAAATATATTTCTTTATTTAAAAGTAATTTTATTTCTATAAGATTAAATTTATGCCACAAATGACAAATATATTCACAAGTTTCTAGGCCAATTTTGTAAAGACTAGAACTGTTTAATCTTGTACAATCGTCATGTAACTTCTGTATGCCAATCACAGTTGGTACCTTTTTTCTGAATACAAATTAGACAAGACCTATATGTAACTTGATGTCCCTGGTTGTATAGGAGCTAAACACATTTAAATCCAGTTTAGAATCATCTGTTCATATTTCTAGTGAAATGGATGAATGTTTTAATTTGCCTAGATACTTTGAATCCAAGAAGCTGGTTATTTACTAACTGTTCTGGACAAATAATTTACAAATGCTAATATTCTATTCTTTCAGGTAGAACTGGAGTTTGCTAAGAATGTATTCTATAATGTGCTTTCTAATGAGACTCTCCGACATCTGTATGAGGTGAATGGCAGAAGTCTTGGCATGGAATTCATAACTGGTAAAAGTCTGAACATGTTATCAGGTAAATTTGTTATAGTATCTTTTTACCATTTCCATTCCTGACCAGTTGGTAATGTCTGATGCAGCTTATATTTCTTTCCCCATTTTGCTTTAGTTTTCATGTGGTTTTTTTTTCTGGTCGTCTTAATGTTCATTCTGGTCATGCTCTGCTTTTCCTTTTCTTTCACTCCCAACTCCTACATGTCAGAGTTGCTGATCAATTTTAAAGAGTTTCTAGTGAACAGTTGAAAACTTTTTTTCTTCAGGAATCATTCTATTTTTAAACGAATTGTGCACAATTAGCTCTGAAACACTTAGCATCTTGAGGCTCACTTCTGCTGTAGTCATGCTGTTTATATAATAATTACTTGAATTATTTCCTACCAAGGAACTAAAAAAGTTAAAAAATCAGTGTTCAGAATTGTTGTCAGAAATAAATTATTTTTCCCTTAAATGTTGTCTCATCTGCTTTTGTAGTTTCTCTCAAAGTTCTGCACCAAGATCTGAAAATTATAGTTTAAAAGGTTTCAAGTTGCAGATGCTGCTTTGGAACTGTGAAAGGAAGTGATTGTGGAACAGCATCTCAAATTGCTGACAATTTAATAGTCGAGTGTTATTTTAGCAATAAAACTGAATTTCTGTTTTTTCTGTTGACTCTTAGCTTTTTTACATTTTGTCCAACAAAGTTTTATTCAATGTATAGTTTTAGTATGTATAATGAATCAACATGATATTGTGAATTGTAATATTTATTAGATTAGAATGTGCAGTTTTACTGCTACAGGTCAGCTGCCTTAAATCTATCCTAAAGTTCAGGTTTCCAAATGGTATTGCTTAAGTCTATTGACTTATTGTTGAACAAGTTGCTAATGGCTGAATGCTATCATTATACAGCAGTGATGGCATGTTGTGGAAAGATGGGGTGCAGCGTTTCTGTTTGAAGCTGAATCTTTCCTCTTACCTCAATGTTAAAGTGGTGTAACTCGCAACCACCAGATACTTTTATCATTTTTAAAATAGTATCCAAATGTAAACAATTTTTCAATAATTTAAATTGAAGGTACACACTATATTGCTTTTGTGCAATTTAAATTCCATTATTGTATTTGAGTATTACTCTCTAGAATGCCCTACCACTTCTTGAAAGATTGAGGCAAGCTAGATAGATAAGATGTTAAATACATCTCTTCACTTTTTGGCTTTCATAGGCTCCACAGATTTTGGCAATGTTTCTTTTGTTGTTCCTGGAATTCACCCTTATTTTTACATTGGAACATCAGCTTTGAATCACTCGGTGGAATACACTGAAGCAACTGGTAAGTAATTTGAATCACTGTATCCTGTACATTGGTTTACAAATACTTGCTGAGTACAAAAGTATGGTGTATAAGATGAATTATACCGATTGTTCCAACGTCCACAGTATTTGGCTAATTGCTTGGTTATTGTCATTCATCCATTATGTCAAAAAACTGAATATGCATGAAGTTTTGCATTCTGCTTCCAGTTTTGCCAAAGTTTCTCTGTAATTAGATAGTAGCAGGGTAAGCAAGAATAGCCTGGGAAGACTCATCCAGAATAGTTGAGATCAGAGCTTACAGTACAGGAAATTCTGATCATTTTTATTAACTCTTGAGGTGTGAGCATCATATTCAAAGCTGGCATTTATTACCCATCTAGTTGTCCTGAGAAGTTAATGATACAACTGAGTTGCTTTGTTATGGACAGGAGAGCGAGACAAAAAACCAAAGTCCGAGGTCACATACCAACCGACTCAAGAACAGCTTCTTCCCTGCTGCCATCAGACTTTCAAATTGACTGACGATATAAATTAAATTGATCTTTTTCTACACCCTAGCTATGACTGTAACACCATACTCTGCACTCTCTCCTTTCCTTCTCTATTTACAGTATGCTTTATCTGTATAGTGTGCAAGAAAGAATACTTGTCACTGTATACCAATACATATAATAAATCAAATCAATCCAGAACAGGTTAACATCGTCAAGTTAAAATCTCTGGCCTCGGAATTAAACATATACCGTTATCTTGCCTAGCTGATGGGATGTGATGACTACTTGTTTATCCAACCACTAGAAACTGAGCTTGGTAGTGCATTCAAGGGGTGGTCTCTCTCAATCTTGGTGTCTCCATCTTTATGACCCTCTTTAGAATTTCCCTGTAACCAAGCATTTAATCATCTACCCTAATATTTCTTGCATTGTATCTGTCAATTTTTAATCTCTGCTTTTGCAAAGATTAACTTTTTTTTCCTACACTAAAGACAAAGGTGTTTGTTGAGCTTAAGTAGCATGATGGATTTAAGTCGCTCCCTTTATGCCTAGGATCTGCTAAAAGGCAAACCAAACCAGTCAGTTAAAATAGTGTTTCTAAAGCTTTGACACCAAGAAGATTTATGAATAAATTTGTGAAGTTATGCTCGGGTGATTCATTTCATCCTCAATTGCACATACTAACTACATTAAACATTAAAATGCTAAGGACACTTTGATTTTAAACAAGCGCATTGTTCCACAATCTTGATGGCAATAGAAGGTAAACAACTGAAAGACTAATTTCTCTACCCATTTGAAGTCTAATCCCACCCATTTGAAGTAGCCTAGAAGTATTTGCATTTCACGACAGAACATGAGTGCTACAATTTTCCACATTATCACTTTGCACTATAATGTGAACATGAAAAAATATTTTCAGTTTTTTATTGCCTACTCTCATCACTACGGACCAGCCATGATTTCATTGAAATAGTCAACTGAAAGCATATTTTTAAAATTTGTATATATGGTAGTCCAAATAAAAGCTAGTATAAATCAAGAATAGAATAGAATAATCTTGCATTAGTAGTGCTTACTTTTGATGCTATGTTATTGTTGCAGGATCTAAAGAAGCACAGTATTATACACTGCGAACAGCAAAGGCCTTGGCAATGACTGCGTTGGATGTTGTGTTAAACCCAGATCTGTTGCAGCAGATGAAGAGAGATTTTGAAAAGGATAAATTGCAGGAAGAAAGAGATGGTGTTTGAACAATACAAGTCTCTTTGAATAGCCATTATTAAATGATCATTTTTTTAAAGTAATTTTTACTCCACTATTGATAGATTGTAAACGAATCAAAGATCACAGCCTATATAGAAATGCCACTATCGGTGCACAGATAATGTGGATTTTATTTTCACTCAAGGTTTAACAGTTACTTGCAAAAACAAATTATGCTCTTTATCTCTGCTTAATATTTTAAAATACAATTTTAAATTTCTGCAGCTTGGTATTAAGGCATTTTGCATGATATTATTCAAACATGGGAAAGTTATCATGTTGTATAATTTGTTTTAAAAAGTAGTTTATTTTGGAATGATTTTTGTAGTTTTCAGGTCACAGGAAGAAAAATGAAATTCTCATTGATAGTGATAACGAACCAATGTCTCTCATCCTGGCTATATACTTCAGTGAATTCTTGAAATAATGCTTTATTCAAGATATTTGTAATTTACACCCACAGTTTATCATGTACAGGGAGAATTATTTTTGCTGATTGAAAAAAATAAATCTATGCAGATGTGTATAATAAACTTTGATTAGTATACACTTCAGTGTATTACTACTTTATTGTAGCTGTCGTTTAATTTTCATATTAATTAAAAATATTCAAGAAACTGATCATAACTGAACAAATAGGAAATAAAACAAGAAAGAAAATCACAAAATTCAAACACAAAATAAACTGTCAAAGTATCACTAAAGGAATCACTCAATTTGTTTTGAAATTCTTTTATAAAAGCTACAGTGCAGAAGGAGGCCTTTTGGCCCATCGAGCCTGCACCCACGACAATCCCACCAATATAACACCACATATTTATCCTCCTGACACTAAGGGGCAATTTAGCATAGCCATTCAACCTAACCTCCACATCCTTGGTCTATGGGAGGAAACTGGAGCACCCAGAGGAAACTCATGGAGACACAGGGAGAATGTGCAAACTCCACACACACTGACCCAAGGCTGGAATTGAACCTGGGTCCCTGGCATTGAGGCAGCAGTGATAGCCACTGTGTCACCGTGCCATCCGTTTAGGTTACTATTTCAATTTCTGAGATGAAATGCAACACTGATAATTGGTACCAGAACATCATTTAAAAACTAAATTGAAAAGGAAGTTATGGCATTTGCCTTCAACCAAAAGAGAAAACACTGTTTCAAGTCCAGATGACTCTTTGACAAAGGGTTACCTGGACTCAACGTCAGCTCCTTTTTCTCCTTACAGATGCTGCCAGACCTGCTGTGATTTTCCAGCATTTTCTCTTTTTTGGTTTCAGATTCCAGCACCCGCAGTAATTTGCTTTTATCCAATATATGACATTTGCCTTGACAGATTTAGTGGTCATTGCAGAATAGTCTTGTGAAAATCCATGAACTTTCTGGTCTGTGGGTTCTTGAACAACTCTGCCATCAGAAAACCTATTGTCATGCAGTAGGTGATAGAGGAGGTCCACCAGGAACCATTGATAAGGAAGAAAACTCAAATGTGTAAAGGACCTCATTTTGGTGATGGAGAGACTTGTAAGCTTTTACTGAATGACACCAGGTTCCAATGCACTGTAATTTCCACATTTGACCAATAATTGGAACAATTAATATATTCCACTGTTGCTCTGAGCTTTGCATCAAATACGCTATTCCTTGGCAACTACCTGAAACTGCAGTAATCTCAAATGAACTGACAGAGGTAATGGTCTAAATTTGTTTGTTTTTCTTCAATCAATGTTGTATTCATTGTTAGTGTTTTTTATTCCACATCTCGACAGGGGACTCTACAGTAAGGGGGTCGGACAGGCGTTTTTGCGGAGGCAGGCGGGAGTCTCGGATGGTGGTCTGCCTCCCTGGGGCCAGGATCCAGGATGTCGCTGGTCGAGTCCCAGAAATCCTGAGGTGGGAGGGAGAGGAGCCAGAGGTAGCAGTACATATTGGTACCGCGGAAGGGGGAAGGGGTCATGATAGGAGTATAGGGAATTAGGGAGCTGAGAAGGAGGAAAGCAAAGGTAGTAATCTCAGGATTGCTGCCTGTGCCACGGGAAGGTGAGGGCAGGAATGGAGTGAGGTGGAGGATCAATGTGTGGCTGAGGGACTGGTGCAGGGGGCAGGGATTCAGGTTCCTGGACCATTGGGACCTTTTTAGGGGCAGGTGTGACCTGTACACAAAAGGCGGGTGGCACTTGAATCCCAGGGGGACCAATATCCTGGCGGGAAGGTTGGCTAAGGCTACTGGGGAGAGTTTAAACTCGATAGGTTGGGGGGAGGGGATCGAGACGAGGAGACTGGGAGCGAGGAAGTTAGCTCGCAAACAGAGAAGGGTTATAGACAGTGCAAGAGGGAGGATGGATGGGGAATAGAGAAGGGGAGAGCTCAGACTAAAGGATTGAGATGTGTTTACCTTAATGCCAGGAGTACAGTGAATAAAGGGGATGAGCTCAGAGCGTGGATCGATGCCTGGAAGTGTGATGTGGTGGCCATTACGGAGACTTGGATGTCTTGGGGTCAGGACTGGATACTCCAGGTGCCGGGATTCAGATGCTTCAGGAAGGACAGGGAGGGAGGCAAGAGAGGGGGTGGAGTGGCACTGTTGATCAGGGATAGTGTCACAGCTGTAGAGAAGATGTATGCTGTGGAGGGATTGTCTACAGAGTCTCTGTGGGTGGAAGTTCGGAGTGGGAAGGGGTCGATCACTTTGCTGGAGTTTCCTATAGGCCGCCCAATAGTAACAGGGAGGTGGAGGAGCAGATAGTGAAACAGATCCTGGAGAGATGCAGTAATAGCAGAGTTGTTGTGATGGGAGACTTTAATTTCCCAAACATAGATTGGAATATCCCTAGGGTAAGGGGATTGGACGGGGAGGAGTTCGTTAGGTGTGTTCAGGAGGGTTTCCTGACACAGCATGTGGACAAGCCTACAAGAGGAGAGGCTGTACTTGATCTGATACTGACCAATGAACCTGGATAGGTGTCAGATCTCTGTGGGAGAGCATCTTGGGGATAGCGATCACAACTCTATCTCCTTTATGCTTGCATTGGAAAAAGAGAGGATCAGGCAAGCTAGGAAGGCGTTTATATGGACTAAGGGGAAATATGAAGACATAAGGCAGCAAATTAGAGGAGTAAATTGGAAGGAGGTATTCTCGGGGAAATGTACTGAAGAGAGGTGGCAGTTTTTCAAGGAATGTCTGTCTAGAGTTCTACGGGACAATGTTCCGAGTAGACAGGGAGGTGTTGGTAGGTTAAAGGAACCGTGGTGCACGAAAGCGGTGCGGGACCTAGTCGCGAAGAAAAGGAAAGCGTACAAAAGGTTCAGAGAGCTTGGAGAAGATAGGGATCTAGATGAGTATACGGCTTGTAGGAAGGGACTAAAGAAGGAAATTAGGAGAGCCAGAAGGCCTTGGCAGGTAGGATTAAGGAGAACCCTAAGGCATTCTATAAATATGTGAAAAGTAAAAGGGTGAGACGTGAAGGAATAGGGCCTATAAAAGGTGAAGGCGGGAAAGTCTGTACGGAACCAGTAGAAATGGCAGAGGTGCTTAATGAGTATTTTGCCTCGGTTTTCACAGAGGAAAAGGACCTGGGTGGATGTACTGCGGGCTTGTGGTGGACTGAAAAGATTGAGTATGTGGATTTTAAGAAAGAGGTTGTGCTGGAATCTTTGAATGGCATCAAGATAGATAAGTCGCCGAATCCGGATGGGATGTACCCCAGGTTACTGTGGGAGGCGAGGGAAGAGATTGCAGAGCCTCTGGCGATGATCTTTGCGTTGTCGATGGAGACGGGAGAGGTGCCGGAGGATTGGAGCATTGCGGATGTGGTTCCTATTTTTAAGAAGGGGAATAGGGATAGCCCAGGAAATTACCGACCGGTGAGTCTAACTTCAGTGGTTGGTAAGCTGATGGAGAAGATCCTGAGGGACAGGATTTATGAGCATTTAGAGAGGTTTAGTATGCTCAAGAATATTCAGCTCGGCTTTGACAAAGGCAGATCGTGCCTTACGAGCCTGGTGGAGTTCTTCAAAAATGTGACTAAACACATTGACGAAGGGAAAGCAGTAGATGTGGTTTATATGGATTTTAGCAAGGTGTTCGATAAGGTCCCCCATGCAAGGCTTCTAGAAAAAGTGAGAGAGCATGGGACCCAAGGTGCTGCTGCCCTGTGGATCCAGAACTGGCTTAGAACATAGAACATAGAACATTACAGCGCAGAACAGGCCCTTCGGCCCACGATGTTGCACCGACCAGTTAAAAAAAAAACTGTGACCCTCCAACCTAAACCAATTTCTTTTCGTCCATGAACCTATCTACGGATCTCTTAAACGCCCCCAAACTAGGCGCATTTACTACTGATGCTGGCAGGGCATTCCAATCC
Organism: Mustelus asterias; assembly: GCF_964213995.1. Lineage (NCBI taxonomy): Eukaryota > Metazoa > Chordata > Chondrichthyes > Carcharhiniformes > Triakidae > Mustelus > Mustelus asterias. Next base: position 46,938,373 of record NC_135805.1, read on the forward strand.
CTCACCACCCTCTGGGTAAAGAACCTACCCCTGACATCGGTTCTATAACTACCCCCCCTCAATTTAAAGCCATGCCCCCTCGTGCTGGATTTCTCCATCAGAGGAAAAAGGCTATCACTATCCACCCTATCTAAACCTCTAATCATCTTATATGTTTCAATAAGATCCCCTCTTAGCCGCCGCCTTTCCAGCGAAAACAATCCCAAATCCCTCAGCCTCTCCTCATAGGATCTCCCCTCCATACCAGGCAACATCCTGGTAAACCTCCTCTGCACCCTCTCCAAAGCCTCCACATCCTTCCTGTAATGTGGGGACCAGAACTGCACACAGTACTCCAAGTGCGGCCGCACCAGAGTTGTGTACAGTTGCAACATAACGCTACGACTCCTAAATTCAATCCCCCTACCAATAAACGCCAAGACACCATATGCCTTCTTAACAACCTTATCTACTTGATTCCCAACTTTCAGGGATCTATGCACACATACACCTAGATCCCTCTGCTCCTCCACACTATTCAAAGTCCTCCCGTTAGCCCTATACTCAACACATCTGTTATTCCTACCAAAGTGAATTACCTCACACTTCTCCGCATTAAACTCCATCCGCCACCTCTCGGCCCAACTTTGCAACCTGTCTAAGTCTTCCTGCAAACTACGACACCCTTCCTCACTGTCTACCACACCACCGACTTTGGTGTCATCAGCAAATTTGCTAATCCACCCAACTATACCCTCATCCAGATCATTAATAAATATTACAAACAGCAGTGGCCCCAAAACAGATCCCTGAGGTACACCACTTGTAACCGCACTCCATGATGAATATTTACTATCAACCACCACCCTCTGTTTCCTATCCGCTAGCCAATTCCTGATCCAATTTCCTAGATCACCCCCAATCCCATACATCTGCATTTTCTGCAGAAGCCTACCATGGTGAACCTTATCAAACGCCTTACTAAAATCCATATATACCACGTCCACTGCCTTGCCCCCATCCACCTCCTTGGTCACTTTCTCAAAAAACTCAATAAGGTTAGTAAGGCACGACCTACCTGCCACAAAACCATGCTGACTATCACCTATCAATTCATTACTCTCCAAATAACTATAAATCCTATCCCTTATAATTTTTTCCAACATCTTGCCGACAACAGAAGTGAGACTCACCGGTCTATAATTCCCGGGGAAGTCTCTGTTCCCCTTCTTAAACAATGGGACAACATTCGCTAACCTCCAATCTTCTGGTACTATACCAGAGGCCAACGACGACCTGAAGATCAGAGCCAGAGGCTCTGCAATCACTTCTCTTGCCTCCCAGAGAATCCTTGGATAAATCCCATCCGGACCAGGGGATTTATCTATTTTCAGACCCTCCAGAATATCCTGCACATCCTCCTTATCAACTGTAATACTGTCTATTCTACTCCCTTGCAACCCAGTGTCCTCCTCAGCTATATTCATGTCCCCTTGCGTGAACACCGAAGAGAAATATTGGTTCAATGCTTCACCAATCTCCTCCGGTTCCACACATAACTTCCCTCTGCCATCTATAACTGGCCCTAAACTTGCCCTAACCAACCTTCTGTTCTTGACATACCTATAGAACGCCTTAGGATTCTCTTTAACCCTATCCGCCAAAGTCTTCTCATGTCCCCTTTTAGCCCTTCTAAGCTCGCTCTTCAACTCCCTCTTAGCCAATCTAAAGCTTTCTAGTGCACTACCCGAGTGCTCACGTCTCATCCGAACATAAGCCTCCTTTTTCTTTTTAACCAACAAAGAAACTTTTTTGGTGCACCACGGTTCCCTAGCCCTACCAATTCCTCCTTGCCTGACAGGGACATACCTATCACAGACTCGCAGTAGCTGCTCCTTGAAAAAACTCCACATGTCGGACGTTCCCAGTCCCTGTAATCTCCTAGTCCAACCTATGTTTCCTAATTCTCTCCTAATAGCCTCATAATTACCCTTCCCCCAGCTAAAACCACTGGCCCGAGGTTCATGCCTATCCCTTTCCATCACTAAGGTGAACGTAACCGAATTGTGGTCACTATCACCAAAATGCACACCAACTTCCAAGTCTAGCACCTGGTCTGGCTCATTTCCCAGCACCAGATCCAATATAGCCTCACCTCTAGTTGGCCTGTCTACATACTGAGTCAAAAAACCTTCCTGCACGCTTTGAACAAAAACTGACCCCTCTAACGAGCTAGAGCTATAACAATTCCAGTCAATATTAGTCAAGTTAAAATCCCCCATAACAATTGCCCTATTACTTTCACTCCTAAGCAGGATTGACTCCGCAATCCTTTCCTCAACCTCTCTAGAACTTTTAGGAGGTCTATAAAAGACTCCCAACAGGGTGACCTCTCCTCTCCTATTTCTAATCTCCGCCCATACTACCTCAACAGATAAGTCCTCATCAAACCTCCTCTCTGACACTGTGATACAATCTCTGACCAATAATGCTACCCCTCCCCCTCTTCTACCTCCTTCCCTACTTCGACTAAAACATTTGAACCCCGGCTTGCCCAAAGGAAGGTTCAGAGAGCTTGGCGAAGATAGGGATCTAGATGAGTATACGGCTTGTAGGAAGGGACTAAAGAAGGAAATTAGGAGAGCCAGAAGGGGTCATGAGAAGGCCTTGGCAGGTAGGATTAAGGGTCAGTACCACTGCAGGGAAGTCCATTGTCAACTTATCGGACTACACACTTCAACCAGATGAAATCGAAGTTCTCAGCCGAGGGCTTAATTTTTGCCCCACCACCAAAATAGACCCCATCAGTCTCGCAGCAGACACAGAGGAATTCATCAGGCGAATGAGGCTGAGGGAGTTCTTCCACAAACCCCAAGAGGCCAACAGCGAACACAATGAGACAGCCAATGAACCGGAACAGCCGACAGAGAGATCCACAGTGCATCCGAAGAGGAAAGAGTCGAATTGGACTCCTCCGGAAGGCCGCTGCCCTCGACTTGACATGTATGCCCAAGCCGTCAGGAGGTGCGTTAACACCAAATTCATCAGCCGCACTCACAAGACAGCCCCGAACATCACCCAAGCACAACGTAACGCCATCCACGCTCTCAAGACCAACCGCAACATTGTCATCAAACCAGCAGACAAAGGAGGGGCCATCGTCATACTGAACAGAACGGATTACTGCAAAGAAGTGTACCGACAACTAAACAACGAGGAACACTACAGACAGTTACCTGCAGATCCGACCAAAGAACACACCCGTCAACTCAACACTCTGATCAAGACCTTTGATCCGGACCTTCAGAACACCCTCCGTGCTCTCATCCCACGTACTCCCCGCGTTGGAGATCTCTACTGCCTCCCGAAGATACACAAGGCAAACACACCCGGCCGTCCCATCGTATCGGGCAATGGGACCCTGTGCGAGAACCTCTCCGGCTATGTCGAGGGCATCCTGAAACCCATTGTACAAAGAACCCCCAGCTTTTGTTGCGACACGACGGACTTCCTACAGAAACTCGGCACACATGGAGCAGTTGAACCAGGAACGCTCCTCGTCACAATGGATGTCTCGGCACTCTACACCAGCATCCCCCATGACGATGGCATTGCTGCAACGGCCTCAGTGCACAGCGCCAACAACTGCCAGTTGCCAGATGCAATTTTACATCTCATCCGCTTCATCCTGGACCACAACATCTTCACCTTCAACAACCAGTTCTTCATCCAGACACACGGAACAGCCATGGGGACCAAATTCGCACCTCAATATGCCAACATCTTCATGCACAGGTTCGAACAAGACTTCTTCACCGCACGGGACCTTCAACCGATGCTATACACTAGATACATCGATGACATTTTCTTCCTTTGGACTCATGGTGAACAATCAATGAAACAACTCTATGATGACATCAACAAGTTCCATCCCACCATCAGACTCACCATAGACTACTCTCCGGAATCGGTTGCATTCTTGGACACACGCATCTCCATTAAGGACGGTCACCTCAGCACCTCACTGTACCGCAAGCCCACGGATAACCTCACGATGCTCCACTTCTCCAGCTTCCACCCTAAACACGTTAAAGAAGCCATCCCCTACGGACAAGCCCTCCGTATACACAGGATCTGCTCGGATGAGGAGGATCGCAACAGACACCTCCAGACGCTGAAAGATGCCCTCATAAGAACAGGATATGGCGCTCGACTCATTGATCAACAGTTCCAACGCGCCACAGCGAAAAACCGCACCGACCTCCTCAGAAGACAAACACGGGACACAGTGGACAGAGTACCCTTCGTTGTCCAGTACTTCCCCGGAGCGGAGAAGCTACAGCATCTCCTCCGGAGCCTTCAACATGTCATTGATGAAGACGAACATCTCGCCAAGGCCATCCCCACACCCCCACTTCTTGCCTTCAAACAACCGCACAACCTCAAACAGACCATTGTCCGCAGCAAACTACCCAGCCTTCAGGAGAACAGTGACCATGACACCACACAACCCTGCCACAGCAACCTCTGCAAGACGTGCCGGATCATCGACACAGATGCCATCATCTCACGTGAGAACACCATCCACCAGGTACACGGTACATACTCTTGCAACTCGGCCAACGTTGTCTACCTGATACGCTGCAAGAAAGGATGTCCCGAGGCATGGTACATTGGGGAAACTATGCAGACGCTGCGACAACGGATGAATGAACACCGCTCGACAATCACCAGGCAAGACTGTTCTCTTCCTGTTGGGGAGCACTTCAGCGGTCACGGGCATTCGGCCTCTGATATTCGGGTAAGCGTTCTCCAAGGCGGCCTTCGTGACACACGACGGCACAGAGTCGCTGAGCAGAAACTGATAGCCAAGTTCCGCACACATGAGGACGGCCTCAACCGGGATATTGGGTTCATGTCACACTATCTGTAACCCCCACAGAGTTTCACTGGCTGTCTTGTCTGGAGACAATACACATCTTTTTAGCCTGTCTTGATGCTCTCTCCACTCCCATTGTTTTGTTTCTTAAAGACTTGATTAGTTGTAAGTATTCGCATTCCAACCATTATTCATGTAAATTGAGTCTGTGTCTTTATATGCTCTGTTTGTGAACAGAATTCCCACTCACCTGAAGAACGGGCTTGCAGCTCCGAAAGCTTGTGTGGCTTTTGCTACCAAATAAACCTGTTGGACTTTAACCTAGTGTTGTTAAACTTCTTACTGTGTTTACCCCAGTCCAACGCCGGCATCTCCACATCATGATTGCCCAAAGGAGGCAGAGAGTGTGTATAGATGGGTCTTTTTCTAAATGGAGGTCGGTCACCAGTGGTGTGCCCCAGGGATCTGTTCTAGGACCCTTGCTGTTTGTCATTTTCATAAATGACCTGGATGAGGAAGTGGAGGGATGGATTGGTAAGTTTGCCGATGACACGAAGGTTGGTGGTGTTGTGGATAGTCTGGAGGGATGTCAGAAGTTACAGAGGGACATAGATAGGATGCAAGACTGGGCGGAGAAGTGGCAGATGGACTTCAACCCAGATAATGCGTAGTGGCCCATTTTGGCAGGTCAAATGGGATGAAGGAGTACAATATTAAGGGAAAGACTCTTAGTACGGTAGAGGATCAGAAGGACCTTGGGGTCCGGGTCCATAGGACTCTAAAATCGGCCCCGCAGGTGGAGGAGGTGGTTAAGAAGGCATATGGCGTGCCGGCCTTTATCAACTGGGGGATTGAGTTTAGGAGTCCAGGGATAATGATGCAGCTATATAAGACCCTCGTCAGACCCCACTTGGAGTACTGTGCTCAGTTCTGGTCGCCTCATTACAGGAAGGATGTGGAAATGATTGAAAGGGTGCAGAGGAGATTTACAAGGATGTTGCCTGGATTGAGTGGCATGCCTTATGAGGATAGGCTGAGGGAGCTCGGTCTTTTCTCCTTGGAGAGACGTAGGATGAGAGGAGACCTAATAGAGGTATATAAGATGTTGAGAGGCATAGATCGGGTGGACTCTCAGAGGCTTTTTCCCAGGGTGGAAATGGCTGCTACGAGAGGACACAGGTTTAAGGTGCTGGGGTGTAGGTACAGGGGAAATGTTAGGGGGAAATTTTTCACACAGAGGGTGGTGGGCGAGTGGAATCGGCTGCCGTCAGTGGTGGTGGAGGCAAACTCAATCGGGACTTTTAAGAGACTCCTGGATGAGTACATGGGACTTAATAGGATGGAGGGTTATAGGTAGGCCTAGAAGGTAGGGATATGTTCGGCGCAACTTGTGGGGCTGAACGGCCTGTTTGTGCTGTAGTTTTTCTATGTTTCTATCTCCTTTGTGAAAATGTGGTGAGTGTCTCCTAATACCTAACTGTTCCTCAGTGGGAGTTGTATGGAGGTTGGGGTGTTGACGTCTTGGCTTTGGAAAGAAAGTGGCCGAGTCCCGCTCATGCGAGATCAGTAGATGGCCTATAATTGTTACTGTGATTTAAAAACATAAAATGCTGGAAAAACTCAGCAGGTCTGACAACGTCGGTGGAGAGAGAATAGAGCCAATGTTTCGAGTCAGGATGACCTTTCGTCAGAGCTGATACTATGTTTAATAATAGTGATGTTTGCCTGATCCTGTATTGCATTTTGCACCTGGAGTTATTTGACCGAATCAGCTCGGTGTACGACAGGAACACAATTGCTGCAATATGTATGATCCATGGGTTACTTAAATTGCTACACTCTTCCTGTAAATAGTACCGCCATGAAAGAAAGTATGAGGAGCAGTGTTGTGGGAACACGGGTCACATTACATCCTAGATTAGATATTTATTGCTGTTGCAATGCTGTGTCAGAATCCTGGAATTCCATTGTGATAATGCCATTACCACATGATCTACAGTGGTTTGTTTGCAGCACAGCTATGCATGTGTACAAACGTGGCACTTCCTGCATTGAACATACCTCACGAGCAAACAAAAACAATTCTGACTCCCCCCCCCCCCCCCCCCCCCCGCCGTCGCCTCCCCAATTGTATTTAATGTGAAACATATCATGCTTTCAGTTTTCACCTTCTCCCATTAGTGCTAAGCTCTCGAAAGAAGTGGCTAATGAGATAATTGATGAATTGGATTTCATTTTCCAAAACTTGCTAGAATCAGGGAAGATTCCATTAGATTGGAAGGTAGCAAATATAGCTCCTTGAATCAAAAAAAAAGGAGGTAGTCAGAAAGTAGGAAACTGTAGGCCTGTTAGTCTAACATCTGTCATGGTTGCTATATTAGAAGCTATAAAGTTGTCATAGCAGGGCACTTGGAAAAAGTCAAGACAATCTGGCAGAGTCAACATGGTTTTGTGAAACAGAAATCAGATTTAACCAATTTATTCGAGATCTTTGATGGAGTCATATGGCTGTGGATAAAGGAAAACTGGTGGATGCACTGTACTTAGTCAAGGGGTCTAGAACTAGGGGTCACTTTAAAAAAGGTTGGCAACCAAGATGAGATTTTTTTCTGAGGGTCTTTTGTCTCTGGAACTCTCTTCATCAGAAAGCAGTGGGAAGCAGAGTGTTTGAATATTTTTAAGGCAGACCTAGATCGATCCTTGATTGATTATTGAGTGGGTAAAATGTTATCATAGACTCCCTGCAGTGCAGAAAGAGGCCAATTGGCCCATCGAGTCTGCACCGACAACAATCCCACCCAGGCCCTGTCCCCGTATATTTACCCACTAATCCCTCTAACCTACACATCCTGGGACACTAAGGGGCGATTTAGCATAACCATTCAACTTAATCCACACATCTTTGGACTGTGGGAGGAAACCGGAGCACCCAAAGAGAACCCATGCAGACACGGGGAGAACGTGCAAACTCCACACAGACAGTAACCCAAGTATGGGATCGAACCCAGGTCCCTGGAGCTGTGAAGCAGCAGTGCTAACCACTGTGCTATCGTGCCACATTAATCGGGGGTAGGCAGGAATGTGGGGTTGACATTGCAATCAGATTGGCTATGAATGGCAGAGCAGGCTTAAGGGGCTTACTCCTGCTCCTAGTTTGTACATTGTGTTCCCTGTATTATTTATATACTATTCTGCATTCTCTACTGTTGATGTGTATACATTATAGGCTTAAGTATGAATTCATAGAAACCCTACAGTGCAGAAGGAGGCCATTTGGCCCAGCAAGCCTGCACTGACAATAATCCCACCCAGATCCTATTCCCACAACCCCACATATTTACCCTGCAAATCCCCTCTGATGCTAAGGGATAACTGAACATGGCCAATCCGTCTAATTTGCACATCTTTGGACTGTGGGAAGAAACCGGAGCACCCGGAGGAAACCCTGAATGTGCAAGTATTAGATAATTTATGATAACTGACATATGAATTTTTAAAAAAGGAAAACAGACAATTAGATTTTTATTGTATAAAGTACAAGGCCAGTTGTTTAATTTGCTGTTTCAAAATTCTGGAACATTTATGACAAACACATTGCAAACCAATAGAGGGCAGTATTACACTGTTGGCATGCAATAGTATTATTAGCAAAATAAGTGAAGGAATAGCAGACTAGAAAGATGCAGGATGAGATGTGACCAGATGAGTTTTGAATTACTTAGTTTAGGCAGCCTGAAGCTCTCAAGCTCAGAGGAGGAATTTGAAAGATTAGTCTAGAGAGGTAACAACAGCATAAATGAAGATTTGAACATTAGTACGATTGTGGTAGGGATAGAGACGGGCAACATTTCAGAAGGGAATGCGAGTGACCTTGCTGGTGCACTAGATGTGGAGTTTGAAGTTCAGTTTAATGGCATAGGATAGCAAGGTCGCGCATCTTCAGGTTGAATTGAATTGGAATTTAAGAAGGATGATGAGATTAGGGATATATTATGGAGTTTCTGGCAGGCCTGAACAAGAACAGTGTTGGTATTACTGAACTGCACAAAATTCTGGCTCACCCTTGAAATGTTTGCTGTGCTTAGCAACGTGGATGTTTGAATAAAACTGATATCGCATGCAAATGGTGCTTTTCAGGCACAAATGTGAGGATGAAACCTGCATGATGCATTCCTGTAATTATAAAATGCCCATCTGTATTTGGGTGGTGTTATACTTCTGATAGAAAATGATGGGAGGAGTGAGTGTGTGAACAATACTTGCTGGTGAATCAGCATAACTCCAATAGAAAATTTGGGTGTAAAACTGATTGTGAGACCAGTATAATATCTATTGGGATTAATTTCCTGGCTGGCTCACAGTACTTCGGGGCGGCACGGTGGCACAGTGGTTAGCACTGCGCCAGGGACTCGGGTTCAATTCCGGCCTCGAGTGACTGTCTGTCTGTGTGGAGTTTGCACATTCTCCTAGTATCTGCGTGGGTTTCCTGTGGGTGCTCCGGTTTCCTCCCGCACTCCAAAGATTTGCGAGTTGGTTGATTGGCCATGGCAAATTGTCCCTTACTGTCAGGGGGATTAGCAGGGTAAATGCATGGAGTTACATGGATAGGGCTTGGGTGGGATTGTTGTCGATGCAGGCTCGATGGGCCAATTGGCCTCCTTCCGCACTGTAGGGATTCTATGAGATGACAATTTCCAATTTTGTTGACTCACCTAATGAAGGAGCAGCGCTCCGAAAGCTCGTGATTCCAAATAAATCTGTTGGACTTTAACCTGCTGTTGTCAGACTTCATACAATTTTGTGAGGTTAGTTTTATTGAATAATTGGCTTGGGACAATTATATATGCAAGCATTTAGTGGCTCAGATCTTCCAGTTAGCAGGTGTGCCTGCCTCGACTGCCACTTCAACCATCCACTTACCATTTTGTGATGGAGTCTTTGCATCTTCCAGGACTTGCTCCAGCAGCCAATCCACCTAAGCTACACATCTTTTGATTATGGGATGAAACCGGAGCATCCGGAGCAAACCCACGTAGACACGGGGAGAATGTGCAAACTCTACACAGACAGTCAAACCTCGGTCCCTGGTGCTGTGAGGCTAGTTAACCAGTGAGGCTAGCCACTGTGCCATCCCTATAAATAAAAATTCTAACAGGAGGACCCACTATCCATGGTTAACTAATGAAGTTAAGGAAAGCTCAAATTTAAGGGAAGAAGCAGATAATAGTGAAAAGATGCGTGGCGGGTTAGATGATTGTCAGAATATAGAGAATTGCAGAGAATAACAAAGGATAATCAGGAGAAAGAAATTAAAGTACGAGGAAGATGGCTGGAAATATAAAAACTGAGAGCAAGAGTTTCTACAGGTATTTAAAAAGGGAACAAAGTATAAAGTTTTAAAGCTAAAGTTTTAAGTTTATTTATTCATGTCACAAGTAGGCTTACAGTCACACTGCAATGAAGTTACTGTGAAAATCCCCCAGTCTCCACACTCCGGCACCTGTTCGGGTACACTGAGGGAGAATTTACCATGGCCAATGCACTTAACCAGCACGTCTTTTGGACTGTGGGAGGAAACCGGAGCACCCAGAGGAAACCCACGCAGACACGGGGAGAATGTGCAGACTGCACAGACAGTGAAAGTGAGCATTTGTCCTCTGAAGAGTGACAATTTAGGGGATTTAACAGTAGAAAATAAGTAAATGGAGATGAAATTAACAAATATTTTGCTTCCGTCTTCACTACAGAGGATACAAAAAACTTTCCAGAAATAGCCATAAATCAAAAGGTGGAAGGGAGAGAAATTATAATCATTAGGGAACTGGTACTGAGCAAACTGATGGATGTGCGGGCTGACAAGTCTTCAGGTCCTGATGGTCTTGATCCTCGTGTCTTCAATGAGGTGCCCTCCAAAAATGTTCACAATGTGCTGGGGGTAGCTTAAGTGCCTGAAGGTGGACACCCAGATGCAGATGCAGCTAAGGGCCCCTGTAGGGAAATTCCTCCAGTGGTGGCCTGGCTTCTTTTTCTGTTTTTTATTTATGTTTTAAATGATTTGTTGACATGTCTCCTCTATTTTGAAGTGCCCTCTCTGACGCTCACCCTGTACTGCAACTTATTGCTCTACTCAGGATGGAGTCCGATTGGCCCTCCAGCTTCAAGAGTCCACTCACTGCCCTTAATTGGACAGGGAACCTGCATCATTACCAATTAAAGGAATGCCTCTATGAAATTCCCAAAGAGCGACTGTATCCACCCCCTCTCTCTGGGTACAGGGACTTGTTTCCTGTTCCTAGAGGGACAACTCAGCCCAATGGGACAGGTTTTGCAGTCAGTGGTGAAACAATGCCACACACCACTGACTATGAAGTAAGTCTCGCTGGGAGATCTAGGGAGCTAGAGAATTCCACATCTATCACCACCCACCATAGTAACTTTTTAAAAATTCATCTCGGCCTTTTGGCTAAGATCAAGTGTAGTATGGATTGGATGCTGCGCTTGGTTGAGGTCATTAGGTTACATTTAAGCTTCATATTCATATGAAGCAATTTTTAAAAGCGGCATCTCGGCCTTTTGGCTAAGATGCAAATGTGATTAAGCCTTGGAGGAGGAAATCTCCCCCTCCTCCAATCAGCTTGGCTCATGTAGATCAAGCCCAAGACAGGTGTGTAGGCCCTGTCTTGTCAGCTTGGATCAGAAATGTCTCAACTTGTTGAGACTCTGAATTGGACTTGATTTGATTGAATTGGAAAAGTATATTTAAAAAAATTTGTGGGACATGGGCATCGCTGGCTGGCCAGCATTTACTGTCCATCCCTAGTTGCCCAAGGGCAGTTGTGAGTCAACCACATTGATGTGGCTCTGGAGTCACATGTAGGCCAGACCAGGTAAGGACGGCAGATTTCCTTCCCTAAAGTGAACTGGATGGGTTTTCCCAACAATCAACAATGGTTACATGGTCATCAGTAGATTCTTAATTCCAGATTCTTTTTATTGAATTCAAATTCCATCTGCTGTGCTGTGGCAGATGGTGGAATTTGAACCTGGGTCCCCAGAACATTAATTAGGCTTCTGGGTTAATAGTCTAGCGATAGTAACAGTTGGCCATCGCCTTCTATAATCACTGATCATGTTATAGTCAATCACATGGACACAGGTGAGGTCCCAGAGGATTGGAGGATAGCCAATGTGGTCCCGTTATTTAAGAAGGGTAGGAAGGATAACGCGGGTAATTATAGGCCGGTGAGCTTGACGTCCGTGGTGGGGAAGTTGTTGGAGAAGATTCTTAAAGATAGGATGTATGCGCATTTAGAAAGGAATAAACTCATTAACGATAGTCAACATGGTTTTGTGAGAGGGAGGTCATGCCTCACTAACCTGGTGGTGTTTTTTGAAGAAGTGACCAAAATGGTTGACGAAGGAAGGGCCGTGGATGTTGTCTATATGGACTTTAGTAAAGCGTTTGACAAAGTCCCTCATGGTAGGCTAGTGAAAAAGGTTGGATCCCATGGGATAAAGGGGGAGGTGGCTAGATGGGTGGAGAACTGGCTTGGTCATAGAAGACAGAGGGTGGTAGTGGAAGGGTCTTTTTCCGGCTGGAGGCCTGTGACTAGTGGTGTACCGCAGGGCTCTGTATTGGGACCTCTGCTGTTTGTGATTTATATAAATGATCTGGAAGAAGGAGTAACTGGGGTGATCAGTAAGTTTGCGGACGACACAAAACTGGCAGGACTTGCAGATAGTGAGGAACATTGTCAGAGGCTACAGAAGGATATAGATAGGCTGGAAAGTTGGGCAAGGAAATGGCAGATGGAGTTCAATCCTGATAAATGCGAAGTGATGCATTTTGGTGGGAATAATGTAGGGAGGAGCTACACGATAAATGGAAGAACCATAAAGGGTGTAGAGACGCAGAGGGACCTGGGTGTGCAAGTCCACAGATCTTTGAAGGTGACGTCACAGGTGGAGAAGGTGGTGAAGAAGGCATATGGCATGCTTGCCTTTATAGGACGGGGCATAGAGTATAAAAGTTGGGGTCTGATGTTGCAGATATATAGAACGTTGGTTCGGCCGCATTTGGAATACTGCGTCCAGTTCTGGTCGCCACACTACCAGAAGGACGTGGAGGCTTTGGAGAGAGTACAGAGGAGGTTTACCAGGATGTTGCCTGGTATGGAGGGGCTTGGTTATGAGGAGAGATTGGGGAAACTGGGGTTGTTCTCCTTGGAAAGACGGAGGATGAGGGGAGACTTAATAGAGGTGTATAAAATTATGAAAGGCATAGATAGGGTGAACGGTGGGAAGCTTTTCCCCGGGTCGGTGGTGACGTTCACGAGGGGTCATAGGTTCAAGGTGAAGGGGGGGAGGTTTAACACAGATATCAGAAGGACATATTTTACACAGAGGGTCGTGGGGGCCTGGAATGTGTTGCCGGGCAAGGTGGTGGAGGCGGACACACTGGGAACGTTTAAGACTTATCTAGACAGCTATATGAACGGAGTGGGAATGGAGGGATACAAAAGAGTGGTCTAGTTTGGACCAGGGAGCGGCGCGGGCTAATTGTTCTTTGTTTCTCGTTTCAAGGCTTCATTCTATGATCATCTTGCTGGTGCCAGTACAGAGCGAGACTGCGGATAGTTGGGAACCTGTCTCGGGGGCAGGGAATTCATATGGTGTTCGTGGAAGTGGAAATGACTCGGGTTGGGAAGCATTTTCCGATCGGGGCCATTGTGATCTCCTGGACTCGTTTCGATCGCCTCAGGGGGTCGGAGAGGAATTTCCCAGATTTTTTTTCCCCATATTGGCCCTGGGGTTTTCACTCTGGGTTTTCGCCTCTCCCTGGAGATCACATGGTCTGGAATGGGGGGGTGGGGGTGAGTTAATAGGTTGTAATGAACAAAGCATCGTAGCTGTGAGGGACAGCTCGGTGGATAGGATATTGGTATGTAGATAGGCTGGAAAATTGGGCGGGGATCCTGGATTCAGGATTCAATCCTGGACCGGGGAGCGGCGCGGGTTTGGAGGGTCGAAGGGCCTGTTCCTGTGCTGTATTGTTCTTTGTTCTTTGTTCAGTAAAGAATTTTCACAGACACACAGAACCAAAAAACACTTTAAAAAATACATGGAGCAAACTAAAGACTGGGACATTCACATGGAGAGACGGCAGGAGCTAATATATTTTGAGAACTTTTAAATTTTATTTTAAATTTAGCTTAAAAGAATCTACTAATTAATGACTAAATGTCTTTCAGGATCAATTCTGTTGCCCTAAATGATATCAATCATGCCACCATTAAAACCCAGTTACACCTGATTGAACAAGGTGGGGTTATATGGTTTCCAAAAGCGATGGGGGAGAGTGGGAAATTTCATGCTGATTTGATTGCTTGCAGGTCCATGACGGGGACAGAGGTGGGTGCCAGACTCAACATAGTCTGTGTTGGAGCACTGAGTAACAGATTGCAACTTAAAAGGATTTCCATGCTAATCTGAGCATGCCCTACATCCTGAAGTTATGCCCAGCTTTAGAAGGGTAATGATGACAAACACAGAGATTTTACTGTATATTCCTTTCCCTCTCCCCCTCTAAAACCATCAACCCAATGACCTCCCCACAAAATCTGGGCCACTGTAAAAGGCAAAGATGAAGTTTGTGAGGAAGTGATTGAATGGTGCAACACTGAGCTCCCCATAATTTAGGAGGTGGGATGTTGCCGTTGTGTGAGGTGGGTACAGTTTGGTATTTCAGAGAACCCAACCTGGAGGAATTAAATGGCTTGAGTGCCATCAACATGCCCTGTACTCTCGGGAATCTTGGCCGCCAAGATTCTGGGCCCTGTCTTCAGAGACGTTGAACATGTTGCTCTTAGTAAACAAAGATTCTGTCACTTGCCTAATGCATCTGTCAAGTGGTGAACCTTGCTTATGTTGGTGGCAAGGAAAGATCCAGTGGCATACATGTTTAATAGATAAACACGGGAAAAGTTATCCATGTGGTACCAATTAATTTCAGGTAAGCCTCCAAAATCATGGTAGGCTATGTGGCAGAAACATTGAACAAAGATATCTTTTGGTATCCCATTTTTGGACCTAGGTGGTCAAATGAAGAACCTGGGATAGCAGACTATATACATGTAAAAAAAACCTCGCATGTCATTGAACCTGTATTTGTTACCTCTTTGTAAATGCTTGTTCCTTGCCTAAAAATGTAGAGCCCTCAAAGGAATTTTCACCCTCATCACTTTGTTCGCTGCAAGTAGCAGTACTGCCGGAGAATAGTGAGAAGAGAAAACAAAAAAAAAAGCACATCCCCACCACCACAGTAACGCAAATTAATCGAGAAAGCAAATGTAACCAATTATTAGTGCTGAGCTTCTAATCATGGTTTGATACAGTAATCTATCTCATAGAAATCATAGAAACCCTACAGTGCAGAAAGAGGCCATTCGGTCCATCGAGTCTGCACTGACCACAATCCCATCCAGGCCCTACCCCCATATCCCTACATATTTACCCACTAATCCCTCTAATCTACGCATCTCAGGACTCTAAGGGGCAATTTTAGCATAGCCAATCAACCTAACCCGCACATCTTTGGACTGTGGGAGGAAACCGGAGCACCCGGAGGAAACCCTATCTGTCAGGATCCAACTTCAGCAGCCCAGTACGAAAGGTTGATCAGCCCCGACATTATATGGTTGAGCTCAGTGTTTGGATTGCAGCTGACCAGCAAAGAACCCGTTTACATCGTTTACAACTTACAAAAAGACTGGTAATTCAATCAGCAGAAAGTACCCAAGTTCCTTTGCGATAAAATGCTGTCTGCTGCACGTTGGGCTCATGACTCTATGGTCCCTTGGCCAAATCAAGATGGCCTGTTACAAAGCCTCATAAAATGGCTACCTGGAGCTTTATTAGATTAGGAAGAATCAGAATGCACAATAGTCACCTGAGACTTCACTAAAACATACAGTAATTTATTTACTACTGTGGTTTATTTCAACACTTAAATAACAAAGATTGATCTGTGGTCCTTTGGCAATGTTAAACTGAAAGATGCACGTTTCAGATTGCTCTGCGTTTACTGCAAGATAGATAATTAGACACAGATAATCTTAATTATAAAAGTCTTGCCCTACAGGGTTTGCATCATTAACTGTGTTGAATGCCTACTGGCAGATGTTTGACCAAAGTCTATGCTGAGCCAACTGTAATGATATGTATAATCCATTGCTCCTTCAAAGAATTCATTCATTTAAAAATAATGTTTTTTTAATATAAAAAGGGCGAGTTGAAGAACAAATGCAAAATTTCTTATCTATGTTAGAAAAAACTTAGAAACTTTCAATATGTTCTTATAATGGAAAAAAACTAAATGCCTATGGACTAATCAGAATAAAATAACTTATCTGAAATACATCTAAAATGACCTAGACCAAACCATCTACCAACCAATGTATCGCATAATTAAGCAACTCGTTCTGAACAGGAAACTTTGAACCACTTAGCTGTATGTCACACATCATCCAGCTCTGCTTACCATATTTCAGACCACAATATGACTGATTGTGGTATTAGCTTGATCCCATCATAGTTGGAAGTTTGAAAACATCGCCCCCCCCGGTAACAATTGCCCCCTCCCAATGAGTTCTTTCTGGAGAGGGATGATAAGACTTTAAAACCTTCTACATGCAGAAATTTCTATGAGTAAATCGACCAATATATCACGTTAAAAAGTGCATAAGCAACTGGAAATATCAGTCTGGAGTATTTATCGATGATGTGGGTGTCAATCCAAATGTATCCTCTTAAGATTTTTTCCTTGTTTTCAGTTGGCTCATCAGCAATTGGTGGATTCACCAGTGTTCTGTCCTGCTTCTCTCCGTTTTGTGGTATATAATCAGGTCCGGCATATTCAGCCAGATTGCTGACCTCCCCGTCACTGTAAGTACGTTCTACCATTAATGGTTTTGGCTGAGGTATTGTACACGTGCAAGGTAGCTGTAACAGGAGACACTAATATTAATGATCAAAATACATAGAAACATACATAGAAAATAGAAGCAGGAGTAGACTGCTCGGCCCTTCCAGCCAGCTCCACCATTCATTTTGATCATGGCTAATCATCAAATTCAATACCCTGATCCCGTTTTCCCCCCATATCACTTGATCCCTTTAGCCCCAAGAGCTATATCTAATTTCTTCTTGAAATCACACAATGTTTTGGCTTCAACTACTTTCTGTGGTAGTGAATTCCACACATTCACCACCCTCTGGGTGAAGAAATTTCTTCTCACCTCCAAAGAGGTGTGGGTTAGATGGATTGGCCATGCTAAATTGCCTCTTAGCGTCCCAAGATGTGTAGGTTAGGGGGATTAGCCACAGGAAATGTATGGGATAGGGCGGGCGAACAGGCCTGGGTAAGGTGCTCTGTCAGAGAGTCGGTGCAGGCTCGATGGGTTGAATGGCTGCTTTGGCACTGTAGCAGTTCTATGATTCCCTATCCTAAAAGGTTTATCCCTTATCCTCAAACTATGACCCTTAGTTCAGGACTCCCCCACCATCGGGAACATTCTTTCTGAATCTACCCTGCCTAATTCTGTTAAAATTTTAAGTTTTCATGTTTGTACGAATACTGAGGATGCTGGAAATCTGAAATAAGAACAAAAATGCTGGAAGTATTCAGCAGATCAGGCAGCATCGGTGGAGATGAACAGAGTTTTAGGTTGATGACCTTCCATCAGCCCCAGGGTAAAAATACAATTCTTTATTATTTTGCCCTGCTTTAAGGGATGCCCTGGGGCGGCATGGTGGCACTGCTGCCTCACAGTTCTAGGGACACGGGTTCGATTCCCAGCTTGGGTCATTGTCTGTGCGGAGTCTGCACATTCTCCCCGTGTCTGCGTGGGTTTTCTCTGGGTGCTCTAGTTTCCTTCCACAGTACGAAAGACATGCTGCTTATGTGCATTGGCCATGCTAAATTCTCCCTTCGTGTACCCGAACAGGCGCCGGAGTGTAGCGACTAGGAGATTTTCACAGTAACTTCATTGTTGTGTTAATGTAAGCTTACTTGTGACACTAATAAGTAAGCTTTAAACCTTAAAGAAATGTTAGTGTAAACGATTAGACACTAAGGATCGACTTCAGATGATTAATATGTTGACCCCACAGGATGAAACAAAAATAAGTAGTCAAAGGACAACATGATACTCATTTTCTCACCTTTTCCCGTAGCTTTCTTTCCTTTCTCTCTTGTACTGTAGTTAGGTAATTCACAGCTGCGTACTCCAACACCGAGAGAAAAACAAACACAAAACTAACCCACAGGTAAATGTCCACAGCTTTAATATAGGACACCCTTGGCATGGAAGCATTCACACCCGTGATGATGGTGGACATAGTTAAAACTGTCGTTATACCTGGAATTATAGGGAGAGGACATGCTTTACAAATTCATAATCAAGAATTTAGACAATTCTGACAAAAGGTATGATCGCTAATTGTACTGATGCAAACGTATCCAGTTATCCGTTAGCTTTGTTTCAAACTGAGAAACCGTAAAGGAGGACCAAGATCCACTATAATGACATTATCAAGACAAAAAAGTTTAGATAAAAAGTAACATAAGAAGTAGTAATAGAAAACCTGGGCTTTAAAACGTATAGGTAACAGAAGGAATGGAAAACTGAGCGAGGTGCGCAGTTCTCAAGTTTTGGGAAAGAATAAGTTAAATTAGGAGAAGATGCATCTAAATTTTGAGTGATAAAGAAGATCTTAAAAGGAACAAAGAAGGAAAGGTAAGAGGAGCAATAACAATAAGCCATAATCTATTCAGAAAGAAGCACAAGGTAATGACTGTGAGAGGGAGTTGGGGGATAGGGGGAGGTTAGTAATTAAGGGATTAATCACTGCAGCATTGTTATAGCGATTATCTCTGAAAAATTGCACCTCAACAAGTATCTTTACATTGTCCCACAAGTATATCACTATATATTCAACAGGGTGAACAATTGTACAATCTACAATGATAGAGGACACCTTCCTCAATCTGGGCTCGGCAAATAATAGCAAATGGGACATGCGCTCTCATCAGCTCAATTTTTCAATATCTACTGTGCTTAGTCAATCCACTGATAGCTCCCTAATAAGAGAAAAGATTCAGGAAGGAAGTCTTAGATATGCTTTGCCTCTAATTTCAATTGATTCTCAGCTGTGTAAGTAGCACTCTCACGTCTGAGTCAGAAGGTTGCACGTTTAAGTTTTACTCTGGAAACTTGAGCACAAAATCGAGGCTGACACTGCAGTGCACTGTGGGGAGTCTGCTGCACTGTCAGAAATGATGTCTTTCAACTGAGGCATTAGAATGAGAATGCGATCCCCACATCAACTTCAGCCGGCTAAGCTCTCTGAAGGAATACACCATTAGACTTTTGATTCTGTACTTTGGACTCGTGTGAAACAATAATAATTATTTTTTCTGTGGTCCTCACCCTCTACCTCTTTCTTTCCTTTATCCCTCTTTGATTGTGTGAATATACCGGGGTTACTTTGCAAACCCTCTTCCTGTGTTTGAGTATTTATAAAATAAACAAATCTTATGACTTTACCCTATCTCAAGTTTGTGATGGGGTTATTAACAGAGGATTTGATCACCACAAAGTGTGGGGGAAATTAGGCCACCACTTAAAAAGGGGGAAGTAAAAAAAAACCACCTTTCTGGAGAGGAGGAATTAGGACTGTTTTAAATTAAGTCTTCTCCTTTTTGGAACACTTAGAAACGTCTAAAAGTCCAAAACTACCTGTAGAATGGTAGCAGATGGACCCACATTCCTCTCTACACTCCTGTTGACACTTCCACAAGGTCTTAGCCACTCTGAGCTGAATTCCACCAGGACACAAACATTTACTGCATCTTATTGGTGTTGCTGCTTTGGTTCTGATTTTCTTACCTAATGGAACTCTGGCGGGTACAGCTCGACGATCAATCCAGAATGAAACCCAGGACAGCATGACCATCAGGGTCGCTGGGAAGTAGGTCTGTAGCAAGAAGAAGAAAATGTGGCGATGCAGTGTAAAATTGATGTACAGGCGATTGTACCAACCTGTGGGTTGACAAAGGAGATGAATGGTCATCATTATGTCCCATTAACTCAGCAATGTTGTGAAGAGAAGGTTTAACATACAGATCATTTTCAGTTTAAACTGAACAAAATAGCCTGTTTAGATGACATTTGAAAATGAAAATGCAATGTAATTTTAATGATGTGGAGATGCCGGCGTTGGACTGGGGTGGGCACAGTAAGAAGTCTCACAACACCAGGTTCAAGTCCAACAGGTTTATTTGGTATCACGAGCTCTCGGAGTGCTGCTCCTTCATCAGGTGAATGGAGAGTTGGGTTTACAAATAGGGCATATATAGACAAAGACTCAATTGCAAGATAATGGTTGGAACGCGAGTCTTTATAGGTAATCGAATCTTTACAGATACACACAAAGTGACTGGAGAGTGGGTTAATCACAGGTTAAAGAGGTATGAATTGTCTCAAGCCAGGACAGTTAATAGGATTTTGCAAGCCCAGGCCAAATGGTGGGGGGTTACACGTAGTGTGACCTGAACCTAAGATCCTGGTTGAAGCCGTACTCATGTGTGCGGAACTTGGCTATCAGTTTCTGCTCGGCGCTTGTGGTGTTTCTTGAAAGCCACCTTGGAGAATGCTTACCCGAAGATTGGAGGCTGAATGCCCTTGACTGCTGGAGTGTTCCCCGACAGGAAGGGAACACTCCTGTCTGGTGATTGTCGAGTGGTGTCCTTTCATCTGTTGTTATAGGAGCAGCAGTCTGAAATCTCGTGATACCAAATAAACCTGTTGGACTTTAACCTGGTGTTGTGAGACTTCTTACAATGTAATTTTAGTTTGTTTAAAATTACAACTTTGATGTCCTCAAGAACAAGATGGACAGCATGGCTGTAGGTAGGGTAGGGGAATGTGGGTGATCACTAGATCAAGTGTACCGAGCCACAAATATAGATGTCATGCCTTGGATTTAGATTCACTGGAGAGTGTGTGCATTCAGAAATATCGTGGGACTGGAACAAAGAACAAAGAACAGTACAGCACAGGAAGGAGGCCCTTTGGCCCACCAAGCCTCCGCCATCACATGACACCTTTCTAAACTAAAGACCTTTTATCCATATTCTTCTATTCCCTGCCTAAGCAAGTATCTGTCAAGACTCCTCGTAAATATTGCTATTATATCTGTTTCTACCACATCCTCTGGCACCACATTCCAAGCACTTACCACCCTCTGTGTAAAAACGTGCCTCTTATATCTCCTTTAAATTTTCCCCCTTTTACCTTAAACCTGTGTCCCCTAGTAATTGGTATTTCTACCCTGGGAAAATGACTCCAACCATTAATTCTATCCATGCTTCTCATAATTTTGTAAACTTCCATCAGGTCGCCCCTCAGCCTCCATCGCTCAACTGAAAACAAACCAAGTTTGTCCAATCACTCCTCACAGCTAATACCCTCCAAACTATGGGGAGGAATTGCAGAGACACGAACTAGAATTTTCCACACAGCTTTGAAAGTGACAAAGGTAGCAAAAGATAGCAAAATTGCTGCATCACTGTCCAACAAAGGTAGGAAATGAACCAAGATAATTATCAGGCAGTTTATTTTAACCTTTGCTGTCAGTAAATCTCTTGCATTCATAATATGGCATAAAACACCTTGAAAAGTGATGGCTCAGACAGGGAGCTGTCAACATCCAGTTGCGCTCGATTAACATGTTTCTAGGTAAATGTAATGTGATAGATGTTTATACATAATTAAGGACCCTCCCCCCCCCCCATGCACCCTGGACATACTTTCTTCCACCTTCTTCCATCAGGAAAAAGATACAAAAATGTGAGGTCACGTACCAACCAACTCAAGAACAGCTTCTTCCCTGCTGCTGTCAGACTTTTGAATGGACATACCTCACACGAAGTTGATCTTTCACTGCACCCTAGCTATGACTGTAACATTACATTCTGCACTCTCTCCTTTCCTTCTCTATGAATGGTATGCTTTGTCTGTATAGCAAGAAACAATACTTTTCACTGTATACTAATACATGTGACAATAATAAATCAAATCAAAACAAATCAAAACATGGATTGTCATAAGGTGTTTGATAAAAGACTTGGGGCTTGATTCTTCTCCATAATTGTACCCAAAATCAGCCTTGAGAGATCTGTGCACAGGAACCCCCAGGTTCCAGAACATTCTTTAGAACTAACAAAAAAAACTAACAAAACAAAATTAGAACTCTGCCATTAAGTAGATATTGCCTCTCCTCATTTCTTCCACCAAAGTGCATCATGTTACATTTTGCTGTGTTAAATTCCATCTGTGATTTGTCTGCCCACACTGCAAGCCAACCATCTTCTGTTGCAGTCACTTGGTGTCATCTTCAGAGTTAGCTGCACCTCCCAGTTTAGAAATATCAACAAATTTTCAAATTTTGCAATGTACTCCAATATCCCAATTCATTTATGTATGTCAAAAAAGCAGTGATCCTAGCACTGAGCGTCGGGGAGCACCACTGTCTGCAATCTTCCAGTCTGAGAAATAACCTTTTATGACAACTCATTGTTTTCTGCCCTTAAGCCATTTTTCATTAAATCCAAGCCGACACTAACGCTGCTACTCCATGATCTTCAATTTTATGTGATACTTTGTCAAACGCTTACTTAAAATCCATAAAGGCAATGTCCATTGTATTTCCTTCATCAACAAATTCAAGTAGATTATTCCAATGTGATCTGCCTTTCACAAATCCATGCTGGTTGTCCTATTAACTCAACCTCTCCAAGTACCTACTGATTTTTTTGCCTTGATTATAATTTAAGTTTTAAGTTTACTTATTAGTGTCACAAGTAGGCTTACATTAACGCTGCAATGAAGTTACTGTGAAAATCCCTTGGTCGTCGGCACCTGTTCGGGTACACTGAGGGAGAATTTAGCATGGCCAATGTGCCTAACCAGCATGTCTTTCAGACTGTGGGAGGAAACCAGAGCTCCCGAAGGAAATCTACGCAGACACAGGGAGAATATGCAGACTCCACACAGACAGTGACCCAAGCCAGGAATCGAACCCAGGTCTCTGGCTGTGTGAGTCAGCAGTGCTAACCACTGTGCCACTGTGCCACCCATTTATACAATCTCACCCACCACTGATTTGAAACTGACCAGCCTGCCATTACTAGGAATGTCCTTATGCACTTGTGTGAATTAAGGTGTCACATTTGCTACTTTCCAATCCTCTGGCACTTCATTTGTATCTAGGAAAGATCGGAAGATTATGGCAAGCCTTCCACTCCATTCACCTCACCTCACCTCACCTCCACTCCACCCACCTCCACTGCATTCCACTCCCCTCACCTCCACTCCACCCCCACTCCCTTGAGCAACCTTGGGTGCAAGCCATTTGGACGAGGCGAATTGTCCAAACACATGACTGAACTCCAAATGAAAACTGTGAAGTTTTGAAAATTGCTTATTTTGTTAGTTTAATTTCTTTGTCCAGCATAGTCTTTTGCCTTATTAATGCAGTGAGATTTGACTTCAACATTCCCCCTCATCACTCGCCCCATCTATTTGCCACACCTGTTCCATGCTATCCATCTCCCCTGCACCATCCCTCCTACCCCCCCGGACATGAAAGCAACAAAACTACATATTCAGATTGGATCCAAGACACTAATTACTTTGATTTAAGTTAAAAAATATACAAATTAAAACATGAACTTGAAAAGAAAAATATCTCCCTAAAAAGAATTTAAAATAAATATACGACCTGTACTACTGTAAAAGGCCAGCTTGGTGGTTGTGCGGAATTCTTGTATCATGAACTGAGATAGAGAAATCTTTTCGTCTGTCGTCAATGAATTATTGCCGCTCTTCCAGTACAGCATGAGGTCATCATCAGTGTATGCATCTGGAGAGAACATGGATCAAAGGCAATATGGTTTTAGTAGTTTGGATAAATAGGATAGGGCTCAATTAAATAATCCTTGCAGTGCTGATATAATATGATGAAATGTATACATGTTGTAAAATCTCTGCAGAGACTAAAACAAACCATTGACCAGAAACTGAACTGGATTAGCCACATAAATACTGTAGCTACAAGAGCAGGAGAGTAGCTGGGAATTCTGTGGTGAGTAACTCACTTCCTGACTCCCCAAAGCCTGTCCCCAGTCTACAAGGCACCAGTGATGGAATACTCTCCACTTGCCTGCATGAGTGCAGCTCGAACAACACTCGAAAAACTCAATACCACTCAGGGCAAAGCAGCCCGCTTGACTGGCAGCTTGTACAGCTCCTTAAATATTCCCTCCCTCCACTGTCAATGCAGAGTGACAGAAGTGTGCATCATCTGCAGCCAATCGCAAAAGCTCCTTCAACAGCATTCTACCATCTAGAATAAGGGCAGCTGACGCCTGGGTACACCACCACCTGCAGGTTCTCCTCCAAGCCACACACCATCCTGAATTGGTACTGTATCGCTGTTCCTTCACTGTTGCTGGGTCAAAATCCTAGGACTCCCTCCCTAACAGCATGGTGGATCTACCTACACTCGGTGGATGGCAGTGGTTGAAGAACCATGCCTGGAATTCTCTGGTCTCACACGCCCTGCTTTCGCTGCCAGTGAGAATGGAGAATTTGGCGCTCAGCCAAATCTTCACTCACAGCAGCGGGACCGGATAATACCAGTCATGGGCGAGGCTGGATAATTCCGGCTCACTTTTCAAGATTTAGGACGGGCAATAAATGCTGGCCTTGCCAATGACTGTCATATCCCATGAATAAATTATTAAAATAACCAGCTAAGAATCTGGCCTTGCAATATAGTGTAGCATTTCACATTATAGTTGATAGAATGGCAGATATTAGGTGCAGCACAAAGATAATCTTTATAACAGATATATTTTAAATGAAATGTGAGTCGTTAGCATGGGATATGGGATCTTGGGTTTCATAAGTAGAGGTATTGAATGAGAAAGGCAAGGATGTTGGGCTAAACATGTATAAAACTCTGGTTAGGCCACAACTTTGTAGCCAGCTCTGGTCACCAGACTTTAGTAAGGATGTGAGCTCTTGAGAGAGTGCAAAGGTAGTTTACTAGAATTTACGAGGTATTCTGCGATTCTATTCTAACCAGCATGGAGGGGACTGGTTCTGGGAAGCCCAGTTGTGACTCCAAGTGTGTTGGGAGTGGATAGCATTTCTGCCTGGGAGTCTGAGTCTATGGGAAATTGAACTTTAACTGCCATACCTCAGTTAGGTGCTGCGTGAAGGCATGAGAGAGAGTTCAGGAAAGATTCACAAGAATGGTTCCAGGGATGAGGAACTTCAGTTATGAAGATGAGAAGTTAGCACTGTTTTCCTTGGAGACGAGAAGACTGAGAGGAGATTTAACAGAGACATTCAAAATCATGAGGGGTCTGGACAGAGACAGGGAGAAACCGTGCCCACTCATGAAACTGGAGAACGAGAGGGCACAGATTGAAAGCAGTTGGTTAAAGAAGCAAAAGCGACCTGAGTAAAAACATTTTTATGCGGTGAGTGATTAGGTTGCGCAATGTGCTGCCTGAGTGAGAGTGTGGCGGAGGCAGATTCAACTGAAGCATTCAAAAGGGAATTAGATAGTTATCCGAAAAAGAAGAATATGCAGGGTTGGGGGGAGGGGTGGGGTGGAGGGGTGGGAGCTGGCAATAAGTGAACTGCTCATTCAGAGAGCTGGTGCAGAGACAATGGCTTCCTTCTGCCCTGGAACAATTCAGTAATTCTGTGAAGATTGGGCAGCACAGAACCCATCTGCTGGCACCAAAGGAAAGCTGCTGGTGCTGAGGTAAATCTGGGACAGGATGTTCTCAGGGTCTCCTTGGCTGAGAGAAGGTAGCCTGGGGCAGTGGAAGCCGTACTTTCTGTGGCCACGATGAGCTTTCCTGCTCCTCCTCACTCCACAGAAAGTTGCTTCACTTACTTTCAGTGGCATTGCTGGCTTCATAATAACTATAGGAGTGGTCACTGTGGGCGCCCTACTCAGGACTCGGTCCAAAGGTCATTAGGACGCCATGAAATCTGAATTACATGTAGTAGGGTGGAGCCCCAACTATCCCTATTTTAAAAATGTGTCATGGGACTGAACGCCATTGGTAACGCTAGCATTTATTGGCCATCTCTAATTGTCCCTGTGGTTTTCGGGGATCTTCCGACAAAGTTACCACAGACTCTTGGCACAGACCTGGACACTCATCCCTCTGTGCTCTTGCAGCCACCTCATTCTAATCCTCTAATTAATTCACTACCACAACAGTGTTCAAAACATTTGGAACTATTTCATACTTCGAAGAGAACATTAAGTTACATTATGAATTTCCTGCTGAGGTGATTCGATTTTTGCCACAAGCGAGTTTAACGAAATGATTAAGTTTTGACGTGACACAACGCCTGACTTACAGCTTTCAATTTCCAGTGAGCAGCTCTGGGTATCGAGTGGAAAGCGACTGAAGTCCATATAACACATTGACGTTACTGTAACCCTGTAAGCAACATATCAATTACTGTGACTATTGGTGTGAGCTAAAACACAAATGCACTAATGCTCAGCAGTAGGGTTGCCCACCCTCCAGGAATTAAAAGTCAATCTCCAAGACACTGTCACGTGCAACTCTGGAGAAAAACCATCGGGACATTAAAAAATATTTTTTTTACATATTCTTTGAACATTTCTCTTTACCAGTTATAAAAATATTTTAAAAATGAGGGGTGGGGGAGATGTTGAATTGACTCAGTCAAGCATCATCCAATTGGATAATGAGTCCTTTTGCTTTCCAATTGGCATTGGAAAGCAGTGCATCACAAGGAAGGATGTGTTGGTTGACTAATGGCTGGAGTACGGGGAGGTTTTGGCATAGTGACATTGTCACTGGACGAGTGATCCAGAGACCCAGGATAACATTCTGGGCATTTGGTGAAATTTGAATTCAGTAAAAATTTGGAATTACATGTCTAATGATGACAATGAAACCATTGTCGATTGTCGTAAAAACCCAAGTGGTTCACTAATGTCATTTAGGGAAGGAAATCTGCCATCCTTACTGGTTTTGCCTACGTTTAACTCCGGGCCCAGCAATGTGGTCGACTCTTAAATGTCCTCTGAAATGACCTCAGTTCAAGGACCCTTAGGGATGGGCAATAAATGCTGGCCCAGTCAGCGATGCCCACATCACATGAATAAAAATAAATGTGGGCACACAAACCTCTGGGAATACATCTGATCACAGTTGCTAGCCCAACTCAGCAGGGGAGCAGTTGGCAAGAACAGCTCGATTTCACACTCTGTTATCACCAATCTACAATTTTAACACCATTGGGTTTTGATGGTGGATAAGGCTCCTCAAGGGTGAGGTTCTGTAAATAAACCCTCCCTCCACCCCCATGACCTTCCTGACGGGGCTTTTCTTCTCTTGGGAACTCTCTAGCAGCCTGACTTTAGTTCATTTCTGTCAACCAACTAGCACTTACAGCCAGAAACAACCAAGCAGCTGGATAGCAAGATTTAAATAAGATCTGACAGATATGAATTGCCAGAACCCTGACTCAGATTTCCATGAGGGATTACCATCCATTCCTGAAAGCGTTTTAAGTCATTGAATGCAGCTGATTTCCTTTGTGAAATAGAACCATAGAACCATAGAAAATTACAGCTCAGAAACAGGCCTTTTGGCCCTTCTTGTCTGTGCCGAACCATTCTTTGCCTAGTCCCACTGACCTGCACTTGGACCATATCCCTCCACACCCCTCTCATCCATGAACCCGTCCAAGTTTTTCTTAAATGTTAAAAGTGACCCTGCATTTACCACTTTATCCGGCAGCTCATTCCACACTCCCACCACCCTCTGCGTGAAGAAGCCCCCGCTAATATTCCCTTTAAACTTTTCTCCTTTCACCCTTAACCCATGCCCTCTGGTTTTTTTCTCCCCTAGCCTCAGCGGAAAAATCCTGCTTGCATTCACTCTATCTATACCCATCAAAATCTTGTACACCTCTATCAAATCTCCCCTCATTCTTCTACGCTCCAGGGAATAAAGTCCCAACTTATTCAATCTCTCTCTGTAACTCAGCTTCTCAAGTCCCGGCAACATCCTTGTGAACCTTTTCTGCACTCTTTCAACCTTATTTACATCCTTGCTGTAACTAGGTGACCAAAACTATTCACAATACTCTAAATTCAGCCTCAGCAATGCCTTATATAACCTTACCATAACACTCCAACTTTTATACTCGATACTCCGATTTATAAAGGCCAATGTACCAAAGGCACTCTTTACGACCCTATCCACCTGTGACGTCACTTTTAGGGAATTCTGTACCTGTATTCCCAGATCCCTCTGTTCAACTGCACTCTTCAGAGTCCTACCATTTACCCTGTACGTTCTACTTTGGTTTGTCCTTCCAAAGTGCAATATCTCACACTTGTCTGCGTTAAATTCCATTTGCCATTTTTCAGCCCATTTTTCTAGTTGGTCCAAATCCCTCTGCAAGCTTTGAAAACCTTCCTCACTGTCCATTACACCTCCAATCTTTGTATCATCAGCAAATTTGCTGATCCAATTTACCACATTGTCATCCAGATCATTGATATAGATGACAAACAACAATGGACCCAACACCGATCCCTGCGGCACACCACTAGTCACAGGCCTCCACTCAGAGAAGCAATCCTCCACAACCACTCTCTGGTTCTTCCATTGAGCCAGTGTCTAATCCAATTTATTACCTCCCCATGTATACCCAGCGACTGAACCTTCCTAACTAACCTCCCATGAGGGACCTTGTCATAGGCCTTGCTGAAATCCAGGTAGACAACATCCACCGCCTTCCCTTCATCCACTTCCCTGGTAACCTCCTTGAAAAATTCTAATAGATTGGTCAAACATGACCTACCACGCACAAAGCCATGTTGACTCTCCTTAATAAGCCCCTGTCTATCCAAATATTTGTAGATCCTATCCCTTATCACACCTTCAATAACTTGCCCACCACCGATGTCAAACTTACTGGCCTATAATTCCTCGGATTTCTTTTGGAACCTTTTTTAAACAACGGAACAACATGAGCCACCCTCCAATCATCCGGCACCTCCCCTGTGAATATTGACATTTTAAATATGTCTGCCAGGGCCCCTGCAAGTTCAACACTAGCTTCCCTCAAGGTCCGTGGGAATACCCTGTCCGGTCCTGGGGATTTATCCAGTCTGATTTGCCTCAAGACAGTGAGCACCTCCTCCCCTTTAATCTGTAAAGGTTCCATGACCTCCCTACCTGTTTGCCCTATTTCCATAGACTCCATGCCCGTTTCTCAGTAAATACGGATGCAAAAAAACCATTTAGTATCTCCCCCATCTCTTTTGGTTCCATACACAGTCTACCACTCTGGTCTTCAAGAGGACCAATTTTATCCCTCACTATCCTTTTGCTCATAACATACCTATAGAAGCTCTTTGGATTTTCCTTCACTCTGTCTGCCAAAGCAACCTCATGTCTTCCTTTAGCCCTCCTGATTTCCCTCTTAAGTAGCTTCTTGCACTTTTTATACTCCTCGAGCATCTGATCTGTTCCTTGCTGCCTGAACATTTCATACAACTCTCTCTTCCTCTTAATCAGTGTTACAATCTCCCTCGAGAACCAAGGTTCCTTATTCGTATTTACTTTGCCTTTAATCCTGACAGGAACATACAAACTCTGCACTCTCAAAATTTCTCCTTTGAAGGCCTCCCACTTTCCATTTACATCCTTACCAGAGAACAGCCTGTGCCAATCCACACTTCCCAGAACCCTTCTCATTTCATCAAATTTGGCCTTTTTCCAGTTCACAACTTCAACCCGAGGACCAGATCTATCCTTATCCATGATCAGGTTGAAACTATTGGCATTATGACCACCGGATCCAAAGTGTTCCCTCACACTCACATCCATCACCTGCCCTAACTCATTTCCCAATAGGAGATCCAATATTGCATTCTCTCGAGTTGGCACCTCTATATACTGATGTAGAAAATTTTCCTGAACACATTTTACAAACTCTACCCCGTCTAAACCTTTAACAGTATGCGAGTCCCAATCTATATGCGGAAAATTAAAATCCTCTACTATCACAACTTTGTGTTTCTTGCAGTTGTCAGCTATCTCCCTGCTGATTTGCTCCTCCAATTCTCGCTGACTATTGGGTGGTCTATAATACAACCCCATTAATGTGGTCATACCTTTCCTGTTTCTCAGCTCCACCCACAGGGCCTCTGTAGACAAGCTCCCTAATCTATCCTGCCTGAGTACCACTGCAACATTTTCCCTGACCAACAATGCCCCCCCCCCCCCCCCCCCCCTTTTGTCCCTCTGCCTCTATCCCGCCTGAAACATTGGAGCCCTGGAACATTGAGCTGCCAGTCCTGCCCCTCCTGTAGCCAAGTTTCACTCATGGCTATAATGTCATATTTCCATGTGTCTATCCATGCCTTCAGCTCATCTGCCTTCCCCACAATACTCCTGGCATTGAAATAGACACACCTCAAAAGGTTATTTCCACCACACTCAACCCTTCCATTTGTGATTTTGCTTGAACTAACCTGTCTTTTTACCCCTGCTCCACTATCTGCTCTGGCACTCTGGTTCCCATCCCCCTGCAAATCTAGTTTAAACGCTCCCCAATAACACTAGCAAACCTCCCTGCAAGTATATTGGTCCCCTTGTAGTTTAGGTGTAACCCATCTCTCTTGTACAGGTCTCACCTGCCCCAGAAGGGGTCCCAATGATCCAATAAATTGCTGTGAAGTTTCTGTAAAATTGCTACAGTTGCAAAAAGCTGCACAAACAAGATGGACAATGGACAGAGGGCCCGATTTTACCATCAAGTTGCGCCCACTTTCTGGCATGAAAATTTGGTAAAGTCAGCAATGAGGCAAGTAACACAATCTGCGCCCACCTCCGCGCCAGTTCCCCCTTTACCAAGGCCCAAAAATGGTCACGATCGGGACCGCACCCGAAACGTACGTGATGGCCATTTAAATGCATTTGCATGCACTTAAATTGACTTAATGGGCTACACGTCCAACTTTAGACATAGACATAGACATAGAACAGTACAGCACAGAACAGGCCCTTCGGCCCACGATGTTGTGCCGAGCTTTATCTGAAACCAAGATCAAGCTATCCCACTCCCTATCATCCTGGTGTGCTCCATGTGCCTATCCAATAACCGCTTTTACCAGCGGTAACGTGCATTTACCAGCACGCCCCCCTTTACCACCGCGTTCGCCCATCCAGATTCGCTGAGAAACAGACATGCTCTACAGAAGTCCGATTCGGGTGCTCCAGTTAGTGAGGAGGTAAGTGCCGAGCGTCCGACGGCTCTCTGCTTGAGGTCAGTGGAGGAGGGGGAGGGCGTGTGCGCTGCCGCTCTGCCTGGGATCAATGAGGGGGAAGGAAGGTCCGCTGCCACTCTGCCTGAGATTGGTGAGGGACAAGGGGGGGTCTGCAGCCACTCTGCCTGTGATCAGTGAGGGGGATGAGGGGGTCTGCTGCCACTCTGCCTGTGATCAAGGTGGGGGAAGGGGGTGTCTGCTGCCACTGCCTCAGATCAGTGAGGGGAAAGGGGGGGAGGGGCCCACGATTGGCTTGGGTGGTGGAGGGGGTGAGGGAATAAGAGGATCAGTAATGTTGTGGGGGTGGGGCAATGTCTGTGGGGGACAGGGGGAGGCATTATGCGGCCCAGGAATGATGTGGCAGGGGAGCAGCATTCTATCATTTTTTTTCTGCGCACGCGCAGTTGGAGGTGCCGATTGGAGCTGCAGGATTTCAGGCGTGTTAAACCCCACCCACGAGCTTCTTCAGCGCGATACAGAATTGCTGATATTTTTGCAGGCAGAGTGTGTACGGGGGTGCCTCAGACTGGGTCTAAAAGCCGGATCTGAAACACTCCCAGTTTTAAGTCTGCCCAGCACTTAGTATCAAAGTGGTAAAATTGTGCCCAGAGAGTCTGGGAACTTTGATAGACCACAAGACAGCCATAAATCTGCCAGTCCTTGAATGTTATCTGGAAAGCAGTGATTTATGTGCTGAATGGATAGTGTGGATAGATGTGTCTTGTTAGTAATTGGCTATTATAATTACGCAAGCATGGAGTTGCTGTAATTGGTTAAATATTACAATGGGAAACAAATGAAGTAATCACAATTATTGGATATTGATTATCTTTGAATAAGTGTACAGTTGTGATTGGTATAGGTAAATCACTTGTAGCTGAACCAAAGGTATAATTGCCATCGTATTCCTTTGTCCTAGCAGTCTGTATGCCATGTTTGTGGAAACAGGATCCCTTGTTATAGTTGAACAAGGGCCGATTTAAACTCTGAAAAAAAGTCTCCCTGGGGAAGCGAAGAACAGGATGGCTGGATGACTAGTGAAGTTCCCTAACAATTCCCATCAACTTCCCACTGGAAGACAAAATCAAACCTCTCGGATCAGCAGGGAGTCAGTTGCAGAACTGTCTAATCTGCTGCACAGACACTTACAGATGGCCTTCACCCTGGTGATCAAGTGATCTCTTCCCTCAATCTTTCTGCCTCCATACTTTTCCAAGGTAAAGTAGGAGTCAACTCCAATATCAGTCAATACGCTGTCCACACATATATAGTTGATGTATCCTTCAATATTGACAGCACTTTCCACCTCTTCTCCCAGTGAAAAGCAACAACTTTTGAAGTTAGTGAGGGATATTGGGCTGATTTTAAAAGGCAGTGCTAGTGAAATTCCGCCCCCGCCCCATTCGCTAGATTTCTGCATATAAACAGCATATAACCTCCTGTTGCAAAATTGAATGCAAAGTTCGATGAATTGTGTACAGTTTATGACACATGTACTGAAATTTGGCCTTTGCAATTGGGCGTACAACACATGCGGAATTAGAGAATTGCCCAATGAGTGAGTAGCACCACAGCCTGGTTTGAGTCAATAAGTGCAGGGAACACATGAGTTAGTAATCAACCTACTCTTTCTTATTAAAGACTTTACAAAATGATATTTCATTTTAATGTCTGGAATCCTATTGGAGTGGGAACAGGGTCCAATTTTTGTAAAAAAAAGTGAAATGTCCTTTGATATTGACAATAAATATGGATAATGTGAGTAACTATTTCTTCCTTCATTCAGGTTCCTACTGCATGCACTGTGTTTCTCTATATTGTCTGCTTACCTCAAACTGTACAGTACCTTTCCATCAGGATAGACACGCAACATGATATTGTCTGTGGTTGTATCATGTATAAAGGACCGTTTTGAATGTACAAAGAACATATCAGGGACCCAAATCTTTTTAACGAGCCTCCCATCAAAGGTCATACTCAAGTTGTTAGTGCTTGGGAATGAAAGGCGCTCATCTTTCCAGTAATGCCTCAGGTACAACGTCATGGTAAAGTCCTGTGAGAAAAGGTAAAACACGCACAAAAAAAAAATCAGACCATGTTTCTTCTTATTGCAACATACAAGATCCTGAGAGGGACTTGACAGAGTGGATGCTGAAAGGATGTTTCCTCTTGTGGGAGAGACTAAAATTAGGGGATGCAGTTTACAAATAAGGGATCTCTCTTTTAAGATGGAGATGAGAAGAATTTGTTTCTCTCAGAGGGTCATGAATCTTTGGAACTCTCCTTACGGGAGATTGGAGGAGGCCGGGTGAATGTTTATTTTTAAGGCAGATTCTTGATTAACAAGGGAGTCAAAGGTTACCGGAGATAGGTGGAATGTGGAGTTGAGGCCACAATTGAATCAGCCATGATTCAGGCCGGTGAGCCTCACATCTCTAGTGGGTAAGTTGTTAGAAGGTATTCTGAGGGACAGGATCTACAGGCATTTAGAGAGGCAAGGACTGATTAGGGACAGTTAGCATGGCTTTATGAGTGGAAAATCATGTCTCACAAATTTGATTGAGTTTTTTGAAGGGGTAACCGAGAAGGTAGATGAGGGCAGTGCAGTTGATGTTGTCTACATGGACTTTAGCAAGGCCTTTGACAAGGTACCGCATGGTAGGTTGTTGCATCAGGTTAATTCTCAGGGATCCAGGCTGAGGTAACCAAATGGATACAAAATTGGCTTCTTGACAGAAGCCAGAGGGTGGTTGTAGAGGGTTGTTTTTCAAACTGGAGGCCTGTGACCAGCAATGTGCCTCAGGATCGGTGCTGGGTCCACTGTTATTTGTCATTTATATTAATGATTTGGATGAAAATTTAGGAGGCATGGTTAGTAAGTTTGCAGATGACACCAAGATTGGTGGCATAGTGGACAGTGAAGAAGGTTATCGTGGATTGCAACGGGATCTTGATCAATTGGGCCAGTGGGCTGACGAATAGCAGATGGAGTTTAATTTAGATAAATGCAAGGTGATGCATTTTGGTAGATCGAACCAGGGCAGGACTTACTCAGTTAATGGTAGGGCATTGGGGAGAGTTACAGAACAAAGAGATCTAGGGGTACATGTTCATAGTTCCTTAAAAGTGGAGTCACAGCTGGACAGAGTGGTGAGGAAGGCATTCGGCATGCTTGGTTTCATTGGTCAGAACATTGAATACAGGAGTTGGGACGTCTTGTTTAAGTTGTGCAAGACCTTGGTAAGACCACACTTGGAATACTGTGTACAGTTCTGGTCACCCTATTATAGGAAGGATATTATTAAACTAGAAAGAGTGCAGAAAAGATTTACTAGGATGCTACCGGGACTTGATGGTTTGAGTTATAAGGAGAGGCTGGATAGACTGGGACTTTTTTCTCTGGAGTGTAGGAGGCTGAGGGGTGATCTTATCGAGGTCTATAAAATAATGAGGGGCATAGATCAGCTAGATAGTCAATATGTTTTCCCAAAGGTAGGGGAGTCTAAAACTAAAGGGCATAGGTTTAAGGTGAGCGAGGAGAGATACAAAAGAGTCCAGGGGGCAATTTTTTTCATACAGAGGGCGGTGAATGTCTGGAACAAGCTGCCAGAAGTAGTAGTAGAGGCGGGTATAATTTTGTCCTTTAAAAAGCGTTTGGACAGTTACAGGGTAAGATGGGTATAGAGGGATATGAGCCAAATGCGGGCAATTGGGACTAGCTTAGTGGTTAAAAAAAAGGGGCGGCATGGACAAGTTGGGCCAAAGGGCCTGTTTTCATGCTGTAAACCTCTACGACTCTATGATCTTATTTAATGGTGGAGCAGGTTCAAGGGACTGAATGGCCTATGCCTGCTTCTAATTCGTACGTTCACATCTATATGCATACCAACCACAAATGTTATCTTTTTATTCCTCAAGACAGCAAATTCTATAAGATTACTGATACTTTGGAATTAAATCATTTTAACATAGCATGTGAGTACATAGCCAAAGAGTACTGATATATTGTATATTGGTATAGACAGTTAGTGAATTACCATATCCACTTCAGATATACTGTCCAGACTTTCTACCTGTACGTCAACACCAACAGGTATTGATGGACCTGCATGAGGGATAAAAGGTAGGTTAATGTGGCACATATCAGGGAATACTATTTATTTGTTAGAATAAAAGAGTAAAATACTGTGGATGCTGGAGATATAAAATAAAAACAGAAGTGAAAAATGGAAAAACTCAGCAGGTCTGATAGCATCTATGGAGAGAGAAATAAATAACAATGACAGTCTGCACAGGGAACCATTTGATAGGATCTCCCATCCTAGGGTGGCTCGTTGACACAGTGGTTAGCAATGTTGCCTCACAGCGCCAGGGACCCGGGTTCAATTCCAGGCTTGGGACACTGTGTGAAGTTTGTACATTCTTCCCGTGTCTGCGTGGGTTTCCTCTGGGTGCTCCGATTTCCTCCCACAGTCCCAAGATGTATGGGTTACGTGGATTGGCCATGCTAAATTAACCCTACTGTCAGGGGGACTAGCTAGACTAAATGCATGGGGTTATGGGGATAGAGCCTGGTTGGGATTGTGGTCGGTGTAGACTCAATAGGTTGAATGGCCTCATTCTGCACTATCTTATTTTCCTACATATTGTATCTTATTTTCCTACAGGGCCTTGAGGACATTACATACTCACCACTGCATGATGGACTTGTGTTCAAAGTTATTTTTCTATATAAATTTCACAAGGGATAGGTGGCACTGCAAGGTCCAACTGAAAGGCGTGTTCTGTGGCAGTGTGGCCAGACCCCTACTCTGTGACACTGACTTGCAGAATCTCACTGGCTGTCCTGTCTGGAGACAATACATATCTCTTTAACCTGTCTTAATGCTCTCTCCACTCACATTGTTTGTACCTTTAAGACTTGATTAGCTGTAAGTATTCGCATTCCAACCATTATTCTGTAAATTGAGTTTGTGTCTTTATATGCCCTGTTTGTGAACAGAATTCCCACTCACCTGAAGAAGGAGCTTAAGGCTCCGAAAGCTTGTGGCTTTTGCTACCAAATAAACCTGTTGGATCTTAACCTGGTGTTGTTAAACTTCTTACACTGGGGATAGGCAGAACCTCAGAGCTTAGTGACACCTGGTGCTTGTACTAAGAGTCTATATGCAGCTTGATGCAGTCACACACAAAGGGTGATGAGGATGAGGTAATGTTGTGTGTGTTTTTTTCCCCCCTTTTTCTAGAGATTTGTACATTATGTCCTTGTGGACACAGACCATTTTTGATCTCCAGACAAACTGGAAGATGGTTCAGGTGATCACAACAACACAGGAGCCTGACCTACATCACATGCAACAACACAGAGGGCATCATGCACCAGGTTATTATCTACAATGGAGAGGATGAGGAAAGGGCTGTGGATGTAGTTTATATGGTTTATATAGTTTATACTTTAGTAAGGCTTTGAAAAGGTCCCACATGTCAGACTGGTACAAAAACTAAAATCACATGGGATTTGGGGTGGGCTGGCTAGATGGACACCGAACTGGCTTGATTATAGAAGACAGAGTAGCGGTGGAAGGGTGTTGTTCAGAATGGAGATCTGTAGCTAGTGTCATCAAAAAGGAGTAATCTGCCACATGGATGACATCTCCATTCAGAGCTCCACAAGAGAGGAGCATCACAACAGGGCCTGAGAAGTTCTGAAGGTCCTTCTAAGAAGCAGGTCTCATGTTGAGTGACATGTGAATTTGCCAAGACCATCAAACTTCTGGACCATATCATCCAAAGACATGGTGGACCCTCACAAAAGAAAGGCCATTACAGACTTTCCCCAGCTGGAACTGTATCACAGGCATCCAGTGGTTTTTTGGGATGGTAAAGACAAGTTTATCCCTAACTTAGCCACCATCATGAAAGCTCTATGGGTTTTCCTATGGAAAGGCCAGGAATGGTTCTGAGACATTGAACAAAATAATGCCTTTCAATGTAGTCTCTTCGATGTGCTGGTACATTTATGATCCAACATTACCCATTGTAATGGCTGCTGACCCTTCCTCCTCTGGCCGTGACGCAACTCCAGAAGGATGGCAACAGGAAACCAGTATACTTTGCCTCCAGAGTATTAACAGAAACAGAACAATACGACACCATCATCAAGATGTCAAGCTGTCAGATTATCCATTAACAGAACTATTTAATGGGCTTGCCTTTCCACGTAGAGGCCAACCACAAACCCCTCATTACCCCCTTGAATTCTACAGCGATGGTTCAAATGTCCCTATGCATTCCACTTGATCAATACACGGCCATCTACGTTCCAGGCAAGTTTCAATCCACGGCTGATGCTCCCTCCAGAGTTACAGTAGACCAAGCTACTGCCTTGGATGTTATAATTTTCTCAGAAGTGAAAGCATTCTCCTTGACTGTAATGAACCCATTGTCCACCTCCAAGATGTCAGACAAGCACAAAAAAAGAGGAACTGAAATGTGCTCTCAAGTATCTACGAGTTCTGCATACAAGGGTAATCTATAGAGAGTCCGAATAACCGGCTTATCCATAAATACTGTGAACAATGTAGACAACTTATCCATAGTGGATGATCTCTTAGTTTTTGATTACCACTTGGTCATTCCTAAGTCCATGCGAGCAGAGGTCGTCTACAGTCTCCATGGAGATCACCTAGGGCTTGCAAAATGCAGAACAAACATGCTGCAATCTTTGTGGCAGCCAGACATCACACAGGCTGTTCAAGATTTTGTTCTATCCTTCCACACCTGCCGCAATAAACGGCCAGACACACACAGAAACCCCGGTGCCATTCAGTTATTCAAACTGATTTTGGCAGAAATTGGGGCTCAACCTCTTTGATCATCAAGACAAGACATACCTCATTGCTGTAGATTATTACACTAGATGGCTGAACGTAGTCAGGCTCCAAACCATTACAGAGGAGTCAGTGGTAAGGTGCTGAAGACCATCTTCTATACACATGGCTTCCTGATAAAATCATCTCAGATAATGCTCCATAATTTGCTAATGACCACTAATGACCACTTCAGGAAACTCACAATGGGATCACCCATATCATCAGCTCCTCTCTTCATCCACAAGCTAGTGGGGAGGCTGAACGAATGGTCAGGACCAACAACCCCGATGTCTAAGAATCCAGACTGGCATTTAGTCCTGTTGCACTATTGAGCCAAGCCTCGAGTTAATGGATTCTCTCAAGGGCCAATGTCTAAAGACAGCTGTTCCTCTACTGCTAAAGGTAATGTTACCCTGGCCAACCACAGGGGGATGAGAAATAAGGAACTGAGCCTCCATAAGAAACACCAACAAAGATATAATTCCAAACATGGGGCCAAAACCCTACCATCCTTAACTTTAGACCACAGAGTTCGGATCCATGATCATCAGAAAGTGTCATCCTTACCAGAATGGAACACCCTTGCTCTACTCAGTCCAGGCACCTTCTGGTACTTTCTGATGCGGAGATGCCGGCGTTAGACTGGGGTAAACACAGTAAGAAGTTTAACAGCACCAGGTTGAAGTCCAACAGGTTAAATGTGGATTACAGGGTCAAAGGTAGGGTTCTGAAGACTGTGGAGGAACAGAGAGAGCTTGGGGTCTATATCCACAGATCTCTAAAGGTTGCCACTCAAGTAGATAGAGCTGTGAAGAAGGCCTATAGTGTGTCAGCTTTTATTAACAGGGGGTTGGAGTTTAAGAGCCGTGTGGTTATGCTGCAACTGTACAGGACCTTGGTGAGACCACATTTGGAATATTGTGTGCAGTTCTGGTCACCTCACTATAAGAAGGATGTGGAAGCGCTGGAAAGAGTGCAGAGGAGATTTACCAGGATGCTGCCTGGTTTGGAGGGTAGGTCTTATGAGGAAAGGTTGAGGGAGCTAGGGCTGTTCTCTCTGGAGCGGAGGAGGCTGAGGGGAGACTTAATAGAGGTTTATAAAATGATGAAGGGGATAGATAGAGTGAACGTTCAAAGACTATTTCCTCGGGTGGATGGAGCTATTACAAGGGGGCATAACTATAGGGTTCGTGGTGGGAGATACAGGAAGGATATCAGAGGTAGGTTCTTCACGCAGAGAGTGGTTGGGGTGTGGAATGGACTGCCTGCAGTGATAGTGGAGTCAGACACTTTAGGAACATTTAAGCGGTTATTGGATAGGCACATGGAGCACACCAGGATGATAGGGAGTGGGATAGCTTAATCTTGGTTTCAGATAAAGCTTGGCACAACATCGTGGGCCGAAGGGCCTGTTCTGTGCTGTACTGTTCTATGTTCTATGTTTATTTGGTAGCAAAAGCCACATAAGCTTTCGGAGCTCCAAGCCCCTTCTTCAGCCCCTTCTTTCTGATGCAACAGATGAGCCCTCATTTCAGTTGTACCCACCACACCACAAGTCTTTGATTACCACATGGTGTGGGATGAAAACTCTAAGGATACAATGAGCAGCTTGCGAGTTGCTTTCCCACCCTGGGAGCCATTTCCAGACCACTGGCTCGGTGGGACAGTTACAATGACCCAGCCCAGAAGGATGGTGAAGGCTCTTCAAAGATTTAACATCTAACTGGCAGGGGGATGAGGTGACAGAGTCGATGTAAAGTAAATAGTTTAAAGTAAATGTGATGTGAATAGTTTGCACATAACTAACACTATAATTTTTAAAATAGCAATAGTATACTGGGGGGTGGTGTAGTGTAATATGTTAGAATAGATATGCTAGTGAGTGATGTATCTGTCACATCAGCAGTGATGTGCTAGACATTCAGTACAGCAGGCAGGCAGTGCTCAGGGAATTATGCCGACTTAGTAATTCATCTTGTATATATTGTACATGGCAAAAATAAATGAGTTCTGAGTAACA
Source organism: Mustelus asterias (assembly GCF_964213995.1). Classification (NCBI taxonomy): domain Eukaryota; kingdom Metazoa; phylum Chordata; class Chondrichthyes; order Carcharhiniformes; family Triakidae; genus Mustelus; species Mustelus asterias. The sequence continues at coordinate 46,978,598 of NC_135805.1, forward strand.
ATCTGACTCAGGCTAAAAACCCTCTTCATAAGACACATGACCTTGCATGTCCAAAGGAAGTCGAAACTTCCCAGGCAATTCCTATGTAGTTAGTGAGTGGGGGCTTCCAAGGGGTGGGTCCTCCAGATCATTTTCCTGGATATGACCAAAACGTTGGCTCTATTCTCTCTCTACAGATGCTGTCAGACATGCTGAGATTCTCCAACATTTTCTGTTTTTGTTTCAGATTCCAGCATCCACAGTATTTTGCCTTTACTCTGCTTTTATATTCTTGTTTGCATGTTCCAGCACCTCAGTCCGCACCGTTACCAATAAACTTGATTACTTCTCTCACTATTTCTACTGTATTGCTTCCTAAGCTGCTGCAAGTTTTTAAAAATCTAACTCCAAGTAACAATCGAAGATCAAGATATGATATGAAAATAACAAAAAGTCTGAGTTTAAAATGGTGACTGAATAATGTCGAAATAGTATTTTGTGTGAATAAGAAGAATAAGAATAAGAAGAAAATCATTGGTTTAAAAATGAGCTAAAGACTCCTTCACATAAATTATGGTGTTCAGGGCAGAATTTGTGCTTTTACTAAAATAAGACTAACTACAGTTTTCTTTCAACGTACCGGACAACATTAGAATTGTTACATTTCTGAGCTGTTGTTTCATTTAAAACAAATGCACTTGTTTTATTTAAAATATGAATTATCTGGAAGACCATCTGTCATTCAGGGAAGTTAAACAAATTACTGCAGAATCTAATCCAGTGGGTCAAAACTGCATTTCCTTTAATCCTTCTTTTTGGAAGAGCCAACTGATTATTATTAAAATGTAAGCCAATGTGAAGGGGTTTTTCTTCCTGACCGGTGTGAGATTAAATTCATAAGACATTTGTTAGATCAATACTATAATAATTAATTGGAATATGCAGCAAGGAGATGTAATCTTAATGATAGCGATGATTCACTGCTATTAGAATTGGGCAACATTAAACATTCAGGGGGAAAATTTGTTTGCATAGCTGTGCCTGGAATGGTTTTTTAAAATCAATTCAATGAGGAACACAGCAAAGGCTGCACATATAGTAATCTATGGTGCTCTCTACCCCTGGGGAGTCTATGTACCCTTCGAAGGGTCATCCAGGCTCAAAACATTGGTTCTATTCTCTTTCCACAGATGCTGTCAGGCCTGCTGAGATTTTCCAGCATTTTCTGTTTCTGTCTCTCAACAGCTATGACTGGAACTCATCACTGTTACTGATCAAAACCTTTCCAACTTGTCAGTTTCATTGGTGATCCTGGCAAACCGCTGACAGGTAGGGCGAACAGGCCTGCTGGCTGAGGAAATTAGAAATGAGGGTTATAACGGTTCTCAATTGGCTTTTTAATTACCTTAATAACTTACCTCACAAATCGAAGGGGGTTCCCCACTCAACTTTAACCCACTGCGCAGAAACTTAGAAATGGGTGGGATGATGTTCAAATCCCAGTCTGGCTGCAATTCCAGGGTATTTAACTCTTTGCATGAGGGCAAAACTTTTCCCCTCACCTGCCTGGGGAACTCCATTTGTGGGCACGATTTTACAAGCATTGGAACTAAGAATTTATGTTAATGACTTAAAAATCTCTAAGATTTCAAAACAGTTTTTAAGGGATGCACAAGAGCAGGGAATCTCTCCGAATTTACCTCTTCCCTGCTGTAATGCTTATCATGAGAGCTGAATTCAGAGAGTAGGTGAAGCTAACTCCCATCGTGTGTCATTATAACTGGAACTCAAAGATCCTGGCTCACTGAATCCCGCTACCCATAAGGAGAAAACTCATGTTTCTTGTTCTTGAGTGAAGCAACCTAGAAATTGAAACATTGCTTTATTAAATATTGACGATGCATCTCGGCGCAGCAGGAGGCCGTTCGGCCCATTGTGTCTGTACCTGCTCTCCAAACACCTGTGGAAATTAATTTGGGTCTGACCTCTTTAAAATTGTGTGTAATTTCTGACTTCCTGAATCCAGAGAAAATAAAGCCAATTTGGAAATTGGCATGAAAGTGGCGCTAGTCGCAGCAGACGTAGTGACAATGGGCTTCATACAACTGAGTGGTAGTTTCAAAACATAGTGGCAGCGATTTTACTGGCTCACCCTGCCCATCGATGTCCGATTCCTCGCCTCTCATGACCTTACTGGCACCGGATGTCTGGCGCATTCAGCCTCCCGCCCATTTCCGGCGAGTGGCTGAATAATGTGTTAAATTCATTTAAATCATCATTAACATTAGCAATCGTCCGGGCTTGTTTGCCTTTATGGCCTCACCAAGAGAGGTTCACTCCGGCAAGGAAAACCCCGGGTCCCCAGCAATGGAGAACAGTCTTTTTTGGCCTCGCCGGTAGAACCAGAGCCCATTGTGGCCCCCAGGAGGTGTTGAGGGCAAGGGGGAGTTCCACTTGGGCAGTGCCAGACTGGCAGTGCCAGCCTAGCACCCTCATACTGCCCACCAGGCTCCTTGACACTGCCCACAGCGGGGAGGGCCTGAAGGGGACAGGTGGCTGAGTCGAGACTGGCTGCAACAGCAGAGGCCTGATAGAATCTCTCTCTCTCTCTCTCTCTGTCAGGCCTCTGCTGTTGCAATAATGCATGTGCAGCCACAAAAGTCTGCACACGCGCAATAGCTCCATCTGCTGCTAGAGCAAGCCAGCTGGCTATTTAAGCCCCACCCACTACCTCAGTGGCTGGAAATGGTCTAGCCCGTTTTTTCATTGTCTAAGTGCATAAGATTCGAAGTAAAGACATGCCCACAAAACGGATCTGAAACTCTCCCGTGTTCAAGATAGCTAGACACTTAGAATTTTTCTTGTAAAATCGCCCCCAGTCTGTGAGGGTGCATTGACTCAATTTGTTTTCAATTTTAACAGCCAGTCAGATGTTAACCTGCTTATCTGACTATTAACTATTCAAACTAAATGTTTAAATCAAAAAATCCAGCTGTGCTTTTATATGACTGATAATGTCAACTTCATGCATTGGCATTAGAATATTGCTAGGTACAAGTTACACATGAATGGCTGTTGACTCCTACCTCCAAATCCAGGTCTCATTGTGAAGTCATGATCATCCACTCTGAGAAGTTGCTCAGATTTTGTCAAATACGATTTTGTTACGTCTGCACTCCTCTTTAGTATAGGACTGTAAGGAAAAATGTAATTGAATTCAACAATGAATAAAAAGCAGTTACCAGATCTATCAATCTATCTATAGGGCCAAAATTCTCTGGTCTTGTTTGCCCTGCTACCACTGCTAGCGAGAATGGAAAATTTGGCACTCAGCCAAATCTCCATTCATTGCAGTAGAATCCCAGCCGCAGAAGAGGTTGGAGAATTCTGGCCCTGATCTCTCTCTCTCCCCTATCTCTTTTGCTTTAGCAATCTCACTCACTCTAGGAGCACAGGAATAAGATCATTTAGGGCCTTAAATCTATTCTACCAATTAATGAGATGACGGCTGATCATGATTTAACTTTTATAAACCTGCCTTTTCCCCATATGTCTTAATACCTTTAGTTAACAAAAATCTATTAATCTCATTTTTAAATCTAGCACCAATTGCCATTTGCAGACGAGAACTTCAAACTTCTTCCACCTTTTATGTTTCCAAGAGATGTTTCCAAATTTCACTCCTGAAACAACAGTTACTCTATTCTCCTTTTGGTCCCAGATTGCCCAAACAGCAAAAGTAGTGTCTCTCTATTGACTTTCTAAATCCCATGGATTTTGTGTGACAAAAGTAAAATATGGTGGATGCTGGAAATCTGAAATAAAAACAAAAATATTCAGCAGGACTGGCAGCATTTGTGGAGAGAGAAACATTTGCTGCCTGGAATGGAAAATTTAAGTTGTGGGGAGAGGTTGCGTAAGCTTGGCTTGTTTTCTTTGGAGCAGAGAAGACTGAGGGGCGACCTAATCAAAGTGTACAAGATTATGAGAGACATGGACAGAGTGGATAAGGAGCAACTATTCACCTTAGTTAAAGAGTCAGTCATGAGGTGTCATAGGTTCAAGGTGAGGGGTAGAAGGTTTAGGGAGGATGTGAGGAAAAACCTTTTTACCCAGAGGGTGGTGGCCATCTGGAATGTGTTGCCTGGGAGGGTGGTAGAGGCGGGTTGCCTCACATCCTTTAAAATATATCTGGATGAACATTTGACACATCACAACATTCAGGGCTATGGGCCAAGTGCTGGAAGGTGGGATTAGGTGGGAGTTCGGGTGTTTCTAATGTGTCGGTGCAGACTTGATGGGCTGACAGACCTCTTCTGTGCTGTATGCTTCTATGATTCTATGATTTGCCAGACCTGCTGAGTATTTCCAGCATTTTCTAGTTTGTGTAATCACTCCTGTAATTTGAAACTTGTGTTGTGTGTTCATGTTTATTCCGAGTTGGAATAAAGTCTTTTTAAGAGTCCGATCATATGATGTATTGATGACATAATCAGCTGTTTGCACAGTCCATCCTAACAGCCTGTACAGTAAACACCTTGCCAATAAAACTCTTGCTTGTTTGTACCTTCATGATCTGCAAGCCTATCTTGTAAAAAATACCACAAAAGAAAACTGGTGATGAGGAGGTCGGAAAAAAAAAGAAAAATTGTTGATTTGTGCTGCAGACATCCAAAAGGATTAAGAAGTTAAATACACATCGCTACACCAAAGCTGGCGATGGAGGGGTGCCAAATATCAGTAGCAGCCATTGAAGGAACCAAAATGTAAACTACAATTTCAGACAAAACAACATAAAAAATAAACTTGCCACGTGTTTGCCCAGAAAGATCTGGAACAGTATAGGGAGCATTGTGAGTAAAAACAATACCCTGCAATAATAATTTGTAGCTCGGGGTCTTGCAAAACTCAGAAGGAAACAAGCTGAGCTCAGGGTTACCTTGTTTGAAAGAAAAAGAAGCAGAGTAGTGCTAAAAACTTAATGGCACATTCAGTATAAATGGTAAGAGTGTTTGGCACAGTGGGGGCATATGATGAGAACGCTGAGCGGCGGAGTTCATACACTGAAAGATTCGAATACTTTGTCCAAGCGAACAAAATTGCGGCAGACATAGTGTGTACAGTTTTGGTCACCTAGTTACAGGAAGGATGTAAATAAGATTGAAAGAGTGCAGAGAAGGTTCACAAGGATGTTGCCGGGACTTGAGAAGCTGAGTTACAGAGAGAGATTGAATAGGTTGGGACTTTATTCCCTGGAGCGTAGAAGATTGAGGGGAGATTTGATAGAGGTGTATAAGATTTTGATGGGTATAGATAGAGTGAATGCAAGCAGGCTTTTTTCGCTGAGGCTAGGGGAGAAAAAAACCAGAGGGCATGGGTTAAGGGTGAAAGGAGAAAAGTTTAAAGGGAATATTAGGGGGGGCTTCTTCACGCAGAGAGTGGTGGGAGTGTGGAATGAGCTGCCGGATAAAGTGGTAAATGCGGGGTCACTTTTAACATTTAAGAAAAACTTGGACGGTTTCATGGATGAGAGGGGTGTGGAGGGATATGGTCCAAGTGCAGGTCAGTGGGACTAGGCATAAAATGGTTCGGCACAGACAAGAAGGGCCAAAAGGCCTGTTTCTGAGCTGTAATTTTCTATGGTTCTATGGTTCTAGTCCCAACTTTCCTGAGCATCATAGGAGGGAAAACATTCAACCTCCTGCAAAGTTTGGTGCAGCCAGAAAAAACAGGTTCGAAAACCTATGATGAGATTGTAGAGATATTACAGGGTCACTTCTCACCTAAACCTTTGGTCATCACCGAAAGGTTCAGGTTCCATAAGTGTAACCAACAAAAAGGTGAATCAATAACACAATTCGTAGCTACTTTGAAGAGATTAGCTGAATATTGTGAATTTGGAGATATCTTGAGCGACGCTATTAGGGACAGACTAGTGTGTGGGTTAGGATGTGAAGCTATCCAGAAAAGGCTGTTAACAGAAAGCAACTTAGGCCTAATGAAGGCTTCAGAAGTCACAATGGAAATAACGGGAAATCCAACAGTGAAACTCGAGCACCAAAGTCCATAAGGCATTGGCTGAAAACTAAATACAGACGCAGGTTTGAAATTGCTACCAATGTGCAAAAACTGGACACAGCACCTGACTGCTGGTGTAAAGATACAAAATGTTGGAATTATGGTAAAAGGCACATCGAACGAGTGTGTTGGAGAAAGAAACAACAAGTTCCAAATAAGAATTATATAAAGCAAGAGCCCAGTGTATCAAATGGAAAACGGAATAGAGGGAAAAGGATTCACGGGATAGAGGAAGGGTATAAAAAAGGACCTGAGTCAAAGTCAGATGATGAATTGTCATTGAACATACTGGCTATTGTGATTGGAACAAACCGTTACTGGGTCACTCCTTTACTGGATAGACAACTATTGAAACTGGAAGTGAACACCAGAGCAGCAGTTCCGTTGGTACCAGAAACTGTTTACCAAGAGAAACCATGACATATTGCCTTAAAACCCTCAAACATAATATTAAAAACCTATACTGGAAGTGGTTCCATTAAGGGGAAGTATCGATGTAAATATGCAGCTAAATGGACAAACCACAGACTTGTCCCTGCACATCATTAAAGGGAACTTTCCAGCCCTAATGGGGAAATCCTGGCTGGAGAGAATTAAACTAAACTGGGTCGAGGTGAATCTCATGTCGGAGTCCAAAGCAGAAACAATCAAAAGCTTCAAGAAACAGCAAGTAGCAGTTAATGAAAAAGCTCTAAAAGCAGCTACGGCCAAAGCGCAGGTTAGTATTGCTGGGACCAAGATGACAACTGCTCAGCATATTGTTCTGGATAGAGAAATAAATAATGAAAAGTTTACCGAGGATGCATATGAATGCTTTGACAAAAATGAAAGTCAAAAGTATACTGAAAATATGGCGAGGATTACCAGAATGCATTTTTGTGCTCCCTTTGTAAATGCCAAACCACACAGAACAAGAAATTGAGGCACACCTCAAAACTTCCTTAAGGAAGCTCTCAAATTCATTGGAAAGAACATTCAGTTTGGAAAAAGAGCTGCTGACTCCCTTCATGCATCAACGGTCAAGAAGAAGAAAAAGATTGCTGATTGTAAACTGCAAAAACAGGAGCACAAGGAGCCAGCACAGAAACTCATGAAGGATGTTTGGATGGGAGTTGCTCCACATGACCAAGTGAAAAGATTTGGAGCTGCTCAGAGTGCTGTCTGCAACACCATTATCCCTTTCCTATTGCACTCTGCACAGCGACAACAAGAAGAATTATCATGACCTGGTTTTGCTCAACAACCCAACCCTAAAGGTTGAATTTGATACATTCTTAAAGGGTGAGAACCCTTTTGGAAATCCTCAGGAGCAACAGCTTCAACTGGATAGTTTAGAATTTGCATTCCAGAAACAAGATCTAAAACGTGAAGGTGACTGCAGTGAGAATGCAACCGTGAGGGGAGAGACGCAGGGTCTGACGGAGGCATGCCACCATCTGGAGAAGGCACCGCATGTGTTACAAGATTCAGGTAAAGGAGGCTCTGGTATGCAGCCTGGAGGGGCAGCTATTAGCAATGCAGAGACTGATCGACAGCCTGGGGCAAGAACTAAAGAAGCTGGAAGCTAAGCTTGAGCAAAGTCTAAGAACCCCAGCCTCACCAGAATGCCAGCTCCATCTTACTCCAGCCAAGATCTATCCTGGACGTGCCACGCTCGGCAGTGCAAATGTAAGTTCAAAATGGAATGAACTGCAAGAAAAGTACAACCAGGAGGTAGAGAAGAAGAAGAGGCGAGCCTCTGAAGTGGAAGCTCTGTAAAAGCAGCAAATCCAGGTTTTGCGAGTGAATGTAGGGTTCAACGCCGTGTTTTCCAGAAAGATCAGGACGTATTGGTAAGGAACCAATCTCAGTGAGAAGTGAATACCTGCCATTGTATTGGCACAGACAAGACCGGCCTCCTACACTGTTCAAACCCAGAACAATGTAATATGGAGGGGACACACTGATCAACTTTTAGTAACTAGAACTAATTTGTCAGAGACAGAGTCAACCAAATGTCTGCAACAAAACTGGGCCAAGTGAAGACCTAGACATTCCTGAGAACCTGACAATGCCAGAAACAAGTGTGGAAGAGAGCACTCAGCTGAGGACACATCAGCACAGAGTAAACCTCCAAATCCTATGCTGATTCTGGTTGAGACACTATGGACAACGTCAAAATTCAACCAAAAACATCAGAGGTTTCAGTGAACACGAAAAAGCAGATGCCTGAGGTTCACCAACAACTGCACAGGAATCATCGTCCTCCGAAACATCTAATTTATTGACTGTTGTTCATAATTTGAATTTTCATTGTTAATGTTATGTTATGTTTCACTGTGGGAACCTCTGACATAAAGGAGGTGGGAAGTGTTATGTATTCATGTTTGTTCCTAGATAGAACAAGGTCACTTTAAGAGTCTGATCACATGACATATTGATGATGTCATCAGCAGTTTGCACAATCTATCCTAACAGCCTGTACAGTAAACATCTTTCCAATAAAGTTCTTGTTTGTTTTATACTTTTGTGATCTGAAAGCCTATTCTTTAAAAATACCACAACTTGGAGACCAGGGATCATTCTGCTACATCTACGCTGCACTCCCTCCAAGGCCAATAGCTCCTTCCAAAAGTATGGTGCCTAGAACTGCTCAGTACGCCACGAGTGGTCTAACCAGGGTTTGTTGCAGCTAAACAAAGGCATGTTTATGAGTTATTTTTTATTAATTTAGGGGATGTGGGCGTCGCTGTCTGGACATTTATTGCCCACCCCGAACTGCCCGCCATTTCAGAGATCAGTTGAGAGTCAATCACATTGCTGTGGATGTGGAGTCACATGTCAGCCAGACCAGGAAAGGATGGCAGATTTCCTTCCCTAAAGGACATTCTAACCCTTTGTATTCTAGACCTTTTGAGGAAATAAACTTGACTGTGCCCAAAATACTGCTTCTTTGAAGGTAGCCCATTGTTCAGCTATCATTTTTCCTGCCAACCTTTGACTCCTTCAAAAGGAAATATAGGGTAAACAAAGCCAGAGAGTTCCCTGGATGAATAAAGTTTTTTTATTCATTCGTGGGACATGGGCGTCACTGGCTGACCAGCATTTTTTGCCCACCCCTAGTTGCCCTTGGAGGGCAGTTGAGAGTCAACCACATAGCTGTGGCTCTGGAATCACATGTAGGCCAGACCAGGTAAGGACGGCAGATTTCCTTCCCTAAAGGACATTAGTGAACCAGATGGGTTTTGCCGATAATCGACTATGGTTTCATGGTCATCAGCAGATTCTTAATTCCAGATTTTTTTTTATTGATTTCAAATTCCACCATCTGCTCTGGTGGGATTCAAATCCGGGTGCCCATAACATTAGCTGAGTTTCTGGGTTAAAAGACTGGAGATAATACCACTAGGTCATTGCCTTCCCAAAGTGATAGAAAATAAGGTAAGCATGCTGATGACAGATGTCAAGTAGAAAATACAATTGAGAATCAGGCTGAATATGGAAAGTTCAGAGGAGAGGTGAAAAAACAAATAAGGGAAGGAAAGTGGGATTACGGAAAGCGATTGGTAGCTAACCTTCTAAGGAAACCCAAAGTGTTCTATAGGCATGTAAATAATAAAAGGCTGGTAAAAGGAGTAGGGCTGGTGAAGGTTCTAAAAGGGCATTTATGCATGGGGGCAGTGGGTATAGCTAAGATATTAAATGAAAACCTTTCATCTGTCTTTACCAAGGAAAAAGATGCTACCCAGGCCATGGTGAAAGAGGAGGTACTTTAGACACAAGAAAGATATGTAAACTGGAAACATTATGAACTATGAGGAGAATAGTGTAGAGCTTCAAAAGGACATAGACAAGTGGGTGGAATGGGTGGATAGGTTGCAGATGAAGTTCAATACAGAGAAATGTGAAATGATTCATTTTGGGAAGAAGAACATGGAGCAACAATATAAAATTGTGCCTTTGACTCCAATTTATTCAGCTCAGATCTGTTCTTACCACTTGAAGTTGGCCTTCGCCCAGTTAATTATTCTTACTCGGAATTAGTTTGTCCTTTCACATAGTCAGCCAAAACCGTTTGACATAATGATCACTGCTCCCTAAATGTTTTCCCACTGACACCTGATCCACTTGGCCCATCCCATTCCCACGAACCAGGTCTAACAGTGCGTTCTTCTTCATTGGACTGGAAATATACATAGAACATAGAACAGTACAGCACAGAACAGGCCCTTCGGCCCACGATGTTGTGCCGACCTTCATCTGAAACCAAGATCAAGCTATCCCACTCCCTACCATCCTGGTGTGCTCCATGTGCCTATCCAATAACCGCTTAAATGATCCTAAAGTGTCTGACTCCACTATCACTGCAGGCAGTCCATTCCACACCCCAACCACTCTCTGCGTGAAGAACCTACCTCTGATATCCTTCCTATATCTCCCACCATGAACCCTATAGTTATGCCCCCTTGTAATAGCTCCATCCACCCGAGGAAATAGTCTTTGAACGTTCACTCGATCTATCCCCTTCATCATTTTATAAACTTCTATTAAGTCTCCCCTCAATCTCCTCCGCTCCAGAGAGAACAGCCCCAGCTCCCTCAACCTTTCCTCATAAGACCGACACTCCAAACCAGGCAGCATCCTGGTAAATCTCCTCTGCACTCTTTCCAGCGCTTCCACATCCTTCTTATAGTGAGGTGACCAGAACTGCACACAATATTCCAAATGTGGTCTCACCAAGGTCCTGTACAGTTGCAGCATAACCCCACGGCTCTTAAACTCCAACCCCCTGTTAATAAAAGCTAACACACTATATGCCTTCTTCACAGCTCTATCCACTTGAGTGGCAACCTTTAGAGATCTGTGGATATGGACCCCAAGATCTCTCTGTTCCTCCACAGTCTTCAGAACCCTACCTTTGACCCTGTAATCCACATTTAAATTTGTCCTACCAAAATGAATCACCTCACATTTATCAGGGTTAAACTCCATTTGCTATTTTTCAGCCCAGCTTTGCATCCTATCTATGTCTCTTTGCAGCTTACAACAGCCCTCCACCTCATCCACTACTCCACCAATCTTGGTGTCATCAGCAAATTTACTGATCCACCCTTCAGCCCCCTCCTCTAAGTCATTAATAAAAATCACAAAGAGCAGAGGACCAAGCACCGATCCCTGCGGCACTCCGCTAGCAACCTGCCTCCAGTCCGAAAATTTTCCATCCACCACCACCCTCTGTCTTCGATCAGATAGCCAGTTACCTATCCAATCGGCCAACTTTCCCTCTATCCCACACCTCCTTACTTTCATCATAAGCCGACCATGGGGGACCTTATCAAACGCCTTACTAAAATCCATGTATATGACATCAACCGCCCTACCTTCATCAACACACCTAGTTACCTCCTCAAAAAATTCTATCAAATTTGTGAGGCACGACTTGCCCTTCACAAATCTGTGCTGACTATCCCGGATTAATCCGCATCTTTCTAAATGGTCGTAAATCCCATCCCTAAGGACCTTTTCCATCAATTTACCAACCACCGAAGTCAGACTAACCGGTCTATAATTACCAGGGTCATTTCTATTCCCTTTCTTAAACAGAGGAACAACATTTGCCACTCTCCAGTCCTCTGGCACCATCCCCGTGGACAGTGAGGACCCAAAGATCAAAGCCAAAGGCTCTGCAATCTCATCCCTCGCCTCCCAAAGAATCCTAGGATACATTTCATCAGGCCCAGGGGACCAGGCTGAGGAGAAGGCAGTTTGTTTGTTCACTACATTTATTTATTTATTTTAAGTTAAATTTGTGTAAAAAAATCTGAGGTTTTTTTCAAAACAGGAAGTAGGCCCAGCAGGAGTCTGGGAAGGTTTTTGGAGGGTTTAAAAGTAGGCCGCACTTTTGAGCGGGCAGCGTCGTTAGCGGGCAGCAGAGTGAGCAGGAGGCAGAGTGAAAGCTGTAGGGCTTTGGCTCACAGGGCTTGGGCAGAAAGGGCGAGCAGGGGTGAGTTAATTCATTTTTTGCTGTTTCTACCTGGTACTGGCAAGGTATCTAGAGAGGATGGGTGTGCAGGCAGTGCAATGTTCCTCTTGCACTATGTTCGAGGTGAGGGACGACGTCAGTGTCCCTGCTGATTATACCTGTGAGAAGTGCATCCATCTGCAGCTCCTCCAAAACCGTGTAAGGGAACTGGAGCTGGAGTTGGAGGAACTTAGGATCATTAGGGATGCAGAGATGGCCATAGACAGAAGCTTCAGGGATACAGTTACTCCGCGGAATGAAAATAGATGGGTGACGGTGAGAGGGGCTGGGAAGAAGCAGTCGGTGCAGGGATCCCCTGTGGTCGTTCCCCTTAGCAACAAGTATTCCGCTTTGGATACGGTTGAGGGGGACGACATACCAGTGGTGAGCCGCAGTGAGAGGATCTCCGGCACTGAGTCCGTCCCTGTGGCTCAGGAGGGTAAGGAGGAGAGCGGGAGGGCAATAGTTATTGGGGACTCGTTAGTTAGAGTGATAGATAGGAGGTTCTGTGGCAGCAAAAGAGACTCGAGGATGGTTTGTTGCCTACCGGATGCCAGGGTCCGTGACGTCTCGGACCGTGTTTTCCGGATTCTTAAGGGGGAGGGGAAACAGTCACAAGTCGTGGTACACATTGGTACCAACGACATAGGTAGGAGAAGGGACGGGGATTTAAAACAGGAATTTCGGGAGCTGGGCTGGAAGCTGAGAGCAAAGACAAAACATGTGGTCATCTCTGGTACGCTACCGGTGCCACGTGATAGCGAGTTGAGGAACATGGAGAGAGTGCACTTAAACATGTGGTTGCAGGGATGGTGCAGGAGGGAGGGTTTCAGATACGTGGATAATTGGAACACGTTCTGGGGAAGGTGGGACCTCTACAAACAGGACGGGGTGCACCTGAACCAGAGGGGCACCAATATCCTGGGAGGGAAATTTGCTACGGCTCTTCAGGGGGATTTAAACTAATTTGTCAGGGGAGTGGGAAAAGGAGTTGTAGTCCGGAAGTCAGTGTTGAGGGTGGTGAGGTATTGGGGAAGGTATCAAGGTCAAGGGTGGGTACCGGTAGACAGGAAGGTGGGTTGAAGTGTGTCTACTTCAATGCAAGGAGCATCCGGAACAAGGTGGATGAACTTGGGGCGTGGATTGCTACTTGGGACTACGATGTTGTGGCCATTACGGAGACGTGGGTAGAACAAGGACAGGAATGGTTGTTGGACGTTCCGGGGTATAGATGTTTCAGTAAGTGTAGGGAAGCTGGTAAAAGAGGTGGAGGAGTAGCATTGTTAATCAAGGATAGTTTAACGGCTGCGGAAAAGCACTTTGAGGGGGATATGCACACTGAGGTAATATGGGCTGCAGTTAGAAACAGGAAAGGAGCGGTCACGTTGTTAGGAGTTTACTATAGGCCCCCAAATAGTAATAGAGATGTGGAGGAAGAAATTGCTAAGCAGATTATGGATACGTGTGGGGGTCACAGGGTAGTTGTCATGGGGGACTTTAACTTTCCAAATATTGATTGGAACCTTTGTAGGTCGAATAGTTTGGATGGGGCACTTTTTGTGCAGTGTGTGCAGGAGGGTTTCCTGACACAATATGTGGATAGGCCGACAAGGGGTGAGGCCACATTGGATTTGGTACTGGGAAATGAACCGGGCCAAGTGTTAGATTTGGTTGTGGGAGAGAACTTTGGAGATAGTGACCACAATTCGGTGTCTTTTGTTATTGCAATGGAGAGGGATAGGGCCGGACGGCAGGGCAAGGCTTACAATTGGGGGAGAGGTAATTATGATGCGATTAGGCAAGAATTAGGGGGCATAAGATGGGAACAGAAACTGTCAGGGAAAGGCACTGATGAAAAGTGGAACTTTTTCAAGGAACAAATACTGGGTGTCCTTGATAGGTATGTCCCTGTCAGGCAGGGAGGAAATGGCCGAGTGAGGGAACCGTGGTTCACAAAAGAGGTGGAATGTCTTGTGAAAAAGAAGAGGGAAGCTTATGTAGGGATGAGGAAACAAGGTTCAGATGGCTCGATTGAGGGTTACAAGTTAGCAAGGAATGAGCTGAAAAAGGGGCTGAGGAGAGCTAGGAGGGGACATGAGAAGTCCTTGGCGGGTCGGATCAAGGAAAACCCCAAGGCTTTTTACTCTTATGTGAGGAATAAAAGAATGACCAGGGTGAGGTTAGGGCCGGTCAAGGACAGTGGTGGGAACTTGTGTATGGAATCAGTAGAGATAGGCGAGGTGATGAATGAATACTTTTCTTCAGTGTTCACCAAGGAGAGGGGCCATGTTTTTCAGGAAGAGAAGGTGTTAGAGGCTAATAGGCTGGAGGAAATAGATGTTCGGAGGGAGGATGTACTGGCAGTTTTGAATAAACTGAAGGTCGATAAATATACTTCTGTAGAAAAGTTTCCTGACACACTAGGAAATCTTGCCCTTTTCTGCACTTTACACTGCTACTACCCCAGTTTATATTCAGATAATTAAAGTCCCCCATTATAGCTACCCTATAATTTTGCAAAACTGTAATTTTCTTGCAAATATATTCCTCACATGCTTCCCACTAGTTGGGGGTCGATAGACTACACCGAGCAATGTAATTGCACTTTTTTTAGTTCCTTAGCTCTAACCAAATAGATTCCATTCTTGATCCCTTTGGGACATGTTTTTTCTCCAGCACAATATTGGCTTCCTGAATCAATTCCGCCTCCCTCCCCCTTTTCCTCCTTTCCTATCTTTCCTGAACTCCTTGTATCTAAGAACACTTAACACCCAATGTTTGCCCTTTTTTGAGCCAGGTCTTTGTTATAGCCACAGCATCAGATTTCCAAATGGCAATCCAATGGGCGGCACGGTGGCACAGTGGTTAGCACTGCTGCCTCACAGCGCTTGGGACCCGGGTTTGATTCCCGGCTTGGGTCACTGTCTGTGCAGAGTTTGCACGTTCTCACCGTGTCTGCGTGAGTTTCCTCCGGATGCTCTGGTTTCCTCCCACAGTCTGAAAGATGTGCAGATTAGGTGGATTGGCCATGCTAAATTCTCCCTCAATGTAACCGAACATGTGCCAGAATGTGGTGACTAGGGGAATTTCACAATAACTTAATTGCAGTGTTAATGTAAGTCTACTTGTGACTAATAAATTAACTTTAACCTGAACCTGTGCATTCACTAGATGCACAGTCACCCTGATTTAGACTTTTATTACTTTCTTCCTTATTCTGAACCCATCTATTCAATTTTTCTATTCCCTTTTCTGGTGCTATCTATCTCTCTGTACCTTGGTATTCCTCACTGATATCATCCCTTGCTTTCCACACCTCTATCAAGTTAATTTAAACCCTCCCCAGTAGCACTAGCCAAATGCTCCACTAAGGGACCCAGTTCCAACTCTCTTTAAATACAAACCCACTGGGTCTGTATAGGTTCCATCTCCCCCAGAGCCAGTCCCAATGTCCCAAGAATCTAAAACCTACCTCTCCCACCATCTTTCCAGCTGCGCACTCATCTGCTTAATTTTTCTATTTCAATATTCACTTGAGTACTGTTCTTGGAGTTCGCCAGATATTTCTAATTTTCAGGTCCTGCTTGCTAATTTCCTACCTAGCTCCCTAAATTCTGACTGCAGGATCAAGCACATCCCTCTTTCTGTCTATTTCATTTTTACCAGTGTGGACCACAGTTCCTGGATGTTCACTCTCCCTCTTCAAGATGCGCGGCAGACATTCAGTGACATCCTGGACTTACGACTGCAGCCACAGTAAGGCCCTTCTATTCCCTAAATCATCGAATCATCTATCATTAGTAATCTTCCAGCCTTCCATATACCATCCCCCAGGTACAGCCGAACTTCCCGTGGTGCCATCAGCTTAGCTCTGGCTGCACTTCCCAGATGAACCATCACACATCAAGAAAGTAAGGAGGTGTGGGATAGAGGGAAATTTGGCCGATTGGATAAGTAACTGGCTATCTCATAGAAGACAGAGGGTGGTGGTGGATGGAAAATTTTCAGACTGGAGACCAGTTACCAGCGGTGTACCACAAGGATCAGTGCTGGGTCCTCTGCTATTTGTGATTTTTATAAATGACTTGGAAGACGGGGCTGAAGGGTGGATCAGTAAATTTGCGGTTGACACCAAGATTGGTGGAGTAGTGGATGAGGTGGAGGGCTGTTGTAGGCTGCAAAGAGATGTTGATAGGATGCAGAGCTGGGCCGAAAAATGGCAGATAGAGTTTATCCCTGATAAGTGCGAGCTAATTCATTTTGGTAGGACAAATTTGAATGCGGATTACAGGGTCAAAGGTAGGGTTCTGAGGAATGTGAAGGAACAGAGAGATCTTGGGGTTCATATCCACAGATCTCTGAAGGTTGCCACTCAAGTGGATAGAGCCGTGAAGAAGGCCTATAGTGTGTTAGCGTTTATTAACAGGGGGTTTGAGTTTAAGAGCCGTAGGGTTATGCTGCAACTGTACAGGACCTTGGTGAGACCACATTTGGAATATTGTGTGCAGTTCTGGTCACCTCACTATAAGAGGGATGCGGAAGCACTGGAAAGAGTGCAAAGGAGATTTACCAGGATACTGCCTGGTTTGGAGGGTAGGTCTTATGAGGAAAGGTTGAGGGAGCTAGAGCTGTTCTCTCTGGAGCGGAGGAGGCTGAGGGGAGACTTAATAGAGGTTTATAAAATGATGAAGGGGATAGATAGAGTGAACGTTCAAAGACTATTTCCTCGGGTGGATGGAGCTATTACAAGGGGGCATAACTATAAGGTTCATGGTGGGAGATATAGGAAGGATATCAGAGGTAGGTTCTTTACGCAGAGAGTGGTTGGGGTGTGGAATGGACTGCCTGTTGTGATAGTGGAGTTGGACACTTTAGGAACTTTCAAGCGGTTATTGGATAGGCACATGGAGCACACTAGATTGATAGGGAGTGGGATAGCTTGATCTTGGTTTCGGAAAAGGTTCGGCACAACATCGTGGGCCGAAGGGCCTGTACTGTGCTGTACTGTTCTATGTTCTATGTTCTATGTTCACACTTTGTTCAGAAATGGTTGGAGAGTGGGATACATTCATGGGACTTCTGCCTTACCTGTCTGTTCTTTTTGACTGTTTGGTGCTCAGCCGTTCCCTCTGTACTTGCATACTCTTAAGCTGTGAATTGACTACATCTATAAACATGCTATCCACAATGCTCTCAACCTCACGGATAGGACACAGTGCTATCGGCTGCTGCTCACGTTATGAAACATGAAGCTCAAACTGCTGCAGGTGATGACACTTCCCATACATATAGTTATCCAGGACACAGGAAGCATCCTGGAGTTCCCACAGAGAATGGGATGTGCATTCGTGCAGTCAGAGCAACCCTTCTGATAAATATTACCATTACTAATAAATTTTATTGCTATTATTAAGCATTATTAAACTTTAATGATTACTCAACAACTGGATAGTTGTAAAAACCCATTTGGTTCACGAATGTCTATCAATGAAGGCAATCTGTCATTCTTACTCAGTCCAGACTATAAGTAACTACAGATCCAGAGCAACATGATTGATTCTTAACTGCCCTCTGAAGCAGACTAGCAAGCCACCTCGTTATATCAAAACTCTACTGAAAAGTCCGATAAAGATAAAGCCGAATGGACCACCAAAAATCAACCTAGGTACTGGAAACACCCTTCCCCAATGCGGGTGGCATGGTGGCACAGGGGTTAGCACTGCTGCCTCACAACGCCAGAGACCCGGGTTCAATTCCGGCCTTGGGTGACTGTCTGTGTGTGTGAAGTTTGCATGTTCTCCCCGTGTCTGCGTGGGTTTCCTCCAGGTGCTCCGGTTTCCTCTCACACTCCAAAGATGTGCAGGTTAGGTGGATTGACCATGGTAAATTGCCCTTTGATGTCTCAAGATGTGTAGGTTAGGGGGATTAGTGGGGTAAATGCATGGGGTTACGGGGATAGTGTGGGGGTGTGGACCTGGGTAGGATGCTCTGTTGGAGGGTTGGTGCTGACTCAATGGGCCAAATAGCTTCCTTCTGCTCTGTAGGGATTCTATGATTCTATGATTCTATGACCTTGCAAAGTCCTTTGCACTAACATCTGGGGACTTGCAGAAAATTTGGGAGAGCTATCCCCCAGGCTAGCCAAGCAACAGCCTGACATAGTCATAGTCACATCATTATACCTTACAACCAATGTCCCAGACTCCTCCAATACTAACCCAGGGTATGTCCCATCCCAGCAGCACAGACCCAGCAGAGGAATACAGTTTGGAGCAAGTTCACCTGGAGTCCTCAACATTGACTCTGGACCCCATGAAGTCTAATCACATCTGCTCAAATATGGGCAAAGAAACCTCCTATTGATTACCACCTACCACCTTGCCTTAGCTGATGAATCAGTGCTCCTTCATGTTGATTACTTTAGAATAGCAAGAGTACAGAATGCACTCTGGGTGCGGGACCTCATTGTCGATCACCAAACGTAGCTGGTCGCACAACTACTAACCAGCTGGCTGAGTCCTGAAGTGTATATCTTTCAGTCTGAGCCTGCAGCGAGTGGTGAGGGAACAAACAAAAGGGAAAAGCCTGCCAAACATGCATCTGTCCATGACAGTATTGGCTGGAGTGACCATCGCACAGACCTAGTGGAGTCAAAATCCTGTCTTTACACTGAAGATACTCCGCATTGAGTCGTGTGGCATTGCCACCATGAGATAGATCCAGAACGGATCTAACAAAACTAGACATGCATGAGGCACTATGGGCCATCAGCAGGAGCAGAACTGTATTCAAACACATTTAGTAACCATATAGCCTAGTTCGGTCTGGCCTGGCACATTCCCTCACTGTAACATTACCATCAAACCAGGGAATGAACTATAGTTCATGGAGGTGGACAGGACAGCATGCAAGGAACAGCACCAGACACACCTAAAATGAGATGCCAATGCTGCTAAAGCTACATTAGATGACTACATACATGGTAAACAGTATAAGTAGCATGCAATAGATAAAGACAGAACAAACGCATCAGGTCTAAGCACTGCTGTCCATCCCTGTCCAGTTGTAGCTGGTGGTGAACAATTAAACAAGGAACTGGAACAAAGAACAAAGAACAAAGAACAATACAGCACAGGAACAGGCCCTTCGGCCCTCCAAGCCCACGCCGCTCCCTGGTCCAAACTAGACCATTCTTTTGTATCCCTCCATTCCCACTCCGTTCATGTGGCTATCTAGATAAGTCTTAAACGTTCCCAGTGTGTCCGCCTCCACCACCTTGCCCGGCAGCGCATTCCAGGCCCCCACCACCCTCTGTGTAAAATACGTCCTTCTGATATCCGTGTTAAACCTCCCCCCCCTCACCTTGAACCTATGACCCCTCGTGAACATCACCACCGACCTGGGAAAAAGCTTCCCACCGTTCACCCTATCTATGCCTTTCATAATTTTATACACCTCTGTTAGGTCACCCCTCATCCTCCGTCTTTCCAGTGAGAACAACCCCAGTTTACCCAATCTCTCCTCATAACTAAGCCCCTCCATACCAGGCAGCACCCTGGAGGAGGAGGGTCCACAATTAACCCCATCCTTAATGATGACAGAGCCCAGCATGCAGAGTTTAAGACAAAACAGAAATATTTGCAACCATTTCCAGCCAGAAATGCTAATGGGTGACCTTTCTCAACCTCCTGCAGAGATCTCCAGAATTATAGATGCCAGTCTTCAGCGAATTTGATTCATTCCATGTGATTTCAAGTAATGGCTGAATACACTGAAAACAGCAAACCCAACGGGCCTTAACAATATTCGGGCGATAGCACTGAACTAGCTACGCCCATAGCCAAGCTATTCCAGTGTAGCTCAAACACTGGAAAATTGCTCAAGTATGCCCTATCCATGAAAAGCAGGACAAATCCAATCCGGCCTATTACTGCCCAACAGCCTACTCTCAATCACCAACAAAGTGATGCAGGCTGTCATCAACAATACTATCAAGCAGCACTCCCTCAGCAATAACCTTCTCAATGACACTCAGTGTTCTGCCAGGGCCACTTGGCTCCTGATCTTATTATAGTCTTGATCCAAACACAGACAAAACGGCTGAGTTCCAAAGATAGTGACACTGACTGCCTTTGACGTCAAGGCAACATTCAACAAAATGTAGCAACCTTTTGTTCGCAAAGTCCTTTGTGACTAGGATTTCCTGGAGATTGATTACTATGATTAGTTAGTTGCTCTATCACTATTATATTATTGCAACTATCAGGATGGTAGAAGATTAATGAGGCAGGCCTTGGCCTTATTTTCATATAGAAATTCCAATGTTCCTGCAGAGACTGGGTTACTCAAACAACGGTTCACTTCCTGACTCCCTCTAAACCTCTCCACCATTTACAAGGCTTGTATAGAATGTGATCAGATCCGCAATTACATAGTTGGAGCTGCAAATGCGAACAAGAACTTGACACTGTTCTGGATAGAGTAGTTTACTTGACATCTTACCACTCGATTCGATACCCATCACTGGCATTAATTGGCTGCAGTATGTACAACCTAAGGAATCTCAAAAGCATTGAATCAAGTTGATTGGCCATTTTAACCTTACCCGCCTGCAGGATATTGAGGAAATTTGGCTTGTCCACAATGATTCAGGTATGCTCTAAGGGACTTTTAAGGGGCGACTTGACAAATACATGAATAGGATGGGAATAGAAGGATATGGTCCCCGAAAGGGTAGGGGGTTTTAGTTCAGTCGGGCAGCATGATCGGTGCAGGCTTGGAGGGCTGAAGGACCTGTTCCTGTGCTGTAATTTTCTTCGTTCTTTGTTCTTCGTTCTTTGACTCTCACCAATTTTTACAGATGCACCATTGAAAGCATCCTTTCCGGATGTATCACAGCTACAAAGGGTTGTGAATATAGCCCAGTCAATCATGCAAACCAGCCTCCCATCCACTGACTACATCTACACTTCCCGCTGCCTCAGGAAAGCAGCCAGCATAACCAAGGATTCCATGTACCCCGAACATGCTCTTCCACCTTCTTTCATTGGGAAAAAGATACAAAAGTCTGAAAACATATACCCACAGACTCAAGAACAGCTTCTTCTCTGCTGCCATCAGAGTTTTGAACAGTCCTATTATATATTAAGCTGATATTTCTCTTCACACTACCTGTAGCTGCAACAATATATTCTGCACCCTATCCTTTTCCTTTTCCTCGATGTACTCCACGAGCGGTGTGCTTTGCCTGTGTAGTGCGCAAGAAACAATATTTTTCCCTGTATCCTAGTTAATGTGACAATAAATCAAATCAATCAAATCAAATCAGATTAGCTGTCCATTTCACTTCACCTTTCAATGGAAACAAAGAACAAAGAACAATACAGCACAGGAACAGGCCCTTTGGCCCTCCAAGCCCGTGCCACTCCCTGGTCCAAACTAGACCATTCTTTTGTATCCCTCCATTCCCACTCTGTTCATATGGCTATCTAGATAAGTCTTAAACGTTCCCAGTGTCCCCGCCTCCACCACCTTGCCTGGCAGCACATTCCAGGACCCCACCACCCTCTGTGTAAAATATGTCCTTCTGATATCTGTGTTAAACCTCCCCCCCTTCACCTTGAACCTATGACCCCTCGTGAACGTGGCATTGTGGCACAGTGGTTAGCACTGCTGCCTCACAGCACCAGGGTCCCAGGTTCAATTCCTGGTTGGGTCACTGTCTGTGTGGAATCTGCCTGTTTTCCCTGTGTCTGTGTGGGTTTCCGCCGGCTGCTCTGGTTTCCTCCCACAGTCTGAAAAATGTGTTGGTTAGGTGGATTGGCCATGCTAAATTCCCACTCAGTGTACCTGAACAGGCACTGGAGTGTGGCAACTAGGGGATTTTCACAGTACCTTTATTAGGGCGGCATGGTGGCACAGTGGTTAGCACTGCTGCTTCACAGCTCCAGGGTCCCGGGTTCGATTCCCGGCTCGGGTCACTGTCTGTGTGGAGTTTGCACGTTCTCCTCGTGTCTGCGTGGGTTTCCTCCAGGTGCTCCGGTTTCCTCCCACAGTCCAAAGATGTGCGGGTTGATTGGCCAGGTTAAAAATTGCCCCTTAGAGTCCTGGGATGCGTAGGTTAGAGGGATTAGCGGGTAAATATGTGGGGATAGGGCCTGGGTGGGATTGTGGTCGGTGCAGACTCGATGGGCCGAATGGCCTCCTTCTGCACTGTAGGGTTTCTATGATTTCTATGAACGTCACCACCGACCTGGGGAAAAGCTTCCCACCGTTCACCCTATCTATGCCTTTCATAATTTTATACACCTCTATTAAGTCTCCCCTCATCCTCCGTCTTTTCAGGGAGAACAACCCCAGTTTATCCAATCTCTCCTCATAACTAAGACCCTCCATACCAGGCAACATCCTGGTAAACCTCCTCTGTACTCTCTCCAAAGCCTCCACGTCCTTCTGGTAGTGTGGCGACCAGAACTGGGCGCAGTATTCCAAATGCAGCCGAACCAACGTTCTATACATCTGCAACATCAGACCCCAACTTTTATACTCTATGCCCCGTCCTATAAAGGCAAGCATGCCACATGCCTTCTTCACCACCTTCTCCACCTGTGACGTCACCTTCAAGGATCTGTGGACTTGCACACCCAGGACAAAGTAAATTGTCCAGTCTGGAACTTGGCTAGCTGATCCAATCTTACTAGTTTTCCATTGGACAGGCTAGATTACAATTACCTCATGATATACATAGTTAGTCAACGTTTAACACTGAACACAAAATGTAGAAATATTTTAATTTTGCATTCCTCGGTATTTAGATTCCTCAAAACAAACAGCTAAAGAAGAGTAATACAAATGTTTGGCACAGACATATGGTGATATTAGAAGGTTGGCACTATGATAGCTTGATGTGGAGATGCCGGCGTTGGACTGGGGTGAACACAGTAAGAGTTTTAACAACACCAGGTTAAAGTCCAACAGGTTTATTTGGTAGCAAATACCATTAGCTTTCGGAGCGCTACCCCCACAGCTTGCCTCCTGGACTTGCAGGCTGTCCTGTCTGGAGACAATACACATCTCTTTAACCTGTGCTTAACGCTCCCTCCACTCACATTGTCTGTATCTTTAAGATCTGGCTGGCTGTAGGGATTCGCATTCTAATCAGCATTCTGTAACTTAATTTTTGTGTCTCTGTGACCTATTTGAGAGCACATTTCCACTTCATCTGACGAAGGAGCAGCGCTCCGAAAGCTAATGGTATTTGCTACCAAATAAACCTGTTGGACTTTAACCTGGTGTTGTTAAATCTCTTACTATGATAGCTTGTCAGAATAGTTGTACAGGACTGCCAAAACCAAAGTCTCTTACCTGCCCTGTTTTATTGTTTCCCCGACATCTCTGCTGTGTCTCTGGAATCCACTTTCCGTAAACCACGAACAATTAGAAAAAAGAGAACATATGAAAATGATCATTTTCCACAAGCAAGCCAACAAATTTATGGTCACTTTTACAGACACCAGCTTTTTAATTTTTGAACCGAATTCAAATTCTCAAATGCCATGGTAGGATTTGAACTCAGGTTCAGTTTGGGATAAGTCCAGGCCACGAGATTTAGTCCAGTAATATAACCAATACCCACTTGGTAGGTACCAATATTGCCAGGTTCCACTGGGGAAGCATGTTGAATACAGCCTGCTTCCAGAAACTGCATGGGTTGTTTGGTCCAAACCTTTGTGTTGGAACACCCTTCCTCAGAAGGACTAGTTCATGCCTCGAGTGGCCACTCCAAGAATGTAATTTCTTTTCTACTACTTCTGCTTTGGAGGTGCAAGTCTGTAGGGGTCATTTGCCCTTTGGGATATTTGACCGCCTTTTATTTTGTGTAACAGCCTCATAAAGTTGCACTAGTTGCTGGTAAGACAAAAGATGCAACCTTATCCCCTCCACATTTTGAGAGGGGTAGAGTCTCTGCTGCCAATCAAGGCCACAGAAAACTCCTGTATAAGATTGGGACAAAGTATATCCAGAATGTGCAGCCATTCCAGCATACACCCGCTGGAGTTACAGCAGGGGTCTACAGAATAGCAGATCAATTGCAGCCCTTGATAATAATTGATGTTTATTAAACCATGTGGGGCTGGGAAGAGGCCCTTAATTAGCCACTGAAGTGGTTCAACTGGGCTCCTGGCGGGCATCTTGGCCCTGGCAAAATGACAGTGACAGGAAGGCATTAGGAACACCCCTAGATGCCTTCCCGTGCTATTTTGCCACCTCCCACCTGTCATCAACAAGCCTACAAAGCTTCAAACAATCTTCTAGGTTCAGTGCTGAATTTACTATTTTATGGAAATAATTGAATGTTGGGGAACTGTAGGGTGAATTTGTTGGCTGAATGGCCTTGCTTATTTTTATCGGTGACCATTGATATTTTAGATGAAATAGGCAACATTGGGGTGAAATTGCCATTGGCAGGACTGGTAATAAATGCTTTAGCACATTTATTTTGAATTCCTTTGTCAATTATTTAACATAATTTTTAAGCCATTTAAAGTAAAAGGCACAATGATGTTAAAATAAAAATGTTTGTTACAAATAATACTTTCGTGATAGTCTTGATAAAAAATGAGAAACTAAACAATTTGCCATCGTCTTTCACTCCTTTGTCTATTGTAGCCAATGTTTCTCTTTGCACAGATTACATCGGAGATGACGTTATTTTCTATTTCTGTCTGCAGAAGCTATACTCAAAATGGCAACAGCCTAGATTTCTGCTTTCATTTCTAACTTCATTTTTTGTTCACATAGCAACTTTTTAGTTTGGTGAAATACTCGTAAACTGGATAAGCAATCAAGAATTTTGGCAGTACTTAAAGTTAGTGCTTTGACAAGGAGAGCATAGTGAAACAATTAGACAATTCCTAAGTCAACATGATTATCTACCTGTCCTCTTTTCATCTATCTACTTTGATATTATTTTCTCTCAATCTTTGTGTATCCTTTGATTTAGGCATTTTGATGTCTTCGCATGTTCTAGTAAATTCTTCTTCTCTTGCATGCTTTAAGGCACATGAAGCAACACATCTTCCCCATTCATTTTCCATCCAGCAGATTATGCTCTGGGTTTTTCTGGAGCAAAGACCTCTTTTTTTATGTTGTGGCTAGGTTATTCGCCTGATTGTGGAGATTAGCTTGGCACAATGGCAGGAGGTAGAGGGAGGTGGTGGTGGTGGTGGTGGTGATCATTCCCCCCTCCCCCCCCTCCCCCCATTGGACGAAGAGGCCCTTAATTAGCCACTGAAGTGGTTCAACTGGGCTCCTGGCGGGCATCTTGGCCCTGGCAAAATGACAGTGACAGGAAGGCATTAGGAACACCCCTAGATGCCATCCCGTGCTATTTTGCCACCTCCCACCTGTCATCAACAAGCCTACAAAGCTTCAAACAATCTTCTAGGTTCAGTGCTGAATTTACTATTTTATGGAAATAGTTGAATGTTGGGGAACTGTAGGGTGAATTTGTTGGCTGAATGGCCTTGCTTATTTTTATCGGTGACCATTGATATTTTAGATGAAATAGGCAACGTTGGGGTGAAATTGCCATTGGCAGTACTGGTAATAAATGCTTTAGCACATTTATTTTGAATTCCTTTGTCAATTATTTAACATAATTTTTAAGCCATTTAAAGTAAAAGGCACAATGATTGTGGAGATTAGCTTGGCACAATGGCAGGAGGTAGAGGGAGGTGAAATATACGAAGCCAGCTCCCACCCTTCTGCTGGCTGGGTGTAAAATGTGGTAGGGGTGGAGGGGTGTGGCATGGTGGGAGAGTTAGGTGAGGTGTGTGGGGTGATATGGGGTGATATCCACTCTGCCTCCATCAGGTGTGAGTGTCCCATGAATGGTGGTATTCGGAGGCTGGATATCTGCTTGCCTGAGCTATCTGCAGTGGGGCTCGAACCTATAACTCCCTAACCCAGATGTGGAAATGCTGCCACTGAACCATTGCACATAGGTCTGCTAAAATCATAATGCAGCTATTTGTTTATGCATTATATATGCCTATAAAATATCCACCTAGAGATTTCATGAACAAATGATCCATTTAATTTTTAAAAATTTTAAATGTTTACATGCATTAAATAGAACCTAATATCAATCAAAAGAGCATATCATTCAGATAGCTAAGGACAAAAGCACTCAGATAGCAAAAGGTATGAAGCATAGAATAGATTCACATTATTCTTCTACTATCACTTTTGCTTGCTGCTGGTTCTCTTACCTGTTCTGATGGTATTCTTCCAATTGATCTTTTCTCCTCTGCTCTTCTGATCTGCCTTCTACAGCCCAAAAAATGCAACAAAACAGCAAGAGATCCCCAAACCACATGGTGACAGCTAAAAATCTAAAGAGTAATGTGGGGAAATAAGAAAGAAATAGCAAAATCCTAATTCTTTTCACGCCTGCTATTCTCTTTCAGTTCTCACTGACTGATGGCTCAAATGTCGCAAAACACATCACAAAACATTTAATCTGTTCTGTGGTCATAGCAATTTGAACTAAACCAGTAAATCCCACTGAGTCATATGAGAGGATTTTCAGTCAGCTAAAATCTAATTCCACACATGTGAGATTGACAGATACCTCCTTTAACTGATGCAGCAATACCAAATATACATACATAATCAATCCAGACCTGACTCCTTCAGGTAATAAAATAGCTGATCAACCATCCAATAATTATCTTTGTCTATTGTTGGCACGAAGAAACATAGAAAATAGGAGCAGTAGTAGGCCATTTGGCCCTTCGAGCCTGTTCTGCATTTCATTTTAATCATGGCTGACCATCAAAATCAATATCCTGATCCCATCTTCCCCCATATCCCTTGATCCCATTAGCCCCAAGAGCTTTATCTAATTTCTTCTTGAATTCACACAATGTTTTGGCCTCAGCTACTTTTTGTGGTAGTGAATTCCACAGATTCACCATGCTCAGAGCGAAGAAATTTCTCCTCATCTCAGTCCTAAAAGGTTACTCCCTTTCCTCAAGCTATGACCCCTAGTTCTGGACTCCCCGACCATCGGGAACATTCACTACCAAGGAATGGGAACATTTTTTCTGAATCCATCCTGTTTAATCCTGTTAGAATTTTGTAAGTTTTTATGAGATCTCCTCTCATTCTTCTAAACCCCAATGAATATAATCCTAACCGACTTAGTATCTCCTCACATGACAGACCTGCCATCCCAGGAATCAGCCTGGTAAATATTTGCTGCACTCCCTCTATAGCAAGGACATCCTTCCTCAGATAAGGACACCAAAACTGCACACAATACTCCAGGTGTGGCCTCACCAACGCCCTATACAATCGCAGTAATACATCACTATTCTTATACTCAAATCCTCTCGCTATGAAGGCCAACAGACCATTTGCCTTCTCTGTTGCCTGCTGTACTGCATGCTTATTTTCCAAGACTGATGCACGAGAACACCAAGGTCTCACTGAGTATCCACCTCTCCCCATTTCACCATGCTGGAATTTTGAGAATTCTTCAATTTAAGGAGGGTGATTGTTGAGATTGTTGCTGCCCACTTAAAGCTAAGTAGAAATTGGCTTTGAGGTCACTTTAAGCAATGTGGACCAAGAATAGTCACAATCAATCACTACCAAATACAAACAATACTGGGCTAGATTCTCCGACCTCGCCCGCAGCTGGGATTCTCCGGTCCTGCTGCAGTGAATTGAGGTTTGGCTGAGCGCCAAATTCTCCATTCACACTGGCAGCAGCGGGATGTGAACGGCTGGGGAATTCTGGCCATTATTTGCTAATTATTAGGAATGAATCAAGTTAATTTTAGTTCGTAATTTCCAGTATTATGAAATATATTGTGATCGGTTCTGCAAGCTTAGCATCAATATGAGATGATTTTAGCTTTGCACAGCTGCTACATTCAAAGTATAACTCAGGAATCAGAGCCTGATTCACCAGAGGGCGTGCCAGAGGTCAGCACAGTGGCCCAATGGTTAACAGTGCTGCCTCACAGCATCAGGGACCTGGGTTCAGGTCCCGGCTTGTGTCACCATCTGTGTGGAGTTTGCACATTCTCCCCGTGTCTGCATGGGTTTCCTCCGGATGCTCTGGTTTCCTCCCACGATCCCAAGATGTGTGGATTAGGTTGACTGGCCATGCTAAATTGTCCCTTAGTGTCCCAGGATGTGTAGGTTAGAGGGATCAGTGAGGTAAATATGTGGGGTTGTGGGATAGGGCTTGGGTAGGATTGTTGTCAGTGCAGACTGGATGGGCCAAATGGCCTCCTTCTGCACTGTAGGGATTCTATGATATGATTCTATGGTCTGACCCTCAAACAGAGCTACGTGTATCTTCCTCTATCACACCACTTCAATTCAACATCACACTGAGCCACTGCAGCATGGTGCCATTTAGATGGTGTCCAACCCTCCAGCCTTGTCATGGAATCACCAGGAATTGGAGATTGATCTTCTGCATATTGCTGCAGGAGAAAAATCATCAGGGCATTAAAACATAATTCATTTGAATTGTTGCATTTCTTAGTTCTAAAAGTTTTGAAGGTAGGAAAGAAAGCTGTTTTAATGGCAGGAGGTGGCCGATCATGTGATGAAACCTCCGGCACTATATCCAACCAGAGATCTCAAACCTACTCTGCAAGTATTCAGAGCGTTATTTTGTTCACCTCCTGCACCACCCAACCCCCACACCAGCTCATCTTGTTTCACCTGCTTGACTTAATTTGGAGAGCAGAGGTTCTCTCATCCTTGCTTTATAAGCATTTTCATTCCTAACCTTGGTCGACTGACCTGCATAAGCTTTGTTGAACCAATTAAAGTACCTAGATCTGCTTGTAGTAGTCGACCATCAGACATTGTCCTCTTTTCAACACGTGTACAAGTGCAAGTTTTTAGAAAAATAAGCTCTGTGAGGTTTTGTTCATATTGAGATCAAACCAGCCATCAGGGTGAGACAAGGCCTTATGTGAAACACAGCAAAGCCCAGTCTAAGTCAAAAGTGGATGTCTGGATTACCACCATGTTAATAGATATAAGGCAGTGTGAGCTAACACCTGCATAAGGAAAATGGCACTGAACCCAAGAAAGTATAGAATTAATATCTTTCCATCTTTCACATTCCATTATTGATTGACTTATTTTGTACATTTGGGCCTTTTCAAGGTCAGAGCATGCTGTATAATCCAGAACATATAGCAAGAGTATACCAATTCTCATATTTCAGTTAGCCAGGTATATTTACATGCACAGAACTTAACATCCTGGGTCTTAAATAGTGATTTATGTGGGTTTACATAAGAACATTTTTTTAATTCCTTCATGAGATCTGGCTGTGACTGGTAAATACAGTAAGAGTTTTAACAACACCAGGTTAGAGTCCAACGGGTTTATTTGGTAGCAAATGCCATTAGCTTTCGGAGCGCTGCTCCTTCATCAGATGGAGTGGAAATCTGCTCTCAAACAGGGCACAGAGACACAAAATAAAGTTACAGAATACTGATTAGAATGCGAATCTCTACAGCCAACCAGCTCTTAAACCAGGACTGGTAAACCCAGCATTTGGTGCCAATCTTAAATTACCCTTGAACTGAACAGCTTGTTAGGTTATTTCAGAGGGCGAGGTTCTGGGGTCATATGTCATTAGAACCATAGAACCATAGAAAAGTTACTCCACAGAAGGAGACCATTCAGCCCATCCTGTCCATGCCAGCCTGAGGACACCAAGGTGCCCTTTCCAATCCCAACTTCATACCCTGGGCCTTTTATTTAGGATGTGGAGATGCCGGCGTTGGACTGGGGTAAACACAGTAAGAAGTCTTACAACACCAGGTTAAAGTCCAACAGGTTTATTTGGTAGCAAAATCCACTAGCTTTTGGAGCGCTGCTCCTTCGTCAGGTAAGTGAGAGTTCTGTTCACAAACAGGGCATATAAAGACACAAACTCAATTTACAAAATAATGGTTGGAATGTGAATCTTTATAGGTAATCAAGTCTTAAAGGTACAGACAATGTGAGTGGAGAGAGGGTTAAGCACAGGTTAAAGCAGTGGTTCCCAAAGGGTGCGGCGCGCCACACTGGTGCGGCGAGAGAGGATGGCAAGTGTGGCGGGAAGATTCAAGGACAATCAAAGGAACATTTGAACATGGTTTAAACAAGCATTGTTTTATACTTTCTGGATGGCCCATGATCATATTATAAAGTAGTTGTGTTCTATGTTATGAATCAAGCACTGCGAGGAGTTGTTTTTTTTTGTTTTTGAATGTATTTCTTATCAATACAAAATTCGGTGTGGCGCGAGCAAATTTTTATTCCGAAAGTGCGGCCCAGTGAAAAATGTTTGGGAATCACTGGGTTAAAGAGATGTGTATTGTCTCCAGGCAGGACAGTTAGTGAGATTTTGCAGATCCAGGCAAGTTGTGGGGGTTACAGATAGTGTGACATGAACCCAAGATCCCGGTTGAGGCCGTCCTCATGTGTGCGGAACTTGGCTATCAGTCTCTGCTCAGCGACTCTGCGCTGTCGTGTGTCGCGAAGGCCGCCTTGGAGAACGCTTACCCGAAGATCAGAGGCCGAATGCCCGTGACCGCTGAAGTGTTCCCAACAGGAAGAGAACACTCTTGCCTGGTGATTGTCGAGCGGTGTTCATTCATCCATTGTCGTAGCGTCTGCATGGTCTCCCCAATGTACCATGCCTCGGGACATCCTTTCCTGCAGCGTATCAGGTAGACAACGATGGCTGAGTTGCAAGAGTAGGTACCGTGTACCTGGTGGATGGTGTTCTCACGTGAGATGATGGCATCCATGTCGATGATCCAGCACAGGTTGCTGTGGTAGGGTTGTGTGGCGTCGTGGTCACTGTTCTCCTGAAGGCTGGGTAGTTTGCTGCGGACAATGGTCTGTTTGAGGTTGTGCGGTTGTTTGAAAGCAAGAAGTGGGGTGTGGGGATAGCCTGGGTGAGGTGTTCGTCTTCATCAATGACATGTTGAAGGCTCCAGAGAAGGGTACACTGTCCGCCGTGTCCCGTGTTTGTCTTCTGAGGAGGTAGGTGCGGTTTTGCGCTGTGGCGCGTTGGGAACTGTCGATCGATGAGTCGATTGACCGTCCCATCATATCGGGCAATGGGACCCTGTGTGAGAACCTCTTCAGCCATGTCGAGGGCATCCTGAAACCCATTGTACAAAGAACCCCCAGCTATTGTCGCGACACTACGGATTTCCTACAGAAACTTAGCACACATGGAGCAGTTGAACCAGGAGCACTCCTCGTCACAATGGATGTCTCGGCACTCTACACCAGCATCCCCCATGACAATGGCATTGCTGCAACTGCCTCAGTACTCAACGCCGACAACTGCCAGTCTCCAGATGCAATTTTACAACTCATCCGCTTCATCCTGGACCACAGTGCCTTCGCCTTCAACAACCAGTTCTTCATCCAGACACACGGAACAGCCATGGGGACCAAATTTGCACCTCAATATGCCAACATCTTCATGCACAGGTTCAAACAAGACCTCTTCACCGCACAGGACCGTCAACTGATGCTATACTAGTTACATCGATGACATTTTCTTCCTTTGGGCTCATGGTGAACAATCACTGAAACAACTATATGATGACATCAACAAGTTCCATCCCACAATCAGACTCACCATGGACTACTCTCCGGAATCGGTTGCATTCTTGGACACACGCATCTCCATTAAGGACGGTCACCTCAGCACTTCACTGTACCACAAGCCCACGGATAACCTCATGATGCTCCACTTCTCCAGCTTCCACCCTAAACACGTTAAATAAGCCGTCCCCTACGGACAAACCCTCCATGTACACAGGATCTGCTCAGATGAGGAGGATCACAACAGACACCTCCAGACGCTGAAAGATGCCCTCATAAGAACAGGATATGGTGCTTGACTCATCGAGCAACAGTCCCGACGTGCCACAGCAAAAAACCGCACCGACCTCCTCAGAAGACAAACACGGGACACGGTGGACAGAGTACCCTTCGTCGTCCAGTACTTCCCCGGAGTGGAGAAGCTACGACATCTTCTCCGGATCTTTCACCATGTTATTGATGAAGACGAACATCTCGCCAAGGCCATCCCCACACCCCCACTTCTTGCCTTCAAACAACCGCACAACCTCAAACAGACCATTGTCTGCAGCAAACTACCCAGTCTTCAGGAGAACAGTGACCACGACACCACACAACCCTGCTACAGCAACCTCTGCAAGACGTGCCGGATCATCGACACGGATGCCATCATCTCACCTGAGAACAACATCCACCAGGTACACGATACATACTCTTGCAACTCGGCCAACGTTGTCTACCTGATACGCTGCAGGAAAGGATGTCCTGAGGCATGGTACATTGGGGAGACCATGCAGACGCTACGACAATGGATGAATGAACACCGCTTGATAATCACCAGGCAAGACTGTTCTCTTCCTGTTGTGGAACACTTCAGCGGTCATGGGCATTCGGCCTCTGATCTTTGTGTAAGCGTTCTCCAAGGCTACCTTCACGACACATGACAGCGCAGAGTCACTGAGCAGAGACTGATAGCCAAGTTCCGCACACATGAGGACGGCCTCAACCAGGATCTTGGGTTCATGTCACATTATCTGTAACCCCCATGACTTGCCTGGGCTTGCAAAATCTCACTAACTGTCCTGTCTGGAGACAATACACATCTCTTTAACCTGAGCTTAACGCTCTCTCCACCACATTGTCTGTACCTTTGAGACTTGATTACCTATAAAGATTCACATTCCAACCATTATTTTGTAAATTGAGTTCGTGTCTTTATATGCCCTGTTTGTGAACAGAACTCCCACTTACCTGACGAAGGAGCAGCGCTCCGAAAGCTAGTGGATTTTGCTACCAAATAAACCTGTTGGACTTTAACCTGGTGTTGTAAGACCTCTTACCCCCTTTTATTTAGACCAGACAAGGTAAGGATGACAGATTTCCTTCCCTAATGGACATTAGCAAACCAAATGAATTTTTATAGCAATCAATAGTAGCTTCATGGCACCATTACTGAAACAAGTTTTCAATTCCAGATTTTTTTATTGATCAATTAAATATATGAATGAATCAAATTCAAATTCCATCAGCTGCCATGGTAGGATTCAAACCTGTGTCCGGGAGGGGTCTAGACCTCTGGATTACTAGTTTAGTCCTTACCACTGTACCACTGTACCACTGACTCCTCACAACAGTAGAACAGAAGAAATGGGAGCAGGAGTATGACATTTGACCCCTCGAGCCTGCTCCACCATTCAGTAAGATCGAAGCTGATCTGTTATGGTTTGAACTCCACTTTCCTGCCTGCTTCGCATAACCTTTGACTTCTTTGTAAATCAAAAATCTGTCTCACATAGCCTTGAATATAATCAATGACCCAACCTCCATTGTTCTCTGGGTTGGTGCATTTCAAAGATTAATGAATCTCTGAGGGAGAAAATTCCTCTTCATCGCCATTATTTTGAAACTGAACTCTTTCCCCCACGAAGGCAAACATCCTCTCAGCGTCTATTCTGTCAACCTCCTCAGAATCTTTTGTTTCAATAAGATCATCTGTCATTCTTCTAAACTCCAATGAGTGAGGGCCCAACATTTCTTCATAAGACAATCCTTTCATCCAAGAAATCAGCTGAGTGAACCTTCTCTGAACTATTTCCGATGGAAGTATATCCCTCCATAAGTAAGGAGACCAAAACATATACATTATTCTAGGTGCAGTTTCTCTGAGCCCTGTACATTTGCAAGAGGACATCCTACTTTTATATTCCAACCCTCTTGCAATAAAGGCTAATCAATAAAGGTTTAGAATAACTGATTTTGCATTTTATAAAACTCAGAATTGTAAATGCTTTATTAACTGTTTTGTTTTTGTTAACCCGTGCTGCTACTTCCAAAGATTTGTGATCAAATACCTTAAGTTCTCCTTGTTTTTCCACCCTCTTGAAAACCTTTTAGTGACAAACTCCAACAACCTGCATCTGCTTCCTCCTTGATAGAACATAGAACATAGAACATAGAACATTACAGTGCAGAACAGGCCCTTCGGCCCACGATGTTGCACCGACCAGTTAAAAAAAAAAACTGTGACCCTCCAACCTAAACCAATTTCTTTTCGTCCATGAACCTATCTACGGATCTCTTAAACGCCCCCAAACTAGGCGCATTTACTACTGATGCTGGCAGGGCATTCCAATCCCTCACCACCCTCTGGGTAAAGAACCTACCCCTGACATCGGTTCTATAACTACCCCCCCTCAATTTAAAGCCATGCCCCCTCGTGCTGGATTTCTCCATCAGAGGAAAAAGGCTATCACTATCCACCCTATCTAAACCTCTAATCATCTTATATGTTTCAATAAGATCCCCTCTTAGCCGCCGCCTTTCCAGCGAAAACAATCCCAAATCCCTCAGCCTCTCCTCATAGGATCTCCCCTCCATACCAGGCAACATCCTGGTAAACCTCCTCTGCACCCTCTCCAAAGCCTCCACATCCTTCCTGTAATGTGGGGACCAGAACTGCACACAGTACTCCAAGTGCGGCCGCACCAGAGTTGTGTACAGTTGCAACATAACGCTACGACTCCTAAATTCAATCCCCCTACCAATAAACGCCAAGACACCATATGCCTTCTTAACAACCTTATCTACTTGATTCCCAACTTTCAGGGATCTATGCACACATACACCTAGATCCCTCTGCTCCTCCACACTATTCAAAGTCCTCCCGTTAGCCCTATACTCAACACATCTGTTATTCCTACCAAAGTGAATTACCTCACACTTCTCCGCATTAAACTCCATCCGCCACCTCTCGGCCCAACTTTGCAACCTGTCTAAGTCTTCCTGCAAACTACGACACCCTTCCTCACTGTCTACCACACCACCGACTTTGGTGTCATCAGCAAATTTGCTAATCCACCCAACTATACCCTCATCCAGATCATTAATAAATATTACAAACAGCAGTGGCCCCAAAACAGATCCCTGAGGTACACCACTTGTAACCGCACTCCATGATGAATATTTACTATCAACCACCACCCTCTGTTTCCTATCCGCTAGCCAATTCCTGATCCAATTTCCTAGATCACCCCCAATCCCATACATCTGCATTTTCTGCAGAAGCCTACCATGGTGAACCTTATCAAACGCCTTACTAAAATCCATATATACCACGTCCACTGCCCTGCCCCCATCCACCTCCTTGGTCACTTTCTCAAAAAACTCAATAAGGTTAGTAAGGCACGACCTACCTGCCACAAAACCATGCTGACTATCACCTATCAATTCATTACTCTCCAAATAACTATAAATCCTATCCCTTATAATTTTTTCCAACATCTTGCCGACAACAGAAGTGAGACTCACCGGTCTATAATTCCCGGGGAAGTCTCTGTTCCCCTTCTTAAACAATGGGACAACATTCGCTAACCTCCAATCTTCTGGTACTATACCAGAGGCCAACGACGACCTGAAGATCAGAGCCAGAGGCTCTGCAATCACTTCTCTTGCCTCCCAGAGAATCCTTGGATAAATCCCATCCGGACCAGGGGATTTATCTATTTTCAGACCCTCCAGAATATCCTGCACATCCTCCTTATCAACTGTAATACTGTCTATTCTACTCCCTTGCAACCCAGTGTCCTCCTCAGCTATATTCATGTCCCCTTGCGTGAACACCGAAGAGAAATATTGGTTCAATGCTTCACCAATCTCCTCCGGTTCCACACATAACTTCCCTCTGCCATCTATAACTGGCCCTAAACTTGCCCTAACCAACCTTCTGTTCTTGACATACCTATAGAACGCCTTAGGATTCTCTTTAACCCTATCCGCCAAAGTCTTCTCATGTCCCCTTTTAGCCCTTCTAAGCTCGCTCTTCAACTCCCTCTTAGCCAATCTAAAGCTTTCTAGTGCACTACCCGAGTGCTCACGTCTCATCCGAACATAAGCCTCCTTTTTCTTTTTAACCAACAAAGAAACTTTTTTGGTGCACCACGGTTCCCTAGCCCTACCAATTCCTCCTTGCCTGACAGGGACATACCTATCACAGACTCGCAGTAGCTGCTCCTTGAAAAAACTCCACATGTCGGACGTTCCCAGTCCCTGTAATCTCCTAGTCCAACCTATGTTTCCTAATTCTCTCCTAATAGCCTCATAATTACCCTTCCCCCAGCTAAAACCACTGGCCCGAGGTTCATGCCTATCCCTTTCCATCACTAAGGTGAACGTAACCGAATTGTGGTCACTATCACCAAAATGCACACCAACTTCCAAGTCTAGCACCTGGTCTGGCTCATTTCCCAGCACCAGATCCAATATAGCCTCACCTCTAGTTGGCCTGTCTACATACTGAGTCAAAAAACCTTCCTGCACGCTTTGAACAAAAACTGACCCCTCTAACGAGCTAGAGCTATAACAATTCCAGTCAATATTAGTCAAGTTAAAATCCCCCATAACAATTGCCCTATTACTATCACTCCTAAGCAGGATTGACTCCGCAATCCTTTCCTCAACCTCTCTAGAACTTTTAGGAGGTCTATAAAAGACTCCCAACAGGGTGACCTCTCCTCTCCTATTTCTAATCTCCGCCCATACTACCTCAACAGATAAGTCCTCATCAAACCTCCTCTCTGACACTGTGATACAATCTCTGACCAATAATGCTACCCCTCCCCCTCTTCTACCTCCTTCCCTACTTCGACTAAAACATTTGAACCCCGGGACCTGCAGCATCCATTCCTGCCCCTGCTCTATCCATGTCTCTGAAATAGCCACAACATCGAAGTCCCAGGTACTGATCCACGCTGCAAGTTCACCCACTTTATTGCGAATACTCCTGGCATTGAAGTATACACATTTCAAACCCTGCTCCACCCCACCTCTGCAATGCCATGCATTGCAGTCCCCATCCATGCATCCCTCACTTTCAGCCCCACTACTCAGGATCCCTCCCCCCCCCCGAATCAGTTTAAACCTCCCTGCATGGCCTTAGCAAATTTACCCCCCAGGATATTGGTCCCCTTCTGATTAAGGTGTAGACCATCCTTCTCATAGAGGTCACACCTTCCCCAGTACGAGCCCCAATTGCTTAAGTACCTGAACCCCTCCCTCCTGCACCATCCCCTCAGCCATGAATTCAAACCTTCCCTCTCCCTATTCCTCTCTAAACTATCCCGTGGTACAGGCAAGAGTCCAGAGATAACCACTCTGTCAGTCTTGGCCTTTAGTTTCCACCCCAACTCCATAAATCCCTGCCTAATATCCCCTTCCCCTATCCTCCCTATGTCGTGTGTCCCCACATGTACAATAACTTGTGGTTTATCTCCCTCCCCCCTAAGAGTCCTGAATACCCTGTCAGACACATCCCGGACCCCAGCCCCTGGTAGGCAACACACCAACCCCCTAGTTACATGTGCAACTGGTATGTACAGATTTGAACTGTCATTAGGTATCAAGGTATGAGAAATTCATCATAAGTAGCATGTTAGTAAACTAATGCACTGTAAAATAAGTTATTGTACCACATTGTGGAGTAGTGGATGAGGTGGAGGGCTGTTGTAGGCTGCAAAGAGACATAGATAGGATGCAAAGCTGGGCTGAAAAATGGCAAATGGAGTTTAACCCTGTTAAATGTGAGGTGATTCATTTTGGTAGGACTAATTTAAATGTGGATTACAGGGTTAAAGATAGGGTTCTGAAGACTGTGGAGGAACAGAGAGATCTTGGGGTCTATATCCACAGATCTCTAAAGGTTGCCATTCAAGTGGATAGAGCTGTGAAGAAGGCCTATAGTGTGTTAGCTTTTATTAACAGGGGGTTGGAGTTTAAGAGCCGTGGGGTTATGCTGCAACTGTACAGGACCTTGGTGAGACCACATTTGGAATATTGTGCGCAGTTCTGGTCACCTCACTATAAGAAGGACGTGGAAGCGCTGGAAAGAGTGCAGAGGAGATTTACCAGGATGCTGCCTGGTTTGGAGTGTAGGTCTTATGAGGAAAGGTTGAGGGAGCTGGGCTGTTCTCTCTGGAGCGGAGGAGGCTGAGGGGAGACTTAATAGAGGATTATAAAATGATGAAGGGGATTGATCGAGTGAACGTTCAAAGACTATGTCCTCGGGTGGATGGAGCTATTACAAGGGGGCATAACTATAGGGTTCATGGTGGGAGATATAGGAAGGATATCAGAGGTAGGTTCTTTACGCAGAGAGTGGTTGGGGTGTGGAATGGACTGCCTGCAGTGATAGTGGAGTCAGACACTTTAGGAACATTTAAGCGGTTATTGGATAGGCACATGGAGCACACCAGGATGATAGGGAGTGGGATAGCTTGATCTTGGGTTCAGATAAAGCTCGGCACAACATCATGGGCCGAAGGGCCTGTTCTGTGTTGTACTGTTCTATGTTCTATGTTCTATTGTTGCCATCAGACGTTTGAATGGACATACCTTGCATTAAATTGATCTTTCTCTACGCTCTAGCTATGACTATAACACTACATTCTGCACTCTCTCCTTTCCTTCTCTATGAACGATATGCTTTATCTGTATAGCGCGCAAGAAATACGTTTCACTGTATACTAATACATGTGACAATAATAAATCAAATTAAATCAAATCAAACATTGCCACAAAATGGATTGGTGCTTGCAATCCACTATGTTGCTGAGTGGTTGGTCTCCATTAAGTTGCTAATGGAAGACGCTGAACAGATGACAGGCATACAAGCCAGGAGTTAGTAAGCCTGTTGCTGAAGTTATATACTGTTCTTGGTGTCCTCCTTGAATATTGTGCTCAGTTACCATAGAACCATAGAATCTCTGCAGTGCAGAAAGAGGCCACCTGGTCCATCAACTCTGCACTGACTCTCTGAAGGAGTGTCTCACTCAGGCCCTCTCCTCTGCCCTGTCCCCATAACACCGCACATTTAGCATGGCCAATTCACCTGCACACCTTTGGACAGTGGGAGGAAACTGGAGCATCCAGAGGAAACTCACGCAGACACAGAGAACATATAAACTCCACACCGTCACCCAAGGCCAGAATCAAACCCAGGTCCCGGGCGCTATCAGGCAGCAGTGCTAACCACTGTGCCACCGAGCTGCCCTCTTTACTCTTTACTGTGGAACAATGCAGAAAGGGGGTATGTGAGTAATCTCTATTGTCTGATGATTGAGTTATTAAAAAAAGTAAGCACAACCTGAACACTTCAGCCTTGAAAATGGGTGAATGAGACCTTGTAGATAGAGGTATCAAAATACAGATTGAAATAAAAATTCTTTATCCTGTTGATTGGAGGTGTAGTGGACAGTGAGGAAGGTTTTCAAAGCTTGCAGAGGGATTTGGACCAACTAGAAAAATGGGCTGAAAAATGGCAAATGGAATTTAACGCAGACAAGTGTGAGATATTGCACTTTGGAAGGACAAACCAAAGAAGAACGTACTCGGTAAATGGTAGGACTCTGACGAGTGCAGTTGAACAGAGGGATCTGGGAATACAGGTACAGAATTCCCTAAAAGTAACGTCACAGGTGGATAGGGTCGTAAAGAGTGCCTTTGGTACATTGGCCTTTATAAATCGGAGTATCGAGTATAAAAGTTGGAATGTTATGGTAAGGTTATATAAGGCATTGGTGAGGCCGAATTTAGAGTATTGTGTACAGTTTTGGTCACCTAGTTACAGGAAGGATGTAAATAAGATTGAAAGAGTGCAGAGAAGGTTCACAAGGATGTTGCCGGGACTTGAGAAGCTAAGTTACAGAGAGAGATTGAATAGGTTGGGACTTTATTCCCTGGAGCGTAGAAGATGATAGAGGTGTATAAGATTTTGATGGGTATAGATAGAGTGAATGCAAGCAGGCTTTTTCTGCTGAGGCTAGGGGAGAAAAAAACCAGAGGGCATGGGTTAAGGGTGAAAGGAGAAAAGTTTAAAGGGAATATTAGGGGGGCTTCTTCACGCAGAGAGCGGTGGGAGTGTGGAATGAGCTGCCGGATAAAGTGGTATTAACATTTAAGAAAAACTTGGACGGGTTCATGGATGAGAGGGGTGTGGAGGGATATGGTCCAAGTGCAGGTCAGTGGGACTAGGCATAAAATGGTTCGGCACAGACAAGAAGGGCCAAAAGGCCTGTTTCTGAGCTGTAATTTTCTATGGTTCTATAAACTCAGGACAACAGGTATAATCTGGTAAGGGGTGGGTCTCTGGCTAATCTCAACACTTCTTTGTACAAAAAGAAATTAATAACTGAAATAGTCTTTCAGGTAGGATAGTGGAAGCAAGAGTGAAGTTATTAAAGAGCAAGTTCTAGTGGTGGCTGGAGTGGGCTATGAATAGAACGATGAGCTATGGGAACTGAATGGCCTCCCTCATGCGTATTTGGCTTTGTGATATTGGTTGTTGAAGGGAGAGTCACTGCGGGGCAGCTTGCACATTTATCTTAGTGCAAATAATGCAAGGATATAATTGAGGAGCTTCAGGTACAGGCTGATTGCTTTGCCTTTTTTGGGCAGTAGTTGGATGTGGGGTGGGATTTTCCACCCCACCCGACCCCATGGCATGCTTTCCAGTAGGTGGAGGCGGCTTGCCCAGGAAAATTTAAATTTTAAAGTTTATTTATTAGTGTCTGATGCACATCAATTTAGACACGAGGCTCGAAGCACAGTAAATGAAGGCTTTTATTTACTATTAATGAAGCTATCAGAACTTATGTACACTATCCCAGACTGAAGGGGTCCCGGCCAGAGCAGGGACTCTTATACCTCTCCCAGGAGGCGGAGCCCGACTGGGATGTGCCACAACAGTAACGTACACAGGTGTAACAACCCCACCCTAACCCAACAGCAACAATAGCACAGTCCAACAGTAACATATGTACATCCTTGTAGTCCTGGCCAGCCCCTGGCTCAGCACTATCCAGTGGGAACCAACGATGGTTCACCACAGTGTCATAAGTAGGCTTACATTAACACTGCAATGAAGTTACTGTGAAAATCCTCTGGTTGCCACGCTCTGGCGCCTGTTTGGGTACACCGAGGGAGAATTTAGCATGGCCAATGCACCTAACCAGCACGTCTTTCAGATTGTGGGAGGAAACCAGAGCACCCAGAGGAAACCCACGCAGACACGGGGGAGAATGTGTAAACTCCACACAGACAGTGACCCAAGCTGGGAATTGAACCTGGGTCCCTGGCGCTGTGAGGCAGCTGTGCTAACCACTGTGCCACCGTGTGGCCTTAAAATCCAAAGCTGGAAATGTTAAGAAGTATATAGACTGTAGAGGAACCTGAAAGTGCTCAGTAAACCAACTAGTTGTACGGAACAATCACTTTGAGGCAAATAGGGATGTGAAATAGATGTGGCCAGACCAGCTTTGTTGAGAACAAATGAAATAAGATCAGCTAGCCTCAGGTTTATTTCTTTTTTTTAATGGTCATGCTTGATGTTTAATTCTACACTTGATAACTCCTGGAAATTTGGTAAATATGAAGATTAGACCTCGAGTTAGGCCTTTCGGTTATAAGGACTATAGTAAATTAAACAAGTTACTTCTATTTCTCTTTAGACTGCCAGGATTTGAAATCACTGGCCAAATGTGAGCTCACTGTTGCATGCTATATTTATTTAAATATTGCTGCAGTTAAAACTCAAATGGATATTACTTATTCATTCAGGCATCATGCAGCTGAAGGAAATGGCTTGTCATCTAGGCTGCCCTACATTTTGGTACAATAAACAGTGATAATGAGCTTCTGAGATTAAAAGATTTAGGGCATTTCTGTTAGCTGCACATACTACATCCACAGAGATCACAGGAAAATGAAACTGTCGGCACAATGAACCGCTCCTGCTCCTATTTGTTGATTCAATCAGGTGCTTCCATTTTGGGAAAAAGGGAGTCCAACTAGGTCAAGGATGTTTAGTTGCAAAGTAAACTCCACAATCTGTTTTTATGAAAGAATTCTTGTAAGTCCTGGCGGCTTCTCATATGTTACCCACATTGTCATGCTGTCAAATTTTCCTCTGCATTGAATGGGTATCCGGGGAGTTGCAGATGTGAAACTCAACGTCAATGCAACACCAATGCAACCTGACGAGCTTTTGAATGGACCTACCTTATGTTAAGTTGATCTTTCTCTACAACCTAGCTATGACTGTAACACTACATTCTGCACTCTCTCCTTTCCTTCCCTATGAACGGTATGCTTTGTCTGTATAGCATGACCAAAACAATACTTTTCACTGTATACTCATGCATGTGACAATAATAAATCAAACCAAATCAAATCAAAACCTATTTTTCCATGAGCTGCAGTCATGCCTCTGAACAGTTTCTGCACCTGCTCCCTAAGCAGTTTGTGTCATTTTATTCTCATCCCCAGTGTACATTAAAAGGAAGGCAATTTTTTTAAGCTACTAAAATCCGTTGCTACAGATTACCTTTTAACTCTGCCATTTAGTATTAAATCTGCAAGTTTTTTTATAACCATCGTGAAAGATAATTATTCACACATTCCAACAAATTATTTACCACCTTTTCCACATCTCCAATTGTTGTCGATAAGAAACCCACCCACTGAATTCTCTCAGATACAGAAAGAACAAACAGTTCCGTCCCACCTTGTTATGTTTCTTTTGATATTCAAAGCATCTCATACATAAAGATTGACTGTGGAGTCCAATCACTGTCACCATATTGGCCACTCAGCTGTTCTGTCCATGTTTGAACCAAGGCTGTAATGAGGTCAGGAGCTGAGTGACCCATGCAGAATCCAAATTGAGCGTCTGTGAGCAGGTTATTGCTGAATAAGTGCTGCTGGATAGCACTGTTGATGACACCTTCCATCACTTTACTGATGATCGAAAGTAGATGATGG
Source organism: Mustelus asterias (assembly GCF_964213995.1). NCBI lineage: Eukaryota > Metazoa > Chordata > Chondrichthyes > Carcharhiniformes > Triakidae > Mustelus > Mustelus asterias. Next base: position 47,021,601 of record NC_135805.1, read on the forward strand.
GGCGGGAATTGGCTGGGTTGAATTTGTCCTGTTTCTTGTGTACAGGACACACCTGGGCAATTCTCCACACTGCTCCTTCATCAGGTGAGTGGGAGTTCTGTTCACAAACAGGGCATATAAAGACACAAACTCAATTTACAAAATAATGGTTGAAATGTGAGTCTTTACAGCTGATGCGCGTTATCACACACGAGGCTTGATGCTCAGGAAATAAAGGCTTTTATTTGCTGTAACAAGGCAGCTACTAATTATATACACGATCCCAGACTGAGGGGTCCCAGACAGAGCAGAGACCTTTATACCTCTCCCAGGAGGCGGAGCCCGACTGGGATGTACCACAATAACTATAATACAAGGCGTAACAGCCCAACCCTAACCCCAACAGCAACAAGTAGAACAACCCATCCCTAACCCCAACAGCAACATATATACATACTTGTAGTACTGGCCAGACCCTGGCTCAGTACTATCTAGTGGGAACCAACGATGGTTCACCACAACAGCTAATCAAGTCTTAAAAGTACAGACAATGTGAGTGGAGAGAGCATTAAGCACAGGTTAAAGTGATGTGTATTGTCTCCAGACAGGACAGTTAGTGAGATTTTGCAGGTCCAGGCAAGTCGTGGGGGTTACAGATAGTGTGACATGAACCCAAGATCCCAGTTGAGGCCGTCCTCATGTGTGCGGAACTTGGCTATCAGTCTCTGCTCAGCGACTCTGCGCTGTCGTGTGTCGTGAAGGCCGCCTTGGAGAACGCTTACCCGAAGATCAGAGGCCGAATGCCCGTGACCGCTGAAGTGTTCCACAACAGGAAGAGAACAGTCTTGCCTGCTGATTGTCGAGCGGTGTTCATTCATCCGTTGTCGTAGCGTCTGCATGGTCTCCCCAATGTACCATGCCTCGGGACATCCTTTCCTGCAGCGTATCAGGTAGACAACGATGGCCGAGTTGCAAGAGTATGTACCGTGTACCTGGTGGATGGTGTTCTCACGTGAGATGATGGCATCCATGTCGATGATCCGGCACGTCTTGCAGAGGTTGCTGTGGCAGGGTTGTGTGGTGTCGTGGTCACTGTTCTCCTGAAGGCTGGGTAGTTTGCTGCGGACAATGGTCTGTTTGAGGTTGTGCGGTTGTTTGAAGGCAAGAAGTGGGGGTGTGGGGATGACCTTGGCGAGATGTTCGTCTTCATCAATGACATGTTGAAGGCTCCGGAGGAGATGTCGTAGCTTCTCTGCTCCGGTGAAGGGTACTCTATCACCATGTCCCGTGATTGTCTTCTGAGGAGGTCGGTGTGGTTTTTCTCTGTGGTGCGTCAGAACTGTCGATCGATGAATCGAGCGCCATATCCTGTTCTTATGAGGGCATCTTTCAGTGTCTGGAGGTGTCGGTTGCGATCCTCCTCATCCGAGCAGATCCTGTGTGTACGGAGGGCTTGTCCATAGGGGATGGCTTCTTTAACGTGTTTAGGGTGGAAGCTGGAGAAGTGGAGCATCGTGAGGTTATCCGTGGCCTTGCGGTACAGTGAGGTGCTGAGGTGACTGTCCTTAATGGAGATGCGTGTGTCCAAGAATGCAACCGATTCTGGAGAGTAGTCCATGGTGAGTCTGATGGTGGGATGGAACTTGTTGATGTCATCATATAGTTGTTTCAGTGATTGTTCACCCTGAGTCCAAAGGATGAAAATGTCATCGATGTATCTAGTGTATAGCATCGGTTGAAGGTCCCTTCGGTTGTGCCCTGTTTGTGAACAGATCTCCCACTCACCTGATGAAGGAGCGGCGTTCCGAAAGCTAGTGGCGTTTGCTACCAAATAAACCAGTTGGACTTTGACCTGGTGTTGTGAGACGTCTTACTGTGTTTACCTCAGTCCAACGCCGGCATCTCCACATCATGACTACCATCGACAACGAAAACTGCCGGCTCCAAGTGGAGAGGATCTCCAAGAAGATCGCACATATCGACACAGACATCAAGTTTCTACAAAGATGCAAGAAAGCAGACAAGATACCGAAATGACTACAGATCACGAACCCACTCAGGTCAACCTATAACACAGATTACGCTGAGAGACTTTGCCGTCGCACCTTTCTCACCCTCCTCAACCACCTCCTACACCAGCTCTACAGCAAACGCCGCAGCCTGGAAACCAAGATAGAATCCATATTCTCAACTTGTGCTCAGGACGCAGACCAGCTGCGAAACTCTGCCAAGCAGACGAGACAAAGGGACCACACCATCTACATGCACACTAAGGACAAGAAACTTGAGAAACTCGGCATCACCACCAGCAGCAACCAAGCCTCCCCCGGTACCACAGTAGAAAACAGTACTACTGCAGGGAAGTCCATTGTCAACTTGTCGGACTACACACTTCAACCAGATGAAATCGAAGTTCTCAGCCGAAGGCTTAATTTTTGCCCCACCACCAAAATAAACCCCATCAGTCTCGCAGCAGACACAGAGGAATTCATCAGGCGAATGAGGCCGCGGGAGTTTTTCCACAAACCCCAAGAGGCCAACAACGAACACAATGAGACAGCCAATGAACCGGAACAGCCGACAGAGAGATCCGGAGTACAGCAACCGAAGAGGAAAGAGTCGAATTGGACTCCTCCGGAAGGCCGCTGCCCTCGACTTGACATGTATGCCCAAGCCATCAGGAGGTGCGTCAACACCAAATTCATCAGCTGCACTCACAAGACAGCTCCAAACATCACCCAAGCACAACGCAACGCCATCCGCGCTCTCAAGACCAACCGCAACATTGTCATCAAACCAGCAGACAAAGGAGGGGCCATCATCATACTGAACAGAACGGATTACTGCAAAGAAGTGTACCGACAACTAAACAACGAGGAACACTACAGACAGTTACCCGCAGATCCGACCAAAAAACACACCCGTCAACTCAACACTCTGATCAAGACCTTTGATCCGGACCTTCAGAGCACCCTCCGTGCTCTCATCCCACGTACTCCCCGCGTTGGAGATCTCTACTGCCTCCCGATGATACACAAAGCAAACACACCCAGCTGTCCCATCGTATTGGGCAATGGGACCCTGTGCGAGAACCTCTCCGGCCATGTCGAGGGCATCCTGAAACCCATTGTACAAAGAACCCCCAGCTTTTGTCGCGACACTATGGACTTCCTACGGAAACTCAGCACACATGGAGCAGTTGAACCAGGAGCACTCCTCGTCACAATGGATGTCTCGGCACTCTCCACCAGCATCCCCCACGATGATGGCATTGCTGCAACTGCCTCAGTACTCAACGCCGACAACTACCAGTTTCCAGATGCAATTTTACAACTCATCCGCTTCATCCTGGACCACAATGTCTTCACCTTCAACAACCAGTTCTTCATCCAGACACACGGAACAGCCATGGGGACCAAAGTCGCACCTCAATATACCAACATCTTCATGCACAGGTTCGAACAAGACTTCTTCACCGCACGGGACCTTCAACCATTGCTATACACTTGATACATTGATGACATTTTCTTCCTTTGGACTGATGCTGAACAATCACTGAAACAACTATATGATGACATCAACAAGTTCCATCCCACCATCAGACTCACCATGGACTACTCTCCGGAATCGGTTGCATTCTTGGACACACGCATCTCCATTAAGGACAGTCACCTCAGCACCTCACTGTACCGCAAGGCCACGGATAACCTCACGATGCTCCACTTCTCCAGCTTCCACCCTAAACACGTTAAAGAAGCCATCCCCTACGGACAAGCCCTCCGTACACACAGGATCTGCTCGGATGAGGAGGATCGCAACAGACAGCTCCAGACGCTGAAAGATGCCCTCATAAGAACAGGATATGGCGCTTGACTCAGCGATCGACGGTTCCGACACGCCACAGCGAAAAATCGCACCGACCTCCTCAGAAGACAAACACGGGACACGGTGGACAGAGTACCCTTTGTCGTCCAGTACTTCCCCGGAGCGGAGAAGCTACGACATCTTCTCCGGAGCCTTCAACATGTCATTGATGAAGACGAACATCTCACCAAGGCCATCCCCACACCCCCACTTCTTGCTTTCAAACAACCGCACAACCTCAAACAGACCATTGTCCGCAGCAAACTACCCAGCCTTCAGGAGAACAGTGACCACGACACCACACAAACCTGCCACAGCAACCTCTGCAAGACGTGCCGGATCATCGACATGGATGCCATCATCTCACGTGAGAACACCATCCACCAGGTACACGGTACATACTCTTGCAACTCGGCCAACGTTGTCTACCTGATACGCTGCAGGAAAGGATGACCCGAGGCATGGTACATTGGGGAAACCATGCAGACGCTATGACAATGGATGAATGAACACCGCTTGACAATCAGCAGGCAAGACTGTTCTCTTCCTGTTGTGGAACACTTCAGCGGTCACAGACATTCGGCCTCTGATCTTCGGGTAAGCGTTCTCCAAGGCGGCCTTCATGAAACACGACAGCGCAGAGTCGCTGAGCAGAGACTGATAGCCAAGATCCAGACACATGAGGACAGCCTCAACCAGGATCTTGGGTTCATGTCACACTATCTGTAACCCCCACGACTTGCCTGGACCTGCAAAATCTCACTAACTGTCCTGTCTGGAGACAATACACATCTCTTTATCTGTGCTTAACGCTCTCTCCACTCACATTGTCTGTACCTTTAAGACTTGATTACATAGAACATAGAACAGTACAGCACAGAACAGGCCCTTCGGCCCACGATGTTGTGCCGAGTTTTGTCTGAAACCCAGATCAAGCTATTTCCTCCCTGTCATCCCGAAGTGCTCCATGTGCCTTTCCAATAGCTTCTTAAATGTTCCTAAAGTTTCTGACTCCACAAGCTGTAAAGACTCGCATTTCAATCATTATTCTGTAAATTGAGTTTGTGTCTTTATATGCCCTGTTTGTGAACAGAACTCCCACTCACCTGATGAAGGAGCAGCGAGCGCTCCGAAAGCTAGTGGCGTTTGCTACCAAATAAACCTGTTGGACTTTAACCTGGTGTTGTGAGACTTCTTACTGAGACAGGACTAATCCAGGAATGGTGATGGTGATGTCTGGGGCATTATCTGTAAGTTATGATTTTGTGAGTATGACTATGTCAGGATGTTGCTTGACTACTCTGTGAGACAGCTCTCCCCATTTTGGCACAAGCCCTCAGATGTTAGTAAGGAGGGCTTTGCAGAGTGGACAGGGCTGGGTTTGCTGTTGTCGTTTCCGATGCCTAGGTCAATGCCAGGTGGTCCATCCGCTTTCATTCCTTTGAGTTTTCTTTGTACTAGTTGAATACAACTGAGTGGCTTGCTTGGCCATTTCAAAGGGCTTTTAAGAGTCAGTCACATTGTTGTGGGTCTGGAGTATCATGTAGGCCAGACCAGGTAAGGATGGCAGAGTTCTTTCCCTAAAGGACATTAGTGAACCAAGTGGGTTTTTACATCAATCAGCAATGGTTTCATGGTCATCCTTAGATTCTTAATTCCAGATTTTTTTTATTGAATTCAAATTCTACCCACTGCCAAGGTGGGATTCGAATCTTGGTCCCCAGGGGATTACCCGGGTTTTTGGATTACTAGCCTAGCAACAATATCACTGTGCTACTGCCTCCCCTGAAAACAGGTTGATGAGAATTAATTATTGGACACTAGGAAAGCAAAAGTTCCAGCTTCTTCAATAGTATCACAGGATTTACCTGCACAGGTAGGTACAGCACAAATTCAAATACCCCATGGGAATGATGGCACCTCCAACACATGCTCAAGTTACGGAGCAGCATTGGAACCTTCAGGCATCTGTCTCAGAGATGAGGGCACTAACAACTAAATCAAAGTGACATTCGGCATGATAATAACTGTTCTCTGTAACACTTTTATCTTGATCAGGTGCAGACTTGTGCTTCACAAAACAAGGGTACTGCTGCTAAGTGAGATTCAGTATCTCAGTTTTACTTTGAAATAAGCAGTAACAGAGATTGTGCACGATCGGGCAGCACAATGGCACAGTGGTTAGCACTGCTGCCTCATAGTGCCAGGGACCTGGGCTCGAATCCAGCCTCAGGTGACAGTGTGAAGTTTGCTTGTTTTCTGCGCGTCTGCGTGGGTTTCCTCCAAGTGCTCTGGTTTCCTCCCACAGTCCAAAGATGTGCGGGTTAGGTTGATTGGCCGTGCTAAATTGCCACTTAGTGTCAGGGGGATTGGTAGGGGAAATGCATGGGATTACGGGGATAGGGCCTGGCTGGGATTGTTGTCGGTGAAGACTCGATGGACTGAATGACCTCCTTCTGCACTGTAGGGATTCTATTATTCTATAATTCTATGAGGTACAAAGTTAAGCTGCACAGCTCCTGCTTCTTTCCACAACAGCACCATCTCCTGGTTTAGTGTTTTTATGTTTATACTCACCACGAGGGGTCAACACCAAAGTACGCGTTTTTCTTTTTCACTCTCAGGATTTGGGCATCACTGAAGTTGTTAACATATATTGCCATCCTTCATTATCCCGAGAAGTTGATGTTGGATGTTTTTCTTTGCAGTGCTGCTAGGCCATTTAAGTGGGCATTTAAGAGTCAGTCACTGGAGTCAGATAACAGACAGACACGGTAAGGACAGCTTCCCTAAAAGACATTCATGAACCCGTAGGTTTTTCCAACATTCTGATAACTTCATTGTTACTTTTGCTGAAATCAGCTTTTTAATTTCCAGATTTTTAAAATTGAACTCAACTTCTTAAACTAGATCTAACATTTTTCTGGATTAATAATTTGCTAGGACAGAACTTGAATGTTGCTGAAAAAAAAAGAAATGCTGCTGAAACTTTTCGTCATGAACTTATCAGAACAGATTTGCAAGAATACCAAATCTCAAAGGGAACACTGCATGAGAAGAGAATGCTGATTGGTTGGCAAGTGGATTCTGACTGGTAGAGGTGTTGCTATGGAGAATGCACCAAGCAACAGTTAACTGCCAAGCTTTTGTTTAAATACAAATCAGACCAGTCAACTCTGATTGGTAAAATGAACCAGGCAATGGCTGCCCCCTAAACTTTTGTTCAGTTGAAAGAGGCTTGGGCATGTTCTTTCTTTTTGCAAAGGAAAGGGTATTATGTGTGAATATGTGTAGCTTCTAGCATGCCTAAGTGAGCCATGCTGTGAACCCAACTGATAATCTTAAATTGGTTGCCAGTGCAATCTTAGCACAATCCTGATTTTTACCAAATGTTGTCCAATCACAGAATCACATCTAATGTTGGACACTAAGTTCTGAGTTTTGCAAGCACAGGCTGGTTGAGTATGGTCAGTAGCTGGGCAGTTAACTGTTCCCTGATGCACTCTCCATGGAAATACCTCTACCAATCAGAGCTTACTTGCCAACCAATCAGCACCCTCTTCTCATGCATATAAATTGCTGTTCCCTTTGAGGTTTGGTATTCTTGCTAATCTGTCTTGATGAGTGCAAGATGAAGGACTTTGAAAGCATGCCTCTTTTTTCAGCAGGTCACCGGGTTATTAGTTCAGCCCCTACGTTTATAATCCAGTAACATAACCATTATGCCATTGTTCCCTAAATATGATGATGTGATTTTTGTGTTGCTTGACTGGACTTTGAGTATGAGATAAAAACACATTCAGTTAAAGGCCTGGTGACGGGTCATTGTGGCTGAGAACCAGTGTAAACTTTGGAAAAGGATGCTGATCTCTCACACAAATGTTTCCCTGTTCCCCATAGCATTACTATAGTGAAATGAGAATGGTCAAAGTGGAAGGAAGCTAGATCCTGATCATATTACCACATGCGTTGATGTGACTTATGTGCATTTTTTTCAAATCAATTCTTGGAACAAAATGAAGAATGCTCATGTGTGAGCAAAGATTGGGAAGTTGAGGGACAGTTGATAACAGATTAGCCAGGAGATCTGCGTTCACTAGCTGTCCAGCATCGACAGTTGTTTCTGAGTTCTGTAACCTAAGAAACTAAAGGCAACCAACAAGGTTAATAATAAATGACACATTTATTTGATTTCCATTGTGTTTGGCAACATAAGTTTCATAATGATCTGTTATGGATTTGAGAGAATCCTGTGAATTGTCCCTCATCAACCACTGCACAAAGTAAACTTCAATGTTTAACCTCACCCCTCCTGTGCAGCACTGCCTATGTGCCATCAGCGCAATGTGATTGCAGAAAATAATATATAATTAGAGCAACCCCAACAGACTGCAATTATACTGTCAAACTCATCTCCCAAAACTTAGTAAAGTTGATTTCCATAAAACCATAAGACACAGGAACAGAATTAGGCCACTCAGCCCATCGGGTCTGCTCTGCCATTCAATCATGGCTGATACTTTTCTCATCCAAATTCTCCTGCCTTTTCCCCATAACCTTTGATCCCCTTATCAATCAAGAACCTATCTATCTCTGTCTTAAAGACACTCAGTGACTTGGCCTCCACAGCCTTCTGTGGCAGAGTTCCACAGATTCACCACTCTCTGGCTGAAGAAATTCCTCCTCATCTCTGTTTTAAAGGATCATCCCTTTAGCCTGGGGTTGTACCCTCTGGTTCTAGTTTTTCCTGCTAGTGGAAACATCCTCTCCATGTCCATTCTATCCAGGCCTCGCAATATCCTGTAAGTTTCAATAAGATCCCCCCTCATCCTTCTAAACTCTAAGGAGTACAGACCCAGAGTCCTCAATCGTTCCTCATATGACAAGCTCTTCATTCCAGCGATCATTCTTATGAACCTCCTCTGGACCCCCTCCAAGGCCAGCACATCCTTCCTTAGATACGGGGCCCAAAACTGCTCACAATACTCCAAATGGGGTCTGACCAGAGCCTTATACAGCCTCAGAAGTACATCCTTGCTCTTGTATTCTAGCCCTCTCGACATAAATGCTAACATTGCATTTGCCTTCCTAACTGTTGACTGAACCTGCACGTTAACCTTAAGAGAATCTTGAACAAGGACTCCCAAGTCCCTTTGTGTTTCTGATTTCCTAAGCATTTTCCCATTTAGAAAATAGTCTATGCCTCCATTCCTCCTTCCAAAGTGCATAACCTCACACTTTTCCACATTGTATTCCATCTGCCACTTCTTTGTCCACTCTCCTAACCTGTCCAAGTCTTTCTGCAGCCCCCCCGCTTCCTCAATACTAACTGTCCCTCTACATATCTTTGTATCATCTGCAAACGTAGCAACAGTGCCTTCAGTTCCTTCCTCCAAATCGTTAATGTATATTGTGAAAAGTTGTGGTCCCAGCACTGACTCCTGAGGCACACCACTAGTCACCGGCTGCCATCCTGAAAAAGACCCCTTTATCCCCACTCTCTGCCTTCTGCCAGTCAGCCAATCCTCTATCCATGCCAGGATCTTACCTTTAACACCATGGGCTCTTAACTTAAATATTTAACAGTTTTCTATACGGCACTTCTGTTTCCTTCTATTTTGTTTCAGAATAGAGCCTGCTAAAATCTTCAGGAGAAATGGACACTAATTCTTTGCTCTCATTAAGTTCTTTGGCAGCACTGCATTTCTCCTTGGTTCTTCTCATGTCTACAAATGACTGCTTCTGAAGAAGGTGAAACAACAGTCCAAATCTCCCAGTCTCTGCATGGCCAGAGACCAGACGTACGACTAGAGGTGCACATTGGGATTCTGCAGAAGTCCTGGTACACTGACATATGTGGGAATTATCCAGGAAGTTTCAACTTCCGATGGGAAATTTCCCTGCTCCCTGTGACCCGCAGTGAATACCTGCGATTCTGGCTAGTGGTGGACACTTTGGGTGCTTCCAATATACTTACTTGAATAACTACCCAGGAAACATTAGACAGATAAAACCTAATCTAACTCTGGGTAACTCCAGAACTGACCCACCCCCAATCACTCAATCACACACTGACCCTCCCAAACATCCACCTACCACCTCACCCTCCTACCACCTCATTCACCTGCCACCCTACCCACCTACCACCTCACCCTCCTACCACCTCATTCACCTGCCACCCTACCCACCTATCATCCCATCCTCCTACCACTTCACCCACCTGCTAGCTGACAGTTCGCCCTCCTACCACGTCACTCACCTGCTACCTCGCCACTTGGAAGAAGCATTGAGGGTGGCAAGGGCACAGAATGTACTCTGGGTGGGGAACTTCAATGTTCATCACCAGGTGTGGCTCGGTAGTACCACAACAGGTTCTGAGCTGGTTAGGTCCTAAAGGACATAGTGCTAGACTGGGACTGTGACAGGTGGTGAGGGAACCAACAAGAGAGAAACACATACTTAACCACATCCTCACCAACCTGTCTGCCACAGGTGCATCTGTTCACGACAGTATCGGTAGGAGAGATCACCGCACAGTACTTGTGGAGATAAAATCCTGTATTTACATTAAGGACACCCTTCATCGTGTTGTGTGGCACTATCACTGTGTCAAATGGGTTGACTTTGAACAGATCTAGCAGCTCAAGTCTAGGCACCAACGAGGTGCTGTTGACCTTCAGCAGCAGAGGAATTGTATTTAATCACAATCTGTAACCTCATGGCCCAGCATATCCCCCACTCTACCATTACCACCAAGCCAAGGGATCAACCCTGGTTCAATGGAGAATGCAGGAGGACATGCCAGGAGCAGCACTAGGTATACCTAAAATTGAGGTGTCAACCTAATGAAGATATAACACAGCACTACTTGTGTGCCAATCAGCATAAGCAGCAAGTAATAGATAGAGCTAAGTGATTCCACAACCAACAGATCAGATTTAAGCTCTGCAGTCCTGCCACGCCCAGCTGTGAATGGTAGTGGACAATTAAACAACTCACTGGAGGAGGAAACACCACAAATATCCCCATCCTCAATGATGGAGGAGCCCAGCACATCAGTGCAAAAGTTAAGGCTAGGGCGTTCGCTGCATCTTCAGCCAGAAGTGTCGAGTGGATGGTCTATCTCGACCTCCTCCAGAGGTGCCCAGCATCACAGATGTCAGTCTTCAGCCGATTTGATTCACTTCGCGTGATATCAAGAAACAGCTGAAGACACTGGATACTGCAAATGTTTATGGTCCTTGACAATATTTCGGCAATAGTCCTGAAAACTTGAGCTCTGGGAATTGCCGCAGTCCCTAGCCAAGCTATTCCTGTACGACATCTACCCGCCAATGTGAAAAATTGCCCAGGTATGTCCTCTAGAACCAGAGAACCATAGAAAATTACAGCTCAGAAACAGGCCTTTTGGCCCTTCTTGTCTGTGCCGAACCATTTTATGCCTAGTCCCACTTGCCTGCACTTGGACCATATCCCTCCACACCCCTCTCATCCATGAACCCGTCCAAGTTTTTCTTAAATGTTAAAAGTGACCCCGCATTTACCACTTTATCCGGCAGCTCATTCCACACTCCCACCACTCTCTGCGTGAAGAAGCCCCCCCTAATATTCCCTTTAAACTTTTCTCCTTTCACCCTTAACCCATGCCCTCTGGTTTTTTTCTCCCCTAGCCTCAGCGGAAAAAGCCTGCTTGCATTCACTCTATCTATACCCATCAAAATCTTATACACCTCTATCAAATCTCCCCTCAATCTTCTACGCTCCAGGGAATAAAGTCCCAACCTATTCAATCTCTCTCTGTAACTCAGCTTCTCAAGTCCCGGCAACATCCTTGTGAACCTTCTCTGCACTCTTTCAATCTTATTTACATCCTTCCTGTAACTAGGTGACCAAAACTGTACACAATACTCCAAATTCGGCCTCACCAATGCCTTATATAACCTTACCATAACACTCCAACTTTTATACTCGATACTCCGATTTATAACGGCCAATGTACCAAAGGCACTCTTTACGACCCTATCCACCTGTGACGTCACTTTTAGGGAATTCTGTACCTGTATTCCCAGATCCCTCTGTTCAACTGCACTCTTCAGAGTCCTACCATTTACCGAGTACGTTCTTCTTTGGTTTGTCCTTCCAAAGTGCAATATCTCACACTTGTCTGCGTTAAATTCCATTTGCCATTTTTCAGCCCATTTTTCTAGTTGGTCCAAATCCCTCTGCAAGCTTTGAAAACCTTCCTCACTGTCCACTACACTTCCAATCTTTGTATCATCAGCAAACTTGCTGATCCAATTTACCACATTATCATCCAGATCATTGATATAGATGACAAACAACAATGGACCCAACACCGATCCCTGCGGCACACCACTAGTCACAGGCCTCCACTCAGAGAAGCAATCCTCCACAACCACTCTCTGGCTTCTTCCATTGAGTCAGTGTCTTATCCAATTTACTACCTCCCCATGTATACCTAGCGACTGAACCTTCCTAACTAACCTCCCATGAGGGACTTTGTCAAAGGCCTTGCTGAAATCCAGGTAGAGAACATCCACCGCCTTCCCTTCATCCACTTTCCTGGTAACCTCCTCGAAAAACTCTAATAGATTGGTCAAACATGACCTACCACGCACAAAGCCATGTTGACTCTCCCTAATAAGTCCCTGTCTATCCAAATATTTGTAGATCCTATCCCTTATCACACCTTCCAATAACTTGCCCACCACCGACGTCAAACTTACTGGCCGATAATTTCCCGGATTTCTTTTGGAACCTTTTTTAAACAACGGAACAACATGAGCCACCCTCCAATCATCCGGCACCTCCCCCGTGAATATTGACATTTTAAATATGTCTGCCAGGGCCCCTGCAAGTTCAACACTAGCTTCCCTCAAGGTCCGTGGGAATACCCTGTCCGGTCCTGGGGATTTATCCACTCTGATTTGCCTCAAGACAGCGAGCACCTCCTCCCCTTTAATCTGTAAAGGTTCCATGGCCTCCCTACCAGTTTGCCCTATTTCCGTAGACTCCATGCCCATTTCCTCAGTAAATACGGATGCAAAAAAAACCATTTAGTATCTCCCCCATCTCTTTTGGTTCCATACACAGTCTACCACTCTGGTCTTCAAGAGGACCAATTTTATCCCTCACTATCCTTTTGCTACTAACATACCTATAGAAGCTCTTTGGATTTTCCTACACAAAAAATGGACAATTACCACCCATCAGACTACTCTCGATCATCAACAAAGTGATGGAAAGGGTCATCCACAGTGCTTTCAAGCAGTACTTACTCAGCACCAACCTGCTCACGGATGCTCAGTTTGTGTTCCGCCAGTGTCACTCTGCTCCTGATCTCATTACAGCCCTGTTTCAAACATGGACAGAAGAGCAAAATGCCAGAGGTAAGGTGACAGTCATTGTCCTTGACATCAAGGCAGCATTTAACCAAGTGTGGCATTAAGGACGCCTTAAGGACAAACTGGAGTCAATGGGAATCAAAGGGAAAACTCTTTGCTGGTTAGAGTCAAAGGAAGAGTCAAAGGCACGGTGACACGGTGGTTAGCGCTGCTGCCTCACAGCGCCAGGGGCCAGGTTCAATTTCCTGCTTGGGTCGCTGTCTGTGTGGAGTCTGCACGTTCTCCCCATGTCTGCGTGGGTTTCCTCCGGGTGCTCCGGTTTTCTCCCACAGTCCAAAGATGTGCGGGTTAGGTGGATTGGCTATGGTAAATTGCCCCTTAGTGTCAGGGGGGCTAGGTAGGGTAAATCATGAGGTTGTGAGGAGAGGGCCTGGATTGTGGTCGGTACAGACACGATGGGCCGAATGGCCTCCTTTTGGACTGTAGGATTCTTCGATTCTAAGATGGTTGTGGTGTTTGCAGGTCAATCATCTCAGCTCCAGGACATAGCTGCAGGAGTTCCTTAGGGTAGCATCCTAGGCGTAACCAAACTCATCTGCTTCATCAATAATCTTCCTTCCATCATAAGGTCAGAAGTAGGGTGTTTGTTGATGACTGCACAATGTTCAGCACCATTCACACCTCCTCAGATACTGAAGCACTTCATGTCCATATGCAGCAAGACCTGGACAATATCTAGGTTTGTGTTGACAAGTGGCAAATAATGTTCATGCCAAACAAGTTGTTAGACAATGACCGTCTCCACCAGCAGAGGATCTACCTATTGCCCCTTAACATTCAGAGGCATTACCATCACTGAACTCCCCACTATTGACATCCTGGGGGGTACCATTGACCAGTAACGGAACTGGACTAGCCATATAAATATTTTTCTACCAGAACAGGTCAAAAGCTAGGAATGCTGTGGTGAGAAACTCACCTCCTGGCCCCGCAAAAGCCTGTTCACCATCCGCAAGATCAAGTCAGGAGTGTAATGGAATACTCTCCACTTGTCTGGAATAGTGCAGCTCCAACAGTCTTCAAGAAGCTAAAATCCATCCAGGACAAAGCAGCCGGCTTTATTGCTATCCTTCCACAAACATTCAATCCCTCCACCACCAATGAACAGTGGTAGTGATGTGTACCAGCTACAAGATGCGCTGCAGGAAATCACCAAGGGTTCTCAGCAGCACCTTCCAAACTCACAACCACTCCCATCTGGAAGGACATGAGCAACAGATATCCGGGAACAGCTGCACCTGGAGGTTCCCCTCCAAGCCACTCACCATCCCGACTTGAAAATATATTGCCGTTCCTTCACTGTCACTGGGTCAAAATCCTGGAATCCTCTCCCTAACAACAGATGGTCTTATGTCTTGACAGATCTTTCACATCCAAGTCTGTCATGTGTAAAGGAATGGCCGCAGCACTCGGTTCTATAAGCACTGCACTGCTTTTCATTTTTCTACAAATTTCTTCTTCAAACTCTTATTCTCCTGATTAAATTCTTCACTGGACTTATTCTGATTTTGTAGTTGCTTTTCATGAAGTTCAGCTAATTCTCCATTGCCTCATTAAGTTTCCCTTCTTAACTTGATTTTGTACAGTTTTGCAACTTTCTTCTTTTGTCTTCAAGTTTGCTGTCAGCCATTTCATCTTGTTTTAATGTCTTCCCTCGAGTTTTACTTCTTTTTGCTGATCCCTCTTTACGCTCCATTCTGTAGTTCTCGCTTTGTCCTTTATTTAGTTACTTGGAGCCCTCCCTCTGGGGCCATTTGCCTGTCATTTAGTGGATCTGATTGCCCTCCCTCTGGGGTCTTTTGTTGCCTCCTCTCTGAGGTCTTTCATGACGCTCCTTCGGGGCTCTTATTTGAGGTCTTTCATAGAATTATAGGGGGCGATTCTCCCAAAAATGTTCTAAGTGCTGAATTTGCGGGAAAACTGGTGTAAATCACGATTGTTTTTTCAGTGTGAGTTCACTCTTGAATCTCCTACACTCTGTGCAATGCAGAGGTCACAATCGTGAATATCATTAAAAGCTCAGGGGCGGGGCCTATTCACACCAGAGTCTGACAGCGCAGTGGCCCAATCTGTCATCCTGCAGTTTGCTGGCCAGCTTGATCACTGGCCAGCCTGTGACCCCCGCAGTGCTGACCCTCCACTCGCCCCCCCCACGGCCCGATCGTGGCCCCCACAAGCATTCCCGTGCTAACCCCAACACCCCCCCATCCAGGAGCGCCCTAATATTCAGCCCCACCCAACCCAGCAGTGATGATCCCCCCACCCCTCCTCACCCTGGTAGACCACCCCCCCCCCCACCATGGAAGGCAGACCTCCACAGGAGGCAGACCCCCCCCCTCCCCCCCACCCCACCAGCCTGCCTCGATCGCTGGCCTCCCTCCAGTCCCGACTGATTCCAATGCAAAGTGGCAGTGGGACCCCTCCACCCCCACTGATCACCCCTAAGCCCCCCTAAGCCCTGCCCCTAGGCCTCGACCCTTTGGCACTGCCCGTTGTCCAGTAGGCAGTGCTGAGGTCCCCATGGGCATGGGCATTTTGCCCCTTGGTCAGTGCCAGGGGGGCACAGGCTGGCACTGCCAGGGTGCCCATGATGAAGAAGCAGCGCTTCGAAAGCTAGTGGCTTTTGCTACCAAATAAACCTGTTGGACTTTAACCTGGTGTTGTGAGACTTCTTACAGGGTGCCCATGCCCAGGGAGCACCACCCTCCCGCCGCTCAACCCTCTGGAGGGCCCCGATTGTTCCTCTTCACTCCAGCTGGGTATCCCGCTAGTTCCCCGAAAGTGGGGAGCTACTCGAAATCGCGCCGGGATGAAATTGTGCTGGCGGGATGGGAGATGCTATCGGGCCCAGAGAATTCTGTCCTGGGCCCGATAATCACATTCAAATAGCATTGAAATAAGATTAAAATTACCTGCTATTTCCTCCGGTTTCCAGTGTGGTCCCAACAGCGTCAGATCCCCGTCACTGGGTGACCCGGTGATCAACTGAGTGACTCCGTCATTGGAGACCCTGTGAGCTCGTAGTCATAGAATAGAATAGAAAGCCTACAGTACAGAAAGAGGCCATTCGGCCCATCGAGTCTACACCGACCACAATCCCACCCAATCAGGACCTTTCGTTTCCTAAATTAAAACTTTCTGTGTGTTCTGCTTTTTTTTATCTTGATGTGGAGATGCCGGCGTTGGACTGGGGTAAACACAGTAAGAAGTTTATTCCAACCATTTCCAACCATTATTCATGCAAATTGAGTCTGTGTCTTTATAAGCTCTGTTTGTGAACAGAATTCCCACTCACCTGAAGAAGGGGCTTAGAGCTTCGAAAGCTTGTGTGGCTTTTGCTACCAAATAAACCTGTTGGACTTTAACCTGGTGTTGTTAAACTTCTTACTTTTTTTATCTTGGCAGTGACCCTTTGCTTTATTTTCCTTAAGTTCTTTTTTTAAACTTAAAGCCACAACTCTTCTCGCCTCCAGCTCCGCAGGGATAGTTTTTAAAAGGCTCTAAACCTTTTTTTTCACAACTTTGGACTCTACCTGTTTCTTTGAACAGGTTGTTGTGCATCTGTCTTTCAGCTTCTTCAAACTACTGAGCCTCCTGGATCTGCCACCTAGTCTACAATGAAAGTACAGGAACTTTTCTTTATTTTGTTTACCCATTCTTGTGGATTCTGCCCCGGGGGTCTTGCCGTGTTCGGCACAGTGGTACAGTGGTTCTGGCACTGCTGCCTCACAGCACCAGGGACCTGGGTTTGATTCCCGGCTTGGGTCACAGTCTGTGCGGAGTCTGCGCATTCTCCCTGTGTCTGTGTGGGTTTCCTCCGGGTGCTCCGGTTTCCTCCCACAGTCTGAAAAATGTGCTGGTTAGGTGCATTGGGCCGTGCTAAATTCTCCCTCAGTGTACCTGAACAGGCGTATGAGTGTGGTGATTAGGGGATTTTCACAGTAACTTCATTGCAGTGTTAATGTAAGCCTACTTGTGACTAATAAATAAACTTAAACTTAAGATATTGCTCACCCATCTGGTAACTGTCCACGTTTACTGATTCTACATTAATCAGGGCCTGGCAATATCTCTTCTTTTGTGCACATCTCTCTATTTAGGCTTCAATCTTCCATAACTTGGGATACTGTTCTGCTTTCCTTCATTTAGTTGTCACCTTTCTTACTGCCATTGGTCGCCATGGTACTATCACCAAATCCCATTCCGACACCATGTCATGATATATACGTAATATGGGTTATTTGCATTGCAGTAGTGGTGGCTCACTGGTGAGAACTTGAGGCTTGTGTGTTTAAACATAAACACTTTTATTGATAGGCTTTAACTACTTACAGTTCCATATCAGGCCTTTCATGGTCATACTCTCACCATGCAGGCATAGAATCCCTCTAGTGCAGAAAGAGGCCATTCAACCCATCAAGTCTGCACTGACTACAACCCCACCCAGGCCCTATCCCCATAACCCCACCGAGCTAGTCTCCCTGACACTGTTGTTGACAAGAGTTCTGTTCTAGGCTGTTCTGGGACAATGTGACTCCATACATCACACTGCAGGCAATGCTACTCTCCAGTTCCACATCATCCTTTGCTTTGCTGAGCACCTTACATTATAATTCATGCAGACATATATCATCACTCTATCTGCTTGACAAATCATGCAGCCGCTACCTTACCTATCTGCCACCTCATCCACCAGCAACACCATCCATCTACCACCTCACTCACCTGACCAACTTACCTCATTCATCTTCCCACCATACCCATCCACCCAACAATTCACTAACATTCAAACTGGAATTTTAAATGTACCGTACAGCAGCTAGTGCTATAAGAAAGGGGACGTGTGCTGCCTTCCTGTGATTCAATTCCACTCTGACAGAGCTCTCCAAAAGGTGCTCCTTATTTCAGGTAAAGCTGGGTTCTGAAGACCTGGTGAGAAATGTGGAGCAGTGTTGAGTGGGGAGGATGGTCGAGCAGAACAGCAATCCAGCAATGATTGCTGCTCATCGGAATAACTGGACCAACGTAAATTTCATGCAAATGAATGTCAGATGGCTCTGCACCCAAATTTCCTCAACTAGTACAGAATATAAGTTATAGGCAAACTACCACCATAAAAGCCGGGAGCAATTGATTATAAAACTGCCCTTTCAGTTCTATTTGCTTTAGGGAAAACATGGTATTGCCAAGCAAAGTTTTCTTTTATTATTTTACTTCAGCGACATTGGCTGGATGAACATTTCTTTTGGCCATCTCTAATTGCCATTGAGATTGATGGTGGTGAGCCGCCTTCTTGAACTGCTGCATTCCAGGTGGTGTAGGCACACCCACAGTGCGGTTAGGGAGGAAGTTCCAGGATTTGGCCCTGGCGAAGGTATGTGACCTGTAGGGGAAGTTCCAGAGCGTGGTGTTCCCATGTATTTGTTGTCTTTGTCCACCTAGATGGCAGCAGTCGTGGGTTTGAAAGGTGTAGTCTCAGGAGGCTTGGTGAGTTCCTGCAGTATATCTTATAGGTGATACACAATGCAGTCACTGCACATCAGTGCTGGAGGGAGTGAATGTTTGTGGATGCAAGTGGTCATATTCCCATCCATCTTGTCCTTCTAGATGGTAGTGGTCGTGGATTGGGAAGGTGCTGTTGAAGGAACCCTGGTGAGTTCCTGCAGTGCATCTTGTAGATTGTACACATTGCTGCCACTGTGCAGCACCAGTGGAAGGGGATATTGGTGGTGATGGAAGGGTGCCAATCAAGTGGGCTCCACTGCCCTGGATGATGCAGAGCTTCTTGAGTGATGCTGGAGCTGCACTCATCCAGGCAGGTGACAAGTATTCCATTACATTCCTGACTTAGAATCATAGAATCCTACCGTGCAGAAGGAGTCCATTCGGCCCATTGAGTCTGCACCACCCATAATCCCACCCAGGCCCTATCCCCATAACACCCGAACTAGTTCCTTGACGCTAGGGGGAACTATAGCATGGCCAATCCACCTAACCCACACATCTTTGGACTGTGGGAGGAAACTGGAGCACCCAGTGGAAGCCCACGCTGACATGGGGAGAATGTGCAAACTCCACAAAGTGACCCCCAAGCTGGGAATCAAACCCGGGTCCCAGGCGCTGTGAGGTAGCAGTGCTAACTAACCCCTGTGCCACCGTGCTGCCCAAGGGCTTGTGCCTTGTAGATGGTGAAAAGGGTCTGGGGAGTCAGGGCTTTTATCTTTTGGTTTAGAAATTGGTTTTGCTGCTTTAGTATTCAATCTAGAATGTGTTTAGTGTTTTATGCCTCATCCCTGATTTTCTTTTATGGTTCATTTACAATTTGAGCTGCAACCAATAGTGCCTACTTCATAATATTTAAATTATATCTGATAGGAAGTTTGGACACTGTGCTTACTCTGCTCACCTCATATCTCAACTTTGATTTCATGCAAAGTTTCCCTTAGATATTAATTTTAGTGCATGAAATATGTGTTTCATTGAAAATGTATCAGTGGTAATTGAATGGAATTAGGCAACCATTCAACTTGCACTTGCCCATATGCTTTCTGTGGGCTTTGGCACAGCAGGTTTCTGTCAGCTAACCATCCGAATAGCAGAGCACCCACTTCAGGGTGCCTGGAATCTGTGTAAACAATGCAGTTAACTGTATTTCTTTAACTAATCATTTGAAGAGTCATCAATGAGTGGCGCAGAGTCTGAACCAGTTCCAATATTTAATTCAAGATCAAATCAGGTTCAGAAAGTGAAATAAAGTGAGGCTAAGAGAGGTTAGATTTTAAAAAACAAGATATGGGAGAGAAAGAAAAAATACAAAAAATGTTCTTTTTAAAAAATCACTATCAAAAAGTAACATTCAAAAGGAATGAGAAACCACACTTGTAAAGAATTATTTTCAGCACGATTGTTTTGGCAGAAATGAAGATTTGCCATACCATCAAAGGGTGCTTACCCTAGAATGAACAAGTCCTCACTTTACCGGGCATTTTAGTCCAAATCTTTGAAGTCAGCACTGGAACCTCACGTTGTTCAATGTATATGTTAGACAATAAAATACTGCTTTCATGCAATTTTTGAAGGAATATCACTTCTTAGACATTAACATTTTGTTTTCTGCATTTAACTGAACCGGAAGTCTAATTTGTACATTAATAATGGCAAATGCTGCTATTCTGTTATTTTTACAGTAAAATTCTACCTATTCTAAATACCTGCAACATTCTATTGCTCCTGTAGTTTTGTGCTGTGTGTCATATTGTAGTTGTCCTTTTATAGTGAGAACATATTACACTGTCATTATGCAATCTAGCCACCGGATGTCCACAATTCATTCAATATTGTTTCCAATGTTTCTTCGGTTACCATTTTCTCTCTGTAGCTGAAATATTTAGTTGCCAGAATATGGTACTAAACAAAATTTCCCTTTCGCTCCAAGGTACCTACCAGCAACCACGTTGAGGTACCCTCATGGCTTCTGACCTGCTTCAGTAAAGGTCCACCTTGCCAGATAAGTCTGCCAAAGCTCCAGAGTTGCCAGCACTGTGATTGGGCCTGCAGAATTGGGAGCCACTTGTGTGCTTGGAGGGATCCACTTAGGAGGCTGACTCCCGGAAGATTGAGCCACCAGTATTGCTGTCAGTGAATTCAGGCCTGGGACATCCATTTGGTCCTGTTGCCAGGATCCCAAAAAGCCGTGGTGAAATCTAGCACTAGGAATTAGCCTTGTCACTTTTCTCTGCACTGCCTCTTGTACTTGAATGTCACCCATGCCTCGATGACCAGAATGAGATGCGGAGTACTGCCTGACCAAAGCACAATATGATTCAAGTTTGTGTTCTTAGTTGTGTCCTGCTGCTTTAAGCTACAACTGGACATTCTATTGGCTTTACTGATTGCTCTTCTCCATTGCCTTAACTCTTAGGGGGCGATTTTACCATCGTGTTGTGCCAGTTTTCGGGCATGATGCAGTGGTAAAGTGAGCAGGAAAGTGCCAAGCGCGATCGGCGCCTGTTTTCGTGGCCGGCGCGATTTTATGAGCACCGGATATCCGACGCGGTCAACCTCTCGCCGGAAATGGGCGACAGGCAGGTTAATATATTTAAATCTATTGAAATGAACATTTGCATCTGCTCAGCGAGCCCGGCGCGTAATCGCCCAGGCTCGGCCCCCCTTTATGACCTCGTCAGGAAAGGTTCATGTCAGCGAGGAATAGACATGCTCCTCATGACCAGGGAGTAGTCGACTTGGCCTCGTCGGTAGAACCGGAGGCCATTGAGACCCACTGGGGAGGCCAAGGGCAAGGGGTGGTGCCGCTTGGGCAGTGCCACCCTGGCACTTGGGCAGTGCCAGTCATGCACGTCGTCAACGCCCACAGGGCACCTGAGCGATGCCCACCAGGCAGTGCCAGAGGCATGGTTGATGGGGGCAGGGCCAGTGAGAGCGAGTCTAAGAGGGGGTTAATGGGGAGGGGCTAAAGTGAGGAGTGGGTCCGCTCCACTCTGCAGCAATCAGTGGGGGGAGGGGAGGAAGGAAGAGGGGGCTCGCTGCCACTCTGTGGTCCACGATCAGTGGGGGGGTAGGTGGTGGGTCCACGATTGTTGGGGAGGGGGGGTCTGCAATCGATCTGGGCGGCGGGGAGGGTCGGCGGGGGCTGTATCTCGGGCCACGGGCCCTGAGATTGCAGGGGGAGGCAGCTGCTTCAGGCTGCCTGCAGTAGCAGGGGCCTGACAGCTCTCTCTTTTCTGTCAGATCCTTGCTACTGCTAATGCACATGTGCAACATCAAAGGCCTGCACATGTGCACTACCTCCCTCTGCAGTCTTTTGGGTGTGTTAAGCCCCGCCCACCGGCTTCTGCAGCGCAAATTTGACGCACTCAAACATTTGCAGGCAGAGTGCGTATGGCGGGGGGGAACTAAAAACGGGCCTAAAAGTTGGATCTGAAACACTACCAGTTTCAAGTCCACCCAGCACTTAGAATAAAAATGGTAAAATCGTCCCCTTAGTCTAAACCCTGGCTATTTCAACACCATGAAGTAAGTGTTTCTTCTTTTTATATCTAGCCCTGTACACTCATTAGCCTGAATTTTCATTTGGTATTGCCGCTCCACAGCCTTCCCAAAATAACCTTCTCAATCTTCTTTAGCCTCACCACCTCTCCAAGCCTCCTGGATAACTGCCACTGGCCTTCTGTACTTTCCAGTCTTTGCTCCAATCTTCGGTGGCCCACATCTCCAGAACTCTCCTCCTATTCCCCAAGACTTCGTACTTCTCTCTTCCATTCTAAAACATTTCTTAGAATTTAACCCTTCGGTCTTTGGTCAGCTACCTAACACACTCACTGGGGTTTGATGTTTCTTTTTTTCCTCTGTCAAAGATCTTGGGATATTTCTCGACCTTAAAATATGACTTTTAATCTGCTACAGTAAGTTATTTTATGCAGGCAAATGAAATAAGATGATTCAAATTACTACTGCAGATTTGGTTACAAGGGCAATTCATGCTCATTGTTGTGACTGAGACAAAAAGGAGGTTGAAGAAGAAACATTTTTATTCTTATACAGACAAGTTGTCAAAAGATTTCCTTGCAATTCATGTAAGTTGCAACGAATATGCATCATTAAGTAGACTGTATCACCTTTTAACATGGTCATTCGACAAGATTCACATCCTACAACTAAACCACCCATGATAGATTAAAAAATACTTCTTAAAAAATTACTTCAAATATTAAAAAAGTTCAAAATGTGCAATCATGAAATTATATTCAGCGGACTACAGTGGATGAAATTCTTTCTGCAATAAGTGCGTCAGTTTAGATTTTTGCGTTGGTCAATGCTTGTACTCAAGCAGAATTTCAGGTAAATTAGTTAAGCATTTGTGTACTCGTATCATAAATGGTGTTCAAAAATAGAATATATTCCAGGTCATGTGCCCACTATCAATAGGGGCCTCAGAAGGAAGACAAGTGGGTCACAGTTAGGAAGGGTAAAAGTCATAAGGGTGTTGTACCAGAAAGTACCCCAGTGGCAGTCTCCCATAATAGCAAGGGCTAGGCAACAGATGGGAGAGGGGAAGGGAGTGAGCAGTCAGTGGAGGGATCCCCTGTGGTTGCCCTCCAAAATAGGTATATTGTTTTGGATTCTGTGGAGGGGATGACCCTTCAGGGGTAAGCCACGAGGACCAGTTCGCCTGCACAGCGACAGGCTCAGAGGTCCAGAAGGGGATTAGGAGAGAAATAGTGGTGGGGGTGCAATGGTTAGAGGCACGGACAGGCAGTTCTGCGGGCGCGAACGAGATTCCAGGATAGTAGTCTGCCTCCCTGGTGCCGGGGTACTGGATGTCTCCGAGAGGGTAGGAAGCATATTAAAAAGGGAAGGTAATCAAACAGATGTAATTGTACACATTGGTGAAAATGACGTAGGTAGAAAGAGCAGGGGGGTCATACGAGAGCAATTCAGGGAGATGGGTGCTAGGCTAAAAAACAAGGCCTCTAGGGTAGCAATCTCTGGACTGCTCCCAGTGCCTAGTGCTAGTGAGGCCAGGAACAGGGAGATTCTACAATTGAACACGTGGCTAAAGGACTGGTGCAACAGGGAGGGTTTCAAATCCATAGATCATTGGGAAGTCTTCATGAGAGGATGGCACCTGTACGGAAAGGATGGGTTACACCTTAACTGGAAGGGCACAAATATCCTGGCTGGGAGTTTTGCTAGAGTGTTTCGGCAGGGTTTAAACTAGTGTGGCAGCGGGGTGGGGATCAAAACAGTAGGTCAGTAAGTACTGAGGCTGGGGTTGAGCTGGGGGCCAGGGCAAGGCTAGCTAAGAAGAAGAGCATTCTGGAGCAGGATGACCTGAGTGGGCCTGGAGGTCTGGAGTGCATCTGCTTCAATGCGAGGAGCATAACGGGTAAGACAGACGAACTTAGCGCCTGAATGCTTATGCGGAATTTGGATGTGGTTGCGGTGACGGAGACATGGTTAAAAGGACAGGACTGGCAGCTGAATATTCCGGGGTATAAGTGTTTTAGGCGAGACAGAGGAGGGGCTAAAAAAGGTGGGGGAGTAGCGGTATTAGTTAAGGAGCATATTACAGCGGTGCAGAGGGTGGACAATTTAGAGGGGTCATGTAATGAGTCGCTGTGGGTGGAGCTCAGAAACAGGAAGGGTGCAATCACTATGCTGGGGGTATACTACAGGCTACCCAACAGCCCACGGGAAGTGGAGGAACAGATATGTCAGGAGATTCTGGATATGTGCAGAAAAAATAGGGTTGTTGTAGTGGGAGACTTCAATTTCCCTGGTATAGACTGGAAAGTGCTTAGGGCTGGGGGTCTGGATGGGGAGGAATTTGTAAAATGCGTACTGGAAGGTTCTTTGGAACAGTATGTAGATAGCCCAACTAGAGAGGGGGCTACACTGGATCTAGTTCTGGGAAATGAGCCCGGTCAGGTCGTCAAAGTTTCGGTAGGGGAACATGTGGCAAATAGTGACCACAACTCTGTTAAATTTAGGATAGTAATGGACAAGGACGAGTGTTGTCCTACGGGCAGGGTGCTAAATTGGGGGAAGGCTAACTATAGCCGGATTAGGCAGGAATTGGTGGCCGTTGATTGGGAGAGGCTGTTTGGGGGTAAGTCCATGTCTGGCATGTGGGAGTCTTTTAAGGAACAATTGATAAGGCTGCAGGACAGGCATGTGCCTGTAAAAAGGAAAGATAGGAAAGGTAGGATTCGAGAGCCGTGGATAACCAGGGAAATTGAGGATCTGATCAAAAAGAAAAGAGAGGCGTACGTTAGTTCCAGGCAACTGAAAATAGATGCAGCTCTGGAAGAATACAGAGAGAGTAGGAAAGAACTCAAACGGGGAGTTAGAAGGGCAAAAAGAGGTCACGAAATGTTCTTGGCAGACAGGATTAAGGAGAACCCTAAGGCATTTTATTCATATGTTAGGAACAAAAGAGTTGTCAGGGAAAAAGTCGGACCTCTCAGGGACAAAGGAGGGGAATTATGCTTAGAACCCAAGGGAATAGGGGAGATCCTAAATGAATACTTTGCATCGGTATTCACAAAGGAGAGGGACTTGTTGACTGGGAGTGCCTCAGAGGGAGGTGTTGACCCGTTAGAGAGAATCTCCATTACAAGGGAGGAAGTGTTGGGTTTTTAGGTAACATCAAAACTGACAAATCCCCAGGGCCTGATGGCATCTATCCTAGACTGCTCAGGGAGACAAGAGATGTAATTGCTGGGCCTCTGACGGAAATCTTTGTCTCTTCGTTGGACACAGGTGAGGTCCCTGAGGATTGGAGGATAGCGAATGTGGTACCGTTATTTAAGAAGGGTAGCAGGGATAACCCAGGGAATTATAGGCCAGTGAGATTGACATCCATGGTAGGGAAGTTGTTGGAGAGGATTCTTAGAGACAGGATGTATGCGCATTTAGAACGGAACAATCTCATTAGTGACAGACAGCATGGTTTTGTAAGAGGGAGGTCGTGCCTTACAAATTTGGTGGAGTTTTTTGAGGAAGTGACAAAAACGGTTGACGAAGGAAGGGTCGTGGATGTCGTCTATATGGATTTCAGTAAGGCATTTGACAAAGTCCCTCATGGCAGGTTGGTTAAGAAGGTTAATGCTCATGGGATACAAGGAGAGGTGGCTAGATGGGTAGAAAACTGGCTTGGCCATAGGAGACAGAGGGTAGCAGTCAAAGGGTCTTTTTCCGGCAGGAGGTCTGTGACCAGCGGTGTTCCACAGGGCTCTGTACTGGGACCTCTGCTATTTGTGATATATATAAATGATTTGGAAGAAGGTGTAACTGGTGTTATCAGCATGTTTGCGGATGACACGAAGATGGCTGGACTTGCGGATAGCGATGAACATTGTCGGACAATACAGCAGGATATAGATAGGCTGGAAAATTGGGCGGAGAAATGGCAGATGGAATTTAACCCGGATAAATGCAAAGTGATGCATTTTGGAAGAAATAATGTAGGGGGGAGTTATACAATAAATGGCAGAGCCATCAAGAGTATAAAAACACAGAGGGACCTAGGTGTGCAAGTCCACAAATCCTTGAAGGTGGCAGCACAGGTGGAGAAGGTGGTGAAGAAGGCATATGGCATGCTTGCCTTTATAGGATGGGGTATAGAGTATAAAAGCTGGAGTCTGATGTTGCAGCTGTATAGAACGCTGGTTAGGCCACATTTGGAGTACTGCGTCCAGTTCTGGTCGCCACACTACCAGAAGGATGTGGAGGCTTTAGAGAGAGTGCAGAGAAGGTTTACCAGGATGTTGCCTGGTATGGAGGGTCTTAGCTATGAGGAGAGATTGGGTAAACTGGGCTTGTTTTCCCTGGAAAGACGGAGAATGAAGGGAGACCTAATAGAGGTGTACAAAATTATGAAGGGTATAGATAGGGTGAACAGTGGGAAGCTTTTTCCCAGGTCGGAGGTGACGATCACGAGGGGTCATAGGTTCAAGGTGAAGGGGGGGAGGTATAACTCAGATATCAGAGGGACGTTTTTTACACAGAGAGTGGTGGGGGCCTGGAATGCGCTGCCAAGTAGGGTGGTGGAGGCAGACACGCTGGCATCGTTTAAGACTTACGTGGATAGTCACATGAGCAGTCTGGGAATGGAGGGATACAAACGAATGGTCTAGTTGGACCAAGGAGCGGCACAGGCTTGGAGGGCCGAAAGGCCTGTTTCCTGTGCTGTACTGTTCTTTGTTCTTTGTTCTAACCCCACACATTTACCCTGCTAATCCCCCTAACCTTCACATCTTGGGACAGTAAGGGGCAATTTAGCATGGTCAATCCACCTAACCTGCACATCTTTGGACTGTGGGAGGAAACAGGAGCATCCGGAGGAAACCCATGCAGACACAGGGAGAATGTGCAAACTCCACACAGACAGTCACCCAAGGCTGGAATCGAACCTGAGTCCCTGGCGCTGTGACGCAGCCGTGCTAACCACTGTCCCACCATGTCGTCTAATTCTTAGGCCTTGTTTCAGAAGAACACCCCCTGCCCCAGTGTGACTTCTTTTTTCCACAGCACCCATCTCATGGCCTCCCAGTTATGCCAAATTAGGGATAGTTTTGTGCTGCTTAAGCCCACTAGGATTTAGATAACCAAAGTTCATTTCACATTGGATCATTACAACCGGGCAGATAGAGGGAACTTTCATCTCATCATTCCAGGCTAATATCGGAGGTGAAAGGTCAGTGCCTAAACTCAGTTCCTTACTGAATGCAATTCAAACCAATTTTGCAGAAGAAAAAATGTATTCAGGCTGCTGCAGATGTTAAGTGGATATGAAGGCAACTCAATTGATAAAATAAGTTATAAGCCAAAAGAATCTTTACTGAATGCTGTAATATTGTACACGTGTTCATTTTTTTGTGCACAGATCATATTTGTTTGGTCTTAAAGGGGAAAAGCTTGTTCAAAATGGTATTTATAAATATGCAGACCAATATACCAAGTTAAAAAATATATAGGAGGCTGGAAATATCAATCTGGAATATGTATCAATTGAGTGGGTATTCTTAATGATCTGCATGCCCACAAACTCCCTAAGGCGGCTCTTTTTTTGCAAATTGGATTCTCCGTCAATGGATAAGCGAACTACCATCCTGTCCTCCTTGACTCTGTCATCAGTAATTATCGAAGTTCTGGTATATCCAGCCAGGCTGTGGGCATCTGCTTCACTCAAGGTACCATCAAACATTAAGTCCTTGGCACTGGTAATTCCACATGTACAGGGAAACTGAGAAAAGAGAAAAGAACATTCCAGTGTTTCAAATGTAAAGAGGAATTAAACACCCCATCCCCACCCAAGCCCCCCAACTGGCAAAGTTGCTTGGAGGTGGGACATTGCTGAGTTTTTTCAATGGCGTCAAAGCTGGCTCCATGAGGCCAGGAAAATGCAGCCCTCTGAGTGCAATTGACACATATTGCCAAATTACATCAGCTTTGTGTTACGTTTTGTTTCCACTAGGACTTGGATTTGAGCATGCCTCAAAAAAAACCACGCTAAGGACATTTCAGTAATTGAGGGAAGTGGAGGAATTCCCATGGATTTGATCGTGGAATTCCCAAATGCAGCGACACCATTCGGCTCATTGAGCCTGCACCATAGAGCATCTTATCCAGGCCCTATCCCTGTAACCGCACGTATTTACCCGACTAGTGCCCCTGACACCGAGGGGCAATTTAGTAAGGCCAACTTGCCTAACCTGCACATCTTTGGACTGTGGGAGGAAAGCCACACAGACACGGGGAGAAAATGCAAACTCCATAAAGACAGTCACCCAAGACTGGAATTGAACCCGGGTCCCTGGTGCTGTGAGGCAGTAATGTTAATGACTGTGCCACCGTGCCACCCATCTTGCCACCGTACTGCCCATAATACACCTGATGGTGCTGGACTTAGTGAATGTCTCTATGCTTATGGAAAAGAATCGAGAGGGAAGGTTTTCTTCATTCATCGTGACTATGAGGCACTTGGACAAACTTATTTTGAACTGATGTTACAGTACCAACAACTGCTTACAATGAATGAGTTGCTGTGAATGTGAAACAATGCAGTTGGAAAAGCGAGACTAATATCTCGAGGAATCCAATGAGACAATTTTCCTTGACAAGGATGATAATGGATCTTTTATTTGTTACAATAATTCATGCCTTTCACTCAGAAGCTGAGGACCTGGTTGTTTAAGTAGTTAGTGCAGGTACTCACTCACTCCACAGTGGTGAAACAACAGGTGGAATTTTACACTCCAGGAAGGCTGGCAGTTGGGGAGGGACGGGGGCATAAAATCAGGTACATGGCAGTGATACTGTGCCCACCATCTTCCAGTCACTGTTGGGTGAGGTATCAGGTGGCGCACTTGCCCTTAGGCGAACTGAGGCTCTTACATGGCCAATGAATAGCCACTAAAGGGCCTATCCCACCGCTTTGGGTATTGGGCTCCAAGGCTCCAATTTGGTGGGAACTGCCTGCAGCCCCAGAATGGCCACCATTCCTGGTGGCATTGCTGGGATCAAAGAGCTTCCAACACATTGGCCAGCAAATCTCGGAGACAGGGCTCACTCCCAGCTGGGAGTGGGTGTCGCACCCCGAGCCATTTACCAGCCCGACGGCCATTAAATTGCTGCAGGGTGACCGCCCAGCCAAGCAGAGGTAGTCTTGCCCACGATCACCCAGCCAAGTGGAATGACCTCATCCCAGACCACCCAGCCAAGCAGAGGCAGTCTTGCCCCTGACTTTTCAGTTGGGTCGGGAAGGGGAGGGAATTTCTGATGAGAGTTACTCATCCACAGGAACAGCGAGTGGATCTAAGAACAACAGCCTGCCAGTCATACGGAGAGCTCGAGCTCCTGATTGGGCAATTGCAAAAGAAGCACAGATCTTCTTAAATTGCATCCATCACCTTTGGATATACAGAACTCAGCTGAGGCCCAAAAGAGGACCTACACGCACTGGCAGCACATATAAATCCACTGGATCCTTCAGGGATGCTGCTGGTGGAATTCACGGAAGTCCAAGATCACCCCTGGAAATATCCCAAACTATAAGCAAACTGTAACAGGACTGGGCAAAACAGCCCATCTGTCTGGTATGATGCACAATTTGCTCAGCATTTAAAGAGGGGCAGGCACTGGATGCCACACAACTCCAATGATCCATGTACAGAATCATGGAATTATTACAGTGCAGAAAGAGGCCATTCAGTCCACCAGGTCTACACCGACTCTCTAAATGAGTGATTCTTTAGTACCATTCCACCACCTTTTCCCTATAACCTGCCAAATTCTCCCTTTTCAGATAACAGGCTCATTCCATTTTGAATGCTTCAATTGAATCTCCCTTTACAACACTCTTAAGCAGTGCATTCCAGACCTGAAGCACTCGCTGCATGAAAAATAATTTTCTCACATCACTTTTGCTTCTTTTGCCAATCACCTTAAACCCGCACCGTCCCGTTCTCGATCCTTTGGCAAGTGGGAACAGTCAAGAATAAACATATTCTACACCTGTTTTGAGCAAGAGGTCAGCGAGAGCATGCCCTCCACCCTGGAAGCCCTGGAAGAACCTGTATCTGGGTAGGCATAACACCTCCTCCACGATCATCCTCAACACCGGTGTCCCCTACTATACTGCTTATACACCTGTGACTGTGTGGGCAAATTCCCCTCCAATTCAATTTTCAAGTTTGCTGACAACACCATGGTAGTGGGTCGGATCTCAAACAATGATGAGACAGAGTACAGGAATGAGATAGAGAATCTGGTGAACTGGTGCAACAATAATCTCTCCCTCAATGTAACAAAATGAAGAAGATTGTCACCGACTTCAGGAAGCGTAAAGGAGAACATGCCCCTGTCTACATCAATAGGGACGAAGTAGAAAGGGTCCAGAGCTTCAAATTTTTAGGTGTCCAGATCACCAACAACCTCTATTGGTCCCCCCATGCCGACACTATAGTTACGAAAGCCCATCAACTTTCTCAGAAGACTAAGGAAATTTGGCACGTCAGCTATAACTCCCACCAACTTTTACAGATGCACCATAGAAAGCATTCTTTCTGGTTGTATCACAGCTTGGTATGGCTCTTGATCTGCCCAAGACCGCAAGAGGTCGTGAATGTAGCCCAATCCATCACGCAAACCAGCCTCCCATCCATGACTCTGACTACGCTTCCCACTGCCTTGGCAAAGCAGCCAGCGTAAATAAGGACCCCATGCACCCCGGACATTCTCTCTTCCACTTCCTTCCGTCGAGAAAAAGATACAAAAGTCTGAGGTCACGTACCAACTGACTCAAGAACAGCTTCTTCCCTGCTGCCGTCAGACTTTTGAATGGACTTACCTTGCATTAAATCGATCTTTCTCTACACCCTAGCTATGATTGTAACACTACATTCTGCACTCTCTCATTTCCTTCTCTACGAACGGTATGCTTTGTCTGTATAGAGCGCAAGAAGCAATACTTTTCACTGTATGCTAATACATGTGACAATAATAAATCAAATCAAATCAAATCAATATATGTACAATTTCTGGTCGAAAGTGTTCTTCCTGTTAGTGCAGGTTGGATTTCAATGCAGGTCCCAGAGATGAGAGGAAAATCTGCTCATCACCAAATCTGCATTGTGACCTTAAAAAAAGGAGCTTCCAAGCGCTAAACGTCTGTGGATCATCAGAGCATGACAGTGACAGAAATAAACATGGGCAGAGTTAGAGTAGGGACAAGGTCATGAAGGGATTTGTAAGCAACGTCAAGGATTATGAATTCAGAGCATCACCAGATAAAGAGCCAGTGATGGTTGGTGAGAATGGCAGTGATGGGTTAACAGGTCTTAGTCCACAGCAAGATGTAGGCAGCAAATTATACAGATAAAAACCTGACATGGCAAATTAAAAAAAGATGTGTGAACCAGGATATTGCCTGGGATGGAACATTTAAGTTACATAGAGAGTTTGGATAGGCTTGGGTTGTTTTCTCTGGAGCAGAGGAGACTGAGGGGGGGCGACCTGATTGAGATGTTCAAGATTACGAGGGGCATGGACAGGGTGGATAGGGAGCAGCTGTTCCCTTAGTTGAAGGGTCAGTT
The DNA here is from genome assembly GCF_964213995.1 of Mustelus asterias. NCBI lineage: Eukaryota > Metazoa > Chordata > Chondrichthyes > Carcharhiniformes > Triakidae > Mustelus > Mustelus asterias. The sequence goes on from NC_135805.1 coordinate 47,053,486, forward strand.
ACGAGAGGACACAAGTTAAATGTGAGGGTTGGGAGGTTTAGGGGGGTATTTGAGGAAAATGTTTTTTATCCAGAGGGTGGTGACAGCCTGGAATGCACTGCCTGGGAGGGTGGGTGAGGCGGGATGCCTCACATCCTTTAAAAAGTACTTGGATGAGTACTTGGCACACCATAACATTCAAGGCTATGGGCTAAGTGCTGCCAAGTAGGATTAGGTGGGCAGGTCAGGACCTTTCATGCGTCGGTGCAGACTCGATGGGCCGAAGGGCCTCTTCTGCACTGTAGTAATCTGTGATTCTGTGTGAACTCATTGCTTACTGCAGGTGAAACACTATCAGTCATACAGGTGGGTCATCGCCTGGTTGATCTCACCTTTTGTCGGAGCTTTCTTTCCTTTCTCTCTTGTACTGTAGTTAGGTAATTCACAGCTGCGTACTCCAACACCGAGAGAAAAACAAACACAAAACTAACCCACAGGTAAATGTCCACAGCTTTAATATAGGACACCCTTGGCATGGAAGCATTCACACCCGTGATGATGGTGGACATAGTTAAAACTGTCGTTATACCTGGAATTACAGAAAAGCTGAAACATAGTGCGCTATTCCGCTTGGAAAAAACTTAAAACAGTTGTTAACTTAATTTTTTAAAGAAATGTATAAAGAAAAGCAGCTGTAGATATAGTATCCTCCCTATTGGTGGAACATATTTATCCCTTCTTCATCCACGTTTATAAAAATGTCAATTTCTATACCTTTAAAATGAGAGAATGCATAGTTTGGAATAAATCTTATCCTTCCTCAATAAGGTCAGGATTGGGACACAAATTATCTTTGACTGAGGTTTGTTAAGGTTTTGATTTTGTTTGAGAGGAAGCAAAGTAAAACATTCAGGAGAAGCAATTGACCTCGGCTGGTGGGTCAGAACAGATGATATCAGATTGGTCACCCTTTATATACAGTGCCTGATATTTAATACTATTAACTGTAATGGAATTGAACAAACAGCAGCCAGACCAACACTGTCCATTCTGCGCCATTGCCCGAGACAGATTACGGCCCTCAAAGTGAGCTGTTACACTGCCAATGAATTACAGGGGAGATTTTTTTTTGAGCAGGTTGTTTATTGATAAAACTGTGGCTAAAATTGGATCAATATCAATTGAATCATCCCCAAGGTTTCCTGTGAGAGAATCTGTATTGTTGGGCAGAGGTCAAGGCCTACAATTCCCGGCAGCCTGGGAGTTCAGGCACAAGCGCAGGGAGCGGCAGAGAGGAATGGCTATGCATGTGCAAGGGCAACCTACTCAGAGTGGATGCAAAAACCCAACCATGGGACCAGGCTTTTACAGTGCAAAGACGGGTCCACCTGAAAGGTCAGGCTGGGGCAGATGGAGAGGAAGGGTGGCTCCACACAGCTGAAGCATTGCTGATAAGGGGCTGGATGCTCAGAGAAGTCCTGGAAGCCAGCTTGACAGCTTGGTGCAGCTGGGAGTTGGGGCTAAGGAAGGCCCAGGTGCAGCAATTGCTCAGTGCGGTTGGGAAGATTGGGGGCTTGGAGAGTCACAGAAGCAGTTGTTGGCAGCAGTGCAGCTGAGAAACTGGACTATGAGTGAGTTTAGATGCTGAAGTACAGCTTGGCCGACAGAGGGAGCACAGTCTTCATAGGATCCCTACAGTACAGAAGGAGGCCATTCGGCCCATTGAGTCTGTACTGACCACAATCCCACCCAGGTCCTATTCCCATAACCCCACACATTTACATGACACTTAGCATGGCCAATCAACCTAACCCGCACATCTTTGGTCTGTGGGAGGAAACGGGAGCACCCGGAGGAAAACCCACGCAGACACGGGAAGTATGTGCAAACTCCACACAGACAGTGACCCGAAGCCGGAATTGAACCTGGGACCCTGGCGCTGTGAGGCAGCAGTGCCACTGTGCCACCCCATCTTGGGAACAGCAGGTCAGTTCAGTTGGAAAAGAAGTCTGGGCCTGGGAGCAGACTTGAGAGAGACTTTGAATGGTGCACCTTCTGGGTGAGGAATGTACCTGTGGAACTTGGGTAGAGTAGAGCTGTTGTCAGCTGGGGATCATACCAATTTTCTGAAGAAGAGAAGCTGAAAGTCCTTGTGAAGAAGAGAGTTTGAATGGACTTTGTGACTCATAGTGATGAGTAAAGGCTAGGTGGATTGCTGAGAAATCCAGGAGGCCTGTCTTAGTTGGGTTTGCCACTTAATGTGCAATTTGTGGTATGCTCGATCAGTTTTTGTTAACTCATGTTTCCGTCATGTTAATTCTGTATGTTAAGAGTATAAGATAGATGGTGTTGACTATTTGTTTTATTGACTCCTGCACAGTAAAATTTCTTCTGTTTGTTTGAAACCGTGGAGTCTAATGGCTTTATTCTCTTAGTAAGTAACTGGTATTTCTAATTTCATCTACTTTAAAGGAAAGTTACTGGTCCCTAACCGGGTCATAACAAAATTTGGGGGCCTGGTCTGCGATTGTAACAGGGGTTGAACTTTCGCATAGCTATGAATTGCAGGAGGGATTTCTTCTTTGAGCAGCTTGTCAGATTGTGCAGTGATAAAACTATGGCAAAAATTGGATCAAAGTCAACTGAATTATCCCTCCGAGGCTCCTTTAAATTCCAACAGTGAAGATAAAAAGTAGCAACTGCCTGTGCCTGGTTTTAATTGATTTAGTGACATACATAATAATACAAAAGTATTATTATGTATTATACAAAAGTTAACTGGCGTTATTAAAATGAAATCTTTGCTTACCCAGTGAAACCCTGGCTGGAACAGCTCGACGATCAATCCAGAATGACACCCAGGACAGCATGACCATCAGGGTCGCTGGGAAATAGGTTTGTAGCAAAAAGAAGAAAATGTGGCGTCGCAGAGTGAAGGTAATGTACAGACGATTGTACCAACCTATTTGTGAAAGCAGATATTTGTCAAGATACATTCTTTGTGCATTTATCCCAGAGTCAAAGATTGCAGTGTTGGACCTGAAAAACACTCTACATTTATGAAGGATCCATTAAAGCTTCTACAATGTAATCTTCAGAACATTTTCAACAAATTTATAGTTCTACCATGTCCAGATACCAATTAATTCCAGACTGTGCAGCGAACCCGCTAGCTAAGCCATTGGAAAAAGGTTCATGTATTTTTAAGAAGAATTTTACCAAGAAGTGTTGACTTCCCTGGGACTGCCTCCTTCTTCCGCTTCTGCTTTAGCTGTGTTGGCATTACAGACTAATATCTGTATTCCACCTACATTTGTGTGGGTAGTGCTAACTACACCAGGCTTGAGTTGTTGAAATGGCTGTCCTGATAATTTAACTGGAAATAATCTAAAAATGGGTCTTGAACACTTCAAGTGATGGGGCAGTGACTATTTATTTTGGCAGCTTGTTCCATTGTGGGATTGCCCTTGGGAAGAAAGGTTGTTGATACACTGTTTGGAAACAATGGTAGTTTGTGTGGATGGATACTTCATGTTTTGTCATTGCTGGAGGATACCAGGCACTTGTTTCTCTCAATTCCCACCAGTCCATTCCCTATTTTATAGAACATCGTCAGTCTATGTTTCTACCTCCTTTGCTGTCGTGATTCCCATTCCAAATCTTTTGATCAAGGATGTAACACTGGTGTATTCCGTAGAATTCCTACAGTGCAGAAGGAGGCCATTTGGCCCATCGAGTCTGCACTAACTCGTAAACAGAGCATCCTCTCCAGGGCCTATCCTGGTGACCCCATGTATTTACCCCACTTTTCCCCCTAACCTATACATACTGGGACAATAGGGGCAATTTACCATGGCCAATCAACCTAACCCACATATTTTTGGACTGTGGGAGGAAACCGGAACGCGAGGAGGAAACTCACGCAGACACAGGGAGAACATGCAAATTCCACACAATCACCCAAGAGTGGAATTGAACACAGGTCCCTGGTAACCACTGTGCCACCATGCCGCCCGTATTTCCTGTGTTGATTTGTCCAGAATCATGCAGCACAGCTTTGAACTGCATCAATCTTATTGATATCATTCACCAGAAAAGGATCCTATTCACACACACAACACGCATACTTCAGGATTGAACAGAAAAATGTTTGGTAAGCTATAACGCTGATAATTTCGTTGAAATGCCAAAGATTCCTCCTCAGAAATCCAAGAACCCTGTTTGCTTTGGGTGTTATCTGCTGAATATTGAACTCCCACTGAAGGTTGTTTTTTAAATGAGCCCCAAGGTGTGGTTGTGTATCCACCTGTTGGAGAATTCAATTACAAAATTTAAACGATTTGCGTTGCTGGATCCTTTTGACTGGTGATGGACATAACATAGCATTTTTTGGCACCGAATATCAACTCTCATTGGTCTGGACATTTTTGCAATTCCAGTACATCATCTTGCAGTGAATTGATATAATCCTCAGTTTATTTCCCTAATGTGCAAACCACGTAGTCATACACAAATAGTCACAATCCTTTGTGACATTAGTGAATCTTTAAGAGATGTTTTTCCTAATCATGATCTCTGTAGCTCTCATGTTCAGTATTTCTCAGCTCACAGCTTAGCTGATGTCATTATATTGCCAGGCTGACTACGATGAGTCCTTTTATTGCAACTTAAGTGGCTTAAATGGGGTTGTTTGTGTTTACTCTGGGATTAGTTATATGATCCTGCATTGTTAGGAGGACGGTCATGTGTTTTGTTTTATTTTCAGTTTGGAATTGCAAGTTTGAGTTTTAGTTTTAGAAAGGACAGCAAGCTAAAAAGAAGTGTTTTCCCTCTCTCCTGTTGTTTTGAAAATTCTGTTGCTTAGCTGAAAACAAGATCTTGCTTTTCTGAAGGGTGAAAATATGCTGTTATTGGGGGCTGGCACAGTAAGAAGTCTCACAACACCAGGTTAAAGTCCAACAGGTTTATTTGGTAGCACAAGCCACAAGCTTTCAGAGCACTGCCCCTTCATCAGGTGAGTGGGAGTTGTGTTCACAAACAGGGTATATATAGACACAAACTCAATTTACAAGATAATGGTTGGAATGCAAGTCTTTACAGGTAATCAAGTCTTAAAGGTACAGACAATGTGAGTGGAGAGAGGTTTAAGCACCAGTTAAAGAGATGTGTATTGTCTCCAGCCAGGACAGTTCGTGAGATTTTGCAAGCCCAGGCAAGTCGTGGGGGTTACAGATGTGACATGAACCCAAGATCCCGGTTGAGGCCGTCCTCATGTGTGTGGAACTTGGCTATCAGTTTCTGCTCAGCGATTCTGCGTTGTCGTGTGTCGTGAAGGCTGCCTTGGAGAACGCCTACCACTCCCACTCACCTGTGCTCCAAAAGCTTGTGGCTTGTGCTACCAAATAAACCTGTTGGACTTTAACCTGGTGTTGTGAGACTTCTTATTGTGCTTACCCCAGTCTAACGCCGGCATCTCCACATCGTTGGGGGCTGGACCAGAGTCTCTTTGGTGTTTTGGGAAGCAGTCTTGGTTTAAACTGTTCGGAGTGAATCCAGAGAACTGCAGACTTCAACCAAAGGACCCATTTTCCATTATCATGTGAGCAGTATACTGTATTGAACCTGTTTAAAGGATTGTTTATGGAGGTTGGTTTGATTGGGATAGCTTATATATATATATATTCATTAAAGGTTATATATTATAGTGGTTATTTTGTTTCTTGTTTGTAATTGATAAAAATTCTTGCTAATTTTCTTACTATACATGTTAACTATATTCTTAAATAAACTTTGTTTGATAAAAGCTCCCTAGTGGACCATTTGAATCATACCTGAAGTGAAACATGTCATGCTTACCTTAGCCAAATTCAAGATGCAAAACTTAGGGTCCAGGCGGGTTCCATAGAACACTTTGGAGTTTCTGATCTGAACCGTAACACCTTTTATAAAAACTTATTTGGAAGGTTGTCTATGTATATCAAGAAGAATAAAGGTCCTAACCCAGTTCCCTGCAGCACTCTGGAGAGAACACCTCCAGGAGAGGATGGTTTCCCAATACATACACTACACTTTGTCTTCAGTTGGTAAAGAAGTACTGGATCGAATTTAATAATGACCTGTTGATACCATAGCAGTGAAGTTTGGACAGGAGCTTTTCATAGGAACTTTTAAGAAAGCTTTTAAGAAATCTAGTATGTAAGTAGTTTAATCTCGTCTGAGGCCTGAAGCTAGGTCATCGACAGTCTGTAGAAGCTGTGTTTTGGTGGATCTTTTCGGTCAAAAACCATGCGGCCTTTCTACCAGGATTGTCTGAACTTCAAAGTGCTTTGTGACTTGAGAATGAGTAATTTGCAGATGACACTGGTGAGAGTCACCAGCCTTTAGTTTCCTTGAATATGCCACAGATGTTAGCTTGTCTCTACTGGTCTAGCAAATAGTCGGTATTGATTGAGCCTTGAAAGACATTGGTCAATGTTGGGGGCCAGTTCATCAGCTGCTAACTTTAAAATGCAGGAGGTATGTCATCTGGACCTAGAGTTTCTTCCACTCATGAGACTGGATACTGAAATATTCTGACTCTAGGGGCATGGTTCCAGATACCACACTGATTATAGACAAGCAGCAGTGACTGCTAAGAATGACTTGTTCAGTGTGGAGCCTTTAATCAAAAAATTAGCCACCATTGCGGAGAGATGTTACCTTTTTTAGAAAATCAGGTTAAAGGGTTAGCTGGCTGACAAAGTGACAAAGACCTCTTCTAAACATTGTCGGATCAAAATGAGGCAGTAAAAACGTAACTAAATAAGACTAATTTTGGTTTAAAAATCCATTTAAAAACAAACCAAACCTATGCTTGTTTTAAAAGCATAATTTAAAAGCTCATCGAAGCAATTTGTTTCTTCACTGGGGATTCAGAGAAACATAGAATCATAGAAACCCTACAGTGCAGAAAGAGGCCATTCAGCCCATCGAGTCTGCACCGACCACAATCCCACTCAGGCCCTACCCCCATATGCCTACATATTTTACCTGCTAATCCCTCTAATCTACGCATCCCAGGACACTAAGGGGCAATTTCAGCATGGCCAATCAACCTAACCCGCACATCTTTGGACTGTGGGAGGAAACCGGAGCACCCGGAGGAAACCCACGCAGGTACGAGGAGAATGTGCAAACTCCACACAGACAGTGACCCAAGCCGGGAATCGAACCCAGGTCCCTGGAGCTGTGAAGCAGCAATGCTAACCACTGTGCTACCGTGCCGCCCATATTCTGGCATATTGTCAGGTTTTAAACAGAGGCCATCCTTTAGTGTCAGGAGATCCAGTCATAACCCTTTAAGAATAATTCAGTAATTCTATCAAGCCAGCTGGATATGTTAATTCAGCATCTCACGCAGTTTTAAATTCCATAAAACGGGGCATTTATTTCGACAGGCGCAAGGGCACATAAAATATGTGGGGTAGTAAGCCCACCACCTTACCGCCCACCCCCAAGCTGTCCTCCATAATTTAATAGATGGGCAGGTGCCAGAATTGACCAAATGCACTGTCCACACCAAAAAACAGCTTGTCCACTCTCGTCAGCCTGCCTTACATAAGATAAGGGCAGGCTGACGGGAGTGGACAAGCTGTTTTTTTCAAGGAATCTGAGGGGGGGGGGGAGCCCTGTGCACATTAGATCCCTGCCTTGCGTAGAAACATAGAAACTAGAAGCAGGAGTAAGCTATTTGGCCCTTCGAGGCTGCTCGCCATTCATTATGATCATGGCTGATCATCAAAATCAATATCCTGATCCCGCCTTCCCCCCATATCCCTTGATCCCTTTAGCCCCAAGAGCTATATCCAATTTCTTCTTGAAATCACAAAATATTTTGGCCTCAACTACATTCTGTGGTAGTGAATTCCACACATTCACCACCCTCCGGGTCAACAAATTTCTTCTCACCTCAGTTCTAAAAGGTTTACTCCTTATCCTCAAACTATGACCCCTAGTTCTGGACTCCCCCACCACTGGGAACATTCTTTCTGAGTCGACCCTGTCTAACCCTGTTAGAATTGTATAAGTTTCTAAACTCCAGTGAATATAATCCTAAGTCTCTCCTCATATGACAGACTTGCCATCCCAGGGATCAGCCTGGTAAACCTCACATTCATCCATATTATACTGCATCTGCCATGCCCTTGAAGGCCAAATGGCCTACTCCTGCTTCTAGTTTCTATGTTTCTACGCAAGACAGGGACTAATGTGCACAAGGCTCCTCCCTCAGATTCCTTGAAAAGAACAGCTCCTGTCAGCCTGCCCATACCTGTCAGTTTATGGTGTGGGCAGTGCATTTGGTCAATTCTGGCACCTGCCCACCTACCCAAATTATGGAGGACAGCTTGGGGATAGGTGATAAGGCGGTGGGCTTACTACCCTCCAGATGCCCACACATTCAGCCTGTCCAAATCATGTTGAAGCATCTCTGCATCCTCCTCGCAGCTCACCCTGCCACCCAACTTTGTATCATCTGCAAATTTGGAGATAATACATTTAGTTTACCCCCTTAATGATACCTCTAGCATTTGTTCCTCCACAGCTGGTCTCCAAAGCCAACCCCCAGCCCCTCCCTGGACTCTCTAATGCTCCCCGTCCAATACTCCCAATTTACCTCCCTTTGGGATCCATGTTCTCTTCAACCCTGGGCCTCCTTGCAATCCCAGCAGTGTCCGCCACTGAGTACTGGTGCTGCTGGGACTGTTAGAGCTGCCGGCCAATCAGATTGGCTGGCAGCTCTCAAAGGCGGGGACTACCTCCCACTGAGTGGCAAGCACTAACGATTGAAATAGTCTTGCTCAAATATTCGAAAAATCTATTTGAGTAGGAAATATTTAACCTGACCAAAAGAACTGCACATTTCATGAGTTAAATAGAAGAGAAGCTGTCCTCCCTGAAATCCCCTTGGTATTTCAAATCTCTTGTTGTAAATCCATTGGGTGACCAGCAAATTCCTCAGGGATATGACATAACAACTTGTTACACTGCATTGCTGGGGATTCTGATGGTCTGCTGATTAAAACTGAGGGGGTGAATAACGCAGTTAGCACAGTTTCTCAGCTATTTTCAAATCTCTGGTGTGAATACCAAATAAACTGGATGAAATTGTAGTTCATGTGTCACAGGAGAATACTCACCTGTACTGCTATAGAAAGCCAATCTAGAGGTAGTGTGAAACTTCTGGATGAGAAACTGAGACAAAGAGACCTTCTCATCTGTCTTCAGTGCTTCTTTCTCATCCTTCCAGTACAGCATAAGATCATCTTCAGTGTAAGCATCTGCCACAAAACAGATACCATTGTTTAATCATGACATTGAGACTGGATTTAGAGAACTCAGCCTCTGGTGAACAAACAATACTCTAACATTAAATTTAGATACAAAATCACCTGTTACATCAGGTTTTAATTTCATGTAATCATAGAATTACAGAATCCCTACAGCAGAAGGAGGCCATTCAGCCCATCGAGTCTGCACGACAGAGTATTTTACCCAGGCCCACCACTCCACCCTATCCCCATAACCCCACACACCTACACATCTTGGGACACTAAGGGGCAATTGATCATGGTGAAGATACATAACGCAGGCAGATTGACACCACTGTGTTTATAAATTGGGGTTGATTTTAAACTGCCCTGCCTGGCAGGAACAGGTTTAGGGAACCGTAGAGTAGATCAATTTGACCTCCTCCCTTTAATCATGCTGAGTGCTACTCCAGCTGCATGCTTCATTAATGTGGCTGACCCCATCAGGATCCTATGATGCAGTTAGGATCCTGAAGCACTTGCCCAGTAGACAACCTATTGGGCAGCACGGTAGCACAGTGGTTAGCAGTGGTTAGCACTGTTGCTTCACAGCGCCAGGGACTTGGGTTCAATTCCCGGCTTGGGCCACTGTCTGTGTGGAGTTTGCACATTCTCCTCATGTCTGCGTGGGTTTTCCTCCAGGTCCTCCAGTTTCCTCCCACAGTCTAAAGATGTGCGGGTTAGGTTGATTGACCATGCTAAAATTGCCCCTTAGTGTCCTGAGATGCATAGGTTAGAGAGATTAACGGGTAAATATGTAGGGTTATGGGGGTAGGGCCTGGGTGGGATTGTGGTCGCTGCAGACTCGATGGGCCGAATGGCCTGTTTCTGCACTGTAGGGTTTCTATGATTCTATGAACCTACTCAGGAAAACATCATGGATGTGACCTCAGGCACTGCTATCATTTTAGAATAAGGAGATTGCTTGGCTTTTTGTTTCTACCTTACCTGCCCCAATTAAGCTTTCACAGCTTATCATGGGAGAGAATTTTGCACCATTGCTTCGGATGGAAGAAGAGTTGAAGGAAAAGGTGCAGTCTCAGAAAACCAGGATAAACCGAAGGTGCGCCTGTTACAAAACAACACTTGGGGATGGGGCAGGTGGTAGTCAGTGTATACTCGCCATCGAAGATCTCACCCAACCCACAGGGACAAAAGTCTGAGGTATCTGAGGTCCCCAGTGCTAGAATTCAAGTTTGCAACAGAGTTTACAGGCCTTGATTTTTATTTGCATTTTGACATGCCATAATGAGGTCCTGGAGAAGACACAGAAGCAAAAGCTGCTTTTGAATAGATAAAGATGACCTCCCTCTTTTATTGCACTCATGATGCGCCTTACACCACTTGCCCATGCCTGAGCGTGTGCCCCTCCTTTGCCTACAGCCTCAGATCTGCTTCCCACTGGTATGCAGCAGACCACTCATGGTGGCTTCGCTCTGCTGCCCAATACCCAACTGCACACAAACGCCCTGCAAACAACATCTATCTTTGGCAAAGTAGCCAGGGTGATAGGGCCACAGAGCCAGCATGCTGGCCAGGGGTACAGAAGACTGCTCTGACCCGTCTCCATTCCCAACCCCAGCGGGGGCAAAAAGCCCAGCACCAAAACCTTCTTGTGCCTTTCCCATTATGGTGGAAGAAGGAATAAAAAGAATTAGATGATAATCTTGTAGGAGCCAATAAATTATCTGCCTGCAATTAGAAAATTGGATAACTAATGGAAATCTAGGTTTGGTTGATTTTCTCCCAATTAATGATTGTTCTGGGCAGAAAATCCACCAGTTTAGCCATTTTTTACATTCAGTGGGGTGGATAGTATGGTAACAGGAACAAGGGCTAGATAGATGTTTTGCAAAAACATAGCAGCCGCAGTGCATTGCACCTATGCACTGGAAGGATTTTGACTGAGTGGCTAGGAGGGTTTAAGTATGTCCTTAGTCAAGCCTAGAGTGCAGTGAGAATACACTGAACAAGCGCATGGTGGGCATGACTTACAGCTCTCTATCTCCAGGGAACAGGTCTGCGTGTCAAGGGGGAAGCGGCTGAAATCCATGTTGCACATCGCCGTCACTGTAACCCTACAAATCAAACAGATTCATCGTAAAGCTGTCGATGTTACACACTGAATAAAGATCCAGCTGTGACCACCACTGTAAATTAAACATCAATTCAGTGTTCCAGTAGGTTTGTCTGATTTCTTTATGTCTACAGGATGGAATTGATGAGACCTTTTCTTTGATTTCCCAGTGCCACAATTCTTAACAGTGTCCGGGTGATCGCCATAGCCCAAAGGTTAAAGTAATGTCCTCCTAAAACAGGAAAACCGTGCCAGCGGAGATTTTCTTGCTCCTGTGTCTGGGCAGCTGGGATTACCCAAGCACAGTAAATACAGGATATCCAGATGGGCTCCCTTGTGGGGAAACATTCCTGAAACCCGTCCTGCTTTCCCAGAATTTGCTGTGTCAAGTGATCCTGTGACGCTACTGTGCCTTTAAGAAATGCATTTTAATCCTGTTTCTCTGCAGTTTTTTTTAAGCATGCCTGGTTTTTTTTATTCTTGCCGTAATGTCTGTACCGGTACCTTTTATGGTTGCTGTAGCAGAATAATTGAAGCAATGTTTATTTTCAATTTGGCTTAATGCAGTGTGCTGGAGTTTTATGACCGTTTTGAATTGTTGGGGGAAGAATAATTGACAGGTCAGGTGGTACCTTGGGACAGCCTTTTTGCACAGGGAAAATTCAAGGGTTAGTTTCAGTTTGTTAGAAGGTGTTTGGACTGCAGACTGGAAGCAGTCTTTCTTGCCTCTTTCTCTGGAGTGAAAATTTTGCTGTCGGTGGTTTACTAGCTGGAAGCAAGCAGTAGCTCTATCTGTACTCAAGGTGTGCTGGGAGCTGCAGGACTGGGAAGTCAGAGTTTCAATTCTCCATCCAAAGGCCTGAATCACAGCATGTGTTGCAAAACTGCAAAATCCAGCATCATGTGAGCAAACTTGCTTTCTGTGCTAAACCTAGAATGGGGTGTACATTTGTATAGATGTATGGTTGGAACAATATATTTAGCTGTTAAGGTTTATACAATATCATGTTTTTTTTCCCCTTGTTCGTAATTGGTAAAAGTTATTGCTAATTGTCTTATTATATGTTAACTGTATTCTCAAGTAAACTTTGTTTGATAAAAGCTCCCTAGTGGGTCACTTGAATCATACCTGGAGTGAAACATCTTATGCTTACCCGTGCCAAATTCAAAGGCAAAATTCAAAATGCAAAACTTACGGTCTAGGCTGACTTCATAAAATACCTTGGAGTTTCTGACCTGGATTATAACAATCCAGTACACCCAGATACGACCAAGCCAGCTTCCCTTCATTATTTTCAATAAACTGTCAGAAATATTTTTAACAATCAGCTTGTTCTCTAGGGTTGATAAACTTCTGGACTAAAAGAAATAAGGTACTACAAGTCCAACATTTCTAGAGCAAATTTCCCACCTCACACCAGACAAACCTCATTATAGAATCAGCTCTTATATTTCAGGACATGGAATGAAGTGAACATATTAGCATAGTTCCCCAAAATAAGCCATGTAGAATTTAGTGGTGGAGGGGTTCCTGATGAATCATTCTGTCAGCTCTTCCCTCATCAAGGATTTCCTACCTGATGTGATGAGGAACATCCATAAATAATATATTTTTTAATTAATTCTTGGGATTTGGGTGTCACTGGCTGGGCCAACATTTATTATCCATCCCCTATTGCCCTTAAACTGAATGGCTTGCTAGGACAGCTCAGAGGGTATTTATGAGTCAGTCACACTACATTCACCATCATCTCTCTCATATGTTTGTTTAGCTTCCCTTAAATGCATCTATACTATTTGTGTCAACCAATTGCACAAGTGAGGCCAGTCGTAATCATTCCTGGCCAACACTCTTCCCCCAGGTACATGCCAGGTGGAATTTGGGGAACTCACATGAAATGAGCAAAGTGACCTGTGGCAGAGGAAACTTGAAAATCTGAACAATGATATTTGAAATGCCAACAGGAATAGTTAGTAATGAAAGCATTTTCAAAGCCTCAGTTATGGACCAGGTAGCACAGTAAATGAGTGCATTGCTGCTGTCTTTCCTCTGGGAAACACAGTAAGAGTTTTAACACTACCAGGTTAAAGTCCAACAGGTTTATTTGGTAGCAAATGCCATTAGCTTTTGCCAAAAGCTAATGGCATTTGCTACCAAATAAACCTGGACTTTAACCTGGCGTTGTTAAAAACTCTTACTGTGTTTACCCCAGTCCAACGCCGGCATCTCCACATCATGATTTCCTCTGGGAATACAGATATAACCAATTCACGTTGGTAGGTTGAAAGTCACTTTTGCTGATTATAGGGAGTCCTAAATGAGTTATAGCCTCAAGTCAGTTCTCAGTGGACATTGTTTCTCAGCACAAAAGTGCAGGAATTGCCATTAAAGTGAGTTACACCCACTCAGAGAAGCTGTATGAAGAAATGGAAAATGTAACAGGGGTTATTGTGTTATGGCAGACTCGATGGGCCGAGTGGCCTAATTCTGCTCCTATGTCTTATGGTCTCTTATGGCAGCAGTCACAGTAGATTTCCACGAGAAGAAACACAGTGCAGAAGCCACACTTACCTTATGCTATACAACACATTTCCATCAGGGAAGATGCGTAACATTATGTTATCCGTGGTTGTGTCGTGGATGAACGACCTTTTCGAGTGAACAAAAAACACGTCAGGTGCCCAAATCTTTTTGACGAGCCTGCCATCAAACGTCATACTTCTGTTAGTGGTGCTGGGGAACGCAAGCCGCTCATCTTTCCAGTAATTGCGCAAATATAGAGTCATTGTGAAATCCTGCAGAAAACACAATCCAACCAATCAAGGACTGAATTTCCTAGTTCATAACGTACAACAGCAGCAAGGTAAGGTCAATGGGTGTATGAGCTTCCAGGAAGGCGGTGGCCTAGTGGTATTGTTGCTAGACTATTAATCCGGAAACTCAGCTAATGTTCTGGGGACCCAGGTTCGAATCCCACCACGGCAGATGGTGAAAATTGAATTCAATAAAAAAAATCTGGAATTAAGAGTCTACTGATGAAACCATTGTCAATGGTCGAAAAAACCCATCTGGTTCACTCATGTTGTTTAGGGGAGGAAATACACTCCTTATCTGGTCTGGTCCAGAGCCACAGCAATGTGGTTGACTCTCAACTGCCCTTGGGCAACTGGGGATTGGCAATAAATGCTGGCCAGCCAGCGACCCCAATGTCCCACGAGTGAATTAAAAAAAATGAATCGGGGGCGGCACGGTAGCACAGTGGTTAGCACTGCTGCTTCACAGCTCCAGGGACCTGGGTTCGATTCCCGGCTTGGGCCACTGTCTGTGTGGAGTTTGCACATTCTCCCTGTGTCTGCGTGGGTTTCCTCCGGGTGCTCCGGTTTCCTCCCACAGTCCAAAGATGTGCGGGTTAGGTTGATTGGCCATGCTGAAATTGCCCCTTAGTGTCCTGGGATGCGTAGATTAGAGGGATTAGTGGGTAAAATATGTAGGGATATGGGGGTAGGGCCTGGGTGGGATTGTGGTTGGTGCAGACTCCATAAGACCATAAGACCATAAGACATAGGAGCGGAAGTAAGGCCATTCGGCCCATCGAGTCCACTCCACCATTCAATCATGGTTGATTTCAACTCCATTTACCCGCTCTCTCCCCACTCTCACCATGGGCCGAATGGCCTCTTTCTGTACTGGATGGTTTCTATGATTTCTAAGACTTTCCCTGAATATTTAAACAAAGGTAATATCGCATAGAAGGTCCAGACATAATCACCCATACATGATACGTTATTCATGATCCATTTAACTTTACAATACAATAAACCAAGTTTAACATTACCAGACTGGATCACTGGTTTTTGTTTCTCTTAATCTTAGTTATACACTTTTTAACCTTTGGACCATATTACACTTCTCAGATGTCACCTTTCACTTTCAAACAAATCCATGATTCTTTTGTGCCTTAAGAATCATTTTTGAAAATTGTACTGCACAAGATATGTTGCATAAAAATATAAATATATTTCATTATTTTAAATTGTTGCAGTATGATTCAATCCCCCTCTTACTCAGTCTCCTCCCCACTCTCACCACTGCACCCTTTTCACTCTCCAGAAATCATGAGTGACCTCAGGTCTCCATGGGCTTGCGAGTAATCACACAACTTCACCTTTCTACAAACAACTTTCACACTACCAGAAAGATGTGGAGGCTTTGGAGAGGATACAGAAAAGATTTACCAGGATGTTGCTTGGTATGGAGGGCATTAGTTATGAGGAGAGGTTGGAGAAACTTGGTTTGTTCTTACTGGAATGACGGAGGTTCAGAGATAACCTGATAGAAGTCTACAAGATTATGAGGGGCATGGACAGAATGGATAGTTAGAAGCTTCTTCCCAGAGTGGAAGAGTCGATTACTAGGGGGCATAGGCTTAAGGCGTGAGGGGCAAGGTTTAAAGGAGACGTAGGAGACAAGCTTTTTACACAGAGGGTGCCTGGAATTCGCTGCTGGGGGAGATAGTGGAAGCAGATATAATAGTGAGTTTTAAGGGGCGTCTGGACAAATACATGAATAGGATGGGAATAGAGGGATATGGTTCCTGGAAAGGTAGGGGGTTTCAGTTAAGTCAGGCAGCATGGTTGGTGCAGGCTTGGAGGGCCGAAGGGCCTGTTCCTGTGCTGCAATTTTCTTTGTTCTTCTTTGTTGTTGAAAGAGAGAACTGATCACTTTTTGGTGTTGATCAGTTTACTTTTGAGGATAACCTTGTTCTCAATTGCGAGCCACAGAAAATTCACCATGGAGAATGATACGTGAAGTACGATATATGTCAGACATGTTTGAGAAAGGAACTATCTGTATGGTTACATTTTTCAATTTGACTCCTGCTTCTGTATCAGAAGGTTGGGAGTTCAAGCCCCACTCCTAACTAAGGTCTGTACTCGATGGAGTATAGAAGGATGAGGGGGGAATCTCATTAAAATTTACAGAATAATGAAAGGCCTGGATAGAGTGGACGTGGGGATGTTTCCATTAGTAGGAGAGACTA
Source organism: Mustelus asterias (assembly GCF_964213995.1). Classification (NCBI taxonomy): domain Eukaryota; kingdom Metazoa; phylum Chordata; class Chondrichthyes; order Carcharhiniformes; family Triakidae; genus Mustelus; species Mustelus asterias. Next base: position 47,069,931 of record NC_135805.1, read on the forward strand.
GGATCAAAGGGCACAGCCTCAGAGTAAAGGGACAACCCTTTAGAAGTGAGATGAGGAGGAATACCTTCAGCCAGAGGGTGGTGAATCTATGGAATTCATTGCCACAGAAGGCTGTGGAGGCCAGGGTCATTGAGTGCATTTAAGACAGAAATGGATAGGTTCTTGATTGGTGAAGGGATCAAGGGTTACAGGGAAAAAGTGGTAGAATGGGGTTGGGAAACTTATCAGCTATGATTAAATGGCAGAGCAGACTCCATGGGCGAATGGCCTAATTCTGCTCCTATATCTTATGATATTATGGTCTTACTTGTGGATGGAACATTACAGCAAGGCACCATCTGTCTGCTTGAGTGGTTGAAGTACCAATCCCGGATCCCATGACATTGTTTCAAGAGCAAAGAATTATCCCCATGTCCAGGCCAACATTCCTTCCACAACCAAGGCCATAAAAACAAATTTGTTGCAATTCATCTAAATGCTGTCTGCGGGATTTTCCTGTCTGCACAAAATTAGCTCAAACAGTCACTACACCTCCAAGTAATTAGTTACATGTGAAGCAGTTCGACATGTTTCTGGGTAATATCATGAGTGCTATAACTTTATTTTCTCTTTTTAAAATCAGTATACACATGCAGATCAAGAAATTCCCAGGTCAAATCTCTGGTTTGCGCTAATTAGCAAAGATCAGCCAAATGGGAGTCCAGTTACTACAGGCTAGTCTACACTGCAGTTGTTACCTTTCCATGCCAACCGTTAAAAAATTCAGTTACTTTTTACTATTCATTCGAAAATCAAAATATTTTAGACTCAAAGGAGAAGTTTGAGGTTCACGCAGCTGTGTCAATTTCAGTGCTTCTGAGACATCAAACAATCATTTCCACAAGCGTTACCACATATCAATGCCAATGCATATTTGGGCATCACTAGGCGATGGCCTAGTGGCATTATTGCTAGACTATTCATCCAGAAAATCAGTTAATGTTCCACCACAACAGATGGTGGAATTTGAATTCAATAATCTGGAATTAAAAATCTACTGGTGACAGTGAAAACCATTGTCGATTGTCGGAAAAACCCATCTGGTTCACTAATGATCTTTAGGAAAGGAAATCTGCCGTCCTTACCCAGTCTAGCCTACATGTGACTCCAGAACCACAGCAATGCAGTTGACTCTCAACTGCCCTCCAAGGGCAATTAGGGATGGGCAATAAATGCTGGCCAGCCAGCAACACCCATGTCCCACGAATGAATAAAAAAAGTCACATCACTTGGAGCCCCATCAATATAAGGACCCACAGAATAGAAGGCAGCTGGTTTCAGTCCCCTCAACATTGATCTTAATCATGTCACTGTTATTCCCCCTGACAAGGACGGTGGGCAAGATAAGAGGAAAGATCCCCAACCCGAAAAATCGCAGAGCAACTGGGCGAGAACTGATCTCCATTTGTCATATTCTCTTTCAGCTCCAAGTTGTACATTGCTCTGTCAGGCCAGAAGGGAACAGACACCAGAAAAAGAAATCATCGAAACAAAAGAAAAAAAAAATGGGCGCAATCTTACCACCCGTTCTCACGACGCTCGCATTGCAGTGAAGTCAGAGAATTTGGCGACAAGCCAAATCTCCATTCGCTGCAGTAGGATGGGAAAAACGCACTGGCATAAACTAGCAGAAAATTCTAGCCTCTATATATATATACATATAAAAATCTGGTTCTGCTCCCTGATTTAATAACATGGCACAGGTTTTATAGGCACAAGTAGTTAAGTGGGAACAAAGTACTTCGTGTCTGGCCTATTGATATCCAAGACAAAATTGGCTATTTGATCTCCCCCGAACAGATAGAGTGAAGCTCGATTTGATCACTTACCATATCCACCTCAGAAATACTATCCAGACTTTCCACCATCACATCAATTCCAACAGGTATTGCTGGGCCTGGCAAAGAAAAACATCGTCAATCCCTGCACTTGGAAATGGCTCAATGGAATAAAATAAGCTTTTATGTAAAAATAATCAGTTTAATTCCTCCACTGTACAGAAGGAAATAAAGCTGGTCACCTTATCCAAACAAAATCAGTCTATTTATAATTATGATAGTTATGTGGGCTTTTGCAGAGAATCTGCTAAGTATAGATCAGATTTACACGGTATAAAAGGGACTGATTTAATGTCTGCTGCCAGTCATGGCATGAACGCAGATGTGACACAATTACAGCTCCAAATTAATCCATAATATCATTTGAATATTGAAAGGAAATTCTTTATTGCTTCCAACACACCTTCTGCCATTCTTCAGACAACTCCCTGCTCCTGAAATATCAAATCACTCCTCTTTGGATTTTGGTCATTATGTGAGGTTATTAGGGATGGTGTCGTGGTATTGTCACTGCCGTAGTAATCCAGTGGCCCACAGTAATAATTTGGGGACTGGGATTCAAATCCCACCATGACCGATGGTGGAATTTGAATTCAATCAAAATCTGGAATTAAAAGACCAACGATGACCATAGAAACTATTGCTGATTGTCATAAAAAATTGCAGTAATGTCCTTTAGGGAAGGAAATCTGGTCATGTGCATGTGACTTAAGCTTCATACTCTTCAATGCCCTTTCTTTGTAGGGGCGGCACGGTGGCATAGTGGTTAGCACTGCTGCCTCACTGAGTTCTATTCCGGCCTTGGGTCACTGTCTGTGTGGAGTTTCCACATTCCCCCCGTGTCTGCGTGGGTTTCCTCTGGGTGCTCCAGTTTCCGTCCCACAGTCCAAAGATGTGCGGATTAGGTTGATTGGCCATGCTAAATTGACCCTTAGGGTTAGCAGGGTAAATAAGTGGGGTTATGGGGATAGGGTCTTGATAGGATTGTGGTCAGTGCAGACTCGATGGGCCGAATGGCCTCTTTCTGCACTGTAGGGACTCTACGATTCTATAATTCTATGAAATATTCCAGCAAACCACTCAGTTATATCAAACCGCTAAAAGGTCAATAAAAATTAATGAAACCGGAAGGACCACCTGGCATCAACCTAAGCACCAGAAATGACAATGGGAAACTCGGCCCTGTCAATCCTGCAAAGTCTTATGCCAAAACTGGGAGAGCTGTCTCATAGTCTGGTCAAGCAACAGCCTGATGTAGTCACATTCACGGGATCATGCCTTACAGACATGACCAACACCATTCTTGGGTATGTCCTGTCTCACCAGCAGGGCAGACCCAGCAGAGGTGGCTGCAGTGATATACTGCCGGGAGGGAGTTGTCCCCCTGGGAGTCCTGAACATCGACACTGGACCCCATGAAGTCTCATGGCACCAGGTCAAACATGGGCAAGGGAACCTCCTGCTGATTACCATTTCCAGCACCCCCCTCCACTGATGAATCAGTACTCCTCCATGTTGAACACTACTTGGAGGAAGCACCGAGGGTGGCAGGGGCCCAGAACGTACTCTGGGTGGTGGACTTCAGTGTCCGTCACCAAGAGTGCCTCGGTAGCACCACCACAGATTAAGCTGGCCAGGTCCTAAAGAACAGACTGGGTCTATTGGAGGTGGTGAGGGAACCAAGAGAGAAAAACATACTTGACCTCATCCTCACCAACCTTCCTGCTGCAGATGCATCTGCCCGTGACAGTATCGGTAGGAGTTACCAGCGTACAGTCCTTGCGGAGACGAAGTCCCGTCCATTGGATAGATTTCAAACAGATCTAGCAACTCAAGTTGGTTTTGTGAAGGGGAGGTCGTGTCTCACGAACTTGATCGAGTTTTTTGAGGAAGTGACGAAGATGATTGATGAGGGTAGGGCAGTGGATGTTGTCTACATGGACTTCAGTAAGGCCTTTGACAAGGTCCCTCATGGCAGACTGGTGCAGAAGGTGAAGTCGCATGGGATCAGAGGTGAGCTGGCAAGGTGGATACAAAACTAGCTCGGTCAAAGAAGACAGAGGGTAGCAGTGGAAGGGTGCGTTTCTGAATGGAGGGCTGTGACAAGTGGTGTTCCTCAGGGATCAGTGCTGGGACCTTTGCTGTTTGTAATATATATGAATGATTTGGAGGAAAATGTAACTGGATTGATTAGTAAGTTTGCAGATGACACAAAGGTTGGTGGATTTGCAGATAGCGATGAGGACCATCAGAGGATACAGCAGGATATAGATCAGTTCGAGACTTGGGCAGAGAGATGGCAGATGGAGTTTATTCCGGACAAATGTGAGGTAATGCATTTTGGAAGGTCTAATACAGATAGGAAATATACAGTAAATGGCAGAACCCTTAAGAATATTGATAGGCAAAGGGATCTGGGTGTACAGGTACACAGGTGACTGAAAGTGGCAATGCAGGTGGAGAAGGTAGTCAAGAAGGCAATCGGCCGGGGTGTTGAGTTTAAAAATTGGCAAGTCATATTGACACTTTATAGAACCTTACTTAGTGAGGCCGCACTTGGAATATAGTGTTCAATTCTGGTCACCGCACTACCAGAAGGATGTGGAGGTTTTGGAGAGGGTACAGAAAAGATTTACCAGGACGTTGCCTGGTATGGAGGGCATTAGCTATGAGGAGAGGTTGGAGAAACTTAGTTTGTTCTCACTGGAGCAACGGAGGTTGAGGGGAGACCTGATAGAAGTCTCCAAGATTATGAGAGGCATGGACAGAGTGGATAGTCAGAAGCTTTTTCCCAGGGCGGAAGAGTCAATTACTAGGGGGCATAGGTTTAAGGTGCGAGGGACAAGTTTTAAAAGAGATGTACGAGGCAGATTTTTTACACAGAGAGTGGTGGGTGCCTGGAACTCGTTGCCGGGGGAGGTAGTGGAAGCGGATACGGTAGTGACTTTCAAGGGGCGTCTTGACAAGTACATGAATGAGATGGGAATAGAGGGATATGGTTCCTGGAAGCGTAGGGGGTTTTAGTTAAGTCGGGCAGCATGGTCGGTGCAGGCTTGGAGGACCGAAGGGCCTGTTCCTGTGCTGTAATTTTCTTTGTTCTTTGTTCTTTGTTGTTCAAGTCTGGGCACCCATGAGATGCTGTGGGCCATTAGCAACAGCAGAATTGTACTCAACCACAATCTGTAACCTCAGAGCCCAGCATATCCCACATTCTACCCTTACCACCAAGCCAGGGGATCAACCCTGCTTCAATGAAGAGTGCAGGAGGGCAAGCCAGGAGCAATACTAGGTATAACTAAAATTAGATGTCAATCTAATGAATCACAAGAATACTTGTGACACAAAGAGCATAAGCAGCAAATAATAGACAGTGCTAAACAATTCCACAACCAACAGATCAGATCTAAGCTCTGCAGTCCTGTCACATTGGGCTGGGAATGGTGATGAAGAATTAAGCAACTCACTGGAGGAGAAGTCTCCACAAATATCCCCATCCTCAATGACGAGGAGCCCAGCACATCAGTGCAAAAAACAAGGCTGATGCATTCGCAAAAATCTTCAGCCGAGTGGATGATCTAACTTGGTCTCCTCTGAAGGTGCCCAGTCTTTAGCCAATTCGATTCACTCAATAAATGGCTGAAGACACTGATACTGCAAAGACTATGGGCCCTGACAACATTCGGGCAATAGCCCTGAAGACTTACGGTCCAGAACTTGCCCCTAGTCAAGCTGTTCCAGTGCAGCTGCAATGTTGGCATCTACCCAAGAATATGGAAAATTGCCCAGGTTTGTCCCCTTCCCTCCATCCTCCCCTTTCCAAAAGCCCAAAAGTCCCCTGCTCAAGGCCCAACCCCCACCTTCCAAAGCCCAGCCTCCCCCACCCCAGGTCCCAATCATCCCTCTAGCAGCTACCAATGTATTGGCTAACCTATCCCCTGGTGTGAGAAAAGCTATAGCTCATGGAATAAAAGGGACAGTAGTAACATGGCTACAAAATTGGCTGAATAACAGGAAGCAGAGAGAAATTGTCAATGGATACTTTTTGGGCTGGGGGAAGATTTATAGTGATGTTCCCCAGGGGTTGGTTTTGGGACCCTTGCTTTTCCTAATATATATTAATGATCTACATGACAAGTATCGTAAACTGTGAAGAGGACAGTGTAGAACTTGAAAAGGACATAGACAAGTTGGTGGAGTAGGCAGATAGATGGCAGATGAAGTTCAATGCAAAGAAGTATGAGTTTTTTTACTGTATCTTCACACCCACACTGTTTTTATATCCTTTGGTGAATAATGGGGAGAAGGGGTGGAAGGTATTCCTGAGCTGATCAGCAGCCTGTAAAACAGCGTTGAATGCTCCTTCCATGGCCAACAAGTCCTGGTGTTGGACCTGAGACCAGAGCTTATGGTCCAGTAGCAGGGATGCCACCACTATGCCACAAGGCCTCCTAGTGTGAGGTGATGTATTTTGGTAGGATGAACAAAGAACAAAAAACAGTACAGCACAGGAGCAGACCCTTCGGCCCACCAAGTCTGTGCCAACACAGATGCCTCTCTGGTCTAATGTTTTCTTTCTTCTACATGGTCCATATCCCTCTATTCCCTGCCTATTCATGTATCTATCCAGATGCCTCTTGAACGTTGTTATAGAATCTCCTTCCACCACTTCCCCCGGCAGCACATTCCAGTTATTCACCACCATCTGTGTGAAACTTGGGAATTCTTTTCCTTTGAGATAATAAGGCTAACAGGAGGTGATGGAAGATTGGAGGGAGGCAAATGTTGTGCCATTATTTAAGAAAGGCAGCAGGGAAAAGCCAGGGAACTACAGACCGATGAGCCTAACGTCAGTGGTGGGTAAGTTGTTGGAGGGGATTCTGAGAGACTGGAACCGTGTGTATTTGGAAAGGTAAGGATTGTTTAGGGATAGTCAGCACAGCTTTGTGTGTGGGAAATCATGTTTTGATAGAGTTTTATGAAGGGGTGACCATGAAAATAGATGAGGGCAGTGTGTAGATGTTATCTACATGGACTATAGCAAGGCCCTCGCCAAGATACTGGTCAATAAGGTTAGATCACATAGGATCCAGGGAGAACTAGCCAATTGGATGAAAAATTGGCTTGCCAGTAGGAGACAGAGGTTGGTGGTAGAGGGTTGCTTTTCAGACTGGAGGCCTGTGACCAGTGGTGTGCCACTGGGATCGGTGCTGGGTCCACTGTTGTTTGCCATTTATATGAACGATTTGGATGAGAATATAGGAGGCATGGTGAGTAAGTTTGCGGATGACACTAAAACACTAAAATGGTGGTGTAGTCGACAGTGAAGAAGGTTATCCAAGACTATAATGTGATCTTGATCAACTGGGCCAGTGGGCCAAGGAATGGCAGATGGAATTTAATTCAGATAAATGTGAGGTGTTGTATTTTGGTAAGCCAAACAGGGCAGGCCTTACACAGTTAGGGGACTGCTGTCAAACAGAGAGACCTCGGGGTGCAAGTACATAGTTCCTTGAAAGTGGTGTCACAGGGAGACAGGGTGGTGAAGAATGCGTTTGGCACACTTGCCTTCATTGGTTACAGCACGGAGTACAGGAGTTGGGACGTTATGTTACAATTGTACAAGACATTAGTAAGGCCACATTTGGAGTATTGCGTACAATTCTGGTCGCCCTGCTATAGGGAGGATGTTATTAAACTGGAAAGGGTACAAAAATGATTTACAAGGATGTTACTGGGACTGGAAGTTTGAATAATAAGGAGAGGCTGGATAGGCTGGGACCTTGTTCCCTGGAGCGTAGGAGGATGAGGGGTGATCTCATAGAGGTTTATAAAATCATGAGGGGCATAGATAAGATGAATAGCCAAGGTCTTTTCCCCAGGGTAGGGGAGTCCAAAACCAGAGGTTTAAGGTGAGAAGGGAAAGATTTAAAAGGGACCTGAGGGGAAACTTTTTCACCCAGAGGGTGATGTGTATATGGAATGAGCTGCTAGAGGAGTTTAAGTTTACTTATTAATGTCACAAGTAGGCTTACATTAATAATGCAATGAAGTTACTGTGAAAACTCCTAGTTGCCACACTCTGGCATCTGTTCGGGTACACTGAGGGAGAATTTAGCATGGCCAATGCACCTAACCAGCATGTCTTTCAGAGGTGGTAGAGGCAAGACCAATACAACATTGAACAGCAAAGGGTTAGAGGGATATGGGCCAAATGCAGGCAAATGGGACTAATTCTGTTTAGGAAATCTGGTCGGCATGGATGAGTTGGGCCGAAGGGCCTGTTACCGTGTTGTATATTTCTATGACTATGATTCTATTTGACAGAGATGTTCAAAATCACGAGGGGGCTGAACAAAGTAGATCGGAAGAAACTGTTTCCACTCGTAAAAGGATCAAGAACAAGAGGGCACAGATTTAAAGTGCAAAAGAAGCAACTGTGGTGTGAGAAAAGGGGCTCCAATTGGTACCCAGGATCTGGAAAAGATGCTGTAGTAGTGAGCCCCTTTAAAGGGCCGGCTTTCAGAAGGTCATGTGGCCTGCTCAGCCAATCAGGCCAAAGTGCATGAATTCTGGAGCTGTGTGCAGGCTCTCCCAGGCATCTTTATCACTCTTTGTAATTAGTTATTCTTGTTCATAAGTAGTTCCATAGTTACTCTGATTGATGGTTGCTACTCTTTCCAAGAAAATACCGGGGAATGGCCCCTTTCACCGACCAGCAGCCTGCCTTCTGTGTTTAACTAATGTGCTGAAGCTTTTTGAAGAAGTAACAGAGTTCATGAGGGTAATGCTGTTGATGTGACTTGGACTTCCAAAAGGCATTAAATACAGTGCCACACAAAGCAGATACACAATCATAGAATCTTTATAGTGCAGAAGGAAGCCATTTGGCCCAGTGAGCCTGCACTGACAACAATCCCACCCAGGCCCTATCCCTGTAACCCCACGTATTTACCCTGAAACTAAGGGGCAATTTACCATTGCCAATCAACCTAACCCACACATCTTTGGAGTAAAGGGCTAGCTCATGGAATAAAAGGGACAGTAGCAACACGGATACGAAATTGGCTGAGTGATGGACATTAATGGACATTTCTCAACCTGGAGGAGTTCACCAGGGGTAAATGTTGGGACGCTTCCTCTTCCTGCTATATATTAATATCCTAGACCTTGGTGCGATTTCAAAATTTGTGGATAATATGCAATCTGGAAACATTGTCAACTGTGAGGATGATGGTGTAGAACTTCAGAGGGATATGGACAGGTTGGTGGAAAGGGCAGACAAGTGGCAAATGAAGTTCAACACAGAGAAATGTGAAGTGATTCATTTTGTTTGAATGAATGCAGGGAGACAATATACAATAAAAGGTACAATTCTAAAGCGGGTGCAGGATCAGAGAGACCTGGGTATCAACATGCATAAATCATTGAAAGTAGCAGGACAAGTTGAGAGTGTGGTTACTGAAGCAGAAAGCCCAATCAGAAGCCTGGCAGTTCAACAGAACCACTAGGAGCTGGAGCCACTGCTGGATAGGCAAAGGCCCTGAAGCCTACAGAAAGTAGGCAAAAAAATATTTTAAAACAATTGCAACGCCAGGTACTGGTGTGGGAAACCCCTTTGGGATATAAGGGCCGGAGGTGCTGCCTTCCCTGCTCACGGCCCCCTTTTTGCCTTAAACATCCTTCCCCTCCCAATGGGATGCTGCTGGGAAGCCACCTTGCTGGAATTCTCCTCATGTGGTGTGGGATCGATCCGCCCCCATCAGCAAAATGTCAACTGCTCAGTAAAATGGCCCTTGACATGGCCTTCGCATAGCTAAATAATTACGGAGGCAGACAGCCTGTTCAATTCCGATCCTGCCAACCATAAAATTCCACAATGGTAGCAAATGTTCGGGGAGCTGATCCAGAACATGGCTTGCCCATTTTTATGGGTTCTCCACCACCACCATCCCCTGTCCCCTGAGGGCTTGTAAAATTAACCCAATATCTGCCAAATGGCTGAGTGTCAATTGTTCTTAATATAAGCCTCCTGTGCAGCACATTGGGATGTTTTATTGCACCATAGACATTAGATAAATACACTATTGTTGTCACTGAGCGTGGTGAACCATCGTTGGTTCCCACTGGATAGTACTGAGCCAGGGGCTGGCCAGTACTACAAGGATGTACATATGTTACTGCTGGGTTGTGCTATTGTTGCTGTTGGGGTTAGGGTGGGGTTGTTACACCTTTGTACTGTAGTGTTGTGGCACATCCCAGTCGGGCTCCGCCTCCTGGGAGAGGTATAAGAGCCCCTGCTCTGGCCGGGACCCCTTCAGTCTGGGATAGTGAATATAAGTTCTGGCAGCTTCATTACAGTAAATAAAAGCCTTTCATTTACTGAGCTTCAGGCCTCGTGTTTGAGTAGCGCATCACTGGGAAATGGGAGCTTCACTTTGAGCATCTCATGTTCTTCCTACTCTGCCCAAGGATGTGCCTTACTTTCCACGCCAGCTTTCCTGTAAGCCTGTCAGTTTAATGTTACTTAGCACTGAATTAGGGGCAGCTTTGTGCCGTGTTTCCAAGTCCAGGAGGAACTGGATTGAGGCTGTTTTTCATTAGTTAAAATTGAGAAAACATAATCAGTCTTTCGTGAACATCTGGGCAGTTTGCCATCTATCTGAGCTGATCTCCTCTCGGAGACCCAATCTGGCAACAGCGATGAGACAGGGCCATCTGAAAGTTAAATCTCTTTCCCCATAGCAATAATGCAAGCGTGGCCTCAGCTTGATGTGGGACATGGTTTGCAGTAAGTTATGTAATATCTGGATGATTCACGGGCTGTAATCAATTTACTTACAGAGAACAAAGCGCGCTGGTTGAAAAGAAAATGTCTTCAAGGGCAAGATAATCTCTAGCTTTATTAGCAAATAGAACTGTTGAGAGTGGAACACAGCCGATGTCAATGTTTTCCCTCCTGTGTTAGTTTTAACGAATCTATAAACATTTAGAAATCACACGTTTGTGGATTTGTTCAAACTAATGTGTCAAAAAAACATAACATTGATTTTTTAAATTCAAATTGACTTTTTTATTCTAGGCAGTGGTCTAGAAATTTGTTGATACCATTTCTCATGTGTAAAATGAACACCTAAGCCTGGCCTATGATGAGGGTTAAGCATATTTGTCTTCCATGCCAGAAGTATCTGAAACAGGCAGCAAGATATTTAAGTAAAGAATCTAACCAGACTGATCCCCGGAATGGCAGGACTGATGTATGAGAGTAGATTGAGTTGGTTAGGATTATATTCGCTGAAGTTCAGAAAAATGAGGGGGATTTCATAGAAACCAATAAAAATCTAACAGGGCTGGACCAGGTAGATGCAAGGAGGATGTTCCCAGTGGCAGGGGAGTCCAGAACCCAGGGTCACTGACTGAGGATATGGGATAAACCTTGTAGGGTAGAGATGAGGAGAAATTTCTTCGCCCAGAGAGGGGTGAATGTGTAGAATTCACAACCACAGAAAGTAGTTGAGAGTTGGTAAGTTTGCCGATGACACGAAGGTTGGTGGTGTTGTGGATAGTTTGGAGGGATGTCAGAAGCTGCAGTGTGACATAGATAGGATGCAAGACTGGGCGGAGAAGTGGCAGATGGACTTCAACCCGGATAAACGTGTAGTGGTACATTTTGGCAGGTCAAATGGGATGAAGGAGTATAATATCAAGGGTAAGACTCTTAGCAATGTAGAGGATCAGAAGAACTTTGGGGTCCGGGTCCATAGGACTCTTAAATTGGCCTCGCAGGTAGAGGAGGTGGTTAAGAAGACGTATGGTGTGCTGGCCTTCATCAATCGAGGGATTGAGTTTAGAAGTCAGGAGATAATGATGCAGCTTTATAAGACCCTCGTCAGACCCCACTTAGAGTACTGTGCTTAGTTCTGGTCGCCTCATTACAGGAAGGATGTAGAAATTATTGAAAGGTTGTAGAGAAGATTTACAAGGATGTTGCCTGGATTGGGTGGCATGCCTTATGAGGATAGGTTGAGGGAGCTCGGTTTTTTCTCCTTGGAGAGACGAAGGATGAGAGGTGACCTGATAGAGGTGTACAAGATGTTGAGAGGTATAGATCGGGTGGATTCTCAGAGGCTTTTTCCCAGGGCTGAAATGGCTGCTACGGGAGGACACAGGTTTAAGGTGCTGGGGAGTAGTACAGAGGAGATGTCAGGGGTAAGTTTTTCACTCAGAGGGTGGTGGGTGAGTGGAATCGGCTGCCGTCAATGGTGGTGGAGGCAAACTCAATAGGGTCTTTTTAGAGACTTCTGGATGAGTACATGGGACTTAATAGGATTGAGGGTTATAGGTAAGCCTATATATAGGCCTAGGTAGGTAGGGACATGACCGGCGCAACTTGTGGGCCGAAGGGCCTGTTTGTGCTGTCGTTTTTCTATCTTCTATGTTCCATGTTCTAAAACATTGTGTGAAGAAATTAGATATGACTTTTGGGGCTAAGGGGATCAGAGGATACAATGGGGAGGGGGGAGCATGGAAAGTGGGATCATGATATTGAGTTGGATGATCACACTGAATGGTGGAGCAGGCTCGAAGGCTGAATGGCCTACTCCTGCTTCTATTTGCTTGTTGGATTTTTTTGTGACAATGACCTGCCCTGCTGCTTGACTTGACACAGGATAAAGTTGCTCAGCAACTCATGCCAATAACAGACAAGATGGAATATCATAGAATCCTATAGTGCAGAGGAAGGCCATTCAGCCCATCGAGTCTTCACCGGCCACAATCCCACCCAGGCTCTATTTCTGTAACCCCATGCATTTACCCTAGCTAGTCCCCCATGGAATCCCTACAGTGCAAAAGGAGGCCATTTGATCCATCGAGTCTGCACCAACTCTCTGAAAGACCATCTTACCCAGGCCCACCCCTCTGCCCTGTCCCCATAACCATAAGTATTTTACCCACTAGTCCCCCTGATACTAAGGGGCAATTTAGCATGGCCAATCCACCTAACCCGCACTTTGGGAAGAAACCGGAGCACCCAGAGAAAACCCATGCAGACATGAGGAGAATATGCAAACTCCACACAGATGGTGATCCAAGCCGGGAATCGAAACCTGGTCTTTGGCGCTGTGAGACAGCAGTGCTAACCGCTGTGCCACCGTGCCACTGAGTCTTCTGCAGCACTATTTAAACAGCTTATCCACAAAATATAGGTTGGGCCTGGATAAGATGCTCTTTTCAGAGCTCAGCTGTTGGTTTGTCCTTTTGGACGACTCGGTAACTTTTTGGAGTCTCTGGTCAGTTTCCTGCCTAATAAAACAAAATTGTGACTTCTGAGAAATTGTACTTCCTGGTGCTTTCACAATGAAATATTCGTAATAACTATTATTGCCATACAAAGCCCCAGTTAGACCACATCTGAAATATTGTGTACAGTTCTGGGCAATGCACCTGGGAAAGGATATATTAGTGTGTGATAAAAGTAAAACGCTATGGTTGATGGAAATCTGAAATAAAAGCAGAAAGTGCTGGAAAAATTCATCAAGTCTGGCAGCAGGAACAGAGTTAACATTTTGAGTCTGTATGACTCTTCCTTAGAGCTAAAGCAAGGAGAAATATGATGGATTTTATACGGGTTAAGAGGGAGTGGAGCACGTACAGCAAAATAGGTCAGAGATAGGTGGGAACTAAAGAGAGATTGACAAAGATGTCATGGACCACAAGACAAACAGAGTGTTAATGGTAGTGTTAAAGACTAAAGAAGGTGCTGATAGTAGCATAAAGATACAATAGCAGAATGTGTTAATGCTATAACAAGGGTACAAGGGTCCATACTCTACGAAAGCAAAATTTTAGAACATGTGACAGATGGCCTTATGAGGGAGGAAGGTGGATTTAAAAAGAGGAGAGAGTTCACAGTTTGAAGTTGTTAAACTCAATGTTAAGTACAAAAGGCTGTAAAGTGCCTAATCAGAAGATGAGGTGCCGTTCCTCTAATAAAGTAATCTGCCCATCTGGATGATATGGAAATGATTGAAAAATTAATCCACAGGAAACACACTTACTCAGTTAATAGGTAAAGAAAAATAAGGAAAAGTGTTTTCTCACCAGAAAATTGTGGAGTGAGCACATTTCCACTCCCATGTGTTATAAACCTCGCCAATGTTGCATGCTAAGGTGTCCCAAAACCCAAAAAGGTAACTTGGAACACCAGTTCCTAGTGGTGTAGTTATTTTAGTATAGTGTGAGGAATGATGTACAACCCAGTGAGGAACAGTTCAGACGTTGTGTCAACAATTAATAAAGAATTATTAACTTAAAAACAAAAACACACACGACAAGAAGGACAATATGACACTTAAATACATTGATGACAATACACACATAATTTCAAATTAAACTGTCCCCTGGTTCCCAACTACCTACATTACCTGAAACTCTTGAGATACCACTTTACCTAAACAACATTGAATATTATGTAACTCTATGAGCTAAATCCAGCAATAATTATCACATACAGGTTAAGATGGCCACATCTGGGAAATCGTCTTCAGGTTCAGTGAAGGCAGAAAATGGCTACTTCTTTCAGAAGACTATATCTGCAGTTCTGATGTTAGCTATCACTCGCTTTTCTCCTTAGTTAGATGTCTGCCTCTAATCAACACCGTGTCATGTTCTTTTATTAATTGTTTCATTTTGTTCTTAATCTAAATTTTCCCCAATTCCTAACATAGAAAAATAGAATCCCTACAGTGCAGAAAGAGGCCATTTGGCCCATCAAGTCTGCACCAACTCTCTGAAAAGAGCATCTTATCCAGGCCCAACCCATCGCCCTACCTCCATAATCCTGCATATTTACCATGGCCAATCCACCTAACCTGCACATCTTTGGATTGTGTGAGAGGACTAGAACATGCCAACAGTCACCTAAGGCCAGAATTGAACCTGGGTCCCCGGTGCTGTGAGGCAGCAATGCTAACCACTGTGCCACCATGCCACCCTTTGTTTCTTTTTTTTTAATGAAACCTCTTAATTTGAAGAACGATTTCATTTCTCAACCATTCCTTATCACTTCTACCTTATCAGCCATTACACAGATTTAAAAACCTGCATTAACGTAAAACATACCCCATGCCTTTGACAAGGTACTGCATGGTAGGTTGTTGCATAAAGTTAAATCTTACGGGATCCAGGGTGAGGTAGCTAAATGGATACAAAATTGGCTTGATGACAGAAGCCAGAGGGTGGTTGTAGAGGGTTCTTTTTCAAACTGGAGACCTGTGACCAGCGGTGTGCCCCAGGGATCGGTGCTGGGTGCACCGTTATTTGTCATTTATATCAATGATTTGGATGAGAATATAGGAGACATGGTTAGTAAGTTTGCAGATGGTGGTATAGTGGACAGTGAAGAAGGTTATCTGGGATTGCAATGGGATCTTAATCAATTGGGCCAGTGGACTGACAAATGGCAGATGGAGTTTAATTTAGATAAATGCGAGGTGATGCATTTTGGTAGATCGAACCAGGGCAGGACTTACTCAGTTAATGGTAGGGCATTGGGAAAAGTTCCAGAACAAAGAGATCTAGGGGTACAGGTTCGTAGCTCCTTGAAAGTGGAGTCACAGGTGGACAGAGTAGTGAAGAAGGCATTCAGCATGCTTGGTTTCATTGGTCGGAACATTGTATACAAGAGTTGGGATGTCTTGTTGAAGTTGTACAAGACATCGTAAGGCCACACTTGGAATACTGTGTACAGTTCTGGTCACCCTATTATAGAAAGGATATTATTAAACTAGAAAAAGTGCAGAAGAGATTTACTAGGATGTTACCAGGACTTGATGGATTGAGTTATAAGGAGAGGCTAAATAGACTGGGACTTTTTTCTCTGCAGCGTAGGAGGCTGAAGGGTAATCTTATAATGAGGGGCATAGATCAGCTGGATAGCCAATATCTTTTCCCAAAGGTAGGGGAGTTTAAAATTAGAGGGCGTAGGTTTAAGGTGAGAGGGGAGAGATACAAAAGGGTCCAGAGGGGCAATTTTTTCACACAGAGGGTGGTGAATGTCTGGAACAAGCTGTCAGAGGTAGTAGTATAGGCTGGTACAATTTTGTCTTTTAAAAAGCGTTTAGACAGTTACATGGGTAAGGTGGGTATAGAGGGATATGGGCCAAATGCGAGCAATTGGGACTAGCTTAGGGGTTTAAAAAAAAGGGTGGCATGGACAAGTTGGGCCAAAGTGCCTGTTTCCAGGCTGTAAACCTCTATGACTTTATGACTCTAATATTTACACGCAATATTCCCAATAATCTCTTTTGCACTCATGGTAAAGAATCCACAATGAAGTTTTCGCTCCCGGCCACAGGAATGATTTTTAATTTAAAAGGTTGTAGTAACAAACTCCATCAAAATAAACTTGGTGTTCCGATTTCAAAACTTCTCCAGAAACATTAGGGGATTGTAGATTATATGGGGCAGCACAGTGTTTAACACTACTGCCTCACAACTCCAGGGACCTAGGTTTGATTCCCGGCTTGGGTCACTGTCTGTGTGGAGTTTGCATGTTCACCCCATGTCTGCATAGGTTTTCTCCGGGTGCTCCAGTTTCTTCCCACAGTCCAAATATGTGTAGGTTAGGTGCATTGGCCATGCTAAATTGCCCCTCAGTGTCCCGGGATCTGTAGATTAGAGTGATTAGTAGGGTAAATATGTGGGATTACAGGGATAGGGCCTGGGTGGGATTGTGGTTGGTGCAGACTTGATGGGCCGAATGGCTTCCTTCTGCACTGTAGGCTTTCTATGATTCTGTGATAGTCTCTATATATGATTGTCTCTGCATATTACTGGCGACACAAATCTCAAAATGTTGAAATGCCAAACTTAAAGTCTCTTTTTAAGTTGTAGAATACTTCTGTTGGTGAAGATTTAATTTCCTTGAGAAATACCTCACAGGCTTCTCAATTCCAAGTTCATCTTCTTGTAACAACATAGATCCCAGGGTGTTTTTCTGGTTGGCGATCAATGATTAGTGGTGTGCTTCAGAGATCAGTGTTGGGACCGCAATTGTTTACAATTTACAGAGATGATTTGGAGTTGGGGACCAAGTGTAGTGTGTCAAAATTTGCAAATGACACTAAGATGAGTGGCAAAGCCAAGTGTGCAGTGTGCAGTGAAAGTCTGCAAAGGAATATAGATAGTCTAAGTGAGTGGGCGAGGGTCTGGCAGATGGAGTACAATGTTGGTAAATGTGAGGTCATCCATTTTGGTAGGAATAACAGCAAAATGGACTATTATTTAAATGGTAAGAAATTGCAGCATGCTGCTGTGCAGAGGGACCTGGGTGTCCTTGTGCATATATCACAAAAAGCTGGTTTGCAGGTACAACAGATAATTAAGAAGGCAAATGGCATTTTGTCCTTCCTTGCTGGAGGGATGGAGTTTATGAAAGGAATATAATGATTTGGATGAGAATATAGGTTAGTAGTAACCCTGCTAATCACTCTAATCTACAGATCCCGGGACACTGAGGGGCAATTTAGCATGGCCAATGCACCTAACCTACACATATTTGGACTGTGGGAAGAAACTGGAGCACCCGGAGAAAACCTATGCAGACATGGGGTGAACACGCAAATATAGGTTAGGTTATGGTTAGTAAGTTTGCAGATGACACCAAGATTGGTGGCATGGTGGACAGTGAGGAAGGTTATCTTCAATTGCAGCAGCATCTTGATCAAATGATCGTAAGGCAGATCGTGCCTTACGAGCCTGGTGGAGTTCTTCGAAAATGTGACTAAACACATTGACGAAGAGAAAGCGGTAGATGTGGTTTATATGGATTTTAGCAAGGCGTTCGATAAGGTCCCCCATGCAAGGCTTCTAGAAAAAGTGAGAGGGCATGGGATCCAGAACTGCCCAGTGGATCCAGAACTGGCTTGCCCAAATGAGGCAGAGAGTGTGTATAGATGGGTCTTTTTCTAAATTGAGGTCGGTCACTAGTGGTGTGCCCCAGGGATCTGTTCTGAGACCCTTGCTGTTTGTCATTTTCATAAATGACCTGGATGCAGAAGTGGAGGGATGGGTTGGTAAGTTTGCCGACAACACAAAGGTTGGTGGGGTTGTGGATAGTCTGGAGGGATGTCAGAAGTTACAGAGGGACATAGATAGGATGCAAGACTGGGCGGACAAGTGGCAGATGGACTTCAACCCAGATAAATGCGTAGTGGTCCATTTTGGCAGGTCAAATGGGATGAAGGAGTACAATATAAAGGGAAAGACTCTTAGTATGGTAGAGGATCAGAAGGACCTTGGGGTCCGGGTCCATAGGAGTCTAAAATCGGCCCTGCAGGTGGAGGAGGTGGTTAAGAAGGCGTATGGTGTGCGGGCCTTTATCAATCGAGGGATTGAGTTTAAGAGTCCTGGGATAATGATGCAGCTATATAAGACCCTCGTCAGACCGCACTTGGAGTACTGTGCTCAGTTCTGGTCGCCTCATTACAGGAAGGATGTGGAAAGGATTGAAAGGGTGCAGAGGCGATTTACAAGGATGTTGCCTGGATTGAGTGGCATGCCTTATGAGGATAGGCTGAGGGAGCTCGATCTTTTCTCCTTGGAGAGACGTAGGATGAGAGGAGACCTAATAGAGATATATAAGATGTTGAGAGGCATAGATCAGGTGGACTCTCAGAGGCTTTTTCCCAGGGTGGAAATGGCTGCTACAAGAGGACACAGGTTTAAGGTGCTGGGGGGTAGGTACAGGGGAAATGTTAGGGGGAAGTTTTTCACACAGAGGGTGGTGGGCGAGTGGAATCGGCTGCCGTCAGTGGTGGTGGAGGCAAACTCAATAGGGTCTTTTAAGAGACTCCTGGATGGGTACATGGGACTTAATAGGATGGAGGGTTATAGGTAGGCCTAAAAGGTAGGGATATGTTCGGCACAACTTGTGGGGCCGAAGGGCCTGTTTTGTGCTGTAGTTTTCTATGTTTCTATGTTTCTAATTGGGCCAGTGGGCTGACGAATGGCAGATGGAGTTTAATTTAGACAAATGCGAGGTGATGCATTTTGGTAGATTGAAGCAGGGCAGGACTTACTCAGTTAATGGTAGGGCGTTGGGGAGAGTTACAGAACAAAGAGATCCAGGGGTACATGTTCATAGCTCCTTGAAAGTGGAGTCACAGGTGGACAGAGTGGTGAAGAAGGCATTCGGCATGCTTGGTTTCTGTGGTGAACCATTGTTGGTTACCACCAGGTAGTGCTGAGCCATGGTCTGGCCAGTACTATGAGTCTGTAGATATGTTACTGTTGGGGTTAGGGTTGGGCTGTTCTACCTGTTAATATAGTCCTATGGTACACCCCAATTGGCTCCGCCTCCTGGGAGAGGTATAAAGGTCACTGCTCTGCCTGGTGACCCTTTAGTCTGGGATTGTATATTGTATATAGTAGCTCCGTTATTGTTGGCAATAAAAGCCTTTATTTCCCATGTACATCCTGCCTCCCGTGTGATTTATCGCGCATCAGTTTCATCGGTCAAAACATTGAATACAGGAGTTGGGACGTCTTGTTAAAGTTGTACAAGACATTGATAAGGCCACACTTGGACTACTGTGTGCAATTCTGGTCACCCTATTATAGAAAGGATATTATTAAACTAATAGGATTGGAGGATTGCGGATGTGGTTCCTATTTTCAAGAAGGGGAATAGGGATAGCCCAGGTAACTACCGACCGGTGAGTCTAACCTCAGTGGTTGGTAAACTGATGGAGAAGATCCTGAGGGACAGGATATATGAGCATTTAGAGAGGTTTAGTATGCTCAAGAATACTCAGCATGGCTTTGCCAAGGGCAGATCGTGCCTTACGAGCCTGGTGGAGTTCTTCGAAAATGTGACTAAATACATTGACGAAGGGAAGGCGGTAGATGTGGTTTATATGGATTTTAGCAAGGCGATCGATAAGGTCCCCCATGCAAGGCTTCTCAAAAAAGTGAGAGGGCATGGGATCCAAGGGGCTGCTGCCCGGTGGATCCAGAACTGGCTTGCCCAAAGGAGGCAGAGAGTGGGTATAGATAGGTCTTTTTCTAAATGGAGGTCAGTCACCAGTGGTGTGCCCCAGGGATCTGTTCGGGACCCTTGCTGTTTGTCATTTTCATAAATGACCTGGATGAGGAAGCGGAGGGGTGGGTTAGTAAGTTTGCTGGCGACACGAAGGTTGGTGGGGTTGTGGATAGTCTGGAGGGATGTCAGAAGTTACAGAGGGACATAGATAGGATGCAAGACTGGGCGGACAAGTGGCAGATGGACTTCAACCCAGATAAATGCGTCGTGGTCCATTTTGGTAGGTCAAATGGGATGAAGGAGTACAATATAAAGGGAAAGACTCTTAGCACTATAGAGGATCAGAAGGACCTTGGGGTCCGGGTCCATAGGACTCTAAAATCGGCCCCGCAGGTGGAGGAGGTGGTTAAGAAGGCATATGGTGTGCTGTCCTTTATCAATCGAGGGATTGAGTTTAGGAGTCCTGGGATAATGATGCAGCTATATAAGACCCTCGTCAGACCCCACTTGGAGTACTGTGCTCAGTTCTGGTCGCCTCATTACAGGAAGGATGTGGAAAAGATTGAAAGGGTGCAGAGGAGATTTACAAGGGTGTTGCCTGGATTGAGTGGCATGCCTTATGAGGATAGGCTGAGGGAGCTCGGTCTTTTCTCCTTGGAGAGACGTAGGATGAGAGGAGACCTAATAGAGGTGTATAAGATGTTGAGAGGCATAGATCGGGTGGACCCTCAGAGGCTTTTTCCCAGGGTGGAAATGTCTGCTACGAGAGGACACAAGTTTAGGGTGCTGGGGGGTAGGTACAGGGGAAATGTTAGGGGCAAGTTTTTCACACAGAGGGTGGTGGGCGAGTGGAATCGGCTGCCGTCAGTGGTGGTGAAGGCGAACTCAATTGGGTCTTTTAAGAGACTCCTGGATGAGTACATGGAGCTTAATAGGATGAAGGGTTATAGGTAGGTCTAGAAGGTAGGGATGTGTTCGGCACAACTTGTGGGCCGAAGGGCCTGTTTGTGCTGTAGTTTTTCTATGTTTCTATGTTTCTAAACTAGAAAGAGTGCAGAAAAGATTTACTAGGATGCTACCGGGACTTGATGGGTTGAGTTATAAGGAGAGGCTGAATCGACTGGGACTTTTTTCTCTGGAGCGTAGGAGGCTGAGAGGTGACCTTATAGAGGTCTATAAAATAATGAGGGGCATAGACAAGGTAGATCGTCAATATCTTTTCCCAAAGGTAGGGGAGTCTAAAACTAGAGGGCATAGGTTTAAGGTGAGAGGGGAGAGATACAAAAGTGTCCAGAGGGGCAATTTTTTCACACAGAGGTGGTGAGTGCCTGGAACAAGCTGCCCGAGATAGTAGTAGAGGCGGGTACAATTTTATATTTTAAAAAGCATTTAGGTAGTTACATGGGTATGATGGGTATAGAGGGATATGGGCCAAATGCGGGCAATTGGGATTAGCTTAGGGGTTTTTAAAAAAAAAAATAAGGGCGGCATGGACAAGTTGGGCCGAAGGGCCTGTTTCCATGCTGTAAACTTCTATGACTCTATGACTCTATGAATAGATAAGATAGAAGCAGGGAGGTTATTTCCACTGGCGGGTGAAACCAGAACTAGGGGGCATGGCCTCAAAATAAGGGGGAGCAGATTTAGGACTGAGTTGAGGAGGAACCTCTTCACCCAAAGGGTTGTGAATCTGTGGAATTCCCTGCCCAGTGAAGCAGTTGAGGCTACCTCATTGAATGTTTTTAAGGCAGGGATAGATTTTTGAACGTTAAAGGAATTAAATGGAATTAAGGAATTAAGGGTTATGGTGAGCGGGCAGGTGAACTGAGTCCACAAAAAGATCAGCTGTGACCTTATTGAAAGGCAGAGCAGGCTCGAGGGGCTAGATGGCCTACTCATATATATATATATATATGTCACGAGTATCCCCAGCCAGTTTAAACTGTTTGTCATAATTTGGTGCAGCTAACCCTGGCTTTATTGTCAACACAGTAAGAAGTTTAACAACACCAGGTTAAAGTCCAACAGGTTTATTTGGTAGCAAAAGCCACATTGTCAACACAGATTTCAAATGTTGAATGCAGTTTGGCACAAGGCAGCAGCCTCCTTCCTCATTCATTCATTACATACTAACAACAAAAATTGCTGACAAATTTCCTTCAAACTTTGACCTCTGACCAGTGAGCTTTAAACTCTATTGTATTAAGGACCTGATTCCATCTTCTTCAAGCACGTGAATCAGCCCATGTGATATTAACATCACTCTTGCAAAAAGCACTTCACAAATACATTGAGTTAATACTGCTTTGCATTATCTATAAGCCACCTAAATGATACACAAAATTACATCATTCTAAAATTAAATATGCATGCTCGGTGCAAATTTTGTTTTAAATAGACATTTTATTTTAGAAATGTGAACAATTTGCATGTTCCATGGGAGGCATCACTCTCTGGGGAATACTTTGCAAGCAGCATATCATACTTGTGTGCGCCCTGTGTTTCCCAAGATAGACGGGTAGGCAGCTGTTCTACAGACACACACATGCACATACACGGAGCACAAATTGCTGCTTCCTCTAATCCACACAGTCATCAGGAGCCAGTTAATCCTCACTTTGTACATTCCCTGAGCTTCCAGATGCTTAGTCAAATTCCGCAGCCAATGGGGCTTGCACTAAGCAGTAAAGATGCAAAATCCAAAAAAGGGATTTGCAGTCTTAATTCCGAGTGCATGTAGCTGCACATTGTGTGGGAGGAGCGGAGAGCTTTAAAATTACAGTAACTTCCAAAAAATAACAACCTTAAGGATAATGAATTACTGCTCTTATTCTCCAGAAGAATGTTTGAATAATAGTAGCTACTGTTACCAAGAGTCTTAGCATCATAGTCCATGGTAACAAAAAAGAAACAGGAAAGATTGTTTTCTATTTTTTCATTAAAGTCACAGATTTGACTAGCAATGTTTTTCATTACAAGTCCTATGCCAAAGTCATTACATTTCAAATCTCTGAATTTTCAATTTTGCAGTCTGGTTAATGGTGATTTTTTCAGAGGAACCACATGAATTACTTATTTGCAGCTATATATTTGAAATGCTACAAACAAAATATACAAAAAGAACTTTTCAAATTGGGGCTCAAGAGGACTGAGGTGTGGAGTTATCGAAACCCATAATGGATCATATTTCTCAATGTATGCTTGGTATTCTACTTTGAATAGGTTGCAAGTACACTTGAGAAAATGGTTAATAAAGACTACTAGGCTTTATTAATAGGGGCATAGAGTATCACTGCTAGGAGATTATGTTGAACTTGTGTCGGACACTAGTTCAGCCTCAGCTGTTGTATTGCATCCAGTTTTGG
Source organism: Mustelus asterias (assembly GCF_964213995.1). NCBI lineage: Eukaryota > Metazoa > Chordata > Chondrichthyes > Carcharhiniformes > Triakidae > Mustelus > Mustelus asterias. The sequence continues at coordinate 47,093,213 of NC_135805.1, forward strand.
GTGCTGCACTTTGAAAAGATGTAAAAGCATTGGGGACGATGCAAGAAAGATTCATGAGAATGGTTCCAGGGAGGAGGAACTTCAGTTATGAAGATAAATTGGAGAACTTTGGTCTGTTTTCCTTGGAGAATGGAAGGCTAAAATGAGACTTGATAGAGGTATCCAAAATCATGAGAGACCTGGATAGAGTAGGTGGGGAGAAAGTGTTCCCACTCATGAGAGGATCAAGAATGAGAGGCACAGATTTAAAGTAATTGGCAAAACACAAAAATGATATGATAGCAAACTTTTCCACGTAGCAAGTGGTTAAGATCTGGAATGCTGTGCCTGAGAGTATGGCGGAAACAGAATCAAATGAGGCATTAAAAGGGAATAACTTATCTGAAAAGGAAGGATATTCAGGGTTACGGGGAAATGGCAGGGGAATGGAAAAGTAAAGCTTATTTATTAGTCACTAGTGGGCTTACATTAACACTGCAATGAGGTTACTGCGAAAATTCCCGAGTCGCCAACTCCAGCATCTGTTCGGGTACACTGAGGGAGAATTTAGCATGGCCAATTCACCTAACAAGCACATCTTTCCGACTACGGGAGGAAACCAGAGTACCTCCCACAGTCCAAAAGGTGTGCTGGTTAGGTGCATTGACCATGCTAAATTCTCCCTCAGTGTACCCGAACAGGCGCCGGAGTGTGGCGACTTACGGATTTTCGCAGTAACTTCATTGCAGTGTTAATGTAAGCCTACTTGCGACACTAATAAATAAACTTTAAAGTGCTTCCATGGATAATTCTGTTCTAGTGGGAATTCCACTGGCTGGGTAGCAGTTGCAGCATTTACAGCTCCATTTCAACAAGTGGATATCTCAGGGCTGGACTCATTTTAATATCCTGTGGCAGGTTCCCAGTACCAACTGATCACCTCTCTTGAAGAGTGTGGGGAAATGGGTGGGAGTTGGAGTGACACTTACGACAGCTTAGTCGGTGGCGCAGGCTGAGAATAAATTACACCATCATCAACTGCATTTTAAAAATCCTGCTCACTGCCTTAGCAATGCTGGATTCCAGGGGCACATTTACATAGAAATCATAGAAACCCTACAGTACAGAAAGAGGCCATTCGGCCCATCGAGTCTGCACCGACCACAATCCCACCCAGACCCTACTCCCATATCCCTACATATTTTACCCACTAATCCCTCTAACCTACGCATCTCAGGACACTAAGGGGCAATTTTTTAGCATGGCCAATCAACCTAACCCGCACATCTTCGGACTGTGGGAGGAAACCGGAGCACCCGGAGGAAACCCACGCAGACACGGGGAGAATGTGCAAACTCTACACAAACCCAAGCCGGGAATCAAACCCAGGTCCCTGGAGCTGTGAAGCAGCAGTGCTAACCACTGTGCTACCGTGCCGCCCCAATGCTAGGCATCCCCCATGCCTAGCATTGCTTTCAATGTTAAAAATACATTGATGTGTTCTCAATATTAATATTACATTTCTAGAGGCTCAGGCTACGTTTTGGAGATCCATAGTGGAAATCCCACCATGATGGTTGGCAATATTTATATTCCATTAAAAGCTAGTCTCAGTAATGTTATTCGTTCCCTAATGTCCTTTAGGGAAGAAAATCTGCCATCCCTGTGATTCCCAGACCCACTGAAATGGCTCTAACACGCCACTTAGTTCAAGGGGCAATTAGGGATGGGCAATAAATGCTGGCCTTGCCAGTAAAGCCCATATCCCATAAAAAAATAATCATGGGTTGTTCCCCCATGAACTGTTCAAGAATATAATGTGATTCTGCAGCACTTGTCATTCTTCATCAGTATCCTAAAAACATATTTTCTGCTTTAAGTTGCTTTTTCCTTAAAAACTGGAAATGTTACCAAATCAAATGAATTGCTTATATACACTAAAATCCTTGCTTTCAATCGAGAAACCAGAAGAAGAGCAGCATGGTGGCACAATGGTGGCACAACTGTTCCCTCACAGCGCCAGGGACCCAAATTCAGTTCTGACCTCAGGTGACGGGCCAGAATTTTACCGGCACGTCCACCCGATTGCGGGCGTGGGTGAGGCTCGGAGAACGGCATTCTCCGTTGGCCTTGGGCGGTATCGTACGAACCTCGGGCGGACATGCCGGTAAAATTCCGCCCTCTGTGTGAATTTTGCACATTCTCCCCGTGTCTGCGTGGGTTTCCTCCGAGTGCTCCGGTTTTTTCCTACAGTCCAAAGATGTGAAGATTGGGTTGATTAGCCATGTTAAATTGCTCCTTAGTGTCAGTAGGACTAGCAGGGTAAATATGTTGGGGATACGGGGATAAGACCTGGGTGTGATCGTTGTCGGTACAGACTCAATGGGCTGAATGGCCTTCTTCTGAACTGTGGGGATTCTATTCTATTCTATGGAAGACTGAGCAACATTCTCAGAAAAGCATGTAGTTGAATTTTATTTAGCAATAATATTTATTAAATAAATTCTTACCACCAAACGCAGGTCTCATTGTGAAATCATGATCATCCACTCTGAGCAGGTTTTCGGACTTTGTCGCTGGAACTTTGGTTAAATCCGGAATTTTCCTTATTATGGGACTGCAGAGGAGCAAAACATTTGATCACTTCCACTGTCCTCAGAAATATTTCATTAACAACATGGCAATGTGTCTAATACGAGATCATATAAGGGGGAGGCGATGGCCTAGTGGTATTATCGCCAGACTATTAATCCAGAAACTCAGCTAATGTTCTGGGAATCTGGGTTCAAATCCCGCTACGGTAGCTGGTGGAATTTGAATTCAATTAAAAATATCTGGAATTAAGAATCTACTAATGACCATGAAACCATTGTCGATTGTCGGAAAATCCCATCTGGTTCACTAATGTCCTTTAGGGAAGGAAATCTGCTGTCCTTACCCGGTCTGGCCTACATGTGACTCCAGAGCCACAGCAATTTGGTTGACTCTCAAGTGCCCTCCAGGGGCAACTAGGGATGAGCAATAAATCCTTGCCAGCCAGCGATGCCCATGTCCCACGAACCATATTTAAAAAATAAGTGGAGCATTTTATAAAACGATTTATTTATTTTTGGCATATAATATTGACATGAATTCACTTTTTCTGAAAGTCAGTACCTCCCTTTATTCAAATTATTTTCTCTTTATCCCATGCCATATTTCACCCGAGTGAGAGCTCTACCTCTGTCTATGTTACTCCAAAAGGGAGCTATGAGAAGTAGTTTGTTTTTGGCTCTTTTACTGACTTTCCCTTCTCCCATAGAGGAAACACCAGATGTATCCAAACCACTTTGCTCTGGCCTGAGTTTTACTGGTAAGAGAATTAGCAGGCATGAGCCACCAGTTTGTGGTGCCGTAATACTTCGGCACACTGTGTCATTCCACATTACTGCCTGTTCTTTTCTTAGTTTTTAAACAATGATCATGACAATTACTGGCAAAGCTTTTTGAAGGTAACAACAAAGGTTTATTAAATGTAAACAGAAAATGCTGGATAAAGTCAGCAGGTCTGGCAGCATCTGTGGAGAGAGAAACACAGTGAACATTTCGAGTCCATATGACCCTTCTACAGAACTGAAAAGGGATAGAAATGTGATGAATTGTATACTGGGAGAGGGGGGTAGGGCAGAATGGAAAGTCAGTGATAGGTTGGAGGTAAGGAGAGATTGACAAGATGTCATGGATATGAGATAAAGGGGATGTTCGAATCAAGATGAGGAGGAATTTCTTTAGCCAGAGGGTGGTGAATCTATGGAATTCATTGCCACAGAACGGTGGAGACCAAGTCATTGATTATATTTAAGATAGAGATAGATAGGCTCTTGGTTGCTAAGGGGATCAAAGGTATGGAGAAAAGGCGGGAGAATGGGGTCGAGAAACTTATCAGCCATGATTGAATGGTGGAGCAGACACAATGGGCTGAATGGCCTAATTCTGCTCCTATATCTTATGGCCTTATGTTAATGCTGCCATTAGAGACTGAAGAATGTTAATAGTAGCAAAGTTAGGATAGCAGAATGTGTTAATAGGAGAATAAATGTCAATGCTCAGTGGGAGAAAATCTGAACAAGGGGCAGTATATTTTTCTTTTGTTGCAGATGCTCTCTCCACAGGGGCAGTACGGTAGCACAGTGGTTAGCACTGCTGCTTCACGGCTCCAGGGACCTGAGTTCGATTCCCGGCTTGGGTCACTGTCTGTGTGGAGTTTGCACATTCTCCTCGTGTCTGTGTGGGTTTCCTCCGGGTGCTCCGGTTTCCTCCCACAGTCCAAAGATGTGCGGGTTAGGTTGATTGGCCATGCTAAAATTGCCCCTTAGTGTCCTGAGATGTGTAGGTTAGAGGGATTAGCGGGTAAATATGTAGGAATATGGGGGTAGGGCCTGGGTGGGATTGTGGTCGGTGCAGACTCGATGGGCCAAATGGCCTCTTTCTGCACTGTAGAGTTTCTGTGATTTCTGTGAGATGCTGCCACACCTGCTGAGTTTACCCAGCATTTTCTGTTTCCATTTCAGATTTCCAGCATCCGCTGTATTTTGCTGTTGAGAAGGCTTATTACTGTTAAGGATTAACATTTGCTATTTCTTGACCAATTGTGTTTATTTATAATGTGTGAGAAGCAGTAAAGATGAATGGGACCAATAGAATTGCTCTTGCGGAGAGCCAGCACAGACAAACTGGGCTGAATGGCTGTGCTGTCACCATTCTGTGGTTTTGTAAATATAAGTAAGAGTAATAAACAACAAAACATAGATTAGACTGAAACATTATTCGCTAAATCATTACTCAACAACATGGCTGCTGAAATAAATCCTTAAAAACCCAACTTTAAAAAACTTTCATCAACTGGAAGTGCTCAACTCTAATTTATGTTGCATTTAAATCCTGGGGTCTTAAAACTGTTGGTTTCACATGTTGGAATTGATGAGGGGTCACACGACACCAGGTTATAGTCCAACAGGTTTACTTGAATTCACAAGCTTTTGGAGCGCTGCTCCTTCGTCAGGTGAAGTGCTCTGAAAGCTCGTGATTTCAAATAAAGCTGTTGGACTATAATCTGGTGTTGTGTGACCTCTCACCTCATCCACTCCAGTCCAGCACCAGCATCTTCACATATTGGAATTGGTGATCTCTTTTTTCTTGATTAGCTATGGAATAGTTTTGTCGGAAATTATCCTCCTCTGAAACAATCAGAAATGGTTATTTTCAAAGTGGCCACCAGTTTCAACTTGAGCTTCCCAGTAAGCTGTCAGAGTCTTGACTACCAATGTAGGGATTTGAATAAGTAAAGTATCAAACTGTGGCAGTTTTGGGGGAACAGACAACATCAGTCTGATTCAAAACATTGGCTCTACTCTCTCTCCACAGATGCTGTCAAACCTGCTGAGATTTTCCAGCATTTTTCTGTTTTTGTTTCAGATTCCGGCATCTGCAGTATTTTGCATATTTCCTTCTGCTTTCCTTGGTCAATTCCTGTTAATGGTAATAGAATGCAATCAGGAGACCTCGAAGTATTTTAAGGGCAAGTTTACTCCTACCTTTCAGACTTGGATATATCCCCAACTTGATAGCCTTTTAGTTGATGGACTGAACCCAATACTTTAAATTTCCTAAATGTCATCCTGGTTCTTTGGTATCATTTTCAACTGTGGGTCAAGCGATTGAAGGTCTGAGTCCCATTGCAGGACTTAAGCATATAATCCAGGATGACACTTCAGAGTAGCAATGAGCAGATGCTGTACTGATGTCATCTTTTGGGTTAGAATGTTAAATGGAGTTCTGTCCAAATAAATGTAAAAGATCCCACGCTATTTGAAAAGCAGCAGAAAAAGTCATCTGGCCAAACTTAATCCCTCAAACAACACCTATGGAAAAATGCTAATTGACCACATAGCTATTCGTGGAGACATGAATTATACAAATTGGCAGCTGCATTGATTTACATAACAATAGTTACTACTCTTCCCAAGTAATTCATTGGCTGAGACCATTTTGGGATGTCCTGCGGACATACAAGTGCAAGATTTTTCTTGTTTTCTTTTCTCTGTACAGTGGGTGTGTTAACAAGAATCTTGCTGTGTTCCAAACTGTGTTTCTTATATATAGGAACCTGTAAATCAGCAGTCACAGTTGTGGTGGTCTCCTGTAGTTTTGAAGAGCTGGGTAAACTTTACAGAGTGCAAAGCTGTGGCCCATCGGGAAAGACCAGGAGAATGGTTATGACTGTTGATTGGCGAAATCAGCAACTACCAAAGTTCAAATTAAAGCTTTGACATGAAGTCAAATACTGTATAAATCAATCTCATGCCTCGGATAGCAAACTTGGCAAAAACAGCGTATAAAATCTTTTTATGCTTCCAGCTGTTATGATCAGGCTGGATAATATATGTTCAGAAACAGACTTCTCTCATCCAAGCTGCACCAGTGCAAACGAAATGAATGCCGGGGCAACAAAAAAGCACTGAAAATCTGACATGATTTACTGATGTATCACCAAAGGATGATTCAGACCCACCTGATGGAAAGCATCATTTAAAGGAACCCAGAATCCCTGTGCTTTCATAGAATCATAGAATCCCTACAGTGCAGAAGGAGGCCATTCGGCCTATCAAGCCTGCACCGAAAACAATTCCACCTAGTCCCTATCCCTGTAACCCCACATATTTACCCAGCCAATCCACCTGACACTAAGGAGCTATTTATCATGACCAATCCACCTAACCTACACAGCTTTGGACTGTGGGAGAAAATCGGAGCACCTGGAGGAAACCCACATAGACACAGGGAAAAAGTGTAAACTCCACACAGTGACCTGAGGTGGGAACTGAACCAGGACCCTGGTGCTGTGAGGCAATAGTGCTAACCTCTGTGCCACCATGCCACCCAAGTTAGGCTATTAACCCAACACATAGTATGTGACGATATATATTTAACTTCTCTATCCCAGCAAAGCATATCTTTTATAAACTATTTTATGGTATCTTTCTGAAATAAATCAATCTGAATTTCACAATTTGTTGATCTAGAATAGTTAATGGTATCACTTGGAATCTCAGTCACAAACAATATTTTCAAAGATCATAGCAGAAAATGTCTATTTAAAGTGGCATGTTTTAAGAATTTCAATGTAAATGGTTATGTGCAGCGGACATTATGCCTTGCATGTCCAAATTCAACAGTATTCGTTGTTTTTGTAATGGGAGTATTTGGAAGTGTTTTGCCATAATGATACCGTAATGAAATTAATTCCTGTAAAAAATGATCTTCTTTGAAGAATTACTTGAAAAAAACAGTGATTAACCAATGCCGTTCTGTCCAATCTATTTTAAGTCGACTCAGTTCAATGCTGCTTAACTGAAATTATATTTTTCAAGCATTGCTTACTTCAATGCATCAATCAATTCAAAACTTTAACACGGAAAATGACTTTGAATTATCGGGGTAGATGGTATCTGGAATCTGTACAAATATTCAAAAATGTATTGGAAACCTTAACTCCTGCAATGTGTTTAAATTCAAGATTCTAAAGTAAAATTAAAGTTTATTTATTAATCACAAGTAGGCTTACATTAACACGGCAATGAAGTTACTGTGAAAATCTGCTTGTCGCCACACTCCAGCGCCTGTTTGGATACACTGAGGGAGGATTTAGCATGGCCAATGCATCAAACCAGCACATCTTTCAGACTGTAGGAAGGAACTGGAGCACCTGGAGGAAACCCACGCAGGCACAAGGAGAACGTGCAGACTCCTCACAGACAATGACTCAAGCCGGGAATCAAACCTGGGTCCCTGGCACGGCGAGGCAGCAGCACTAACCACTGTGCTACCGTGCCGCCCTTCCCCAGCTGAAGCAAAAGTTCCAGTGGTCATGAAGGGAACCTTGCCTCTGATTTCTCCTAGCCAGTGGCAGGTGCTAGTCAATCACCACTTTAAAAGTATATATTTGCAAAGTAACTAAGGTGCATTTAATTGAATACATACAATCCTGTGTGTTTCACAGTTGCAAATTATTAAATGAAAAATAGCAAAAATGCTACAAGGCTTCCCATTATATTTTTGATCGGATTTGATTTATTATTGTCACATGTATTGGGTCACTGTCTGTGTGGAGTTTGCACATTCTCCTCGTGTCTGTGTGGGTTTCCTCCGGGTGCTCTGATTTCCTCCCACAGTCCAAAGATGTGCGGGTTAGGTTGATTGGCTATGCTAAAATTGCCCTTAGTGTCCTGAGATGCGTAGGTTAGAGGGATTAGTGGGTAAATATGTAGGAATATGGGGGTAGGGCCTGGGTGGGATTGTGGTCGGTGCAGACTCGATGGGCCGAATGGCCTCTTTCTGTACTGTAGGGTTTCTCTGATTAGTAAATAGTGAAAGGTATTGCTTCTTGCGCGCTATACAGACGATAGCATAAACTATATTTAACCACAGCATATCTTCTATAGTCTATAAATACATATATAAAACATTGCATTTACTCTGAGGAAAACAAGAGTTGAGACGACCTTTGTCAATATTTTAAGCTAACTTATTGTTACCTACTCAAAGAACTTAAAAAAAGGTTTTAAAAAATGAATAACCTGAGCTAATAATTCATGAATAATTGGTACAATTCTTTCAGCGTCTGGGCAGTCCAGCACAATCCTCAAAACATATCCAAATTTATTCCAAATCCGCCAAACTGCAGAGAATTAATTTGCCATTCCAGTGTTGCCGAAACCAACAGAACAAGAGATGAGGAGATCGCTGTGGGATGCACTACGCCTAAAAAGAGGTCAAAGTCCTTCTGTGGTTTTTAGCTTTTCATTTGACTGTTCTTTTTCAAGTGAAAATAGGTTCATAATTTTCACTTTCCACTTGCCTACTAGTCAAGAACTAATTCCGTTTATTCTTTAATTACAAAAAAAATGTATTTTCATCAATCACACCTACTACGTACAACAGTAAGTGATGCAGTTTTCTCTCAGTGAGATTACTTTCCCTGTCAAGACTCCTTACCTGCCCTGTTTGGGGCGTTCTACCTGAGGTGCCCACCTCCTCTTCCTGTGCTTCTTGCTTTCAGCAGCTATCGTCAGGCAGCAGAGTATCAGCATCGTTTTTAAAAAATAAGGCATGATTTGCAAAATCGAGGCAATCCCAGCAATAGTCCTGTTGAACCCTGCAGTGCGAATCACTTCTCGTTTAAACATTGAATCGATTTGGTTTTTTTACTCCAGCAGCATTGTCCGGTTGATGGCGCGGCTGACGCTCCTGCAATGTGTTAGGTTCGCGTTCAGAGTGATCTCCCGCTCGTCACACTTCCGACTGCCCTGTTCTGCAAACCGCTGGAGCAACTTCGGTGTCGGCGCTGCTTTGTGATTGACAGGGGACCATTATACATTAAGCCGGCAATCGCAGCCTAGCGAGTTATTAAGCTGCTCTTTCTCTACACCCTGGGTATGACTGTAACACTGTATTCTGCACCCTCTCCTTTCCTTCTCCCCTATGGACTCTATGAACGGTATGTTTTGTTTGTATAGCGGGCAAGAATTCACTGTATCCCAGTACATGTGACAATAATAAATCAGTTCAATTATCTTGCAGGTTGGCACTTTCAGAGATCAAATCAGGGTACAATAAATGGCACAGTGGTTAGCACTGCTGCCTCACAGTGCCAGGAGCCCTGGTTCAATTTCCAGCTCGGGTGTCTGTGTGGAGTTTGCATATTCTCTCCGTGTTTGCATGGGTTTCCTCCGGGTGCTCCGGTTTTCTTCCCCAGTCCGAAAGACATGCTGGTTAGGTGCGTTGCCTATGCTGAATTCTCCCTCTGTACCCAAGCAGGCACCGGAATGTGATGACGAGGAGATTTTCACAGTAACTTCATTGCAATGTTAATGTCATAGAATCCTTACAGTACAGGAGGCGGCCATTCAGCCCATCAAGTCTGCACCAACCACAATCCTACCCATGCCCTATCTCAGTAACCCTACATATTTACCCTGTTAATCCCCTGACACAGTAAGAAGTTTAACAACACCAGGTTAAAGTCCAACAGGTTTATTTGGTAGCAAAAGCCACACAAGCTTTCGGAGCTGCAAGCCCCTTCTTCAGGTGAGTGGGAATTCTGTTCACAAACAGAGCATATAAAGACACAGACTTAATTTACATGAATAATGGTTGGAATGCGAATACTTACAACTAATCAAGTCTTTAAGAAACAAAACAATGTTTGGATACACTGTTTGGATACACTGAGGGAGGATTTAGCATGGCCAATGCATCTAACCAGCACATCTTTCAGACTGTAGGAAGGAACTGGAGCACCTGGAGGAAACCCACAGACACAAGGAGAACGTGCAGACTCCGCACAGACAATGACTCAAGCCAGGAATCAAACCTGGGTCCCTGGCACGGCGAGGCAGCAGCACTAACCACAATCCCCTGACACCAGGGACAATTTAGCATGGCCAATCATCCTAACCCACACATCTTTGGACTGTGAGAGGAATGATGTGGAGATGCCGGCGTTGGACTGGGGTAAGCACAGTAAGAGCTCTCAACACCAGGTTAAAGTCCAACAGGTTTATTTGGTAGCACAAGCCACAAGCTTTCGGAGCACTGCTCCTTCATCAGGTGAGTGGGAGTTGTGTTCACAAACAGGACATATAAAGACACAAACTCAATTTACAAGATAATGGTTGGAATGCTAGTCTTTACAGGTAATCAAGCCTTAAAGATACAGACAATGTAAGTGGAGAGAGGATTAAGCACAGGTTAAAGGGCTGTGAATTGTCTCCAGCCAGGACAGTTAGTGAGATTTTGCAAGCCTAGGTAAGTCATGGGGGTTACAGATAGTGTGGCATGAATCCAAGATCCCGGTTGAGGCCGTCCTCATGTGTGCGGAACTTGGCTATCAGTTTCTTCTCAGCGATTCTGCGTTGTCCAAGGCGGCCTTCACGTCACACGACAACGCAGAATCACTGAGCAGAAACTGATAGCCAAGTTCCGCACACATGAAGACGGCCTCAACCGGGATCTTGGGTTCATGTCACACTATCTGTAACCCACACGACTTGCCTGGGCTTGCAAAATCTCACTAACTGTCCTGGCTGGAGACAATACACACCTCTTTAACTTGTGCTTAACCCCCTCTCCACTCACATTGTCTGTACCTTTAAGGCTTGATTACCTGTAAAGACTCACATTCCAACCATTATCTTGTAAATTGAGTTTGTGTCTTTATATGCCCTGTTTGTGAACACAACTCCCACTCACCTGATGAAGGAGCAGTGCTCCAAAAGCTTGTGGCTTGTGCTACCAAATAAACCTGTTGGACTTTAACCTGGTGTTGTGAGACTCCTTACTGTGAGAGGAAACCAGAGCACCTGGGGGAAACTCACGCAGACATGGGAAGAATGCGCAAACTCCACAGTCACCCGAGGCCAGAATTGAACCCGGGTCCCTGGTGCTGTGAGGCAGCAGTGCTAACCACTGTGCCACCCAAAGTAAATCTACTTAAACAATAAGAAAACAAGAAAAAAATTGGGGACTCGACGGTACGGGGGTCGGACTGGCGTTTTTGTGGACGCAGGCAGGAGTCTCGGATGGTGGTCTGCCTCCCTGGGGCCGGGATCCAGGATGTCGCTGGTCGATTCCCAGAAATCCTGAGGGGGGAGGGAGAGGAGCCAGAGGTAGCGGTACGTATTGGTACCGCTGATGTGGGAAGGAAGGGGGAAGGGGTCATGAAAAGAGAGTATAGGGAATTAGGGAGACAGCTGAGAAGGAGGAAAGCAAAGGTAGTAATCTCAGGATTGCTGCCTGTGCCACGGGAGGGTGAGGGCAGGAATGGAGTGAGGTGGAGGATGAATGTGTGGCTGAGGGACTGGTGCAGGGGGCAGGGATTCAGGTTCCTGGACCATTGGGACCTCTTTAGGGCCAGGTGAGACCTGTACACAAAAGGCGGGTGGCACTTGAATCCCAGGGGGACCAATATCCTGGCGGGAAGGTTGGCTAAGGCTACTGGGGAGAGTTTAAACTCGATAGGTTGGGGGGAGGGGATCGAGACGAGGTGACTGGGAGCGAGGAAGTTACCTCGCAAACAGAGAAGGGTTATAGACGGTGCAAGAGGGAGGATGGACGGGGGATAGAGAAGGGGAGAGCTCAGACCAAAGGATTGAGATGTGTTTACTTTAATGCCAGGAGTATAGTGAATAAAGGGGATGAGCTCAGAGCGTGGATTGATGCCTGGAAGTGTGATGTGGTGGCCATTACGGAGACTTGGATGTCTCAGGGACAGGACTGGATACTACAGGTGCCGGGATTCAGATGTTTCAGGAAGGGCAGGGAGGGAGGCAAGAGAGGGGGTGGAGTGGCACTGCTGATCAGGGATAGTGTCACAGCTGTAGAGAAGATGTATGCTGTGGAGGGATTGTCCACAGAGTCTCTGTGGGTGGAAGTTCGGAGTGGGAAGGGGTCGATCACTTTGCTGGGAGTTTTCTATAGGCCGCCCAATAGTGACAGGGAGGTGGAGGAGCAGATAGGGAAACAGATCCTGGAGAGTTGCAATAATAGCAGAGTTGTTGTGATGGGAGACTTTAATTTCCCAAACATAGATTGGAATATCCCTAGGGTAAGGGGATTGGATGGGGAGGAGTTTGTTAGGTGTGTTCAGGAGGGTTTCCTGACACAGCATGTGGACAAGCCTACAAGAGGAGAGGCTGTACTTGATCTGATACTGACCAATGAGCTTGGACAGGGTCAGATCTCTCAGTGGGAGAGCATCTTGGGGATAGCGATCATAACTCTATCTCCTTTATGCTTGCATTGGAAAAAGAGAGGGCCAGGCAAGCTAGGAAAGCGTTTATATGGAGTAAGGGGAAATATGAAGACATAAGGCAGCAAATTAGAGGAGTAAATTGGAAGGAGGTATTCTCGGGGAAATCTACAGAAGAGAGGTGGCAATTTTTCAAGGAGTGTCTGTCTAGGGTTCTACAGGACAATGTTCCGAGCAGACAGGGAGGAGTTGGTAGGTTAAAGGAACCGTGGTGCACGAAAGCTGTGCGGGACCTAGTCGAGAAGAAAAGGAAAGCGTACAAAAGGTTCAGAGAGCTTGGCGAAGATAGGGATCTAGATGAGTATACGGCTTGTAGGAAGGGACTAAAGAAGGAAATTAGGAGAGCCAGAAGGGGTCACGAGAAGGCCTTGGCAAGTAGAATTAGGGAAAACCCTAAGGCGTTCAATAAATATGTGAAGAGTAAAAGGATGAGACGTGAAGGAATAGGGCCTATAAAAGGTGAAGGCGGGAAAATCTGTACGGAACCAGTAGAAATGGCAGAGGTGCTTAATGAGTATTTTGCCTCGGTTTTCACAGAGGAGAAGGACATGGGTGGATGTACTGTGGGCTTGCGGTGGACTGAAAAGATTGAGTATGTGGACTTTAACAAAGAGGTTGTGCTGGAATCTTTGAATGGCATCAAGATAGATAAGTCGCCGGGTCCGGATGGGATGTACCCCAGGTTACTGTGGGAGGCGAGGGAAGAGATTGCAGAGCCTCTGGCGATGATCTTTGCATCGTCGATAGAGATGGGAGAGGTGCCGGAGGATTGGAGGATTGCGGATGTGGTTCCTATTTTCAAGAAGGGGAATAGGGATAGCCCAGGAAATTACCGACCGGTGAGTCTAACCTCAGTGGTTGGTAAGCTGATGGAGAAGATCCTGAGGGACAAGATTTATGAGCATTTGGAGAGGTTTAGTATGCTCAAGAATACTCAGCATGGCTTTGTCAAAGGCAGATCGTGCCTTACGAGCCTGGTGGAGTTCTTCGAAAATGTGACTAAACACGTTGACGAAGGGAAAGTGGTAGATGTGGTTTATATGGATTTTAGCAAGGCGTTCGATAAGATCCCCCATGCAAGGCTTCTCGAAAAAGTGAGAGGGCGTGGGATCCAAGGGGCTGCTGCCCTGTGGATCCAGAACTGGCTTGCCCAAAGGAAGCAGAGAGTGTGTATAGATGGGTCTTTTTCTAATTGGAGGTCGGTCACCAGTGATGTGCCCCAGGGATCTGTTCTGGGTCCCTTGCTGTTTGTCATTTTCATAAATGACCTGGATGAGGAAGTGGAGGGATGGGTTGGTAAGTTTGCCGACGACACGAAGGTTGGTGGGGTTGTGGATAGTCTGGAGGGATGTCAGAAGTTACAGAGGGACATAGATAGGATGCAAGACTGGGCGGCGAAGTGGCAGATGGACTTCAACCCAGATAAATGCGTCGTGGTCCATTTTGGCAGGTCGAATGGGATGAAGGAGTACAATATAAAGGGAAAGACTCTTAGTATGGTAGAGGATCAGAAGGACCTTGGGTCCGGGTCCATAGGACTCTAAAATCGGCCCCGCAGGTGGAGGAGGTGGTTAAGAAGGCGTATGGTGTGCTGGCCTTTATCAATTGAGGGATTGAGTTTAGGAGTCCGGGGATAATGATGCAGCTATATAAGACCCTCGTCAGACCCCACTTGGAGTACTGTGCTCAGTTCTGGTCGCCTCATTACAGGAAGGATGTGGAAAAGATTGAAAGGGTGCAGAGGAGATTTACAAGGATGTTGCCTGGATTAAGTGGCATGCCTTTTGAGGATAGGTTGAGGGAGCTCGGTCTTTTCTCCTTGGAGAGACGTAGGATGAGAGGAGACCTAATAGAGGTATATAAGATGTTGAGAGGCATAGATCGGGTGGACTCTCAGAGGCTTTTTCCCAGGGTGGAAATTGCTGCTACGAGAGGACACAGGTTTAAGATGCTGGGGGGTAGGTACAGGGGAAATGTTAGGGGGAAGTTTTTCACACAGAGGGTGGTGGGCGAGTGGAATCGGCTGCCATCAGTGGTGGTGGAGGCAAACTCAATAGGGTCTTTTAAGAGACTCCTGGATGAGTACATGGGACTTAATAGGATGGAGGGTTATAGGTAGGCCTAAAAGGTATGTTCGGCAGTTGGTTGTAGCATCTTTTTCTATAGTGGGGCAGTTAACCAACAGTTAACTGGATTAACCAGTTATACCAGTAATAATTTTAGATGGCATTCAGAGACTGAAATTTAAGCTTTGAACTACGGTGAGTAATAAATCTACATAATCTGAAAGCCACCCTTTAATCACTCTATATTTCTGTGGTGCAAGTTAATATGATCCAGATGTACCAGATATCAGTTCAGGCTCCAGTGCAGTTCTGCTTCAATGCAATATCCACCTGTTTTTACATGTCAAGCTGATTAAATTTAAATGAAAGCAAATAAAAATGGAATCATTGAGTGGCCATTAGAGACCATTCAACCGATCATCTCATGCTGCTTCTCTGCAAGAGCAACACAACCCCATGTCCCTGCCTTTCCCCCTGTATCCCTGCAAATGATTTCAGGCAATAGTCCAATTCCCAAGTCACTCTCAGGCACAGTGCAATATCCACCTGTTTTTACATGTCAAGCTGATTAAATTGAAATGTTATGTTCGGTACAACTTGTGGGGCCGAAGGGCCTGTTTTGTATGTTTCTAAAACCGGTCACTTTCTGCATGCATGCTTCGGATACGAGCTTATATCATTTTAAGGTGATGAGCATTTGTTCCTGAAGTGATACAAAGTATTTTTTTTACTACAGACCAGTGCTTAAAATCTGGAACACTGTGCCTGAGAGTGACTTGGGAATTGGACTATTGCCTGAAATCATTTGCAGGGATACAGGGGAAAAGGCAGGGACATGGGGTTGTGTTGCCCTTGCAGAGAAGCAGCATGAGATGATCAGTTGAATGGTCTCTAATGGCCACTCAATGATTCCATTTTTATTTGCTTTCATTTAAATTTAACCAGCTTGACATGTAAAAACAGGTGGATATTGCATTGAAGCAGAACTGCACTGGAGCCTGAACTGATATCTGGTACATCTGGATCATATTAGCTTGCACCACAGAAATATAGAGTGATTAAAGGGTGGCTTTCAGATGATGTAGATTTATTACTCACCGTAGTTCAAAGCTTAAATTTCAGTCTCTGAATGCCATCTAAAATTATTACTGGTATAACTGGTTAATCCAGTTAACTGTTGGTTAACTGCCCCACTGTAGAAAAAGATGCTACAGCCAACTGCCCAGTTAAACTTGATGTGGAATTGCTGGCATTGGACAGGGGTGGGCACAGTAAGTAGTCTCACAACACCAGGTTAAAGTCCAACAGGTTTATTTGGTAGCACAAGCTTTTGGAGGGGTACTCCGAAAGCTCATGCTACCAAATAAACCTGTTGGACTTTAACCTGGTGTTGTGAGACTACTTACTCAGTTAAACTTGGGCTTATTAACAGGATGTATCACTTAGTTAAACATGAAGTTAAAATTGGATCCTTCCTGGTATCTTGCTATTGTAAGGACTTTTAACACAAATCACTTTCAAAACACTATGGAGTGCTGCAGGCAAAGATAGCAAGTTGAACTAACCCCCAAGTCAGATATAAAAGTTATCACATCCAGTAATATGAAGTGCTTCACAAATTGACTGAGCATGCACCAGCCTCAGCTCAGGTTCCATTACCAAAAGCAAAAAATATCTAAAACCCCAACACAGTAGGCAATTAACATCTCTACAAGGCTTAAAAAGGTCCTTACTCATCTGTTGTATATGATGACCTCCAGTCATCATATACAACACAACTTGTCCGAATTCTGATGAAAGCCCAGGAATCAGGTTGGATTCATTGATTTAGCATCCGATATGCAGAAAACATTCCAAGGTACTTCACTGTAGCAAGATCAACAAAAATGACACTGAGTCAAAAGAAATGTTAGAAAATGTGACTAAAAGCCTGGAAAGAGGTAATTTTCCACAATTGCCTTAAAAGGAAAGGGAGGTGGAAAGCCCGAAAGCTTTACAGGAATGTTACATAGCAACATGGGCACATAGGAATTAGGAACAGCCCTTCGCGCCTGCTCCGCCATTCAATCAGATCATGGCTGATCACTCCCTGGTCTCAAATCCAGCTCCTCACCTGTTCCCCATATCCCTTTTCTTATTAGAAATATCTCTATCTCCTTCTTGAAACCAATGATTCAGACTTCAGCGCCCTCTGGGGCAGCGAGTTCCACAAATTCCACAATATTCCTCAATATATAGATGTAGTATATATGGACTTCAGCAAGGCATTTGATAAGGGGCCCCATGCAAGGCTTATTGAGAAAGTGAGGGGGCATGGGATCCAAGGGGACATTGCTTTGTGGATCCAGAACTGGCTTGCCCACAGAAGGCAAAGAGTGGTTATAGATGGGTCATATTCTGAATGGAGGTCGGTCACCAGTGGAGTGCCCCAGGGATCTGTTCTGGGACCCTTACTCTTTGTGATTTTTATAAATGACCTGGATGAGGAAGTGGAGGGATGGGTTGGTAAGTTTGCTGATGACACAAAGGTTGGAGGTGTTGTGGATAGTGTGGAGGGTTGTCAGAAGTTGCAGCGAGACATTGATAGGATGCAAGACTGGGCAGAGAAGTGGCATTTGGAGTTTAACCCAGATAAGTGTGAGGTGGGTCATTTTGGCAGGTCAAATAGGATGGCGGAATATAATATTAATGGTAGGGCTCTTGGTAGTGTGGAAGATCAGAAGGATCTTGGGGTCAGAGTTCATAGGACGCTCAAAACAGCTGTGCAGGTTGAGGCTGTGGTTAAGGCGGCGTACGGTGTATTGGCCTTTATTAATCAAGGAATTGAGTTTCTATATAGGACCCTGGTCAGACCCCACTTGGAGTACTGTGCTCAGTTCTGGTCGCCTCATTACAGGAAGCCATAGAAAGGGTGCAGAGGAGATTTACAAGGATGTTGCCTGTGTTGGGGGGGGGGGGGGCATGCCTTATGAGGATAGGTCGAGTGAGCTCGGCCTTTTCTCCTTGGAGAGACGAAGGATGAGGGGGTGACCTGATAGAGGTGTATAAGATATTGAGAGGTATTGATCGAGTGGACAGTCAGAGGCTTTTCCCTAGGGCTGAAATGGTTGCCACAAGAGGACACAGGTTTAAGGTGCTAGGGAGTAGGTACAGAGGAGATGTTAGGGGTAAGTTTTTCACTCAGAGGGTGGTGGGTGCGTGGAATGGGCTGCCAGCAACGGTGGTGATGGCGGATTCGATAGGGTCTTTTAAGAGACTTTTAGATAAATACATGGGACTTAGTAAGATAGAGGGTTATAGGTAAGCCTAGTAATCGCTAAGGTTCGGCACAACTTTGTGGGCTGAAGGGCCAGTATTGTGTAGTTTTTCTATGTTTCTAAATTCACCACCCTCTGCAGCTAGTAGTTCCTCCTCATCTCAGTTTTAAAGCTACCGCCTCTCAACCTGTACCTGTGCCTCTTGTTCAAGATTGCCCCACAAGAGGAAACAGTTACAACAGTGCTTGGATGACACTGCCAATGGTAAAGGGGTTTCAAAGATAGAGGTCAGAGTTTGAGGAAAGCAGAGTTCTTGGAACTAAAGAGTGTGCTGGAAATACTCAACAGGTCTGGCAGCATGTGTAGAGAAGCAGAATGTTGAGTTGAATATAACTTCAGAACACATTATTTTAATTGTGTTTAATTCACTGACACTTATCTTCCAGAAATGCCTACCCTGAAGCTCTGCTCTTCTCTCTGACAGGATTTCTGTTTATTTTACTTGGTGCTTTCCATTTTCCTCCTAGTGTTTGGTTAAGGTATCTGAAACTAATTTTCACAGCCACATCCCCTTCCTCAGTAACTGTCTTGAGCTGACTTATTCTACGTGGATTCCAACTGAAGTTCCATCATTCTTGTTTCAGATCCAGCCAGGAATAGTGGTATCCGAGACATACTATATTGCTCAGACTGTGCAGTCGCATGCACGCACATACATTTCAAGACTCTCAAAACTCCACATATATTGCTAGATCTATTTCCAACACACTTTTTTCTGATTTCCATCATCCACAATATTTTTATTTTTGTAGTTCCTGGAACCTTGGAGGAGATTGCAAAGAAAGAGAGGGATAAAGCCATGAAATTTGAACATAAGAATGTGTTGGGAGATCAGAAGTCATTGATGTACAAGCAAGAATTAGTGGGGGTTCGAAACAGCCAGAGCGGAGATCAAATTTATGAAAGGTGTAAGGTTAAGAGGCAGGCCAGAGTATTGAAATAGTTGAATTTGGAAGTGATAAGGACATGCAGCGTAATGGATAAGCTGTGGAGATGGACAATGTTATGAAGATGGAATTACACCCAACAGGTCATAAAGCCAAACCGTTTGGCTGAAACTGAGAGGTAAGAAATTGATTGCACAGAATACACAGGTTTTGGTCTTCCCAATATTTCCATATTCATTTTGCATTATAAACTATATACATTCATAATGAGAAAATATTAGCAAAAAAAATAGGAAGGTAAAACATGACAACAGATCAAGTTGTGTGAGTTGACAAGATTTTTATTATGTTATTGAAATCTAAGCAGATTACAAGATATTTTTGAATTTCCTCTTTAGGATCTGTTTTAGCAATGCTCCCCTGCCCCTGTGATCTCAGCACAGAGGATAATCAAGAATTCATCAACTTTGGAATGCAGATAACAGAACAGAACAGATTGAAAGAATGAGCGCTGGTTTCATTGATGGAAAACGTCAAAGGATTATGAGAAAAGCACTATAAATGGACAGAGGGCTGCTGCATGGAATTACAGTCCACAAATTGAATTTCAGATCTATTGCTTGCACTACAGTATGTTACTCATTACAAACATCAAAACATATTTTCTTTAAAATATTTTACATATTTATATTTTATTACAGTAAACCTAGGACTTCAGTTACTTGCAGAAAAATGCATGGCAATAGAAAGCAAAGGCAGCCCAAGTCCTCAAATTATGATTTAACTAAGTGCTAACACAAGAAAATGTAAATGTTGCTGTAATGAGAAATAATTCATTATGCTAATGGAACAGCAAGTGCTAACTTTACTGTTCACTGCCTGCCGTGCATTTTATCTTTAATTATATGTAAATAAAATAGACTCCTAATATCGCAAAAAACAAAGGCTTGTCTGCAAACATTAAACATGAACTAGTTCTACACAGGATCATACAATTGACAGAATGACTGACCTGTGTTGTATGTGTCTACTCTTTGAAAGAGCTGATTAGTTCCACTCCCCTGCTCATTCCCTATTGCCCTGCAATTTTTTCCTTTGCTAGTTGTTCAAAAAACAAAACACTACATACAAAGTTTTACAGTGGCTAAGTACATTTTCATTTTAAATGTATGTTTAATAACTGCATTAATTTCAATTTCTATACTTCCAGCTGCAAGGGTCTCTTCAGTTCAACTGCATAGACCATTACTGATAAAACACCATAATTTTTTAAATGCCATTTATTTGTTCCATGCCAGGAAACTGAAGTATAAACAAGACAAATCTGAATTTACATTTATTCAACAGCAAGTTTATTTCACTGTTGTAACTGACATTGGTTGTGTGTGTGCATATATATTATATATATATGATATAAAGGAAGTATTCATTTAGTGACTTTCCATTGTTGTGCTGTGGCAGAACAGTGTGTTTCTAATACCATGCTGAATAAACTGATACAAGAATTCTGCAATAATTTGTCTGGCATGCATAACAGGAAAGTATTATTTTAAAGAGGCCAGGCTGACATGCCGATTTTTCTTCTGAAGCCAGGAAAAGTAAAGCATTTCACAAAAACAAAAACAATGGGCTTTTCATCAAATATCTACTTTGAGCAATTTAGTGAAAATGATGCATGAAAAAGTTAGGAGAGTGACTGCAGAGCAACTGCATTGTTCCCTTAACTGTAAAGTGCAGTGGCACTGCTTGTGCAAAGTTCTCAGGGTCCAACAAAAATCAATTTTAGAGCAGAAAAAATATTAAACATTCACATCAGTATGAGTGTTTGTTCTTGTGGTTTCATATTTGAAACTGAAAACTTTTACATTGGCAAAAATCATTGTTCATAGGGCATCTGATAGTGCCCTCTGTCTACTCAGTAAAGCAGACAATATTTACTCATACTTTAGACAGTCAAAAATGTAAACAATGTTCAGCGTCCTGTATATGGAAATTAAAAGCATCATTCTGCAACTTGCAATGAAAGATTCAATGTTGTAATTACACATACACACAACAATCACCATCTGACATGCAACAGCATTTATAGCTTGGCTAAGGAAAATAAAGGAGCCAGGGCGTACTGGAGAAGAGGCATCGTTCCATCACTTACCAGAAGATCTCGTATTTGATTACTTTGTTCAACTTAAACTCAAGGAATTTAACCAAGCACTAGACCCCAAATCACTACCTCTACCTTTTTTAAAATAAATGTTTGACTTAAACATAAAAGTTGCAATACATCACCACCTTATTGATTTTGGTTTATTTTTGAAGATTTTATACCAATTCTCTGGTTGGATCTTTGTTTTAAGGTTTGTGTATTTTAATATTTACTTTAGGGCATTTATTAAAACAATGATAATCTTGTAACATGAAAGTAGCACAATATCTCAACCCACAACAACTTCACGTTGCTATGTTGAAAGCTCAATTTGGATTTCAGATTTGCTGTAGACAGTATTGAAAATCCTGACTATGTATTCAAATGAAAGTGAATGTTCACACTCTTCCTGACAGGGTTAAGGCATTTGTTAATTCATAGAAACAGGTCTCATTAAAAGGTAAAATTGCATACTACCCCACTGGCACTCAGGTTATGAGCACAATAAACTTTACAGTGGTCCACAGAAGCCTCTCAGTAAATAGATTATTAGCACCCTCAGACTTAACTGATACTTTTGAACAGCATGGTCTCAACACAAACAACTCATTCTACCGAGATAAACTGAATTCAACAAGAGTTTGATCAAAAATATTCCTGAACGGGTTTCCCTGCAGTATCAAATTTTGGAAAATGCCTCTGTTTATTACCCAAGGATAATAATTATGCATAAGCCTTGCATTCTGTAACACTTTAAATTCCCTTTTGGGTAGGTTTTTCAAAGCCCTTGCATATCCTGGCCATTAATATGGGGGTTGGATGTTAAAATACACGATATGATGTGTAATAAATCCAGCCTATGCAAAGCAAATGATCATTACAATTCATAGTCAAATCTGTATTCATGCGACATGTAAATCCTTCGGAAAATGAGAGCAGCCAGTGCTAATGTGAGGACGACAATTAGGACAGTGGATCCTATTTGATTGGTATTAGCTGGTCGACGAACTTGAGTGTACGACGGTGAAACTGGACGCCTCGCCTGTTGCTGCTGCTGAGCACGTCGTTGCTGCTGAGTACGCCGCTGTCTAGGACTTAAACTTGTAGTATTGGGTCTGCTCTGTGGAGATTCTTGAGTCCCAGTGCGAGCATCATCTCCATCAGTCTATAAAAGATCAAAACCATTTTAAGGCAGCTTTCAGGATACCCAATCTATATGATCAGACAAACAAAGAAAACAATGCATTGAGCAAGGAACTCGTACTATATTTTACCATTTCCTTCTCTCTCTCTCCTCAAGAGGAAGTTACAAAGCTCCATAGATGGCATATGGATGAATCATTGCTGAATTCTCGACCATTAAGCCATTTAGTCCAACCAGTTCATGCAAGTCTCTGCCAGTCCTTCCTTACTTAACTAAAAGCATCCTCTGTTCTCTGCTCTCTCATATGCTTACCTAATCAGCCCTTAAGTGCATCTATACTACTCACCTCAACTACTGTGGCAGCAAATTCTACACTCACTTGGTAAATTTCTAAATTTTCTATTTGATTTCTTGGTGACTATCCTATATTGATGGCCTCGACAATTTTGCTCTTTCCCAAAAGCTAAAACAATGCTAACTATCAAAACCTGTCAATGTTAAACACTTCTATTAGGTCACACCTCATCCTTTGCGTTTCAAAAAAAAAAGAGATCTAGACTTGTCACCCTTATAACCTCACAATCCCTGTATCGGCCTTGTAAATCCTTTTTGCATTTTCTCCAGTGCCTTTATTCCCCTTTTAGGGTACAGTAACCAGAATTTTTCTACATTACATCAAATGCAGTACAACCAAAATTTGATACAAGATTCAATGCAAGTTTGGATTATGGGGCAAATTTTCCCGTTCTACCCGCCATGGGAATCGTAGCGGGCGAGGGGGGGCAGGCCATGGAAAGGTCTGTTGAACTCGGGCGGGATTTTCCGGTTTCGGGGCGAGCGCGGACAAAAAATCCCATCCAATGCCTCTATTTTCCAGCGTTCTCTATTTTTTAACGTTATCACTAATAAATCCGAGTACATGCTTTGCCTTTTCATGGTCCCATTAACTGGTGTTGCTACTTCTAACGATGTATTGGTGCTCAGATGCCTATCAAGACTCTTATTTCCCAAGCAATACAAGACCTCATTTTCCCTTACCAAAATTTAAGACCCCTCACTGAGCTATGGTGAAGTTTATCACATGTCCCAGCATCAGATAACTCATTTCACAATAAAGGAGGCAAAAAGTGACAACTGAACAATCTATAACAGACATTATAGTGAGAATGAATCAACCAAGGAATACAGATAACATTAATATGAATGGTGCCTCATTTGACTTGTACAAATAGTGAGACACAATTAATTGTTTTTTTGAGGGAGGAGCAAGTTTTGCTTTGCAGACTACTCGCCCCCCCCCCCCCCCCCCCACCCTCACTATAACACGTTCTTTTTGATACCTTACATTACCCAATTGTGAAGGGACAAAATTGATCAAATTAGAAAGCAAACACAAGAGCTTAATTTCCTGACATCAGTTGTTGATTCAGTTTAGCTTTCCTTCTCTTTCTCTGAAGGTGAGCAGATGGACCAATGTTACTAGATTTGTTTTTGCTAAAACAATCTCTAGTCTTTGTCATTTCTGAACCACAGCTTATCCTGGATTTTGACCACAATTTATCTGCAAATTCCAGCTGAAGCATCCTACCACCCAAACTATCTTGGCTGAGCTCCAAGCTAGTCTTTCATAACAGATGAGTGTTACGTAAACACTCAATCCACTAAACAATTACAGCATACCAATAGTGGAGAACTTAAAACATTTTATACACCAATTTAAATGAATGGACTAAATTCATTTTTAAAAAAGGCAAGTATTCCCATTCTGTCCAAATTCATAACATTAGAACTATAAACCATGAAAATGAGTGGTTTATGAGCCTGGTTAAGATTTTTTTTAAGTTAAAGCTGCATTTGTTTGATTCATAAACAAGCTATATGATTATATAAAACTAAAAGATATTTTAAAGGAATTCATCCAGATAAAACAGTTTGGAAATTCAATGCAGCAGTCACTTAAATAATTTATTGAACAGGCTGATTTTAACTGTTACTCCAAAAAGCACAACGACTGAGCTAGGCAACTTGACATGACCAAAGAACATCAAGTGTTAACCTAGCATAGACCAGAGAACGTCAAATATATTCTTCTGTAGTAGATGCGGCCTGCACAGGATATGACAGCTGCTTCTGAATTAGCTGTAATCCTTTAGCCAGTATATAGACACTTGGATGAGAACTTATACATTCAAAGTAGTTATGCAAGTTACTAACATGTAATTAAAGTCTAAGGCTACTGCAGTCAATATTCAGACCACAGGATTGCAGACTGATCTAGAGAAAGACAAATGGAGCCCCAATTAAAAGCAGTAGAGAGAGAGAGATCAGGATCACACCTGTGGATAGGAGAGAGGTATTTTTGCTCAAATGGTGACTTGATATGAAGTTGGCCACCACACTGTAAAGAGCAGCAAATGCAGCATACTAGATTCCGAATGTACATCGAAATGCTGCCTTCCACAAAGAGAGAACGTGCAGCCTGGATGATGTGGCCTGGGAGGGAGTAAATGGACAAGTGATGCAGTGGTGGCAGAAAAAAAACACTAATCCAGGTATTTTACAACGTGCAAGGATATATTGGAAGAGCAGTTCCTTTGGAAAGCGGAGGGGGAGAAGGGAGGAGCATGCCTGGTGATAAGATCATACTGCAGGTGACACAATATGATTGGGCAAATGTAAAGGTTGGTGATGGTATAAGGTGAAGGCAAGAAGTGTCCTTCTGATGAAGGAGAAGAGGAGTTAAGAGCAGAGGCTTGGGAAACATGTTGGTCAAGAATACTGTTTCCCACTATGGAGGTAAAACTTCAGCTAAAAAAATGACAACCATGACATTTCAAAAGCTGTGTACAAAGTGGAATCAGAGAACGTGAAACAGAGACAAGAATGATATCTAGGCAGAAGACAAGTCAGTGGGCTTGTGATAAATATTACATAATGCATATCAAGCACTGAAAAGTTCAGAATGGGAAGGAAAAAAAGAAATCAAGAAAACGGACCACGTAAAAAAGGTAATAGATGGATCGAATTTAGGAATGCCGAATGAAAAGGGAGGGAGGGAGACAGAACGTGGGAAACTATAGGCTATTTGGTCTAACATTTGTCATAGAGAAAACGTTAGAAGCTATTATTAAAGAAGTTACACCAGGGCACTTGGACATGTTCAAGATATTCAGGCAGAATCAACCTGGTTTTGAGAAAGGAAAATCATGTTAAACCAACTTATTGGAGTTCTTTGAGGAACCAACCTGTGCTGTGGATAAAGAGGAACCAGTGGATATACTGTACTTTAGATTTCTAGAAGGCATTTGAAAAAGTGCTACATCAAAGATTATTGTAGGAAATAAAAATAGGGGGTAACATACTATCATGGCTAGATGATTGACTGACAAATGGGAAGCAAAGAGTAGGCAAAAAGAGATCTTTTTTAGGTTGGCAAATGTCACGATTGGTGTGCCACAAAGATCAGTGCTGGGACCTCAAATTTTTACATTTTATATAAATGACTTGGGTGAAGGGATCAAAGGGATGGGAGTCAAATTTGCTTACGACACAAAGTTAGGTGGGAAAGTAAGTTTGTGAAGAAGGCATGAGGCTACAAAAAGATATAGATAGGTTAAGTGAGTGGACAAAAATCTGGCAAATGGACTATAATTTGGGAAAATTTGAAATTGTCCATTTTGGCAGGAAGAATAAAAAAAACTATCAAAATGGTGAAAGATTGCAGAGCTCTTGAGGTGTAGAGGGATCTGGCTGTCCTAGTGCATGAATCACCAAAGGTTAGTATTCAGGTACAGCAAACAATTAGGAAAGCTAATAGAATGTTATCATTTATTGAAGAATTGAATACAAAAGTGGGGAGGTTATGCTTCAGTTATACAGGACACTAATGAAACCACATTTGAGGTACTGTGCACAGTATAGGGCACCTTATTTAAGGAAAGATGTACATGCAGTGGAAATTGTTCAGAGAAAGTTTATCAGATTAATACCTGGAATGGGTGGGCTGTCTTATGAGGCAAGGATCAACAGGCTAGGATTGTATCCACTGGAATTGAGAAGAGCAAGAGGTGACTTGATTGAAACATAGGATCCTGAAGGGGCTTGGCAGGGTGGGTGTGGAGAGGAGGCTTCCTTGTGGGAGAATCTAGAACTAGGGGTGACTGTTTAAAAATAGGGGGTCGACCATTCATAACAGATGAGATGAAATTGTCATTCAGAGGGTCGTGAGTCTTTGGAACTCTCTTCCAGAGTCTTTGAATATTTTTAAGGCAGAGATGGAGAGATGCGTGGTAAGAGGGTGATAGTAAACCCAAATCTGCTTCTGATAACATATCAGATCAGCCATGAGCATATTGAATGTCAGAGCAGACTCAAGGGGCTGAATGGTCTACTCCTTTTCCACATATTTGGGGAAATCGGAGCAATAACAGAGGAGCATCAACAATTATCTATACAGATAAAGTGAAAGTCAGTTTGGAGTTTCAGCCAAATATAGATCCTTGAACCAAAGAACCTCTTATGATGGAAGTGTTAGACATGAGAATGGAAAACTACCAGAGACCTAGAGTCAAGTCAGTAAAGGGCCTTACAGAAAAGATGAAACCAGAGCGAAGCATCTAGGTAGACATTGAAGACATGAAAACAATTGTGTCCTCTCCTATAAATTTAAATTTACAGTACAGCTTTGTTAATTTAACATTTTTTCAACTTGGAAATGCATAAAAGTAAGTTCAATCCATAATGATCAGACATGTATGAGCAATGCTATTTAGAGAAGCGTCAAACAGTGTTTGACCCGAATTGGCATTGTGTCAGTTTCATTAGGTAAACTCTACAGAAAATTTAAGATAAGCCAGACTCAATGAAACAGCATCTATTTGTCATTATATACATGGCAAACCAATCATTTCTGAAATTCCTTCCAGGACAAAGATCAATTAAAAACATTTCAATCCGAATCAATTCAGATCATATAGGAACAACTCAATGAAGCATGTAAATGTATAAATTGTTGAAGGTGGGTGTCAGGAAATTTATCTTGGTGCACTCAACTATGAAATAATTTCCCCACACCAGACGCAAGATCTATATTTTATACATCTATCCATTCCTGGTTTCTCTCATCTCCACATTCAAAATAATGGAGAGACTTTAGCAATGCTCCAATCCAATACGAAATTCCTGAATCATAAAGATATGCAAAACATGACATGTTGCATCAATTTATCACAGAATCCCTACAGTGTAGGAGGAGGCCATTCAGCCCATCGAGTGCACCAACCACAATCCCTCTCCAGCCCCTATCCCCGTAGCCCATGTATCTACCCTGCTAGTCCCCCAACACTAAATGGCAATTTAGCATGGCCAATCAACCTGACCCACACATCTTTGGCGTGTGGGAGGAAACCGGAGCACCCGGAGGAAACCCACGCATACAAGGGGAGAATGTGCAAACTCCACACAGACAGTGATTCAAGCTGGGAATCGAACCGGGGTCCCTGGCACTGTGGGGCAACAGTGCTAACCACTGTGCCACCATGCTAATCTTATTAGTTTAGCTTAAAAAAAATCAACATTTTACACTCTGGTTCCAAAGACTGGATTAGCACCCCTCCAGGAGGGGTGCAAAATTAATCTAAACAAATGGCAGCTAAAGGGTGAAAAGAAGTTATTGCTGAGACAGTATCTGGGTATTTGAATGTGAATATAAATGTTACCGTGTTACTACATTGACATTTGTAGACAGATTAGGATTAAGCGAACATGAAGTTTTTTATTCTTGTCCTCAGCTCATCAGCTAAATAGAAATATCTCATGGATTATTAGTCTCCAAGAAAATAGATCTGTTCAATGAAAATTTGCAAGGTTATAAAGATAGGAGGCAATTATTACACACCTCTCTCATATCTTCAGTTTCTGCATTGATTTGAGTGATTGGAAGCTGGTCGGCTACTTGAGTTTCTTGGTTTGCATTTTTTATAAGCTTTGATGCTGGAGAAGTTTCAGCAGCAGCAGTATTTGCAGAACTCGTCTCAGCCTATTGAAAAGTAAATGATGCAATTATAAACCTGAAAGGCAGTTAGCTTGGCTCGATTATTGGTAACTTACTTGTCTCGGAATCAGGAGTTATGATCCTAACTGCATCACACAGTATATCATCTCGTACCATCTTTCAAATGAGACCATAAACCGAGACCTGCCTGCCCATCAAACATGAAAAGCCAATCTTGGCCTTGGCTAACATTTCCCCCTCAATTAACACTTAAGGACAGGAGGGGGGATTAATTTAAGCAACCCTGATTTCTCCTCTCACCACCCATCTGTAAAGAGAAAAGGTATTTTGTTTTTAATTTCCCCCTTTGTGTGGGGTAGGATCTTTCTCCAACCATTGTTTTGGCGTGATCCAATTTTGATTAAGAGCCCCACAGCAAACTCGAGAGGTGGTAAATTCAGAGGGTAATTTATTTGCAACACAAACGCAGGATGATGGCGGTGGTGTTGCTACATAGCCCCTGAGGGATAGAGATAGAAACAGGTAAAGGGCATAGACAACAGAATAAATATTGTTTCATGCGAGTCCAGAATTAAAATCTCTCACTGTATTCTTTCAGTCGGCAGGCTGAACTGATCCAGGATAATCACACTTCCAATAGAGATGACCTCCATGATGAGATGGGCAGAGGGATTAATTAATCTTGTTGTCATTGGTATATAAGTTGCAGTAAAAAATGTGCAAATGGGGGCCAGGTATTCACCTGAACTAAGCCCTTGTTATGAGCTGCTGTTTGGTTGATAGAAAATGGCAGTCAGAGCTGTGCAGCTCCAGATGGCAATATTGCAGATTCCAGCTGCTTTTTCTTTGGTGGGCAAGTGACTCCCACCTCTCCACTGTGGCTTAGTCTACATTCTTGAGATTGGTAATGTCACCATCAATAATTTCAAGAGAGGTTTCGGGGGGGGGCCTTCATCCCATCAGACTGGCCACCTCCATTGGCCAGGTCTTGGCCTTAGAAATGCAAATGGTCATGGCACCATTCCTTTGGATTGGTCTCTGCAGTCGCAGAGGTCATTTGTGTCCCATCATAGATAACAGGCTGGCAGCTGTGCTGAATGCCAAAAAGTTATTTTTGTTTGTGTCGTTGCCAGTCATGGCTTCAGCCCAGTTCCCCATTCCCATCAGGAAATTGTGACATTCTTGAGGGATGTGTGGGTTCTACTGCAAGCTCATCCCGAATTTTAACACAGTAGCCATCCTGCTGACAAGACCTACTACACAAAAAAAAAAGCAAAAGTATAGATTGAGGAACGCCAGACAGCTTTTGAAAAGCTGAAGGCCGTTTTAATAGGTGCATCTGTGCTAGCAGCCCAGATTTCAACGAAGCATTTAAAGTAGCCATTGATGTGAGACACACATCTGGGTGCAGGGTGAGAGCTGTTCTACAGAACAAAGAATCCGGAATAGAGACACCAATCAGGTACATCTCTAAAAAGGCCAGTAAGCATCAGAAATGGTATTCTACAGTAGAGAGGAAAACCCTTGGGTTGTTGCTCTCAAACGCTGAGATACCTGTCCAAAATGGGTACACTGTCTATGTTGGCCACAATCCATTAACTATTGTGGAACAGTTTAAAACCCAAAATACTAAGCTACTCCATTTGAGTTTGTTCCTCCAACCATACCGCTTAAAAATCACCTGCATTCCTGGGAAATAAATGTGATTGCAGACACCTTGTCCAGAACTTAAAGAAGCCTAGCTAGGACTGAGGAGAGATAAAATTGACCATTGCTAAGAGAATGAACGGGTGCGAGAGAGAGTATTTTCCTTTTAAAAGTTTTTTTTCCTTTTTAGATTAAATGAGAATGAATCTTATTTCATTCCCCAAGGAAGGGAAGTGATATCTAAATCAGATCTCTAAAGGTTGCCACTCAAGTGGATAGAACTGTGAAGAAGGCCTATAGTGAGTTAGCTTTTATTAACAGGGGGTTGGAGTTTAAGAGCCATGGGGTTATGCTGCAACTGTATAGGACCTTGGTGAGACCACATTTGGAATATTGTGTGCAGTTCTGGTCACCTCACTATAAGAAGGATGTGGAAGCGCTGGAAAGAGTGCAGAGGAGATTTACCAGGATGCTGCCTGGTTTGGAGGGTAGGTCTTATGAGGAAAGGTTGAGGGAGCTAGGGCTGTTCTCTCTGGAGTGGAGGAGGCTGAGGGGAGACTTAATAGAGGTTTATAAAATGATGAAGGGGATAGATAGAGTGAACGTTCAAAGACTATTTCCTCGGGTGGATGGAGCTATTACAAGGGGGCATAACTATAGGGTTCGTGGTGGGAGATATAGGAATGATATCAGAGGTAGGTTCTTTACGCAGAGAGTGGTTGGGGTGTGGAATGGACTGCCTGAGTGATAGTGAAGTCAGACACTTTAGGAACATTTAAGCGGTTATTGGATAGGCACATGGAGCGCACCAGGATGATAGGGAGTGGGATAGCTTGATCTTGGTTTCAGATAAAGCTCGGCACAACATTGTGGGCCGAAGGGCCTGTTCTGTGCTGTACTGTTCTATATGATGGAGAAAAATCCTGGAATTATACATGGAAATCTTGGACTTTTGAGCTTTATATTTTTAAAAAGGACACAGACCCCAAAGATAGCTGAGAATGTACGACTAGCCACTAAGGGGAATTGCAGGATTTTTCTCTAAGGCACAATGGAACCCCTCTCTGTGGTTCCAGACAAGGTCATTTTGAAAGAATCCAAAGACTGACCACCATCTCTGGTAGAGAGAAAAGAACATAAAGGCAATCTCATCCAAAGACCCTGGATGTTTGGATAGTGGACTCCAGTTCAAATACACAAATACAGGGGTTAAAAGCTAGCTGAGGGAGCTGCCCAGAGTCTGCCTGTGTGCTGTAAGAAAAGCAGCTGCAGGTTTGCCACCATGAAGGTGATGCAGTGACCGAGACAGGGCTCCTGCAGAATGGCCAACTTTTGCAGGAACATCTAGGACTCTGACTGCGAAAGTTAATCAGCCAGCAGAAGGATCACAGCTGGGGAAAAAAACTGAAATCTCTCGACCAACTACAGAACACCTGAACCAAAGAATCAACTACTGGAATCAATCTGCATCAGCCACAATGTAACATCTACTCCTCAACTCGAGAACCGTTCCACATACCTTATTTATATTTACTTACTATTGGACTCAATTCTTACCTCTAATCTGTAAGAATGTAGTTGCATGTGTTTTACCATTTCTGCTTACTTGTTTGAAAATTAGTAAACTTACTCTACTAAATCTTAATTCAAGAAAGCCTGGTTAAATTGGCTCCTTTTTAAATACAATTTCCAGGTCTGGAAAAGGGATCCAAGGGAAAGGGAACTTGTTGGATTAAACCTTTGTTGCTACCAGCAGAGGGTGGTTTGAATAAAGACATGGATCCATTCATCCCTCCTCACCCAGGTTTTTACAATTTGGGGGTAACCCAACTGGATGGTGACAAAGCCAGGGGTTGCGCCCAGATCAACAACTTTTGGGGAATCACACTGCTGATTGTAACAGCACTAAGATAATAATTTAGTGCAAGTAAATCCATTCCTTCACCACTACTGATTAATTACTGTAGAACAGTACAAAGTAAAGTATAACTTACAATGTCATTAAGCTTTCCAAGAACATGCAAGCCATTCACTCTTTTGGTTTATAAAGGAAAATAGATGGGCTCAACTAACAATGCACACAAAAATATACAAATATTTTGCACAATTTATAAAAACCAACATACCTTAAAACTGATTTGTTTTGCTAATTCTTTTGCCTCCACATCAGCCAAACTTGGAATGCTACTTGCTGTGCATGGAAGCAGGGCCGTCCTCATGCGAGAACCACAATTTTCACAGTTAAAATCTTGTGACCTGAAGTATAAAAACATTTTAAATTTGTGATATGCTTATTAATCTTGTGTCTATGAGGGCTTAAATTCTGCTGCTTAGAACATAGAACATAGAAAAACTACAGCACAAACAGGCCCTTCGGCCCACAAGTTGTGCCGAAACACATCCCTACCTTCTAGACCCACCTATAACCCTCCATCCTATTAAGCTCCATGTACTCATCCAGGAGTCTCTTAAAAGACCCTATTGAGTTTGCCTCCACCACCACTGACGGCAGCCGATTCCACTCGCCCACCACCCTGTGTGTGAAAAACGTACCCCTAACATCTCCCCTGTACCTACCCCCCAGCACCTTAAACCTGTGTCCTCTCGTAGCAGACATTTCCACCCTGGGAAAAAGCCTGAGTCCACCCGATCTATGCCTCCCAACATCTTATATACCTCTATTAGGTCTCCTCTCATCCTACGTCTCTCCAAGGAGAAAAGACCAAGCTCCCTCAGCCTTATATAGCTGCATCATTATCCCCGGACTCCTAAACTCAATCCCTCGATTGATAAAGGCCAGCATACCATACGCCTTCTTAACCACCTCCTCCACCTGCGGGGCCGATTTTAGAGTCCTATGGACCCGGACCCCAAGGTCCTTCTGATCCTCTACAGTACTAAGAGTCTTTCCCTTTATATTGTACTCCTTCATCCCATTTGACCTACCAAAATGGACCACGACGCATTTATCTGGGTTGAAGTCCATCTGTCACTTGTCCGCCCAGTCTTATAAGTAGCTTAATAAGTAGCAGCCAATTCCTTTGACCATTATGATAATGATATAGATGTTAAGCAAAGCGGTGCGAGTTAATACATTTTTGTTCAAAATTATCTACAATAACTCTGGTATATAGCTTGTCCAGTCCCACTGTTGAATTAGCTTAGTTAAATCGAAATCCAACTCAGGTAATTTGACACTCTGGAATCTCTTAGCCCCATGCTCCTTGCATTGCATATTATGCAGGATTAAGCATTGTTCTGTATTACAGGCTTTGAAAATTGTCTCATTTTTTGGGAGAGGAAAGAGGATGGGAAGGGCAGGGAAGCACATTGGGCTGCACGGTGGCACAGTGGCTAGCACTGCTGCCTCTCAGCGCCAGGGACCTGGGTTCGATTCCTGGCTTGAGTCACTGTCTGTGTGGAGTTTGCATGTTCTCCCTGTGTCCGCGTGGGTTTCCTCTGGATGCTCCGGTTTCCTCCACAGTCTGAAAGACGTGCTGGTTAGGTGTATTGACCCGAACAGTGCTGGAGTGTGGTGACTAGGGGAATTTCACAGTAACTTGACTGCAGTGTTAATGTAAGCCTTACTTGTGACTAATAAACTTTTTCTTACAACATAATTTCCCCCAAAAACAATAACCCTTTTGCTTAAATATTGTAAATAGATAAAATAAAATCTTACTTTTTGGCTAGTGCTTTCCTCTCATCAGGAGTGTAATCCAGAGAACCAATGGCTCCTTCTCCCTTTGTTGGCATGAACCCAATAATGGCCAACAATGCTGTCCGTACTAAGAATAAATGCAATATCATGATTTAAAATATTTCCTTTGTAACTGTATATTCATTTCCCACTTTCCCTCGTGTCCATTTCTGCACTATACATCATAACAGCCATGAGGTTAGACAACTAAGTGAAAAGCTCCATTATGAAATTAAGAAACGCACAGCTGCAGTTTGGCTTGACCTAAGCTCCTGTACCCAAGGGTGGAGTGAGGAGAGGAAAATCGGCTCGATACCCATTCAAAATCTTCCCACTGTAGCACAGTTAAAGTTATAAACTGAGAAATTATAGATGTAATTCTTCATGTATCACTCCATATAGATTGCACTAGGATTAAAACTGTTACCCAACATTAAAAAAAATAAAGTCATCATAGTCCCAGATGATCATAGGCTGCTCTCCCCTCTGAGGGGGAGAACTGACTGGTGGTGATTTAACCTGAGGATCACCACACCTCAGGCGAGGGGCAAGGTTGAGCAGGCAGGCCTTTATGAATAACCTCAGCTGGTATGGGAATTGAACCTGTGCTGTTGGCGTCGCTCTGCATCACTAACCAGCCCTCCAGCCAACTGAGCTAAATCGACTCCTATGTACCCCGCATTAATCAACAACACCACCATTTCTAGTGATCAATCATGACAGCCATGGCTCAGTTGATAACATATTCTCTTCCAAATCACAAGGTTCCAGATTTAAGTCCCATTCCCCGGGCTTGAACACAAAATTTAAGGGTGACACTAGAGTAGTACTGAGGGAGTGCCTGCTTGTGGACCTATTTCGAAGAGGAGCAGTATTCTCAGTGTCCTGTCCAATATTCATCACTCTACCAAAAAAATAGATTATCTGGTCATTTCTACATTGCTGCTTGTGGGAGTTTGCCGAGTGCAAATTAACTGCCCCATTTCTTACATTGCAACAATGACTACACATCAAAAGCACTCCATTGCTGAGAGGCACTTTGAGACATCAGGTGGCCATGCAAAGCACTATATAAATGCAAGTTGTTTTTTGTGAATGCGACAGTTGTTGACGATGGTTTAGGTTTATGACCTGAATTCTGGGTGATACTCACTGCTCCAGGATGGTTGCCAGGTTTCAGGATGATGTCCAGAAATGCTCAAACATATCTTTTTTCCCACTTCAAACCTTCCATTAGGCTGAAAGAAAAAGACCTGTTCAAGTAGCAATACTAAATAGTAAACTTTTGGCAAAGAGATTGCTGGGTGTGAATCATAGAATTGCTACAGTGCAGAAGGAGGCCATTTGGCCCATCAAATCTGCACCAACAACAATCCCACCCAGGCCCCATCCCTGCAACCCCATGCATTCACCCTGCCAATCCCCCAACAATAAGGGTCAATTTAGTCAATCAACCCAGCCGGCATATCTTTGGACTGTGGAGGAAACCAGAGCACCCGGAGGAAACCCACGCAGACAAGGGGAGAACGTGTAAGCTCCACGCAGTCACCCGAGACTGGAATTGAACCCGGGTCCCTGGTGCTGTGAGGCAGCAGTGCTAACCACATGAAATAACTGCTAATTCCCAAGTGCCTTCAATATATTCTAAATAATTGTATGTGAAATACCAAAATGTTTCAGATTACTTGCTTGTTCCAATTCTTAAAAAAAAAAGAATGTCTGGACAAAGCACACAAACTAAGCCGAGTCCCTCATATGCATCTCTTTATGGGAAAGCTAATCTTTGCACATCTTAAAATCTTTCCACATTGCATAAAATGACTGTCAACTAATAGTATGTACAGGATACCTGCTTCTGGGTCTTAGCCAACTATACTGTACAATCAGATCCTCGGAAGTATTCAGGAGTGTTCTAAATAACACTTTCCTTTCCTCTTAAAAGAAAAATGGGCAGGAAGAGAGAGAGAGAAAGAGCAAGACATGCTGTGGAAATAAAACTGGACTGTCTTCATTCAGTATCTGCCTGTGAAGTGCAATTGAGTGAAGAATAAACCACGCAAAAGACCAAATGTACCTGGGTACATTCTTGCTCCATTTCGCAATGATAATTTTGGATATCATGAGAAATGAGTTTTAAATGAAAGCTTGTAAACTCTCAAAGCTATTCTTAGCAATGACGTTCATGCAACATACTAGTGCATAAAAAAGATCGGGAGGAACAATTAAACTGTTTCATGCAAGAGGAAAAGTGTTCTTTGGAGAAGGAAAATTGTTAAGCAGGAATAGATTTAACTTCCTTCCCCACTGTCTCTCATTTTAAAGCAAGAAAAAGAAACAAAATTCAACTTCTCTGCCCTCATTAAAAAAAGGTTATCAGATTGCTAAATGATATTTTGACAAAAATAAGTTGTCTGGTTTTCTCGGTTCATATTGCCATCAACCAAGTCTAAAGGTTATGGAATCAAGCATCACATAACAACTTGTATTCATAAGTGATACTGAGACAGATTAGCTATGATTGTATGAATGGTGGTGCAGGTTTGAAGGGCCATTCGGTATACCCCTGCCCCAATTCCTATGTTTTTATAATCTACATCACCATCAGTGCAGTAATGACATTGTTGGAGTTATCATCTTTGGGATGAAGCATTAAAAGGAGGTCCATGATACCTGCTCAACTGGATGTAAAAGATGCCATGGCACTGTCTGAAGGGGAACCAAGAGTTTGCCAAATGCCCTAGCAAATATTTATCCCTTGCCCAACAGCAGTAAAAAAAAACTGGCAGTGTATCATGCCTGTCCTTGTGGAGCATTGCTGTGAGCAACTGTCTGCCTTGTATATATACAACTTAGTTCAAAAGCAATCCAATGGCAGTGAAGCATGTTAAAACATCCCAAGATGTCATAATATGTTTGATAAATACAAGACTTAAGTTAGTATTTTCAGATATTGGGGAAAATGAGCAGAAATATAGATCAGCTCTTGTCTGCATTGCAACAGCACTGATTGAGAAAACAGCATAACACAAATAGGACAGATTAAGCTTATATCCTCAGGACTCCGGAAACTGAGGCTTTACTATTTAACCTCATCTATTGGTGAAAGACAGGACAAGGTGGATTATTATATAAACATCAGGGCTCTCGTTTACTAGACATGTGTGGAGGAAGTGTTAAAATATCATATGCACACACTACCACATTTCCTTATTATGTCCTGCTGAGCTACAGCACTTCCTCCCCCGCAACTAATGGCATTAAAAATAACAGTCTGCTTAAATTGAGTGTCAAAACTTACAAGTTCAAGGCGAAAAGCCTGTATGTGCCGCTCAATTGACAAGCGTCTAGCAGATTCGATGGTTGCTAATTTTGCATGTCAGCATCACCATCACATAACTCATTACAAATACTTAGTTCATGGTAATATTTTAGAGGCGATTTTTAGTTCTGGGTAGATTAAAGTTCAACAGTAGAAAATGGGATAAATGCAACTAAAGCAACTTGAAGACCATTACATTTAAAAGGCTGGGGCCAAGTTTGATCTAAGGTGTTAACAGCTAGAAAAGCAAGATCATAAAATAGCAGGTAGCTTACTTAGCTGGAGAATTGAAGGGGTAGGCCGTAATTTTACTGCCCTGCCATGAGAATCAGAGCGGCCGAGGGGCGGACCATGGAAAGGTCCGTTGACACCTCGGGCAGAATTTTACGATTTTGTGACGACAGAGGCCATAAAATCCCGCCTGAAGTGTCTACACTGCTCGCAAAGATTTGCAGCCCAGAGAGTGGTTTTGTTTTTGGAGTCAGAACTACAAGTAGTTTAAAAATTATTCAGTAAGCCCTGCAAGGCTATGGTGTTATGTTATGAAAGTGGGAGGAGCTTAAGAAAGTTCTAGAAATTCAGTGTGTGTTGGGAAGGGAGTGTGCTGCAGCAGGGGAAAAGGCCACACTGAAAAGGTGCTGTTGTTGGCAGGTTCCAGGCAGCAAAAGTGTTAGCTGGCTTGGTGTAATTGGGGCACAGGAGAAGCCCCACAAGCCGTTTGATAACTCTATACAGTCAGGGTTCAGGTGAGGTAGTAGAGAGCAGAGAAGGTAGCAAAAGGTCACTGGCCCCAAGCTGGAAAGGATTAGGACGCAGAAGCAGACATGGGAGTCATTTATATCTTGGTTTACAGCTTGGTGTAGCTGAGAAGATTGGAGCCCAATGAAGCAAACTGGCTACTCAAGAGCTGGAATTGCAAAATGCAGAGGCTGAGTACAGACACAGAAATTCAGGGGAATAGCATCTCGGAAGATAATATTGAAACCCTGGGAGGTGTGCAGTCATTGAGGCAGTCCAATTTGGAGCTATCTTGAGGGAATTCAAAGGCTTGATCTTTGAAAGCTTGGATGGGTTGCTGAGAAGCACATGGGATGGGGGTAGTGTATTGAGATGGATAGAAAACTGGTTGGCAGATAGGAAACAAAGTAGGAATAAACGGGTCATTTTTCAAATGGCAGGGAGTGATTAATGGGGTACCACAGGATTCAGTGCTAGAACCCCAATGATTTACAACATATATTAATGATTTAGATGAGGGAACAAAACATAATATTTCCAAATTTGCAGGTGACACAAAGCTGGATGGGAGGGTGAGCTGTGAGGAGGATGCAGAGATACTTCAGTGTGATTTGGACAAGCGGAGTGGACAACAGCATAGCAAATGCAGTATAATGTGGATAAATATGAGATTACACACATTGGTAGTAAAACAGGAAGGCATTATTTGAATAGCTATAAATTAAGAAAGGGGAATTTGCAACAAGGCCTGGGTGTCTTTATACACCAGTCGTTGAAGGTAAGCATGCAGGTGCAGCAGACAGTAAAGAAAGCAAGTGGTATGTTGGTCTTCATAGCTAGAGGATGTGAGTACAGGAACAGGGATGTCTTATTGCAATTATACAGGGCCTTGGTGACGCCACACCTGGAGTATCGTGTGCGGTTTTGGTCTCCTTATCTGAGGACGGATATTCTTGCTATCGAGGGAGTACAGAGAAGGTTTACCAGACTGATTCCTGGGATGGTGGGTGTTATATATGGGGGAGAAATTGAGTTCAGTTATAATATTCGCTGGAGTTTAGAAGAATGAAGAAAGAATCTCATAGAAACCTATAAAATTGTAACAAGACTAGACAGGGTAGATACAGAGAAGATGTTCCTAACGGTGGGTGTCCAGAACCAGGGGCCTAAGGATACCGGGTAAACCTTTTAGGACTGAGATTAGGAGAAATTTCTTTACTCAGAGTGGCGAATCTGTGGAGTTCACTAATACAGATATCATTTGAGGCCAAAATATTGTATGCTTTCAAGGAGGAATTATATATAGCTTTTGGGGCAATGGGGATCAAAGGATATGGAGCAAGGTGGAATCAGGCTATTGAGTTGGATGATCAACAATGATCATAATGGTGGAGCAGGCTTGGAGGGCTAAATGGCCTTCTGTTTCTGCTTGCTATGTAAATCCATGTAGCTCATAGTACATGTGAGCTACTCACATGTAGCTCTTAACCCTGAATGTTAGAGCACAGGATAGATATTTCAAATTGTTTGATTTTTTGACCATGTATAGGCTTTATTTACCGAGCAAATGTCTTGAAGCTCAAACTTTGTCTACTTAAAACAAAAAAAAACTTACTTGGTCCTTCACACGCTCTTAGAAAATGAAATTTAAAAATGCTATATAAAATATGGCAGCCCGTTAGAAGCAGCAAAATAGAGTTATCTAGGGATGACAGATTTTTATCTTCTCGGGGAAGAACATAATGGCGAATTCTAACCTCAGAACTGAGTAACTTTTATGTTTAGGGAACAAGATCATAAAACAGAATGCAACATCAGAATCACAGCTGTTTCCAAACCAATAATTGCAAGAGTAAGGACTGGTTGCATTCAAGTGTTTTATACTGATGGGACCTCAATATCATTTAAAGCCTAAAATGCTCTTACCGTTAGGAGAATAATGCTCGGTGGTTTCATTGGATATTCTGGCGGAAGCACAATTCTGCCATGGTAAACACCACCATCAAAATCAGAGTCTGGAGGACCACGGACAGTGAAATGCCATTCAAAGAGATTATCCTGAAAGTGACAAAAAATACAAAATCTGTTGGGCTGAACATTAAAAAGCCAAGCAATGTCACAAAGTATATGCCATAAAAGCATGTATGCCATTTATGTGCAACATATAAGCACATAACCATTGAACGAGACGTACAATCTTGACCCAACTTTTATAAACCATTACTGGGTCACAGTGTGCCAGAGTTAGTTCTCAGTAGTGAAAGAACATTTCACCAACAACTGTCCAGACTTTTCATGGACTTATTAGCAGAGATTTCCAATAATCTGGCAACCTTTCCAACACAACACCTCCTACAAGGTATCTGTGGTGCCTGAATCGGGAACTGCATGGTTCTTTAACCAATTAATCGATTGAAATACCTTCAATGGGACACAGAGCTAATTTCCAGAATTTTAATTAGGAAAGAAATTAGATTCGCAATATTAATTTTCAGAACCGGAGAGGATGTTCATTAGTAATTACTTATTATGCTACTAAAAACTCACCTAACCCTAAATGCACCAGTCCTACCTTTCCAGTTGTTTTTAATACAGAAATAATGGGCAAGTATCTGAAATTCACACCAGTATAGTGGTTTTAGTGCGAAGTCAAGCGATGTGGAGGAGCAGGGTATCTGACAGCAACTTGTATATTGCGTGTGCAGATGCCAGATGCTGATAACCTTGCCATTATTATTACAGTATTATCATACTGTCCATAGTTTACATACCCACAAAAGCAACTGATCTCTCAGGTACTTGCCAAGAACGGTATAATGAACCAAAGAATCGTAATAATTCATCAGCACACTGCATTGCAGTGGAAGACCAAACCTAGAAATATATTTGGCATCAGCTTTGGTGCCATGAGAAGGACTTGTAGGACTGATCAAAGGAA
Organism: Mustelus asterias; assembly: GCF_964213995.1. Classification (NCBI taxonomy): domain Eukaryota; kingdom Metazoa; phylum Chordata; class Chondrichthyes; order Carcharhiniformes; family Triakidae; genus Mustelus; species Mustelus asterias. The sequence continues at coordinate 47,133,951 of NC_135805.1, forward strand.
GAAAAATCAAACTCAGACTGCTCTCATTTAGATTAATTCAATTTACTGCAGAACAATAATGATAGGAATAAGGAGCAGGAGGGAGAACATTTTTTGAAAGAAAGCATCTTCGATGAAAGCGGTTACTCGATATGGTGAAAAGATAAGGTCTCAGGGTGTATACAGTGGCTGGGGGGGGGGGGGCATCACCAGTCACATCTTGTTAACTGTAGTACATGTTTGTTATCCCTACTGTCTCTGACTTCCAAGCTAATTTCCTATACATGTCAATAGGTTGCTTCTAATTCCATGCATTTTAATTTTTGTTAACAATCTCCTGCTTAGAATCTTAACACCTTCTGGACCTCCATTTTAAGCAACATAGGCACTTCCTTATCTACAAAATTACTAGCTACCACAAAAAGTTCAACCAGGTTTGTTAGATATCATTTATCTTTCACAAATCAGAGTTGGCTCTCTGATTAGTTCACATTTGTTGAAGTGCTCAACTCTATCAGCAACAGATTCTAGTAATTTCCCCAAAATAAACATTAGACAAAAAGTCGATAATTTCCTGTTTTCTCTCTTCTATGCTTCTTAAATATTGCAATATTAGTATTTTCCCAACCTAATGGGATAATTCCTGAATCAGAATATATGCATCTAGTTATAATCTGCTCATCAATTTGACTTCAACAAATTAATTGACATCTTACACTTCAACCTATTAATAGATTTACATAACCATCTGCAATGGTGGCATTCTGCACTAAAGACTTTGGATATTCAAAAAACTTGTTAATTGCTTTGGAACACAGGACAACCAAGCACACAGAATACAATTTATTGTATATAAATGTAAACTATGCAAGAGTAATATTAAGACTAGTAGGAACAGGAGGAATAATCTACCCCCTTCCTTACATTTATACATGTTGTCTGCTACAAAAGTAACATATTATATGGCATAGTCAGACAAACTTACCACAAATCCAACTCCTCTCTTATAACTTGGTTGATTCTGACTGGTAGAGCAGGCTCAAAATGCTAAAAGGCCTGCTCCTGTTCCTATTTATGCTCTCATCAGACACCATGCTTACTCCAGAGCACTCTGTATTCTTATGACGCTAAGACTAAATAAAATAGCATGGTTATAGCCTGAAATAACCCATGGTTGATGTTTGTTCCAGCCAGCATAGTCTTCAACAGGAAAGCAGCTGAAATGGAATTAGTGTTCCAACTTTTCCCTGTAATCCTATGAGCCCCTTTGACCAATTTCAATTATACTTCACAACAGTTATTGGTTACAATAGTTCATTGTGATTGCTATGTTCATTATTAACTCAGCTCTTCAACGTATGATAAATGGATGATGGGTCGACTGGACCAAGTATCATAATTCCTTCCACTTTCATTGATACCCTAAATATCCTCATCAGTGGCTTTATCTTCAGCAATACCATTACCCACCATTTGGTAAAAAAGCGATAGGATCATTGAAGCTGGTTTGACATACAAAGGAGATAGGTTGAGGGGGGGGGAATGAAGAGAGAAGAGTGGAGGGAGTAGCAGCAGGATGAGGCCCGTTGACAACAGGGCTCTTCCTGCCACAGACTTAATTGGGGTGGAGTCCCCACCTGTCTGATTAAATATAGTGGGTGGGCACAAGATTCTGCCAAGGGTGTGAGATGGAAGACAGAAAACATGAAAATGCATGTTAAAAACTTAGGGAGCAGTGCTGAGGACTGACGAAAAAAGGATACCTGCAGAAACGCTATGGGTTTTCACTTCTCCACTCCGTCAGCAAAAACATACATTCCAAAAAACAACTGCGCGTTTCATCTTGAAATTACTTTTAGCCTTACCTCCAAAGGCTGTGCATGGTATTGTTCGGTTGGGTCCTTCAGTTCTTGCGCTTCTTTCATTAAACGTTTGACAGCTATAAAAATAAAAATATAAATTTTAAACTTCAGCATCAGATTGGAATTTACCAGTCCAAGGTGATTTTTAGCTCTCAAGGATCTACTTCCATTCGTTTCTTTTTCTAGCCCAGAACTGTGTTTCGTGGTGTGGGTTTTCTCTGGAGATCTGCCCTCAAGTGCAAGCTAGGCAAATCTTCCAACATCATTTCAAATCTGCACCGTTTGGTCCTTTCAGTCCAAGTGCAAGCTCCCACACACATTCCGCTGCCGTGGTTGGTCCCTTGTTGCTCTCTCTCCCTGACAAGACTGCCAGTGTCTGTAAGGTTAACTCATCTTAGAAAATTTTCTGCTCTCAAAAGTTAATCTCCATGGCAATATGAATCAATTGGGCCTTTTATCCAGATAGAAATACTGATTAGCTATTCTTTTACGCAGAGAGTGGTTGGGGTGTGGAATGGACTGCCTGCAGTGATAGTGGAGTCAGACACTTTAGAAACATTTAAGCGGTTATTGGATAGGCACATGGAGCACACCAGGATGATAGGGAGTGGGATAGCTTGATCTTGGTTTCAGATAAAGCTCGGCACAACATCGTGGGCCGAAGGGCCTGTTCTGTGCTGTACTGTTCTTTAGATTCCCAATTCTATTCTTTGAGGTGAATGGACATTTTGAGAATAAATGTTTACAACCCAACATTTTCAACCCTTTTCTGGAATTTTGAAGACTAGCAGACCAACCACTGTTAACACAGATGCTGCCATCATCATTGCTAAGTGTGAACACCTACTTTCCAACAACAACCTAACAATAGGCGGCATGGTAGCACAGTGGTTAGCAATGCTGCTTCACAGCTCCAGGGACCTGGGTTCGATTCCCGGCTTGGGTCACTGTCCGTGTGGAGTTTGCACATTCTCCTCGTGTCTGCGTGGGTTTCCTCCGGGTGCTCCGGTTTCCTCCCACAGTCCAAAGATGTGCGGGTTAGGTTGATTGGCCATGCTAAAATTTCCCCTTAGTGTCCTGAGATGTGTAGATTAGCGGGATTAGTGGGTAAATATGTAGGGATATGGATGTAGGGCCTGGGTGGGATTGTGGTCGGTGCAGACTCGATGGGCCAAATGGCCTCTTTCTGCACTGTAGGGTATCTATGATCTAATAGGTCTGGGTGATGGGGCTACTAAAGATTAAAGGAAAACCTAGATTATTTTCCTGGGAAAAAGTAGCAAGGTATTCATATTTGCTGACAATGATTAAAAGTAAATCCTCAGGAGCAAGAATCATTTTGGATCAATCCTGAGGTAACTAAAATGCAGTGTAAAATATATTAAGTGTACTCTTTACAAAATAAAGTACAATTAAGGAGTTTCTACAGAAATTGCTGGAAATCCCCAGCAGGTCTGGCAGCATCTGTGGAAAGAGAACAGAGTTAACGCTTTGGGTCAGTGAACTTGAACCTGAAATGCTTCACTTTCCAAAAACCTGCTCAAGACCTGCTGAGCATTTCCAGCATTTTGTGCTTCCATTTCAAAATTTCCAGTGTCAGCATCTTAATTTAGTTTATAAGCTCGAAACATCTGAGCAACCCATTTTCCTGCCACAACAGCTTTCGGCATGCCAACTTATGAAAATCTGTTTCGTAAAAGGGAACATTACACATCACCATTAAAAGTTAACCAGCTATGTAACATCACTAAAAGCTTAGAAACAAAATATATATAAAAACACACAATCTTAAGTTAACCTGCATTTTAGATCCAGTTAACTTGAAGTTTTCAGATATGCTTAATTATTTTAATTTAATATAACAGAAAACAGAAGCAGCAGCAGGCCATTCGGCCCTTCAAGCCTGCTCTGCCACTCATGATGATCACGGCTGATCATCCATCTCAATAGCCTGAACCTGCCTTTCCCTGGTTCTGGACACCTCCAACATTGGGAACATCCTTCATTTACTCTGCAGTCCTGTTAGAATGTTATAGGTTTCTATGAGATCCCCCCCTCATTCTTCTGAACTCCAGCAAATACAATCCTAACCGACTCAATCTCTCCTCATATGTGTCAGTTCTGTCATACCAGGAACCAGTCTGGTAAACCTTCTTTGCACTCTCTCTACAGCAAGAACATCCTCATAAGGAGACCAAAACCACACACAATATTCTAGTGTGGGCTCATCAAGGCCCTGTATAATTGCACCAAGACATCCCTGCTCCAATACTCAAATCCTTTCGCTATGAAGGCCAACATGCCATTTGCTTTCTTTATAGTCAGCTGCGCCTGCATGCCTGCCTTCAATAACTGGTGTACGAGGACGTCCAGGTCTCGTTGCACACTCCCCGTCCTAATTTATGGTCAGATAATAAGCTGCCTTTTCATTTTTGCTACTAAAGTGGATGACCTCACATTGGTCCAATTTATACTGCCATTAATTTGCCCACTCACTCAATTTGCCCAGATCACACTGAAGGATCTCTGCATCCTCCTCATAGCTCAGCCTCCCACCTAGCTTTGTGCCATTTGCAAATTTGGAGATATTACATTTAGCTCCCTCATCAAAGTCATTAATGTATATGTTGTGAATAGCTGGAGTCCTAGCACTGATCCCTGTGGTACCCCATTAGTCACTGCCTGCCATTTGGAAAAAATGCCCGTTTATTCCTACACTGTTTCCTGTCTGTCAACCAGTTTTCTATCCATCTCAATATACTACCTCAAACCCCATGTGCTTTAATTTTACATGCTAATTAAAACAGACATGCCCTCAAAAATATTTAACAGATTGAACGATGTTGGATACCGTAGTGGCGAAGCAACAACATTCGTTGCTTCCTTTAAAGATCTAATGATCTGTGGTTTGGATTTCTCCCTTCCCAACAATAGTTTAAAATCTGAGATCAAGTAAAGGGGGTTTCCAGGAGAGCAGTGACGAATGCTTACCTGCCCCGTGACTGCAGAAAGCTGCAACACAGAGGATTTGGAGGTCCTTGTGCAAAATCACAAAAGGCTAGCATGCAAGTTCAGTCAGTAATAAGGAAGGCAAATGTTAGCTTTTATTTAAAAGGGAATGGAATGTAAAAATAGGGAAGTCTGGGAAGCTAAAACTAGGTAAGAAGTTTAACAACACCAGGTTAAAGTCCAACAGGTTTATTTGGTAGCAAAAGCCACACAAGCTTTCGGAGCTCTAAGCCCCTTCTTCAGGTGAGTGGGAATTCTGTTCACAAACAGAGCTTATAAAGACACAGACTCAATTTACATGAATAATGGTTGGAATGCGAATACTTACAACTAATCAAGTCTTTAAGAAACAGAACAATGTGAGTGGAGAGAGCATCAAGACAGGCTAAAAAGATGTGTATTGTCTCCAGACAAGACAGCCAGTGAAACTCTGCAGGTCCACGCAACTGTGGGAGTTACAAATAGTGTGACATGAACCCAATATCCCGGTTGAGGCCGTCCTCGTGTGTGCGGAACTTGGCTATCAGTTTCTGCTCAGCGACTCTGCGCTGTCGTGTGTTGCGAAGGCCGCCTTGGAGAACGCTTACCCGAATATCAGAGGCCGAATGCCCGTGACCGCTGAAGTGCTCCCCAACAGGAAGAGAACAGTCTTGCCTGGTGATTGTCGAGCTCGACAATCACCAGGCAAGACTGTTCTCTTCCTGTTGGGGAGCACTTCAGCGGTCACGGGCATTCGGCCTCTGATATTCGGGTAAGCGTTCTCCAAGGCGGCCTTCGCAACACACGACAGCGCAGAGTCGCTGAGCAGAAACTGATAGCCAAGTTCCGCACACACGAGGACGGCCTCAACCGGGATATTGGGTTCATGTCACACTATTTGTAACTCCCACAGTTGCGTGGACCTGCAGAGTTTCACTGGCTGTCTTGTCTGGAGACAATACACATCTTTTTAGCCTGTCTTGATGCTCTCTCCACTCACATTGTTCTGTTTCTTAAAGACTTGATTAGTTGTAAGTATTCGCATTCCAACCATTATTCATGTAAATTGAGTCTGTGTCTTTATAAGCTCTGTTTGTGAACAGAATTCCCACTCACCTGAAGAAGGGGCTTAGAGCTCCGAAAGCTTGTGTGGCTTTTGCTACCAAATAAACCTGTTGGACTTTAACCTGGTGTTGTTAAACTTCTTACTGTGTTTACCCCAGTCCAACGCCGGCATCTCCACATCAAAGCTAAAACTATACAAGGACCAAACCTGGAGTACTGTGAAAATACTAACAGTTTTGTTCCCCTTATCTGATATCTACTCTGGCATTGGAGACAGTCCAGAGAAGGTTCATTAGGTATCCTGGGTATGAAGGGACTTTCTTATGAGGTGTGGTTGAGCAGGTTGCGCCTGTACTCATCGAAGTTTAGAAGAGTGAGAGGTAACCTTAGAGACATTTAGGATTCTCAGGGAGGCTTGAGAGAGTAGATGCTGAGGGGTTATTTCCCCTTGTAGGAGAGTCTAGCACAAGAGGGCATAATCTCAGAGTAGGGGGTTGCCCATTCAAGACAGAGATAAGGAGGAACGTCTTCTCCGAGGGTAGTGATTATGTGGAATTCTTTACCGTAAAGGGCTGTAGAGGCGGGGTCATTAACTACATTCAAGGTTGAGATAGACAGATTTTTAATCAGTAAGGGAATCAAAGGTTATGGGGATAAGGTGGGAAAGTGAAGTTGAGGATTATCATGTTGAATCAGTCATGATCTCATTAAATGGCAGCGCAGATTTGATGGGCCAAATGGCCCATTTCTGCTCCTATGTCTTATAGATTAATTGATATCAACTTCTGGATTTCCATGTTATTCTGTGCATGTGAGAACTTCTGAAATTGGTGTCAGTTTCAGTGGAATAATTAATGATGGCAAACGCCAAATTGTACCATTCATTACCACTGCAAAATGTGTTTACGTGTTGTTTTAAAACATCCAGTGCAGATTTTAAGCAAGCAGTTTAATAATTTCAAACTTGGTTCTGATGCAAGATTTGGCTTATGCTGCAAATAAAAGTAAAAAGCTGCATTTTCCATTTTATAAGGATTGTACAATGTTAGCTGAGTAAATATTTTTCCAAAAGATTAATTTTTTCCAGTTAGATTCAGGTAAAGATTTGTGATATGAAAACAAACAGAAAAATAAAAGTATTTAATAAGTTTCTCAGTAGGGACTTATGAGTGCTGCCCAGAGTAGCACATAATCTATTGCTCCTCCCAGACTATGGAGTGGGCATCTCAACATACCAGCTTCGCAAAAAATCAAAAATCGACTGGATACCAAATTGCAGACTAAACAAGCACTTTGTCAATATCACATTATACTTTCAAACAGCTGTGTCAGTGCTATCACTTGTACGCAATCTATACATTGTCATTTTTGGCTAAAATTGCACAATGTTGCTGAAAGTTTTCTTTCTTTCATGCAATATGGGCTGGTGAGGCCAGCATTTACCCATCCCCAACTGCCTTCAACTGGGCTTCCCTGGCCATTTAAGAGGGTTAAGAGTCAACCACATTACTGTGAGTCTAGAGTCACATGTAGACCAGACCAGATAAGGATGTCAGGTTTCCTCCACTAAAGGACATTAATGAACTAGATGGGTTTTTACAATCAACAATAATTTCATGGTCACCAATATGAAAACTAGCTTTTAATCGCAGATTTATTAACCGAATCCAAATTCCATCCATTGCCATGGTGGGATTTGAACCTGTGTCCCCAGAGCATTAGCCTGGGCATCTGGATTATTGGCCCAGTGACTATCATTTGTGGAGAAAAAAAGTGTAGTGGTAAAGGCAGCTTTGAAGAAGCCACTGGAAATGGAACCAAGTATTCATATCAGGTTAAAAATAGAAAACGCTGGCTAAACTCAGGCTCTGGTAGTATCTATGAAGAGGGACTACCAGAGATACTTCTGAAGAATCATACATACTCAAAACATTGACTCTGCTTCTCTCCCCACAAATGTTGCCAGACCTGCTGTGTTTTTCCAGCATTATCTGTTTTAATTTCAGATTCCGGCATTCTCAGTATTTTGTTTTTATATGTTTGCTGCTGTTTGGTCCGAATTATTGATTTTAATCACATGATTGAAAAAAGCTCAAACTGAGATGATCCAGTTATGCACCCACCATTTCACCAACTAAAATATTTTAAAAACTAGAATTTAAAAAAATCTGGAATTATAAAAATCTGTAGCAGAAAATTCAGTTCACTAACAATCAGATTTAAAAAAACAACCCCTCTGAATCGTCAATATTCTCCCAGGCAAAGCTTAAACCATCAGTTAAGAAAAAAATATTAGCAACAGAATAATTCCCCCTAGTGGAGAAGCCCTTATTTCATAGCTATACTAAATCTTCAAAACATCACGATAAAAAGGGCACTTTCTCCTATTTTGAATGCTACCGCAAAGCATACACAAGTTAGACAATGCTTTGCAAACGTTTATGTAATGTGAACTCAAGCTACTTTCCGCATCAATGTTCCCACTTCGTTATGATCACTCATATTGTATTCAGGTAAACCTTTGTGAAGTAGCAGAGGCCTGCTCCAAAGTACTAATTGGAATTTTAATATTTCCTAGGAACTATTCAAGCGGAGAGGACAGATAGGGAATTGAGCACAATCTACAATAACAGCAAAATACAGCGGATGCTGGAATCTGAAACAAAAACAGAAAATGCTGAAAAATCTCAGCAGGTCTGACAGCATCTGTGGAGAAAGAATAGCGTCAACATCGAGTCTGGATGAGCCTTCATTAGAGTTTCGTCATAATCTAGAATGATGCCTCAGTACAGTGCTGAGTGCTCATCACTGGAGGTGGCATCTTTCAGATACAATGTTAAACCGAGGGCTTTTTCATCCTGGATGGCGTCAAGAGTCCCATTCTAAGAAGGGCAGAGGAACGCTCCTGACAAATATTTATACTTCATCCAAAATCAGAAAACAGAAGGCCGTTACTTCCATTGGTAGTTGTGGCACCTTGCTGTGTAAACTGGCTATCATATTTCCTATAATAGAACAGTGACTGCACTTTAAAAGAACTTTAGTGGGTATCGAGCTCTGTAGGATAGTCTGAGGCCATGAAAACATCATATAAATGCTAATTCTATCTATCCTGAACACTTAAAAGAAACAATGCACATACTCAAGAATGATTTTGAAAAAAAAAACAAAGTTGAAGAGTGAGGTTATTAGTATTATTAAATATGCTAAATAACTTTAGGAACAAAGCAAACAGAACACTTAAACATATGGGTAAAATAGTCATAGTTAAACTGAGCTGTGCACTGACCAGACCACATTGTGCACAACTGAGGATATGCAAGCATGGCACTGATAAGTGGAACACTGTAAGGAGACTAGTCGGGTTTTGTGGCACTTCCTGTAATTTTCAAGTTGAAATATTTTATACTGTACAAATTTATGAATAAATTATATATTTTTGAGGAAAATGTAGGTGTCAAGATAAGATAGCGAAAACCACCATGACCACAGGAGACGAAGGAAATTTGGCATGTCCGCTACAACTCTCACCAACTTCTATAGGTGCACCATAGAAAACATTATTTCTGGTTGTATCACAGCTTGGTATGGCTCCTGCTCTGTGCAAAACCACAAGAAACTACAAAAGGTCGTGAATGAAGCCCAACCCATCACGTAAACCAGCCTCCCATCCATTGACTCTGTCTACACTTCCCGCTGCTGCGGAAAAACAGCCAGCATAATCAAGGACCCCCACGCACCCCAGGCATATTCTCTTCCATTATCTTCTGTCCGGAAAAAGATGCAAAAGTCTGAGATCACGTACCAACCGACTCAAAAACAGCTTCTTCCCTGCTGCCATCAGGCTTGCGAATGAACCTACTTCGGATTAAGTTGAGCTTTCTCTACACCCTAGCTATGACTGTAACACTACATTTTGCACTCTCTCCTTTCCTGCTCTATGTACGGTATGCTTTGTCTGCATAGTGTGCAAGAAACAATACTTTTCACTGTATGCTAATACACGTGATAATAATAAATCAAATCAAAATAGTTGAGCAAAGATTTGAGAAACATTGGCTGGAATCCTCCAACCTTGCCCACAACCAGGATTCTCCAAGCGGTAAATTCTCCGTTCTCACTGGCAGATGAGATGCGATACTGGAGAATTCCGGCCATTGTCTTCAGCCTTTTAAAGAAGTGCCTAACAGATGGTCCAACTTGGGTTACTGGAACATTTTCAATTAAATTGTGATAAATGTATATATAAGAAGGTAGCGACAAGTTAGAATAATGAAAGGAAATTTTAGCATTAATGCAAGAAGTTGCACAAAAAAAGTGACAACAGACTTCTTGCTAGAGCAAAAACTTGGATACAGAGGACATACAGGCTCTTTCAGGATGCAACAGCCTCATCTGTACACACCTTACAGTCTGTCAGGAATGTAATTAAAGTGTGACTAAAATGAACTTTAATGCAAACGACAGCCATTATTACTGAGATTACAAGTAAAGTTTATTTTAGTCACAAGTAGGCTTACATTAACACAATGAAGTTACTGTGAAAATCCCCTTTACATTATTACTTCACAAAAATGTGAAACCAGGAGCAACAGGATATTATTCGTTATAAAATAAAGCTAATTCTTATTTAGATGGTTTCACTGCTTGGTTGGCTGTATATCATGTGGCTGCATTGCTCCAGCTATAGGTAGCCGGAGACATCTCATAACACGTCATTGTCTCATGTTAACCACACCACCTGGTTCACTTCCTAAACACGTCATAGCAGTATTACTCAAGTTATTTTTAAACCCCAACTTGGTGGCAGCTCAAGTGAACTATTGATTATTTGGGCAGGCCAATTTCCACCTCATGCACTGCAACAAAAATTGTAATGCTCCACTAAAGGTACCCAGGTTCCAAGATTGGCTGATTACTATTATTAATAAGCTTTTAGCTAAATACTATTTCTGACAGGTGCTGTTTCTCCCCTCACCTTTCTATTTATTCATGATTTATTTTAACAGGTTATTCTGTCAGAGCTAGAAATGTGACTGTGCCCTGACAAAACTCATAATGCAACTAGTTAAGTTCTTAAAAAAATACAGTAATAGCAACAACACTACTCCTTTCCCTCATAACATCTGTTGCTATACAAGTCAGATAATGGCAGATGTCATAGGCCAGCAGATCTGTTCTTGTACCAGACACTGCCTGTGAAACAAGGTCAGACCACAGGCAAGAAGGCATACAAAGCCACCCCGCTCACAACGGAACACACCAAGTCTTTCGATAAAGTTGGTCATTTTACAAAACGAATTCAGATAGTCTTGCTTGATATATACGTACTTGCATTTCCAAAGAATATTAGCAAATCTACTGAGATAGCATTTCCCCTCAGTCGAACCAGGGTATTCCTATGGTTGATGCATTTAGGTTAACCCAGTCCAATTTTTACAGAACGGGAAAATATTGCACCTGTAGAGCTTTATGAAATAATGTTTGAAAAAACAATCCTGGTAATTCAAAGTATACTTTACTGTAAAATATTGAATTGCTCAAGTCATTTGAATGCAGCCACAGAAATAGCAAAGTGGGAACTCTTGTGCCAAAAGTTAAACAATCTGAGTTTAGTAGACTATATGCATAAATTCTGCCATGATGTCAATCTGATGCTATCGAGTGCTGGTAATTACGGGGATTTCCTCAGGTCTACTTGGCTTCCAAGCTGAGAATCCAGTTTCTGAACTCCGTTCAAGCTCCCAGAGTCTGCCAGTACTTTTCAAAACTGCAACACTGGGGGTGGGGCGAGAAGCCAATCTAAAGTAACTGGACACTATAAAAACAGTATTGTTTTTAAGTTCAATAATCTTGCAAATCATTTTTTGTATTTGTATATTACAAACCTTATTTATAATTAGTAAATGCTCAGCTTTTTGGGAAAGAAAGTGACAAAGTCAATTGTTTCTCATCATTAGTAAATGTTGCAGACTACTTGGGTTCGAGATGTTTTCACACATCGTTAATAGCTTCTCAATGGAAATGTAGCTGTCTGCTTCCCTTGGGCTTTATTCATTATTCTCTATTTGTTTCGACAGTCATTTGCTGTTAAAAATCAAAATGAAAGCCCATCAACCGCAAGCAATTATAATCAATAAAACAGGTTAGATGCAGTGAGCATCTCTCCAATATATTGAAAGACTCGCTTATAATGAGATGTTACACACTTCCTTTTTTCACTTAACGCCAAATTTATCTTAACTGGGGCAAATTTAACACACCCATGTGACTAACTCACAGCCCTGACTCAACAGCTGTAACTATTAGAAGTTACCGCAAACTGGAACAGCTCTAAACAAGGTGCAAACAAAACAGTTTTTTTCTGATCAAATGACTTAAATAATTTACATTTTGACACCTGCACCCACCACTTTTGCAAAGTCGTAAAACAACTTAAATTGCTGTCTGCTTTAGCTCTAAGTACTTGCACACAACACTTAAATCCATTTGAGTTGGCCTGTTACACAAAACCAGAACTCCAATCAGCACCCTTAAAGAACTCATGCATTCACTTCAACAAGGGTTTTGTCACTTCAAAAAAAATTACATGGTATAATGTCCGTGTTTATAACCTATGAGTAAAGCTGCAAGAAATTCACATTTTTCAAACAAAATGAAAAGGGTCTTGTACAAAAGCAAACTAATTGATGAAAATGAACTCAGATTCAATTTATATGTGCTCAGTAATCCTGCAGTAAATTAGTTTTTAAAAGTTTAACTTTGAGCAGTAAATACAAATCTAATTTACGATCAGACTGCATCACAATTTAGATTGAGAACATGCAAATTCACAAATGACACTTTTGTTCACAGTTATCTAGAGAAAATGCTGGAAATACTCAGATCAAGCAGCATCTGTGGAGAGAAAAACAAAGTTAAAGTTTCAGGTCTGTGATCTTTCATCAGAAATAATTCTGATGGACAGTCTTAGACCGGAAATGTTAACTGTTTTTTGCTCAAAACTATTTCTGAATTTAGCTACAATCCAGCCTTCATATGAACAGAATTACAACTTACTAGAGAACAATAAACACCCACACAAAATGCACAATGGTTCCCTTAATGCATGATGCTATATTAAAGTTTAAGTTATTTATTTAAGTTCAAAAAAATATTAATTTCTGCTTTCCTTTCCTCCATCTTATTGTTCTTCTTGGCAATGGATTCATCGGCTCAAAAATCCAATCCCTGGGCGTTCAAAAGCTAGTTCCCAAGGCCAGTCGGTACTCTAGCACCCACTTTCCAGTGGCTGTCAAGACAGATACGGATTGCTAGCACCCAGAATGAATAATTAACTGTGCAGTTTCTGCAAGTTTATTAATTGATGCTCAAATCTAATGAGAAAGAGCACTCATTCCATTTGAAATTCTTTTCAAAACAGATTAACTTTAATTGAAGAGTGACCAAATAACATTTCAGGTCCTAATGTGGCTCTTGTTTTCCATCAAATTGACAGCACAAGGAAAACATCCACGAAGAGCAATGTAAAGCTTCCACTAACATTCACACATTTCCATTTCTCAGGTTTTGTTACAGGAATTTTTTTTAAAAAATGCTTTCATGGAGTGTGGATGTCATTGGCAAGACCAGCATTTGTTGCTCATCCCCGATTGCTCTTTACAGTTCCAGGTACAAGTCAAAGAATTGTGCCACTCCTTTTCAGAGAGAATACTAGATTGCACCCCCACCTGGGTACCTAGCACACTTCATTCACCAACAAGTCAGTAGTTAATAAATTGATTTGTTTTGGATGCTTAGCATGGTTCACGTGAAAATCTGAGATATCCATGGGAAGCTAACATATGGATAAGAATTTTAAAACCAACAAGAACAGGGCTAATGGGCAACAGAATTTTGAATGCAGATATTGACAGAGAATGAAGGATAAAATGCCAGTCAGGACAAAACTGAAATAAAACAGAACAGTAAAACAGTGCTGGAAATGTGACGCAACAAAAATTGCTGAAAGCGCTCAGCAGGTCAAAGAATATTTGTAGAGTTGAAGTTAAATTATTAGTCACAAGTAAGGCTTATTGCAATGAAGTTACTGTGAAATTCCCCCAGTCAGGCACCTGTTCAGGTGAATGTACCTAACCAGCATGTCTTTCAGAATGTGGGAGGAAACCGGAGCACCTGGAGGAAACCCACACAGACACAAGAGAACGTGCAAACTCCACACAGACAGTGACCGAAGCCAGGAGTCGAACCCAGGTCTCTGGCACTGTGAAGCAGCAGTGCTAACCACTGTGCTACCGTGTTGCATGTTAACATTCCAGGCATGTTAACATGCAGGTCAATGACCTTCAGTTTGATCTGAACTCCCAATTCAGTCTGGAGGTAAAGGCACAGATTAAGGTTTAAGTGGCAGAGATACAAACAGATTTTTTTGCAATGGATGATATGTGGGGTCAGAATTTCAGCTTACAGTTGAATGGAATGTGTACTGTACACTTTAACCTGACAGTTATCACTGAGGGCAACGCTAGGGATAGGAAGTGGTTTCATAGCTTTAGTCTTCCCAATGTTTAATTACAAGAAACTACTTTACACAACAGGATGTAAATCTTTGGAATTCTCTACCTCAGAGGGTTGTGGGATCTCAGTCATTGAGTATGTTTAAGGTAGAGATTGATAGATTTCTGATTAACAAGAACGTACGGGGTTATAGAGAAAGTGCACGTAAACGGTATTAAAGTCTGATCAGCCATGATATTAAATGGCAGAGCAGGCTCAACGGGTTGAATGGCCTACTCTCGTTTCTATTCCTCCAGGACGAGATGCGAGACAAGCCGAAGACACAGGTGGAGGTAGTATTGAAACAACTGAGTGTTGATCTTTCCAAAGCTAAAGAGAGTCTGTAAATGAGTAAAAAAAAAAGGGGCTAATCCGTAACCCCACCCTAGAAAAGTTAAAGACCAGTGTTTCACTCAGCCGAGAGGCGGCATTGACCGGGTTAGCGAACTGATTCTGGAAGCACCCCCGGGGAGTGAGGCCTAACGCGGGCCTTCAATACCTGGGCAGAAAGTAAAGAAAGCCGCTAGCCTCTGGTCACACTGCATAGATTACAAACAGCCGGTGTTGGTGGGCTGGATCGGGGGTGAACCGCAGCCACACGCACAGTTGGAGGGGAGAAATCAGACCAGGCTTGAGAGCAGCAGAAAGCCGGGCCCAGGGTATGTACACCAGGATCGGCATTGGATTCGGACACGGGGTGGGAGAATACCGAGATGGGGTTTTCCGGTGTTGATGAACTCACTCACCCGGGTTCCTCAGGTTGTACTGACCCTCCATCTTGTCAGCGCCACGACCGCTTCACCGGCTCCGGCTCGCGGACACTGCAACGTCACACACACACTCTGACCCCCGCCCCCGCTGCTGCGTGACGCGCGCGCACCCCTCCCCCCCGGCTGCTGCGTGACGTGACGGACGCGCGGCCGCCCGAGATCGGACTGACTGACGCTTCGACGTTGCCCCGCCCCCCCCATGCTCTCGCGCATACTCTCAGGTCTGGAGCCGAGTGAATGTTTGACCCATTGTGACGTGGCAATAACCTGATGGATCCGGCGCCGGCCGCCCCGCCCACCTCCCCATGTTTACTCCAATCAGAAGCGAACAGGAAGAAGGGGGCTGGATACTAGTGAGCAGAGTGGAATGGGTTGGGATTAGGGATGATGGTGTGGCCGCAGCTCAACACCATTCAGGCTCATTCCGTACACGCTCATAAAACATTCTGTAAATGCAAAATCAAGGTTGACAGTCACAATGAGTGACCCATATGGCTGTACTGACATCACTTTGATTCAACACCCTCTTTCCCCAGTTAAAAGGAACCGAGCAGACATAGACCAAGGAGCCAAAAGAGAAAATGCTGGAAAATCTCAGCAGGTCTGGCAGCATCTGTAAGGACAAAAGGATTATTTCCTGTTTGGAATATTTTAAAAGAATGACTCTGAGATTTCTGTTTTCATCGGGGACATATTTTGGTCTTTTGGTTTGTTTGTTCTATTTTTGTACATCTTTAAAGAGAGAATCTGTGTTTTTGTAAAGAGCCAGTATTTTTCTGTTGAAATGCTGTTTTTAAGTTGCACAAGATTAAACTGAAACTTAAATCAAATATTTTTGACAGTTATACCAATTCAAAAGTCTAAATAAATCTTTAAAATTGTCAAAAAAAAAGGACAAAAGGGTCATCTGGACTCAAAACGTCAACTCTTTTCTCTCCTTACAGATGCTGCCAGACCTGCTACGATTTTCCAGCATTTTCTCTTTTTTTTCAGATTCCAGTATCTGCAGTATTTGCTTTTAGTTTAGATACCGAGGAAAATTTGTAGTATGAAATTATAGTCAGGCTTCCAAAGTTGCAGAACGAACTGCTTGATGTTGAAGATGTCTTCAAGATAACTAGCTGCAGTTGCTTAATTCAATATGCAACATTTGTAGAATCCCTACAGCGCAGAAGGAGGCTATTGGGTCCATCGTGTCTGCACCGACTCCAACAGACCATTCCCGCCAGGCCCTTTCCCATAACCCAATGTATTTAACCCCCTAACTCACATTTTGGACGCGAAGGGGCAATGTAGCAGAGCCAATCCACCCTGACCTGCATACTTTTGGACATGATGTGGAGATGCCGGCGTTGGACTGGGGTAAACACACTAAGAAGTTTAACAACACCAGGTTAAAGTCCATTCAGCGTCTGGAGGTGTCTGTTGCGATCCTCCTCATCCGAGCAGATCCTGTGTATACGGAGGGCTTGTCCGTAGGGGATGGCTTCTTTAACGTGTTTAGGGTGGAAGCTGGAGAAGTGGAGCATCGTGAGGTTATCCGTGGGCTTGCGGTACAGTGAGGTGCTGAGGTGACCGTCCTTAATGGAGATGCGTGTGTCCAAGAATGCAACCGATTCCGGAGAGTAGTCTATGGTGAGTCTGATGGTGGGATGGAACTTGTTGATGTCATCATAGAGTTGTTTCAGTGATTGTTCACCATGAGTCCTAAGGAAGAAAATGTCATCGTTCAGCGTCTGGAGGTGTCTGTTGCGATCCTCCTCATCCGAGCAGATCCTCTGTATACGGAGTTCAGCATCTGGAGGTGTCTGTTGCGATCGTTATCTTTAACCTGGTGTTGTTAAACTTCTTACTACTTTTGGACATTCCAGGTTAACCTGGAACTTCAGTTTTTAACAATAGCTCTATTTTTTTTCAGTCAGGGAACTTGAAAGCAACAAAATTATAACGAATAAAATCAGCTTGAGAGATTTTTACATCAGATTTACAGGTTTTTGGTCTCCTTATTTCTTTGCCTTACGCAGTAGTGACTTCAAACACACTCTGCTTCCCTTTTGGAAGAATAAAAATCCACCTAGTATGTAGAACGTGTTTGACAAGCGATCCAGCACCGTGAAAATATATGGGGGAGCCTCACTCAAAACATTTAATAACCACCTCCCTAATTTAGTGCTTTAGTTAACTAGCCATGAAAATATACATATGCATGTCCTTCATCGACCTCGTGGCACTAGAAGCAGTTTAATTAAGTATTTTAGTTTCATTGTACCCCAAGTCGGAATTCTCTCACATTAAACTAACATTTTACCTATTTATTGAAAAATGCAAGAAGTCCTGCTCCTGTATCATTTTGTGGTGATTGTGTCTGTGCAAAATATTTTCTGCATTTTAGAAATAAATTCTTTTCTTGTTAGAGCCACACATGAGCCTGTCTTTTTTTTAAATTCAGCATATTATTTTACTTTCTCAGCCAGAACAAAGATAACAGCCAGCTACATAATCTACACAATACATTGTTTACTATGCAATTTGAGTCAGATGGCAAAGCGCATTGTCACAAATCAATGCTAGGCACTCAAAAAGGACTGGACTTCTGCTTCGTTTAACAGAATTTTCAGAATTTTCTTTGGTTTCAGTTTATAAAAAAACAGGGTATTGGAGCCCCATTACCTTATGAAGTACTCATCTCGAAGCAATCCTCCTTACAATCCAATGCAGGGAGAGTTAAATGGAGGTAGCCTGTTACATGATATCTACTGAGAATCACAATTCAACTTGTACTCAGGAATCTCAATGCTAAATACAAACCTGCACTACAATTAGTTTGGAGTGGTTTCGAGCTAACAGCTTTGAAGAAGAAGCGACTTTTTGTTCTCTCGCTGCCACAGTTGGAATGCGTATTGCCCAGAACGGAATGAGACCGTGCAGGCCAAGACATTTAGCTAAACCCCAGCAAATTTCAACACACCTGCAGTAGGCAAATGTAAAGACATAGGAACAGAAGTAAGCCACTTGGCCCATCAAGTCTGCTCTGCCATTCAATGAAATCATGACTGATCTGATATGACAATCCTCAACTCCATTTTCCTGACTTATCCCCTTGATTACAAGATGTATTCCCGCCCAACTAGTAATCAGCAACTCCTCCTGGAAGAGTGCATCTGTGAATATCCCACAAGAACAGTATCAAGCTTGGTTGTGTTCCTGTAGATGGACTTGCCTCTTGCCTCCCGTGAAGAACAGCCACTCACATAAGATGCCAGACAGGATTGAGACAATGACAGCTACCTCAGTAACATCTCATATTGTTAACATAAGAAATGCAGTTCAGTTGAGCCTCTGCAAAGAAATAAGTAATTTCCTGTCATTTAAAGTGGCAATGACCTGTCTCCTGACATGTTACCCTGCGAATGGACAACAAAGCAAACTGTGGAGGCTACGTTTACCTCTGTAAAAGCCTTCATGGTTGCTGCCCTGCTGGTGTCTGAGGTACCAGTGAACCTATTTGGGACAGGAAAACGGGGATGAAAACAAAGTATAGTGTCTTTAAAGTTAGGGACACCAGCAGGAGATTAAAATTTCGGAAACCTGACATTCTCTGAAATTATCAGAGTCTGATGGACATGTCTTATGGACATGAGCTATAGCATATTAAACTGGATTAATTTGCTTTGAACCAAACTGCTACAATTTCAGCCTTGTAATACATAAAAGTTACATAAGATAAATACAAATTTTCGACATCTGCGAAAGAAAAATATACCTTTTACAAAGTGCTTGCTTTAGAGCAATTTCTCTATCAGTATCCTGAGCGTTATCTTCATGCATATCAGTGCATTGTTATCACAGTATAGCTACTCAGCATCATGAACACGCTAGCAGAAACACCTTGAACATAGCAATCATTACGACTAAGATCCGAGTGTGCCATTGGGAGTTCCCAGTTTGCTTCTTTGTAGTCCTCTGTACTGTTTGCGGCACTTAAGTACGGTCGTGCGAACTTCAAAAATCTCATGAATGGCTTTGCGGAAACAATGAAAATTGTAGTCTATCAAACCTACAGTGTAAAAACAGAAAAGAAAATGCAATCTAGTAAGGCAACAATTGCATCCAGAATTATATAAAAAGGTACATTCATGTTAGTGCCCTCAATAGTTTGTGGTTTTAATGTGAAGCCGAGGTCAATTGTTCAGGCTTAGCAACCCTGGCAAGTCTGCTTCCTCAATGGATGAATATTTAACTTGGACTAAGAGGATAGAACAAGGACCAAAGTAAAACACAGCTCAAACAGGGCAGTTTAGTTCTGCTCCCATCCACCAGCATCACAGACATGTCGTACAGACATCCAATTAAATGCACAATATCTTAAGTAATTACTTCAGAAACATGCAGGATAAATATCTGGTTGCAAGCTGATATCGAGGTTATGGGTGAAAGTACAGACAGAAATGATTACATTTTCGAATCGTCACAAAGGTTTATGTGTGGCTATCATCTGGGGAAGGCAACTGAAGACATATATTGTTGGATCAGCAAGATATTTTGCAGAACTCATGAAATTAAACAAGGGAATTGTTTTAAATTTTGAAGCTGTGAACAACATTACTGTGTCTGTATTTATTGCCCATCCTCAGGTTCCCTACAAAGATGTTAGTGGGGCCTTCCGAAAGATGTGCAGTCCAAAGGTGCGCAGGTTAGGTGGATTAGCCATGCTAAATTGCCCCTTAGTGTCCAAAAATGTGTAGGTTAGGTAGATTAGCCATGGTAAATGCGTGGAGATAGGGCTGAGATTGGGCCTGGATAAGATGCTCTTTTGGAGAGTTGGTGCAGATTCGATGGACCAAATGGCTTCCTTCTGCACTGTAGGGACTCTACGGATTCCTAATTCCATGTTTTAAAAAAATACTTTAAGGTTTTAAGTAATGTAGTAACTAGATATTTTTATGATCATAATCAATTTTATGGTATTTTAAAGGCACGTAAGTGGCGTTGCCCAAAACACTTCTAGCTATATCTGGCACAGAACAAATTACCTTTGCGCTCAAAGCTTTCTTCCCGAAGAAAACATACTAAACCAAGGAATTTTGTCACCTCTTTTAGATATAGAACTGTTGTGTTGTTCAGTTTTATGATTGCCACAGATTCTTTGTCATATGTGCTTCCTCCACCAAATTCTCGAAGCCTGTAAAAGTAGAGCACAGTTACATTAACATCTGAGGTGGCATTTCAAACTACAGGAGGTGTTTATCACTTCCGCTTCCCTTAGAAAACCAGGGCCGATTCATTCAGCCAACTCCACCAATTTGCTTTGTTAATTTGCAAGTGGGCATGCATTCCCTTTCCCTCCTGTTTTCTCCTCTGCTTTCCTGATGCAGTGACCCATTCAGAAATATATCTAATGGCACCGGCCTACTGTATTACCTTGCATAAACGGCCACCCTTCAACATAGTCCAGGGGGTAAGTATTGGCAAGAGTTTTTGACTGAGGAATGAGGTGAAAACTCAAAACTGAATCCAGTCCTATGTTTCCTTCACCTCCATCCTTACATTTTCTAGCAGGAGTCACAGGAGCTGTTAACTCAGATGATGTCCCCTTTTTCTTGTTTGATAACCATTTGCAGTGGCCCCATTGCTACTTTGGAATGCAACCTGTTAATTCAGTACAGTTGACAATCAAAACAGAAACTTCCCTGATCTTTAAGGTGCAGCACAATACGCCACACAATGCATCTACCCACGGAGCCATTGGACAAGAGGATATTAACCAAACAAGACTTGTTTCAATAGAGCTTTAAGAGGTTCTTGATGACTTTGTCTCCCTTCTTTAAACCACTTAATTAAAAGTCTCTGCTGATAGCTGGACAGAATGTGAAACCAAACTGAGAATTGAACTCAAGATTTTTTTAAAAGCAAATTTTAAAGCTTTGAAAGTAATCAAACTCATGCAAATATTAGTTAATTCTTTTAACTTTTCAATGTTAAATACAATTATATACTCCTAACAGAATGCTAATGATTAACAATGAGTTAGGCAGTACTAAAGAAGCTATGGATACAGTATGTTCTGTGCCAGATATAGCTAGGAGTGCCTTGGTACAGTGCAACTTACATGCCAAAGTAATGGATTGGCAATACATGGATTTGGATCCGCATCTTCCGCACAGCTGTGTCACTGTGGGAAGTACAGAGTGGTGGACAGGCTCATTCCAGAGGAAGGATGGGAGAGAATAGAACTCTTCAGGACAGCCATCGTCAATTTACAACAGTGAAGACAGAAAACTGTAGGCCACCGGACTGTATGGCAGCAGATGGTACTTGACAATGATAAGGAATAGGAGAAATGTTTAAATACTAAGGAGAGGGGGAAATAATCTGCTTATACATGTAACATAGCAATTTTTAAACTGACACTTTGGAGTTTGTACAGTCTTTTGCAACTTCCACTGAAGAAATGTAGTTAGTTAAAATTGCAGATGTGCTAGTCACAATGTTCCAAAGCTCTCTAGATTCAGGAGTTGTGGCTTTGAATTGAGAAATTACAAATTTCACTCCATTATTTAGGAAGGAAAGGGGAGAGAATAAACTACAGACCTGTTAGCTTAACAGAGGGAAGTTCTGGAATCTCATCAGGGACACTGAGTGAGAACTTGGAGAAATATAAACTGATACAAGGAATTTATCTGGATATTGCACCTTGGAAGGATATTTTGGCTTTGGGAAGATGAACAGAGCAGATTCATGAGGATACCACTAGGGCTTAAAGGCTTAAATTGAGGATAGGCTCCATAAACTTGGCCTGTAATCCTCGAGGTTTAGATGATTGAGGCGGTGATCTAACAAGCGCTTAATATGATAAATATGATTCTGACAAAAATGCACTACTTTCTTCCTGTGGGGGAATCCAGAACAGCAACGCAACTTTAGGCCATTCAGGAGCAAAAGTAGGAAGTACTGTTCACGCAAATGGCAGTGGAAATCTGGTACTCTCCCCCAAAATGTTGTGGATGCTGGGTGAAGAAAAAATTTCAAGACTGAGATAAACCGATTTTTATTCATGATGTAGAGATGCCGGCGTTGGACTGGGGTGGGCACAGTAAGAAGTCTCACAACACCAAGTTAAAGTCCAACAGATTTATTTGGTAGCGTGTGCTTTCGGAGTCCTGCTTCTTCATCAGGTGAGTGGAGAGTTGGGTTCATAAACAGAGCATATAAAGACACATACTCAATTGCAAGATAATGGTTGGAATGCGAGTCTTTACAGGTAATCAAGTCTTTACAGGTACAGACAATGCAAGTGGAGAGAGGAATAATGACAGATTAAAGCCAGGACACTCAGTAGGATTCTGCAAGCCCAAATCGATGAGTCAAGCGCCATATCCTGTTTTTATGAGGATGCCTTTCAGTGTTTGTAGGTCTCTGTTGCGTTCCTCCTCATCTGAGCAGATCCTGTGTATTTGGAGGACTTGTCTGTCGGGGATGGCTTCTTTAACGTGTTTAGGGTGGAAGCTGGAGAAGTGGAGCATCATGAGGTTATCCGTGGGCTTGCAGTGCAGTGAAGTGCTGAGGTGACCGTCCTTGTTGGAGATCCATGTGTCCAAGAATGCAACCGATTCTGGAAAGTAGTCCATG